>NC_137585.1:43150626-43793980 GCF_963210335.1 Falco punctatus
TATCCCGCTTGCCACGCTCTTGCTAATGCAGCCAGGCATGAAGTAGTCATCATTGGCACAGGAGAGCTCTGTTGCTGACTCTGGGTCCCCTGTCAGGCAAGCAGCCTGGCGAGGAACTTTCCTACAGCCTTCCTCCTCCAGCCCCACTGCAGGGGGACAGGTGCCAGGGCAGCCCCCAGCTTTCCTGCTCACCCTCACCACCAGAGACCCAGGCCACCCAGCAGCTCTACCACTGCAATCCTGCACCGCACACACGTTGCCATCCCCAGCTACTCCCAACTGTCGCAGCAGGAAAACCTTTCAGTGGTGTTTTCACTTTGCTGGCTCAGTAATGGCCAGGAGGGGCCTCTGGCAACTCCCATCAGGAGCTTGAAACAGGCCTGGCTTATGATCACTGCCTCAAAAGTAACACGTATTTATTTTGTCCAGTTCACAGCATTTCCCCCATAGTTATACATATAGCTTTCTTCTCTGTAATAATTTTGCCAGCGTTAGATTTGACAATAGAATGAGAACATAAAGCTTCAAGCCTATGCAAATTCAGTGTTTCAGTTTTGGAATGAGTAGTCTGCTTTGCAAAAACGTTACTACAGCATCTTCCCAGAAAACAGAGTACTCCCCTTCAAACATCCACACCCTGTATTTTCCATCTGGTAAACTGATTTACTGTGCTTTGCTTTGAGGTAGCTTATGTTTGCACTGCAGCTTGAGAGTGTCAGACCTCGTACAACCAAGACAACCTTTTCTGAGTGGTTTTGGTAATACAGTTTGAGGTGCTGCTGTCCAGTGCCCAGCAATGCCAGGATCAACAAGAAAAAAAAGAAAGCCACCTGTGAATTGTTCGCTTAAAACAAGATGTTAACCTTAGCATGTACCACTGCTTTATATGCTGGTATTTCATTTTTGAAAGTGCCTGTTTGTACTAAAGCTCTTTCAAAAGTTTCCTGTAACCTGGTATGCAATGTGAGCAGCCATCTCCATCTGAAGGATAGCGCCAGTATGAGTGCTTCCACTAACAAAAACCAACACGCACACACAAAAAATAAATAACCAAAACAAAGATGAAGGGCAAGAGACCATGCTTTTCTCAAAACTTAGATAATTTAGTACTTCATTACCAGATCTCTTTCAACTCACTTTAGAAATACAGCTCCAGTTTAGAAACAAACCCCTAGATCTGCACTCACTACAGCCAGATCTACCCATTACCTAAACACACGTCTGAAATTACTTTGTGAAGATGTTAAGACATTTCACATTGCAGAATGTAAAAGAAAGTTGTTGTCACTGTCAACTACACGGATTTCAGAGCCAAAGTACCTGAACACAAACAGAATTGAGTTGTTAATAAACAGAATTTGTACTAGCAGTGGTAGAGCACCTTCCCTACCCTCCTCAGCTGTCAGTCTCAACTATGTATGTTTGAAAGCCACTTGGCACAGATCCTGCCAGCCAGTTTAAAATCATTTCAAGTTTCATACAACCTCACCAGAGCGAGACTGCTACATGTTGCTCTAATTATGTATTGATTTGCATTGTATTCCATAGGTTTCATGAAGTTGTGTACTAGCTTCATTCAAGGGAAGAAAAACTGGCAGACTCAAGCAACACAAGGAAATTTAAAGTGCAGTATCAACAGCGATAGCAGTAGCACCTATAAGGAAATGAAAAAACTCCTGCTCAATATGCACATAAGATCCTGCTTTAGTCTCTACTATATCCAAATAGGCAAGAGAGGTTAAAAAATAGCACCCTTTCTCAGCTTAAAGGCTAACCATACCTGTCATTTTCTACCCATTTCTTGTTACTACCTCCTCAGTCTTATCTAAGCAAAAACCTCAGAAAGCAAGTCTGGATGCACAATGTGATCACAAAATTCCTCCACTACAGTAACAGAAACAACATAGGCATATAGCTAATGTGTTAAAATATTTTTAATATTTTACTTAGTACAAAGATCTTTATGCATAGATGCAAATACTATTTTCTGGAAAGCTAATAGTTGAAGGCTGGCACTCAAACTACTCTCTGACTTACTGTCAGAACAATAATTTCAAGTTCTTCATCATGAAAAGATTAATACTCTCCAGGGAATGGTTTCACGTGATGACCACACATTCCCACACCACCTATCTGAAGACTTGTGCCGCCTTCCTTATGCGAGCCTTGCCTCTTGACTTGGAGAGCTTGGAGTCTGTGCACCAGGATTGTGTAATACAATCTACTGGTGCAGCGAGTAGATGCAAAGGAGCAGAGATGGCACAAAAGAGAAGGGAGTTACTGAGCAGTCCAGGACAGGGTGGAAATTAAAGTAGCTGCCAGGCCACCTCAGCCACGCCATAAAACTTCCCACTCATGATGACAAGCCAAATACGTGAGTACAAATGAAGCTGTCTCACTGTCCTCTCAGTCTCTTGGATTATGCGTATCAACACAGCAGCTTCAGAAAGCCATGATAAAAGTGTGCAATAACTTCAGAATATTAAAAAAAGCAATCAACCATCTTCTATTAACAGAAGGGACTAGCAAGTCTTTTGATCAGGACTTAAAAGACTCCCAGCTCTTGAAACACCTACCAAATGAAACCCAATGTTTTCCAAGCTTTTGGAGAGTCATGGTGGCCATCCTCAGAACTTTTTATAATATTACATAAAGTATTCCTAAAGTAAGTTTGCAGTAGCAAGAAGACTTCTTTACTGCTAGTGGCTAAGCTCCTTATTTTAACAAGGGGCACAGTACTATGGCTATTTCTTTCTGTGGTAGAAAAACTCCATCAAACACAGCTAACGTCTATTCTTCTTCCTGTCCACCTATGGAACTATCAGTTGTTCTTGATTTATTTTAAATCCAGGTATATATTCTGATCTGATTTGCAGATGAAGTTTATTCTGCCATACTGCACTTTTTTTTTTTTACTTTTTTTGTTAAAAAATATGTTATCACGTAAGACCCACGAAGTCTTGATTTCATTAGAAACACAGTAGTTCAGGAAGCCAAAGTACACACAAGCAATACATCGTGGTATTTGCATAGACACAGAAGCAATCCTGAAAGAGCCACGTGGACAAGCTGCCAGTCACTTGCTGAAAAACAAGTGCAGAAAGGTTGTGTGATTCCTATGTAAGGGCACATCTGTAACACTCCAGCAAAAAGAGCACATGGATTTTCTTCCACTGGTGCATGTGATTTAAGGTCATTTCAAATTCAAAAATCTAAAAATTAATACTGAAGTTTGTGTTTCAATGATACATAAGACAAGCAGAAAAAAAGCACACCCTTGACCCTTGGGCTGCATCCCAGGAAGTCAGACAGTTGCTTAAAGCAAGAGCAGCTGAATCATCTTTTTTGCCTTGAGATGGGGTTTGTCGCCATTGACTATGCAGAGTATGGTACATCCCAGGCCTCCTCTTCATAGACCAGACACTGTACACCAAGTGGTCAGAACCCAATAGTGTTGTATTCCTTGCTGCCACCTTATCTTTCTGCAAATATAAGGGCACAAGTAAGGGTAGCAGATTACAAGTGATAGGCTCTGCAGAAGTGTGCTTTAAGAACACAGTGTTTCCTGTGCTCACTGGGAATTAAGGAAGCATCCAGCTCGTAAGCAATATTAAAAACAACTGAGACATGCAGACCACCAAAGTTCACTGTAAGTAGGAGGCCATGCAGGAACTTACCTAACTCTCTCCTCCAAAGCAGCATCAGAAAATAGCCAGCAATAAACCAACACTGCCCAGACTGCTGAGACTGGTCACATTTTAAGAAGTTAAACCTGACAGATGTAGTGGCCAGCACCAATGCTTGTCAACTCTGTCATCCTCAAAATGCACCCATGCACTCCTCAACTGCACAGCACAGTTGCAAACAGCAGTAAGGGGAGGGAGAGTATACCCTCCCCCTCAGTCCATTCCCCTTCAAAGGCAAGGCAGATATTACTTCGCTGTCTTGTAATAGCATGCTACATCTTATCTCTTACAGGACAAAAATAATTTGGACTTATTTTCAGAGCTATTTCTGGCTTAAAAAAAACAAAACAAACAATAAAACACCTCCTACATTTTCTTTACATTTCTTCTCCCATCAGACCTTTGAAATACCAACTGAGAAAGCCTCATGCCTACTTTGCTGTTCACCAAAATTAAACTAATAACACCTCCTGCTGTCATCTGTCAGTTAGAATAAGATTTATAACTGGCAGCAGAAATCACTTTCATAATGTTTACTGGAATATGAATACCCTGAATAGGCAGATCCCTCAAATTTACTGTTCATATCAAGTGAAGCCTGTCATGAAAACTAGAAACTGATATTCAAAAGGCTGATAATTTAGAAATAAAAGAAACTGGACAATACCATATACTTGCATTGAAATTACATTTGGTGTGAGAAGGTGCAACTGTTCCAAGATGGGTTAGTCTAATATTTTGCCCGGTACATGTTACTTCCCAGAAATCCTCCTTCTATACTGCTTATTATTGGCTTTGCTTCCATGTTCTGTATGCAGCTGCCCTGTTTCAGAGATACTGAGCACATTTTCACTTTTTACATGCAGATACAAACATTTGGGTAGCTTCACGAACAAAAAAATCCTTCCTTGTTTTTTATCACTCTGCTGTGCGATTAGTGAACGTGGTCTTTTCAACTATTTGAAGCCAAAGCTAGGGGAAAACTAACATTAGTGAGTTATTTAAAAGTGAAGAAATCCAAATATAAAGACAAGCCATTTTGAATTAGATTAGTAATTCTTAATGCTTGTAAGGAATACCCATCCTCTACATAAGTCATCACAGGTTCACTTTTCTTTTTCAAACAGGCAACAGTATCACCTCATGTCCACTACCCTCCTTGTCCTTCAATCAGTTAACTTTGTAAGGAGGAATAAAAATTACGCTTTCAAGTGAAAACTCAACAGGTTTAAATAAACAAACCTACTTAAGACTGTTGCACACACTATAGCAAGCCAGGCTAATCTTAGCTTTTTAGACACAATACTGTAACACCTAGATTTTATCTGATTTTTAATTAAAATACTCTACAGAGAAAGATCATTATCTCCTGAACAGCAGCTTTAAACAAGTTTTATTATTATTATTATTCATTTTAAGACAAGTTGAGAATACTGAAGAGTACAAATTTTAAAATATTTTTGCAAAGTTATTGATCCTTTTGGAGGAAAGTAAGCATGCATTTCTGTAACAAAATCTGCCACAGATTCAAGTAGTCTTCCTTATTTCTCAAAAGATACTTACATTTAAATGCCCTGGGCTAATCATGGCTGTTCATTATTCTGCATTAGATTAAATTGCCCTGACTGAAACCCCACCTCAACTCTGGGCAAAGTGTGTGTCCTTGTTGCACTAGTGTTAATTTTCCCTTAAAAAAAAAGGAAGAGAACATATATTAAAATAAACAGTTCAAACACTGAAAGACATCACTGAGGTCACATTTCAGTGGTAAAGAATGCTCAGTGCCATTAATATTTAGTCTACCTTAATGGAAGAAATTTGAGTTAGAAGATACTTTAGGTTATCTTGTCCACCCTTATGTCAAGGGAGACTTGCTTGCTATGGCATGTTATTGATTGCTTTGCCAGGTCCATTTTGAACTTGTTGGTTAACACTGAGTTCCTAGCTCTAAAATCTTAAATGTCTTAAATGTTGGCAAAGTTAATTCTTCCAAAGGATCAGTTTCTGATATGGCTTCAGCAGATTCAACTTGTTTCTTCCTTCTTAGTATCTTCACCTTATGACTGTCTCCAGTTTATCATATTCTTCTTTTCCAAATAGATCCAAACAATAAAAAAAGCCAAAACGTAATTACTTCATGACTGAGCTGCAAGACATTTACAAGCCTCTCAGCTTCCTGTTAAGCTTCCACAACATGGTTTAGTGGTTCTCGATTTTAACAGCTGACCGTTCTCTATATTGTGGGCCATGAAAGAATCACTTTCTAAATGAGATTCTAACGTCAGACTGCAGAGCATTTTAATTGGTAGGATCACCCACCAATTACTAACTGATTATATATTACCCGAATGAGGATTTGCTTATACCATTACCTATATGTAACGTAACTTTGTAAGAAACCCATACACAGTTTACCCAATGCTAATGTGACACTAGTCTCTTTTCTGCTTTAAGTTGCCAAACACAATTCCCTTTAAAATTAGGTTTTATCACTAGATTTTGGTTCCCCACATGGTGAACAGCGTTTTTCTTTGGATGAATTGAAGTAATAATGTTGCAATCAGCACCAAGATAACAACATTGATCAGGAGAACCTGCAAGTGTCTGTGCACAACACAGGATCCCTGTTTTCTTCAGATAACCCACCCAGGTTGGGTTACCATAACAAACAGGAAAAGCAGCAATACACTAGACCACCCAATGTCGTTTGATGCTGTTACAGACAACAATTTCACATTGAAGTGTGCGAGGGTTTTTTCCCCCTCACTGAATTCAGTGACCACTTTTTCCACTGACACCGAGAGAGTTTCCATTCATTATGCCATAAGTATTAAAGTCCTAGTACATTGGAAGCTATTCCTGCCAAAAGAGCCAATAGTTTAAAGATACGCAAGTTTACTTCTGTTGGAATTCACGATTTGTGGTGTTTGGAACAAATTCTTGAAAAGCTCCAAACGGGGGTGAAAGGGGGCGGGGGGGGGGGGGGGGGGGGGGAAGGCACTGGAAATAGCTACAGCTACCACCTTCTGAACACACACTGCCTGATGAACCAAGGAGTTGGCAACTTATCTAGCCACAGTCTTTTTGAGCACTTAAAAACACTATTTCAACTCAAATTCATTAGGAGCCACCAGTGTTTTAAAGATGCAACAGCTCTTCAACAGGTGGTGGCTCTCCAAAGGCACGCTACTCCCTTCTCCCCCCTCCACATCAGGTTCGTCAGTCGCCAATGATGCAATACATGTTTCACAGACATTCAGCTTGGGACTTCACTTCCAAAAAAGAGACACGATCTGAATATTCACCTGGCTTGTCACCCCCCAAACACTATTAAGCCAGATACCAGCGCAAACACGTTCTCAGAATGGCGGTTTGAGACAAGGCACAAGGAATTATCACCAGTTCCTTTCCAACAGACCTTGAGAAGAAAGCCTCAGCACCTGAAGCTGCAAATTTAAGAAAACTGTAGGTAATAGATCCTAAGTATTTCTGTAATGGGAGATCGTAAAACGCCAAGAGGCCCCGAAATTTTGTTACTGTGCATCTTTCCTCCCCTGCCCCGCCATGCAGTTTAAAAAGTGAAACGTAAAAAAACATTTCGATATTATTAAGAATTTATGTCGAGCGTGAAACACGCACAGCGCTGCACACTCCCGTTACGTGCAAATCGGTTGCCAGACCTGGGACAGACTCGTCCACAGCTACCGATGTCCAAACGCCTCTGGGGACTCAGCCAACACCCCCAGCGCCCCGCAGCCTCCACTCGCACGGCTGCACCCCGCGCTCAAAGAAACGCTCCCGAAGGCGAGGCGGCCACCTCCACCCGGCAGCCGTCCGTGAGACCTCTCCTGCCGAGAGCCCGAACCCGTCCGACCTCAGCCTTGTCCGACTGCCGGCGGGGCTCGGCGGTGCGGCCACCCGCCCTCCCGCTCCGCTCCACCGTGAGCGGCGAGCGCTCCCTCCCGCGCCGGGCAGCGGCCAGCCATCTCTCGGCGGAGGCTCCGGCCCGCTCCCGGACTCACGTGGTGCTACATCCAAAGGTTACACGCACCGCCGGGACGAGGATGACACCGCCGTCAGAGGCGCTCCCCGCCGCGGAGCGGCCCCGCGCTCACCCGCGGCGCGACGCCCGCCAGAGCTTCGCCCCCACGGCTCCCGAAGGGGCGCCGCATCCCCCCCCCGCCCGCGCCGGTCGATGAGCAGCCGGGCCGGGGCATCGACAAATCAAAGCAGCCCGCCCGCCCCGACGGAGAGCGGCGTACGACCCAGCTCCGGCCAAAAACACCGCCCCGGGGGCGCGGCGGGCGGGCGAGGGAGGGAAGGAGGAGGCGGCGGGGGCGGCTGCGGGACTGCCGGCCCCCGCGGGGCGGCGGAGAGGCGCCCAGGATGTCGGTGTCGTGCAGCCGCAGCGGGCTAATCCCGGCTACTTAACCCGGCGGGCGGGCGGGCGGTGGCTGAGCACCACCTTAATCCGCGGCGTGTGCGCGCCCGCCCGCCCGGCGGGGGCTGCGGCGTGCCGGCCCTGCCCGGCCGCGGGGTCCGCGGCGGTGTGGAGGCGCCGTGCCGGGCGGCTGCGCTCCCGCGGAGGCTCAGCCCCGCATCCGCTGCCCTCAAGGTCACGCCGCGCCCCGGCTGCACGGCGGCGGGGCCAGGTGCGCGCTTCGGTTACCTGCGGGGAAAAAGCGGCGAAAGCCTGGGAGCGCGGCACCCAGGGCCACCGGCGGCCCCGCTGCCGCCGCCACCCCCGCCGTGCCGCACGCCGCCTCCCCGGGCGAGCCCACGCCGGCCCGCAGCGGGAGCGGAGCAACGCTGCACCTGCCGCCGCGCGGCTGCCCGCCCCGGCCAGCCGGGAGGACAGCCGCCCGGAGCCGCCGCCGCCGCACTTACCTCGGCGCCGCGGGGCCGACCCCGCCACCAGCCAGCCGCCAGCCGGGGGCCGGGACGAGGCGCCCGTGAACCTGCCGCCGCCCGCTCGCCGAGCGCACAAGGTCCCCGCGCTCCCCGCCCTGCCCACGGCCGGCCGGCCCCACCGCCCCCGCCCTGCGGCCGCGGGAGGAGGGCGGGAGAGGGGGCGGGGGGGAAGCGGAGACCGAATTGGGGAGGGAAGGCGAGAGGGAGGGGGCACCGGCGCGGGGAGAGCCGGGGGAGGAGGAGTAGGAGAAGGAAGGGGGGGGCGCGGACCGCCCGCCCCGCCCCCGTCGCTTCACCGGCAGGAACCAGCGATTCGCCCTCCCGGCGGCCGCTCCCGCCGCCGCCGCTCCCCGGGGCCCGCCCGCCTCCTTTCCCCCACACGCACCGGGCAGCGCCGAGCGCTCCGCCGAGCCCCAGCACCGCAGAGCAGCCGCTACGGGAGCCGGGCGCCACCGGGCAGGGCGGGGCGGGGCGCAGCGGTCCGCCCGCCTCCCTCCTCCGCCCGCCCGCCCGCCGCGGTCACTCACTTGTCCGCTCCCGCCGCCCCCTCCCCTCCCAGCGCCGCAGCCGCCGGTCCCCGCCGCCCCCCTCGCCGCCTGCGGAGCGCCGGCCACGTGACGGGGCCCCTCGCGCGGCCGGGGAAGGGGGGTCCCGACGTGCTGCGTCTTCAATGGGGGAGGCGGAGGAGGGGCGCCGATAGGCACGGCGCCTGCGGGGGCGGGGCCCCGCACCTCTCCCCGCCCCCCGCTCCCGCCACTGGCGGGCGGGAGGCTGACGCGCTTCTTTCCATGACGTCGGCGGGCGGGGCCGCGGCGTTTGATGGAGCCCGGCGGGCTTCGGGGGTCGGTGACTTTGCCACGAGCGGCTCCCGCGGGGCGGGGCGGGGGCGGGCCGCGGCGGCGTGTCCTCCCCGCCCGTGGGTCGCGGGCCGCCGCCAGCGGGGCTGGGAACTGCCTCGGGAGGGCGGGGATCCCCCGGCGGCGGGAGAGGCCGTGGTTCCGCCAGGGAGGGCGGGCCGGGCGGCAGCCGGGCCGCGGGGCCGAGGTGCGGCGGTTGCCCCGGTGGGCGGGGGCCAGGGCCGGGGCCGTCCCGGGGGCGGTGGCGCCGCCGTGAGGGGAGGCGTGACCGCGCGGGGCCGCCCTAACGGTCCGGCGGCGCGCCCGGGGCGCGGTCCTCCCCTGCCCCAGGGGGCGCGGGGCCGCCGCGCAATGCCGTGCCGTGCCGGCCGGGGCCCGAGGCGGCGTCGCTTCACGGCCTCCCCCTGCCTGAGGGCAGCTGGGCGCTGCTGAGCGTCGGGCCGGGGCCTGCGGGGGCCGCGAGGGCCTCACCGGCGGCTTCGCGGCTCCTCAGCGGGGGCACGGGGAGCCCGGCGGAGCCCGGGTGAGGCTCAGCTGCGGCCGCAGGGGTGAGCTGGGCGCCTGGAGCGCGCCGCGCCGGGAGCTGCCCAGTCCCCTGTTGCGCGGCGCCGCTGAGGTCCGAGCGACGGGAGCTAGCTTGTCGCTCGCTGCCGGCGACGAGGACCGGGGGACACCGGGTCCAGCTTCCCATCGGGCGTGCCCGCCGCTCCCGCAGGAGGAGGAGGAAGGGGTGGGGGCCGCAGGTGTTCAGCACCTCCCTTTCTCCAGCCGAGGGCTCCTTGATCGGTGAAGGAAAAATAAATGGGGTTAGAAACGTTTGAGCCCTGAAGCGTTGTCCGGGCTGACGCTGTGAGTGAATAACAGGGTTGGGAATTAAATTGGAAATCGGAGACCCTGATTTGAGTTCTCCTCTCCCACCCAATGCAGTAGATCTTCCGCGTCCCCGCCGCAATGAAAAATCCCCATCCATAACCCATACGTAATTCTACAACCCCTTTGTGTGTTTTTTCGAGCCTTGTTTTGACATCCTACCCGCCCTTCTGTTAGGCATCTCACTGGAATGACTGGCCAGCAGTGCCACAGGCTGTCAGGTTCTTTGGGTCTGCCATTAATACCCGGCTTCTCCTTTGTTACCGTTCAAATCCCACTGTTGCCAGAGCCAACGCTGCAAGAGAAATGAAACAGAGAAGCTCACTTATCACTACTGTTGCAGACCGAGATGGTGCAGAGCCTAGAGGGTTAAAGCAACAGGATGAAGTCAGCACAAAACAGCCCACAAGGACTGGCAAATAAATAAATCATCCTAACTACGTTATTATCATGGCTTGCCTGAGCTTCATTGTCTCTTTCTTTCTTACCTGAATGGCTGTTACATTTTTCTCCTTGTTCAAGAGAGGCAATCAAAAGAGACTGTGAGCAGTAAATGGCTCCTGCCCATTTTGGATGTTGCTAAAAATACTACCTTACCTCTCCATATCTAGAGGTCAATTGGAAAATCAAAATACTGAGGTAAGCAATCCTGCAGACTGTTCAGCTGAGGAGGTTTCTCGCATTTATTCCCAGAAGGAGAATATAAAACTATCTGAATGCATATAAAATTCTCTTACATTCGGTTCTGCAGTTCAGCACCCTCTGCACTGATCACTGAGCAAGGCTTCCCCAGGCACTTGGAAATTGCATTTCTCGATACAGCTTTATAAGATTGGCAGATGTGTTCTGCACAGTTCTGTCATATCTCCTAGCTCTCAGGCAGACAAAATTAGCTTTGGAACAGCTAAGAAGGAGATGATGTGTTTAACGCATTGCAGTTTGGGTACATGTCTGTACTGGCTTACTTTTGTCTTGCAGGAAAGTAGGTAGGCTGTGCTTCAGTTCTTTGTCTATGAAATGGCAATAATATCCTATTTTCTTCACAGGAAGGAAGCAAAGGTGGGAGGGGTATGTAACGTTAATTTTTTGATGCACTGTTATGGCAGATTTCTCTAAGTGGATACATTTTTCAAGGCACAAAATAGTTATTATTTAATGTTCCTCTTGCACTGATATATGAAGATAGCATAAAAACACGCAACACATTGACTGAGAGTAAGAGGAAATTTCTTCTAGGTCTACAGAGCCCTCTCCCTGAGGATTTCAAATTGTTTTCCAAATTAATCCTTGAGCTACAACACTCTTCATAATTTTTGTGAGAAGATAGGTACTCCTCCTATTTCTAAAGGTTAGGACATGTAATTGACTAACAGAAAACATTCCATGTAATGTAGGTCACCAATTTTATAAAGCAAGTAAAACCAAGATGCACAAAGGAATATTTCTGGAGATCTTTCATTTAAATTTTGAGGAAACATTACCATTTCTGGAAGATTCAGTGTCATTTGCAGACAATTTGGAAAGGCCAGACTTGACAAATGAGTGACAATAGCTCAACTCATCCCATGACCGACTCTAACAACAGAAGCATCACACATTTTAACAGTTGCAGAAAATGTATCACAGAGAATTTAAGTGGGTTGCCTGATTTTCATCTACTTACTATGAGACATTTACCATAAAGAGTATGAACTGGAGTATTTTGATCATTACAATATTTGGTCAAAGATGAATAAGGTGGCCAAGGTCTGAGTGGACCACCTCACTGTCCAGTGTCAACTAGGGGCCTTTTGGCAAAATTGCATGATGGGCTTGACCTGAGAAGAGAAAATAGAAAACAGACTTTTTGTAGTTTTGTGCATATATCTTAACTTTATTTCATTTTGAAACTTATTTTTTTACTATCCTGCTAGTGCTGATCCTGTTCACACTCAGACAGTGAATTAAATTTGATGAAACTGAAGAGCATGGAGAAAGCGTGAGAAGTTGGGAGAATATTTGTGTTCTGAGTGCGGACAGATGAGTGTCCAAAGCTTCCATGGGGTTTGCAGAGCCAAACATTTTCCATACCAACTACATTTCTTCCCAGTCGGCTTTCTCAGGCCAGTACTACTGCTCGACCACTCTCCGCAGACCACCTTGGAGAAGATTGCTGTTCTCTGTGCTCCAGGCTGGGTCCCTGCCCCTGTTGCCGAAGGGCCATGGAGGCTGCATCTTGTGATGGTTCCAGTACCCTGCATCCTAACAGATCAGTCTGTTGCCTAAAAGACCAGACACCCATCTAAATAAGCAAACAATTGACCTTTAGCTCATCTTGTAGGTGTCACAATGACCGAATTGCTCCATCATCCACCCCTGCAGCCAAGCAATGACCTCGTGAAACAAAACAGTATCATGCAATTCATCCTGAAATCCTCTACCCCTCCCTTAGGAAAGAGGCCTATCTATAAACATTTGCATTTTTATCAGCTCCAAATTCTTCCTCTTGACTGTTCAGGAGCTCTGGATTAGTGCATAATGTGTTTCCTGTTGTGAATGGGTATGGTAATTTAAAGTAGTTGAAATATTTTTTGCTCTATTTAATTTTCCTCACAACATTTTTTGTTTCATTTTTTTCTTTTAGTTTCTTGTTCTTTTACTGCAATACTGCAGGATCAGGAGGGTGAAATTTAAAAAAGAAATAAAGGAATGTGGGAGGCAAGAGTTATTGCAAATCACTTTTTCATATGCACTGTATTTGAAATGTATCAGAAAAAATACACTGGACTTCATATGTTAACTGTTTCTTCTTTACATGTTCCTTTCAGGTGCCACCACAGCACCACAGCGTTACAGCCTCAAACCAGATGAAAGAGTAGAAAAACGTTTCGTGAACAAAGGCATGATGTCTACATGCAGAGAAAAAAAAAAAAAAGCATAAAATCGTAGAACTGATGGAGAATCTGGCCAGTTAAAGGACTTTGATCAAACATGAGAAAGGAGGAGGAAAAAAAAAGAGAGCAGGGTAGGAGAACCGTAGTTTACACTGCTATAAAAAGCACGAAAAAAACGTTTGGGAAGCATTTTATGATAAAACATAAAAAAAAAAAAATAAAACCAAGTATTGATGGGATGAGACAGTATGACCGTGGCTGCCTCTTAGAAAGTGAGAAATGACTAGTGAATGGATTTGTGCTATTGCTCTGCAAGTACCGTACTAGCAGAGCTCAAAAACAGCCAGCAACCAGCTACCTGCACTGCAGCGGCTTTTCCTACATAGCACTTCCCCAGTTTGGAGCCGATACTTTCTCCCCCATGGCCAGACCATTGCTGCTTCATTGTTGTGTTCCTAAAGGACAGCCAGTCTCAGGCAAGGCTGTCCTGGTAGCAATTCAGTCCAGTTCACCATTAGGGTTTGTTAAAAATTACACTGCTGTTGCTGTCTCCCTGGAACTGCTATTAGCCATCGTCTCAGCGCCTGCCCTTGGTATGGATATATATTGGTCAGGCAGCTCACCTACCACCCTAAGACTCAAAATGTGGGAGTACCCATTATGCTTACCAAGCTGCAAAAGCACTTTTGGAGGTTCATGGTACATACAATTCTGGATTGAAATAAAATGTTAGTTCATTTGATTTATGCTACTGGGGGTGCTTTTAGATGTGTTGGTTTTTAAGGTTTCTCTGCTGAACTTGTCTGATGAAGTTGTGGTCTTATCTTTGAGAGCCTCTTGTCAGCTGATGTTAGTTTGTGAAGCTTCATTGATTTCACTCTGCTTGTGGATCTGTTCCAATTCATATCTGGTTCATAAATTGTAATGCTGTGATTCTTTCCTCTGTGATCAAATGGCAAGAGTTTTGTCTATTTTTCCTCCCCTCCCCAAGATAGGAAGTAACACACATAATGAAGCTATCTCTTTCTGAGGCTAACATCAACATCACTGACCAGGCTGAGTCACGCTCCTGATTCACAAAAATTAGTTTTAGGAAGAGTAAGAGTAGCCCCTCCTCTCTCTCATCAGTGCTGGGTAATTGTCTTGAGGAGAACAATAAACTGTCTCTTAGCAATGCTACTTTAACGTCCTTTGGATAAGAAAATAGATAAAATTCATTTAAGCCTTCCTTTCCTTCAGCAAACATTAGCATTTCTGCCCCTTGGCGATTGTTCAAAATGGTTTTGAAACATTTAAGAGTCATTAGAACTAATAGGTCCCATTCTGCATTTCCTTGAAGGAGGAGTATCAGAAAAAAATGCAGTACCTTATTCCTACTACCTTAATCAAGAATTAATAATTCAAATGATAAACGATGACCAGAACATACTTGAATAAATTATCTGTTTTCTTTGTTAATCAGATATAGCTCCAAATCATCTTGGCTGTTTTTAAGAAAAATATCCCACCTACCAAAAGTTGCATTTAAAAATATTAATAATGACCTATTTCACATGCATATTTTAAAACTCTGGGCTCAGTCTTGCAAGCCTTATTCAGGAATAATAGGTTCCAGACTACAAATAACAGATCTGAAGACTAGCAAGATTAAAATTTGGCTATCCATGAAAAGGTGTGGATATAGAATATCTAGTATCAAAGCCTCAAAATAAATCATTTTTCATAGTAGTATAAATTATAGTTAAAGTTATTATGTAAAGCCTTTATACAAGTATATATAAAATCAAGTGTGCTTAGAGTGCTTAAGCATAGATTATGGGCAGTCAAAAGAGGAAGGTCTTGACTAGGATATTGTCTCTATTTTCAGGGAATAATACAACTGTAAATATTAAGGTGAATCGGAAAAACTTTTAAAAAGAATTTAGAATGTTGCTTGTTAGCTCATAAAATCAAGGTAAGTTAACCAAGTTCTTTTGATATCAACTGTATTTTTATAATTTACTCATAGAAAAGATCAATAGGACTTTCCTCGGCCTAAATTCCCTTTTGTCAGTTGGGTAACATGGCAGCCTTGTACTGACCCAGCAGAGTTTAAATATATCATGTTATGGGCACATCTAGTAATAGTACTGCTGTAGGTTATTTTCAGGCTACAGCATGTTATGCACCAGTAAAGGCAGTTTGGTTTAGGACAGAAGTGAATTAAAAAATAGAAAAATATTTTGTACGTGACAGCAGTCCAAACATTGATGGTTTTGTTCTCTTCAGTTCTGACTGGATTCAGTGAGAGCTGCACATGCTTAAAAATTGCTAAAACTGACACCTATGTTACTAAAAATACCTTGGATTGCTAAAAGAGATTTAGAAATTAATCCCCATAAAAGGCTTTTAGATCTATTCAGTTTTAGATTTACAGTAAATCCTAAGTTTGTTAATCTTTGTGTTTCACTCAGCTTGATGTTAAAACCAGCCAGGTCCATTTCACTGTTTGGTCAGTTTTCAGTGCCTTTCATGTTCAAGCTCCCAGGCCCCAGCAGTGGCTTTTGAACTGCAAGCCACACTCTGGAAACCATCGGTCCACCGAGATATCAGAAAGGTCCCACAGCTGGTCTGTGGGACTATGGTTAGGAGTAAATGTGTGACATGTCCTTGGTAGCTTATGTAATGGTCTTCAAAAATGTTAAGGGCTAATGATAGTCCACTGGTCCAAAGCATCTGAGAACCACTATCCTAATGCATTTGTGCAGGTTTTGGCTATATACATTGAAAACACACATTTACTTACTGTTCATGAATCAGTCTCTACAGGAATATTTCCTCTACAGTCTGCTGCAGAAGGACTTGTAATGGCACTGGAGTGTGGGAGGTTTAAATCAAGCTCAGCCAGTCACCTCTCCCCATTGTCCGCTCCGGACTAAAAGTAGTAGAAGGGGAGACTTTTGTTTTATCATAGGGATGATCCAAGTGTTCATACTTCTCTACTGTATGTAGGGAAAATGCAGAGATAAACCACTCAAGAACTGAATTCACATCATAATGCAGTTTCAGACAGCCAAGGAAGGCATTTGGGAACTTCTAGAGATCTTTCTTTAGGACTTGCCTAGCCCTGTGCTAAAGTGCTGAGCCACACTCTTCCACCTGCTTTGTTCCTTTGTGTAAGTCCCTTTGCCTCTTTTCCTTTTAAGTACTCTCTCCTTCACTTTTCCTTCAGTTTAGCTTCCCGCCCCCCCCCCCCCCCCCCCCCAGTAACACCTTTCCCACGCTTCCTGCCAACCAAACCAAACCAAACCAAACCAAACCAAACCAAACCAAACCAAACCAAACCAAACCAAACCAAACCAGACCCCAAGAACATTCTGGGGAACTAATGCATCAGATGATTAATTTGCAGTTTATGCTCTTGGTGTGTGGTATTCCTCCCCTTGCCAGTAGGATGGGATTCACTTGTCTTTATATGGGAATCTAAAAGGGACACATCTAGACCTGTACCAGTAACCCTAGGCTCCTTTTATAGTCAATGGTGAGAAGCTGCAGGCTCCAGAAGGCGATGTATGTCATTCTGAGTTTAGGAACATTTAGGAAAATTCTGTAGTCACTGTTTCTTCTTTAATTCTGGAGGTAAGCAAGGGTGAGTAGTTAAGTTTAAATGTCTAACTCTCCGAAGGTTAGCAGTGGGTATGTGAGATGAACTTCTCTTTCAGACTGCATGATATTCTGGACTCTCTTAATCTACCAGCCATTACTTTCAAGTGGCCACTGAACAGGAGAATGTATGCCAGGAAGCCAAAAGGGAAAATATGCGCCAGGAGAAGGAGGTTTTAAAGCAAGCTATTGCTAGTGATTTTTAATGAACACAGCTTTTCTAATTAGTGCAACTTTTGCTAACAAGGTTTAGTAATTAAAGTGTGGAAACTTGAATTGAGGTGAATAACCTTATGAAGTAAATGACATGATCTTAAGTAACAATGTAAGTGAAGTATGTCTGAGTCCAGTGGAGCTATATGTAAAGAAAGGGATATTGGCATGGGGAAAGCTTGCAGGACATGGCTCCTGGCTTGAATTGCAATGAGTTCGTTGGCTGTGGCCCTTATAGGCTCAGTTTAGATTAAACTCCCCTAAGATTGTACACTTTGTTGCTAGACTAGCCAGCCATGGGAAGAAAATGGCTGTGGTTCCCATACTGGATATAATACATGGAAGGTTTGAGGTGCAGGGTGAAAATGCCAGCACTATCACAGCCTAATTTGAAAATGAGACTGAGACTTAAGCTTTGATCTTTCTAGTCACTATAGGTTTGTCTGCCTCCTACCTTTATGTGGTTCTGTTGAAGTCCATGATGCTCTGTCAAAGTGCAGGGAAATGTTAGCACTCAGAAAAGTGTCCAGAATCCCCCTCAAAAAATGTTTTGGTGTGTATAAATAGATAGAAAATATACACATACATAAAGAGAACGTCCTTTAGAAGGACTCTGTAGTCTAAACATATGTCCAGCTGAAGCTCTAAACCAGTACTACATTTAACAAAAATAATAAAACTTTAAGTTGTAAAGCAACAGTAAAATGTCCATAATTTCTGTTGGTATTAGAAAATCCAGCTTGTTACCTAAACCAAAATTGTCCCTTTCCATCCCCATCCATTTTAATTTTGCTGAGAAGAAAAGCAAAAATACCTGATTTAGAAAAATGTTAGGATGTCTGATGGTTTTATATGGGAAACATACAAAATTTTGTTTTTTTAAAAAGGAAACAGAACTCTTATGGTAGACAATGGATGCTAACTGTGAGAAATGAAACCAGCAGGAGTTAATCAAGACCTCTAAAGTCAGAAAACAGATAGTGTCATGCAGTTAAGTTTGGGGGGGGATTTGTTTTTGGTTTTTTTTCCCTGATCTTTTCCTCTTTTCTAAATTAGTTTAAAAACTACATGAAACATTACATTGGCAGACAAGTAAAGCTAACATAAAGTCCCTCTCTTAAACTCATAATGTCAGAAAATTCAGAGATGAAGCTACAACATTACTCTTATCCCATACTGCAGTACTTTTGGTCAATGTCAATGTTCTTACTGCTGACATAATATCGAGGTAGGTAAAAAGCAGATAATTTTGTGTCTTCCCTTAAATTTTTTTGTTTTGAGGTTGAGGGGTAAGGTTTTTTAATATCTTGCTACAACATTTCTATTTTCTCCTTCAATGTGTTCTGCACATTGGAATGTATTCTTATTTTATTTTTGGGTTTATGCTTGACAAAAATAAATAAAATTATGTGAGTGAAAGCAATGAACATAATATATATCTCATACCTGTATTAATGAAGGTGTTTTTTTCTATTATTCTGTTGCAAGTTCCAAACAGAAACATGTATGTAGATTAAGTTAAACTCATGCATGCCTTTGCAGGTTTAGGACATAAACTGCCTAAAGGAACTCATGAAAATATATTGCTCGCGTTGTATCAAGGAGTTTCTGTATCTCTTTCAGTACAGTCATTGTTTTCCATTTGCAATATTGAGAAACATTTGCCAGAACTCCAGTCTGTTCCTTTGAAAATTTAAACATGTGCACTTATTTTCCATTGTTATGAGAATAAGGAGTGTTTTTTTTTCTTAACGTATTTCAACTTTATTGCACTCCTGAAATATATCAAAGAAATAATCTGATCTTAAGCCTCATGGTGTGTGTCATTTTCAGCAGGGTTTGAAAGATCAGCAAGTATTTTTCAAATAGTAGTCACTGGGCAGGTCCGATTTATTTCATTGTTCAGCTTTTCCCAGTTTCTACCTGAGGCCTACTGCGTGGAAAGGATGAATTACTTTGCTGAGTGTTCAGCTCTTTCAAGAAGTAGTAGGAGGGAGTGGGGAAGGCAGAAAATTAATCAACGAAGTCCTGATTCCACACACTCTTACTCAGCTACCACTTTGTATATGTTGACCTGTTATAGTAGGAAGACATTTATTAATTCTTCAAAGTAGGGAGAAATCAGAGGGGTAATGGATCTCAAGCATGAACCTCTGAGTCACATCTTAGATATTCATTCATGGACTGGTGCAATCTAGCTATCTCCTATTTTTCAGGGCTGTATTTAGGGGTACTCTGTGAGTCTGCAAGAATTCAAAACTGACTAAGCACAAAAATACAAATAATTGATCATATAAAATGCATTCAATTTTATTCCAGTTCCTTCAATGTATATTTTGAACATGCAGTGAAAGAAGAGGTTGTATAACAAATGTATATAAATTATGTTTCAAAAATATTTTTTTAAGTGTTTAATGCAAATATTGCATTTTTATACCATAATCTAGATAAACATCAGTGGCATGGTCTGTTTCCGCTTTGGCTTTAGTCACACACCAGTCCAGTTATTTTTTGTTTTATTTTGTTTTTAAACGTGACTCATGATGTTTCTTTATGCTTCTTATACAATACTTCTTCCTTCCTGACAATGCCTATTTGTTCTCTATTTTTGGCTTGTTTTTCCATTGTTATCTCTAAATCATGTACATTTAGCTGATGACTGGAGGATCTTTTTAATTAATACAACTATTGCAGAATAGTTATCATTTTTTGCTATGTATTAAATGTTGTCAAAGAAATAATTTTTAGTATTCTATGCTTTCATTTTTTTCTTCTACAGTGTTCCTACACTAGGATACATTCTATGCATTAATTATGATTTGTCTGATTGTAAAGCCAAAAATAAGTTTAAAATATAGTCAGATTTCCCTGAAGAAGGAGAACTTTCACATTATCAAAACCAAATTGAAGAAGGACTGAAAGGTAATATTTGTGTAAACTGTGGAAGACATATTAAAGGTTCATGAGGATTCAGATGAGGTAAAATAATGTTTATGTACGTTGATAAGACAATATCCTAACTTTTTATTATGGTTAAAAAGGGAACAGCCTTCTAATAGACTATCAATGCAACAGCTTTTAGAAAAATAATTCACTAAATGCCAAACAGTACCGGTTTAGTAGGTAAATAAATAAAGCAGTATTCACCCAGAATGAGCACGGCAGAGTTAAGCTTCTAACAGTCTAAAGAACAGCTGGGGGAAAGGTATCCACATTTTATTCTTGTCTTCCCTGATATTTGCTTTCCTCCATAGTTAATATTAATCCTAACGATGGGTTTAGTGTTGGTTTGAGAAACAGATGATATAGTGAAAGAAAATATATCTATCAACAGTGTATAGGATCAGTTTGTTCTCTAAATTTTAAAATTCTTATTTCCCAATCCTTACTTTAAAAGACAAAATCTAATCTACAAAGAGGTATTTGTTATCCTTTGATACACTTTAAGTTTTGTATATTGTTCACTCATTAAATTTAATTTTACAAGATAATAACAGGGATATATTTTTATGAATATAGTTTGATATAATTGCTACTCCCTATTTAATGATAGTATTAACTTGCAATTAAACAATTTGCTTTACCCATACAAAAGATTTCCAAGACTTACCCTTTTCTTTTTGTCCACTGAATTGCTGCCAGTTCTTAGGTGAAACTATTTGCCTTTTCATCACACTTTTTTATCCTCTTATTTAATGCACACTTAAGTGTTCTCCTGGACTCTGGATGTTTGATGTCAGGCTTGCAAGGTTCAAAACATTTGATTTGTTGGGTGATGTCCTTTGGAAATGGAAAACACCAAAGAAAAAATACTGTTGCCTCTGAAGACTTGAAAAGGATATAAACTGTCTTTCACACCTGGTATAAACCTGGTATAAAGGCTGTGCCTTTCTCAAAGGAGAAAAAATCAAGTTTCTATTTTTGATGGATGGTTGTCTTCCTTTAATTGTACCCAACTTACTTTTTAAGTTATGTGGTCTTTTACTACTAAGTTATATAGTCTGTCACTACTAAGTTATGTAGTCATTCAGGAGTTCTGCCTGTAGTACCATGTCTACTCATCAAATATATCATCAGGCACCACTCATATAATGGTCTGAAGTGTTGTGGTGCAACTGAGTTTTTACATCAGCTTTAGAGTCTATCTGACAAAAAGTGCTAATATTTTAGATATGCTTTTCAGAGACACTCCCTGTTTGTTGTTGTTGGAGCTGCTTTATCCATGAAACACTTTCTCTGACCTAACAGCTTGAAAACCCTTTGAGCGTATTCCCCTTAGAAGAGGGGACTCACACACAGTGTAATGACACAATACACCTTCAGGAAAAAAAACCCCGTAGTGTAGAAAACATGGCACTGAAGTGCTTTCAGGAAATTATTTACAAAAATTATCTGCCAGATCATTTATGCTATGGGGAAACTGGTGGTAGGGAAAAATAAGACCAGAATAAACAAAGCCCAAAGCCCAAAAGCTTAGAAATGTAAATCCAGTGTCTATTTATCTGAGACATATGAGAGGAGCAAGCCCCATTCTGCTTCAGCCTTACCTCTTCTGAAAACACTCTTTGCTACAGTGAGAAGGAAAACTCACCTGCATGTCTATTTGACCAGACCATTTGGTTTATTTACAAATTCATCACTCTTTTACTTGTACATATTCATATTTGTAGTTCTTCAGTAGCTGACAAGCAGTAACCAACACACATGCCTGATGGCACAGCTTACCTGCTCCAACTTGAAATCTGGCTCATGGCTGAGCCAGGTTCTTAACTAAGTTTTTCTGCCTTTTGTTCAGTTTTTATATCAAATGCTGCATATTACATGCAGATTTTGACTATAAGGCAGCACTTCAGCCAAATGGCTTCTATGAGTAAGGCAGAAACATTTTTTATTTTCTAGGGCAATTAATTAGACATCCACACTGTCACTCCCACACTTAAATTAATCTCCATATGTTCAGTTATCATAGGAAAAAAATAAATGAAGAAGAAGCTGACGGGAAAACTCATAGCCACATCTCTGCAATGCTTTTTCAGACACCTAAATTTCTGTCAGCATGTTGGGAATTCATAACCTCACTATTACATGCTTACCTCATCAGTGCACTTCGTAATTTCTGCACAAACAATGGCCCTGTCACTTTTCATCAGATATTTAAAATAAAGAAGAAAATAAAGAAGTCTCACTCATGAGACTTAGTACTTTTATTACATGCAGTTTAGAACAGTTACTAGATACCTGCAAAATACTACTTCCGATTTAAGTAGCACTTCTCAAGTTACTTGTTTTGTAATATATTGTCTTTGTTTCATTTAATTTCTTGTTTCATTTCCTTGCTAATTTGAAAAAAAAAAAAGCATACTTTCTTGGTCATTTTTATGAACTGCCAAAGTTCTAATAGGTCTTGTTGGAGACTCTTTTAGATCGCTTTTTAAATTAAATGTCTTGTGTGATGTGTGGTCTCAGGTAAAAAAAGAAATACAGAAAGCACATCTGAACTAGTGAAGCACTTTAACACGGGAAATGTTAAGAAATTGCAGCTATTGAAATGTAGAAATATATCCTGTAACAGCTTATGTATCTCCAGCCTGATACAGTTGTTTTCTCTATGTAACATTCCTGTGTTTTAAGGCATTAAAAATGTTCCCAGCCAAAAGTTTCCATTCTTGCCCCAACATTTCAGCTGCACAAGACACAGTCTGATCAGTACATACAAAGGAGTAGACTTTACTCTTGTATTGGATCTGGCTGAGACGGAGTTAATTTTCTCCATAGCGGCCCTCATGGTGCTGTGCTTTGTATCGGTAGCTAGGAAGGTGTTGATAACACACCAGCGTTTTGGCTGCTGCTGAGCAGCGCTCGCACAGCATCAGGGCTGTCTCTCCAGCATTCCCCTCTCACCACTAGGCTGGGGGTGGGCAAGGTCTTGGGCGGGGACATAGCCAGGACAGCTGACCCAAACTGACCGAAGGGATACTCCATACTGTGTTACATCTGATCAGCAATAAAACCTAAGAGAAAGGTGGAGGAAAGGGGGGCATTCGTTATTATAACATTTGTCTTCCAGAGTAACCACTATGTATACTGAAGCCCTGCTTCCTGGGAAGTGGCTGGACATCATCTGCTGATGGGACGTAGAGAATAAATCTTTTGGGTTTTTTTGCTTCCATGCATGACCTTTGCTTTTGCTGTAATAAACTGCCTTTATCTTGACCCATGAGGTTGTTTTAATTTTATTTTCTCCCCTGCACATCCTGCTGAGGAGGGGAGTGATAGAGTGGCTTGGTGGGCAGCTGGTGTCCAGCCAGGGTCAACCCACCACAGCCATACAGGCACGAATCTTTCATGCAGGGCTGCACAGCTAGCAAGAGCCAGATTTGTCCCCTCTTTCAGGCTGGTGCACATCAGTGTTTAGGATGCTTACCACATAGCTCTGTCTGTGATAAGGAGTTTTCTTCTGCCAGCTTTTGGAAAAAGAGTATGACAAACAAATCCTAACCCTCTGCTGAGGCTGTTGAACCACATCAGTACCACCATTCTTTGCTCTACAGCATTTCAACGCATAGCAGGTACTTGAAACCCATAGTCTTAGGAAGCTGTCAACCTGCAGGATTTTATAGTGTTAGTAAACAAAACTAGATTAAGGAGAAAAGAGTTCAATCCTTTATGTAAAGATCTGTTTCATATGCTTTACATTAGTTCTGTGACCTTCTGTCTTTAAGGCTTCACTTTAATTTTTACATTTTCTTGAATCTCAGGATCTCATTGCTTACTTGACTCAACATTTTCTTCCAGTCACTGCCTACTTGCTCACTTTTTAAATTCCAGCTGGGTTATTCTCCATGTATAGCTTTAGGACAGGCAAGACTGCTTAGTTATAGCCACACTTGTGCTTTTTATTTATATATTTATTTATTTAATTGAGGGGATTGTGTAAGGGTGTTGGAGCTTAATAAATTGTATTCAGAAGCGAAAGGCCTCCCTCCTTTTCTTTGTCTTCTTTTCCTGCCTTTCTCCCTTCCTTCCCATCCTTCCACCCTTCCTTCTCTCCTTCCCTGTCCATAGAATCACTAAGGAATTCAGTGAGATTTCTGATTTGATTGTAACCACATAACTAGACATTAAAAGAATTGTTCTTCTATGTAAGGGCAAATAAAACAGGAGTTTAGTGAGAAAATTTCCATGGAAACAACAGTTCAGTGACAATGAAAAATATTTGTCACCACAATGTGCTAAAAATAACTTCACAAATAACTTTATAAAATTGGACAATTTTTTATTGATAGCATGGCAGGCAAAACCATTATATTTTTTGTCTGCAGGATAATACAGCTCATTCCAAGTTCTGCATCTCTAATTCTTGAGTAGGATAACTTTGCATTTGCCAACCTGCTTTTTTTTAAGCTTATTTTGACATTAGGTATTCTTATTCATCTAAATACAGGGATTACAAAGCAGAGTGGGCCGCAGTGTGTGCTGCTCGGTTGCTTGCCACTTCCCAAATCTTTCTGCATTGCTGCTATTTCACAGCAATACTATGATCAGTCCTCTGAGAAAAGAGCAGGCAGCTTGGATCTGCACATTTTTTGCTATTGCAAGAAAGCTGTCTTCTTTTACCTTTCCTACAATTTTTAAAGAAAGAAAGGTTGATTGGCAGTTCCTCTACAAGGTACAATAGAGCAGTTAAATTGGGTAGCAGTCCTCCTTTGTAAGAACTGTCACGGTACCATATATGCTGCTGCTTCTATCGCTGGGCTTATGAAATTCCCCTTGGGATCTCAGTTTTATGTTAGTATCTCCTACAGTTGTGTATGTCCTTGGGTTTTTTTTTCTGCATTTGATTGGTGTTCAAGTACAAATATAAAAGCACATATCTGTGATGATTTTTGTATTTAGCTGTATCTAGTCAATTGATACTTGATGGTGTTATAAGGTACACACAAGTTGGCTGCAGACTGCAACTCTGTTTTGTCTGTGATGGTTGTATGGTCACACTTTGTCTTCCAATGGTGTCTCACTTTTCTAGTTAACTAAAATTTCAGTGGAATTATCTGTATAGGTTGCTTTGTTTAGCTAACTGAAACGCAGTCACAGAGGAAGGAGTTAGTTTCCCTGTAGTAAGGTAGAACTGTACTGATCACTTGGTCAACAGATTTGTCCAGCAGGGTTTTGTGGTTGTCTAATGGGTCTTGTCTGACAGACAGACTGGAAGGTTTAGAACAGAAGGAGCTAGAGTAAATATGTATACTTTTTCATTTTTGACAGCCTACTTAAGGAGAAATTGTCTGCAAGAACAGTTTGAAGGAAGAGGAAATATTCCTGTCTTCTTGCTGACTGCTGGGCCCTCAGGGCTTTCAAGATGAATGGGCTTAGAAGTCCTGTGTTTAGAGCTGCTACTTATAAAGCAATTTGTGACTATTTTTGTTTTTTGTCCTTTGAGTAAATGAAACTATGTGCTTGAAAAGGTCATGGAGAAGCACACTTGTTCATAATTGTCATGTGTTTTTTCTGAGAAAAGGTATGTCTAGCTTATGGTGGTAGTTGGAACGGGGCCTTACATAGATGTAGCTGCATTGTGGGTTTGGCTCTTAGGAGAAATGTTAGATAGTTGGTCTGTGTTCTCAAATGGAAAAGTAGCACTCGGATTCTGTCCAGATGATGGCGGTGTCAAAATGGGAGCTGGTAACTGCATCTCCTCATTACATGAGAGTGTCCACAACTGGGTGCTTTATCAGGTGTTACAGTGGTGAACAATACAGGTTATGTTCTTGTGGTATCTACTCCGCAAAGGATCTGCTCCTCTATGTCTGTGAACCACTCCCAAGTATATAAGCAACTTAAGTGCCGTAAGAAATTACTTACAAAAAGTTAGGGAAACTGTCACAATTCAAATATGTAAACATTTAAATATGGACAAAGTCTTTAGGGGGTTGGGGTCAATACACCAAGACTGCATAGCCTCCTCCTGTCATGTGATAGTAAAGCAAATCGAATGCTCTTTTGGACGTGAAATTCTGGGGAAAAAAACCCAAAACCAAAACAAGCCAGTTTGAGGTGTAAGATGGGACATGCAAAGATAAAATAATGACAGCTTTGTCACATCGATAAAAAAGAGTTCCCATGAAAATGTATTTTTCTTCAGTGTTTTGTCCATCTGTAGTAGGACTTACTTACTTTCAGATCAATGCAACTGAAAGATAAATATGTGTCGTATTTACTGGTGGGAAAGAAAAACCCTAAAATTTGGATACTGCAGAATAAAGTTGAGGCGGAACTCTCAAACGAAGGTTTGACTGAAAGAACAGATTGGAGGGGGAGGACGTACTCCTTATTTACAACTTCAAGGCGGAATGAACACAATAGCTGAGATCACTGAATAGGGCCAGTATAGAAGTGCAAAGAAAATAAAACCTGTCTTAAACTGAATTTCTGCATTAACAAAAGCCTTGTTGGCCATTCTGCACAGGGATTTGTGGCTGACAAAATGGATAGGGCCAGGACCTATCCATCTTGGCTGTCAAAAATGCCTTTAGTCTACTAGTGTCCTTTTCTGGAAGAGCAAATTGCTTTTAAAACTAGTCTTAATAGGCAGGTTTTATTATGTAAAGATGTTCTAATTAGGCATCTCTGCATTGATTGAGTGACTTTAATTTCTTTGTGCTTAGAAGTTTTGTGGCAATCTCATTAGTGATCATGCTTAAAAATACTTGCTGTGAGTAGACAGCCTTCTCTGCACAATGGGTTTAATAAATACCCTGAGCTTCAGCATTTGCAGTCAGAACTCCTTTTAAGTGGATTTTGGAATGTCAGACTGAACATACCCTCCTGCCTGTGATCCAGAGCAGTCACCCATGTGAAAGGTTTTCAGCCTCTGTTTGTGCTCTTGGCTCCACTGGCAGTGCGCACAGTCGATTTAGGTTGACTGTCCATAAGCAGTTCTCTTTGCTGCCTGTTAAAGATACTGGGCACAGTTTATGCAGATTATGTAGACTGTAACTTGAAAACCTTCAGTTTAAGAAACTGTTACACTACCTTACCTTATATGACATATTAAACAGTATGTAGTGTGGCAGACTTGAATGGGCTTGTAGTAATGAGGATCTTATGCAATAATTATTTTAACTACCTCCCTTTCTTTGCATTACCTGAACCTACATCCAGAAAAGCATATATCTATTTGTGTTTTCACTGATAGTTCATTTGATCTTGATATTGACATTCAGCCAAGACGTAGTAGCCATTTACATTGCATATACCTAAGCTTTACTCCAGCAGAGTCTAGCTTCATCCTGGAAGATCCAAACATCCTCCCCAGAGGCTAATCCTGTTCCTCTGGAGCTTGGAAAGTGAATGCATGCTGAAGTGCTATTTATAGGCTGCAAATGTAGGTAATTAATTCCAAAATATGGAACTTAAAACTTTACATTGTCTGACACCTGTGTTGAGATAGGTCTTTTTCTACCAGAAGAGTTTCCCAAGTGGACATAGTTCTGACCTGAGGGTGCTCAGAGGCACTGACAAACTCACAGGGCCAAGTCACTGAAACACACAAATTAGGCATCGACTTTCAAAATGTGGATATTCAGCTAACATACTGCATGTATCCAGAGAATGCCAGGTGAAGAAAACCTACCCTAAACCTCAACTTTGATGCTGGAAGAACCCCCTTTAACTGGTAACCTGCTGGTTAAATCTCTCACCTGTTAGATGGGACACACAGAATCGTAGAATGGTTTAGGTTGGAAGGGACTTTAAAGATCATCTAGCTCCAACCCCCCTGCCACAGGTAGGGACATGTTCCACCAGACCAGGTTGCTCAGAGCCCCATCCAGCCTGGCCTTGAGCACTTCCAGGGATGGAGCATCCACAGCTTCTCTGGGCAACCTATTCCAGTGCCTCACCACCCTCACAGTAAAGAATTTCTACCTTCTATCTAGTCTGCAATCTACCCTCTTTTATTTTAAAACTATTACTCCCTGTCCTATTGCTACGGGCCCTACTAAAAAATCTGTCCCCATCTTTCTTATATGCCCCCTTCAAGTATTAAAAGGCCACTTCCCAGAGCCTTCTGTTCTCCAGGCTGAATAATCCCAACTCTCTCAATCTGTCTTCAGGGAGAAGTGCTCCATCCCTCTAACCATTTTTGTGGCCCTTCTCTGGACTCGCTCCAACAGATCCGTGTCCTTCTTATGCTGGGGGCTCCAGAGCTGGTTTCCTTCTGTAGGAGATTTCAACCTGCCGCTTCCTGGTGGAAGTCTGAAGACCAGCCAGTAGGATGTTCTGGGTGGGGCTCTTGCAGCCTCTTCTGATGAAAGATGAGAAAGAAAAATCATTGCGTGGAAACACAGTGTTCACCTAGCTGAAGCCACATCCAGGGTGCCAGCAGCTCTGGTGGGTACCTGAACATCTGTTGTGACCCTCCTCCCAGGCTGATAAGCAGGGTTCCTTCTGCTTGGGCTGACTCAGTTCTTCAGTGTGTCTATTCTTCTCACAAATGATGTGAGGCTTTCCTTGTTCTATTTCCCAGAAGTGGAACTGGCTTTCTTCTGTTCTTGTAATGAGGACAGGAATTTTTTTTCTTTTTTTTTTTTAACATATTCCAGTATTTAACTACTATTTGGTATGGGTCGGTTGTTTTCTTGCTGTGTATATAAATAGGTTGTCAGTGTTCCATTCAAAACCAAAATAAAGCTGAGAGAAGATGCAGTCTAACCTAAAGGAGAGGACTGCAGGATCTGTTAACTCTTCAACTTGGCAGCAGATGTTGCTTGAGGGAGGGGGGTCAAACATTTCTAGAGATCTAACTTGCATCAGCACAGGAAAATGCTGCAGACCTGTCCCAGTGCTGGTAACAGTTGGTTTGCTCCTCAGGTGCTGGCAGCATTCAAAGCCTTGGGGTAAATAAAGCTGCCAGCGTTTTCAATATTGTTATCTATTTAGAGCAGGCCTAATCAACACTGCTTAAAATGTTAAAGACTGTCTGTGCTCTGTTTATGCTGTGGCTCCCAGCTTCACTGATACTAGGGCAGACAAATCAGTCAAGATTTTAGGTGTTGCCATCGTTTAGAGGCTTATCATTAATTTTTTACTGAAGTCTGCTCCCAGAGTGTGGTGTCCACTTGCCTTCCACTGTGCTAGCCACCCTCTGCAAGCTGCATTTTCAGCCTGAAGGTGTAGTGTATGTTAGCTACTTCCTAAGAGCTGGGGTGATGGTGAGAAGTACAGGACATTCTGCAGGAATGCAAGAGGTGTTATGTGGTGGGTCCTGAAGAAAACCTGCTCATAATCTTGGTCAGGAGGCTGCTATTTGAGAAGTGCCATCAATTGTCATCAATGATGTAACACAGATCTTCTATTATATCAGAACAAAACCTGATTATATATGAATATTTTTTTTTTCAGTTAAAAGCTAGTAAATGAACTTTTCTTCCCAATGTTGAGCTACATAATGAACCAGACTACTTTGATATAGTCCTTTGGACTTCAATTGGATCAGAACACACTTAAACAATTTTAAGCTGTAGATGACTCTATTAAAATTTTTTATTTGTGTTCAGTGGGTCAAATTCTTAGCTTCTGTGACATAAATCAGATTCTGATCTTGTAATGCTCACATATGGTGCTTTGCATTGTAAATCACATCTGTTTTTCAATATACATTGTACTGCAAAGTAGAAAATATCTTTTTGAGAGTCAGAGACTGGAAAAAAAGGTTGATATAAACCATAGCTGGAAAACTTCACAGTGCCTTTATTGTGCCTTACATGACATAAAAATATAACTGAACATAAGGGTGATAAGGACAGAAAGCCTGATGAAGTCCCTTGGCTATTTTGGTGACACTTTGACTGCCTGCTTTGCTTTTCGCTTTGGTTTTGTCTTGCCTTTACTGAATATTCCAGATTTTTTAAATGTTAATGTATTTATCAATGTTATTTTAACCTTTCCTTTAAGTTATTGGTGTGTATTTCAAAGTATATTTTGTCATAGAATGATCAGAGTGTAAACTTTAAAGGCTTGATTGGGCTTCATTCTTGCTTGTTAAGTGAGATTCTTGGGGAGACTCAGTTCTTTCAACTGGCATTTCTCTTTCAAGTTTTGGGATAACATTCCTAAAAATGGAGATTTCGTCTACACAGAAATTATTTGTTGCTGACCTTTTGTATTGCTATTCTGCCAAGTTCAAAGTACCGTACATTTGCGTTTTTTCTTTTTTTGCTTCAAGTTTAATTTGTTGCTAAGTTCCCACCACTGCATATGGTGTTATTGTTTCACTTATTCTATGTATTTTTATGTTCTGACTAGATTTAGTGGAATGATTGAAAACAGAAAAGTTCTAAATATGCTTTGTGGGTTACTAAAGCAGTATTTCATTTCTGGCAACATATTGTAGGTATTATCTCAGCTGTGTTGTAAAAATACTTAATATGGGTAGGAGGAAGGAAGAGGAGAAAGAGACAAATCTTGCTTTCCCTTACATGGCTGTAGAAGACAGACAAGGATGTAGAAGGACCAAATAACACCTCTTTTAAATCCTGCATAAAGGTTTTAGTAAGGCCACAGCGTAGCTGCTGCCAATTTGCCCACCCTGAAATTGACTTGTTGGAAAACAATGGAGAAGTGGGAAACAAGGTCACTAACTAGTCTGGATAAATAATATTGTAGCTGTTAAAAATGTGCACCAGTTGACTTCCCTTCCTCCTTTATTGACACAGTAGCAGGTATAAGGAAGTTGCTGTGAGTAGCAGAATGCTCCCAACAAGCACCCCAGAAGGCTGAAAAACTGGCTTGTTCTTCTGTGCTTTGCAACAGCAACAATAAAAAAAAGTTTTTTTTAAAAAAAAAGCCTAAATGTGGTTCTAAGCATGAAGATCTTCAAAGATCAGCCTCGGACAACAGAGAACATGAAAAAGGTTGAGGAAGAGCAAGGCATGAACAAAAACTGGCCAGGTTAGTAAAGGTGCAATGAGGCAGTAGGTTTTAAATAGGGCTTGAAAGCAAAGAAAGATGTTTGGCTGACAATGAGTGGGAGGCTTCCAAACATAGGAAGCAACATTAAAGACTGTAAAAGTTGAAAGAGGCAGAAGGATAAAAGAATTGAAGAAAGAAGCCAAAGCTGGGTGTAGGGACACAAAGGGTCACTTGAAGTTTTCCAATTCTATTAGACTTTTTATTTATTTTTTTCCTCCATCAGAATTGCCATCTCTTCAGTTATCTAACTTTTTAGTGGCTTTCACTTCTTTTCTATTGGAATTAATTATCTACTAAACATTTATTTCAACATATTTGTGTTTAAAGTCACTGAGAAGTACCAATTCTACTCCCTCTTTTCCCTATTCTGATAGTGTGAGAGAACTTAAACCCAGTTTTTTCTGTCTGTGAAACTAAAATGAACAAGATTGAGATCTGAGACTTGCTACTCAGCACCTGAATAGCAACTTCTTTTTAGCTGGAAAAAAAAATACATTGATCTGAGACTTGGCTTGGCAGGTTTTACATTTTCATTAAATATTGATACACAAATGTCATCTTTGTTTACACGGCATGCTGCTTCCTCTAGGTTTTAAACAAGGTGGGTTTTTTACAGACAGTATTGAAGTCAGGAGTTCATAACAACTTTACTTATTGAAACGTGTGAAAAGAATTTATCAGTATGTATTGAAAGATATGGATATACTTAGGTATCATAAATGATAAAAGCTTAAAAGCTGTGCTTTTGTGATATCAGGTTTCTGAGTCCAGTCATGTTAGAGAATGCTTTCAATTAAATCAGTCATAGCCTAATAAATAATCTGCATAAATGTGATGTTAGGTTTGGTCAGTGCACTAGGATGTGAACAGTAAACTTTAAGGACATCAACATTTGAAGTTGATGTTATCTGCCACCTTGTTCCAGTTGTTTGTGCTGCATTTGCTTTCTAGTAAAACATATTCTGGTGATTTAAATGAAAAAAATTGCTTGTTTCTGTAGTGCTTTAGTTTGATTTTCCTGTTTTAAATTAATTAATATATTTTAGTTTGTATTTGTCTTAGGGTTTAGGGAGAGGTAGAAGTAAGGCTGAGAAGAAACAATTTTAAGCTCTTCAGAAGTAAAATTTTGAGATATTGTGAAGATAAGGAAGGCCTTGCTTGTGGGTTTACGTTCCCAGATCAAGGTCTAGTCCTTCCTTGAGGTCATTACAACTGGGCAAGTTGGCTGCTGTTGGCTGTTGCTGCCTTGTGGATAGATGCACAGGGATTGCACAACTGCAGAACCGACAAGCTGCTTGTGACATGACTGGAATCAGGTTTTGCTTGGGGTAGGGGGGAAGGGCTGCCTTCATCTTACTTCCCTATGTCTCTTCTAATAAAATCACAAGAGAGAGAATTAAATCAGCACTTTTTAACTTGTCAGTATATCAGCACCCTGCAAGTTCATGGGAATGGGAAGTTCAGGATATCTGCAAAGTCAGCAATTCAAGAGGTGGTGAATGTGGCATGGTGATAAAGTTCACATGTTGCTACATCAGCCTACATTTAAGCAGTCCTGACTGCCGCAAAGAACAGGTAAGGGCATGGAGCTATACCATGAATACCTACTACAAGAGTAACTTTAGATGACACCAAAAAGCATGTTAAAAGGCATAGCCATAGGGTAATTCTGTTTTACATCTTCCCATAGCCACCCACTCAGACCTCTTCTTGCTTCCATTCCTTGTGAACAGTAATTTTGGCTTACCCTAGTGTCATCTGCAGCATCAGAGACACCTATGCTACATTATTGTCATAACACATTTAACTTGCTCTTATCTATGAAAGATCCTGGCAGATATCATCCACTTGCTAAAAGCAAGCCGATTGCAGTCTTGAGTTACCAAGAAACACCCAGGTTATACAACCACATCCTCCCTGCCATCCGTCTTTCAGATGGCACTTGGATTGCTGAGGTTATCACCCGCTTTCTGCACTCTGCTGGACTGGGTCTGCTGGTCTTCCCCCTTATGCTGGTGTTGATGACCCTCAAAACAAATGTAAAATAAACTAACTCTAGAGGGCACAACCGAGTGTGCCCAATATAGAGAGCTCTGAGCCACAGACACACGCTGAGCCAGCCTGATGGACTATGAGAATAATTTACCAAAGGAGACAGTGGATTCTTTGCTCAACCCTTACAGACTGATATTCTCGTTCAGGGAGAAACTGTAGTTCAATCAGAAGTTAAGGGCTTCATGCAGAAATTAGTTGGATTAAAACTGATGACCTAGATTATCACTGTGAATATTTGTTTTGTAGGCAGAGTCTATGCAATAATCTCCTTATATCTAGCTGCAGAGAATAGGTAAGCATCAACATAATTGAAAGAAAATAAATCTAAACATAGATGCAAAATGGAAAAACATTCCTGAAGTCAGCAGAGGTATTCTGATGTAAACTGGCATAGGTTTGCAGTGATTTACAAGTAAGTCATAAGTACTATTTGGAAAGGACAGAAGGCATATGGAATATTAATATCTTAAACAAAGAGTAAAGGTGAGTTACTATCACCAGCTCATTTTGTTTATCATAGTAATGAATGGCTAAGGACGGAAGCAATTATTTCATATTTTTCCATGAGTAAGTTTTTCCGTTGTATCTTTTATGCCCACACATAACAATCGAGGATGCAATGAGGAGTTGTAAAATGGTTTCTGAAATTGCACACCACTGGCAGGCTGTCAGGGGTAAATGGGTGCACCCACTGCTGCATGGCATTGAGTTGTGCCAGCTGCTGTGCCAGGAGGCATTATGGGATGCTCTGCTGTCAGGGGGTTCCTCTCACCCCACCTCCAGACTGGGCCTTAGGACCCATCACCAGCACCAAATCTGTCAATTGGTGCTAACAGAAGCCTGACATTTGAATGCCAATAGTGCCAGTCAGCAGATCTGAGAAAAGCAAGTGAGAGGATGGGCTGAGCAAAACCTAGATCTTCCATGCCAGGAAAAGTGGGCAATAAATGAATTAACCTTCACAAAAGGCACACTAATCTGGGCATCCAAACAAAGAAGGAATGGATTGTTGGGTCAGTCTTTCCACGGGACTAAATAACCGATACAGCTAATGCCCTGAAGACCACTACCATCCCTTCCATTCATGGGTGTGTGTCTGAGAGGGGGAGAGGGGAAGGCAGGGCAAGAGCTGGAGTACCGTGCATGGAGCTGACAGACCCAGCTTGTCTGTCATCCATTTGTGCCTGGTTTGTTTGTGTGTTAGCCTTTGGCTCTGGGATCACTAACTAGGTCTTTTTTTCCCCTTTTTTCTTTTTTTTTTTTTCTTTTTGTTTAACACTTCTGAGAGATATCTTGCATCTGCTTCTTAAGTTGAATGTTTCATGGTGAGATAATTCTCTCTGACTGCATGTAATATGCAGACTCAGCAGCTCAGCTTTTCTTTTTCTCATGCTTTCCCGAAATGTCAGACAGCAACATTCATATCTATGCAATAACAGGGCAGGAATCAGCCTGAAAAGAGTTTCAGTATTGGTGCAGTTCTAGTTTCTTTTCAGCTGAGTGGAAAAAAACTGACTATTTTTTGGTTTGTTTTAATAGTGAATTAAACTGTTTTTCTGTATGCAAGTGTGAATTGTGCCACCCTAACAGCAGCAAGGTGTGGAACTTAATGTAGAAAACCAGCTTGACCACTACGCTTCAACAATACAAAACTGATTGATTAAGCTGTGTTTACACTGCTTCATATTGCCAAATAAAATAAAATTAGATTTGATAAAATGCGTTTTCCTGTATCATTTTATTGTTTGCATATTTCCCCAGTCTCAGAAATGCATCCTAAACCATGTATTGTGATGGCAATGGGAATTTTGATTACTGTGTGCATTGCTGAAGAGATCATATAATTTGTAGACTTGTGAGAAAAGAGTGGTCAGAATGAAAATCCAGAGTCAAAAGATTATGAATAATATATTTCTAGCAGTTACACTTGACTGGCATAAACTCTAATTGATCTGTACCTGGGGGGAGCACTCCTCTTTTCAGGCATAATTTACATGTCATAATAAAAGCTATGAAGAAAGAAATGAGACTTGATCGAATACAGAATTCTGGGTTTGAGTAGCCTCTTAATGTTTAATATGGCTCTGTCTAAAACAGTATACAGTAAGTCATATTTAAGCTAGTATAATTTTTTGATTGTAATGAGATCTGTGCTCTCTACCTTCAGACATAAAGTCCATGGGTTATAGCCTCTCCAGAAGAGAATGGAGGAGGGGAAAGGGAGCTGAGTATATATGTGTGAGGAACATGATGAAAATAAGACCACACTGCATGCTCACAAGCAAAAAAAAAAAAAAAAAAAAAAAAATCAAGTTGCTAAGAATGCAAGAGCTTCAGTGGTTTCTTTAGTCCTGAGTGCTGGTGCTAGGGAGAATAGAGAAAACATGCATTGACTGAGAATTCATTTTGCAGATGTGTGAACTCTTTTCTGCAAAACGCTGTTTGATCAGTTTTGACCACACCTTTCCTGTCTTCATAAAAAAGCTAAAAATATAAATGAGGACTTGCGGTTAGAAACTGACAACACTTATTTGGTTGCATGGTTACAGGCTGTAAGCATATAATATTTGCTAGGGTAAATGGAATTACATTATAGTCAGCTCCAAGTGTTTTGTGAGGTTGTTTCTTGGTACAGTCCCAAAGCTGTTGTGTAGATCAACAGAGACTTAAACAACAATTAGTGTTTTGATGAACAACTGCTGAGTTTGGTCAAAAAGGAAAAGGAACAACTGAAACAATAAGTAGAGTTTTATATGATGGAAATGAGAGTAGTGTTTATATTTTACTGTAATTTCATTGTAGGATTAATGAGATTTGGCTCTGCATTTTTGAGGGGAAAAGGGGATGAAAGATGTCTTACAATAGCAATTGCAGGCATGAACTCTGCAGAACCGTCCATGAATATTTTAAGTATCTTGGAGCCTGCTTACAGGGAGGAGTTACCATGTCTTTAGAGCATACCTGCATTTTAGGCTAACCTGGTTTGGATGCGCATAGCGTGCAGTATGCATGATACAGCTGCTCCCACTTACAAGCATTTCAGAACCTGAAAATGAAATAGCTTCAAAAAAATGGGCACAAAGAGCAATATCAGAAGTAGAAGCTTGGCTCTTGAAATGTAGTGTAGGCTTAGGTCTCTATACCCAAGCATGCAATCTTTAAAATAGAACAAAATAAAATAATAATATAGAAATAGATCTGAATGACCTAAACAGGGTCCTCAAATTACTGAGGAACCTACATTTTCTGGCAAAAGTTCCTTACAGGCAGTTTGGTGGTTAAGATAATATCCTGTGGGGGGGAAGGGGCTGCTTGGCTTCAGCTCCCTGCTGGGTATATTGCAGGAGTAAAAGGTAATGTCAAATTCAGAAAGTTTCCTGGAAACAGATGATATAGTAATCCTTCAAACAATGTGCTGTTGATTTAGAAACAAATGGGGCAGGAGCTGAAATGGAAGTGAGGCTGCAGGACAAAATGTCACAAACAGTGTTGTCGAAACCCTAATAGTATTCACAGCTTGCCCTTACCTTCATGGCAGTCACTGATAACTTTGTTGGTTGCTCTCAGAAGGCTGAACAAAAGCGATCTGGGTGTGGAAGTACTGAGCCTGTCTAGCAGAACCTTACTTCTGCACTGGCTTTGATTGTGGGGGTTTGGGCTGCACAAAGCCTCACTAGACCCCTAAAATTTGCTTGCCAGCAGGGAGAATGCTGACTTGTTACCCAGTCGTCATGACATCTTCAGCTATGCCAGCTACTAGACTTGGGGTGAAGGCATCTATTCTACCTGTCCGTAGAGAGACAGCAATAAGACAGAACTCCTCTAGAACTATCCTCTTCCTCTTACTAGAGACAAGCACAGTAAATGAAGCATAAGACCTCTCTCCGACAGTCTAAAAAGGGCATTTTTGCAGCAGGGCGTTATACTTTGCAAACTGGCATAACGCCCATTGACTGAAATAGAAATAGGCTGATTTATATAGGAGGTGTCATTTGAAAAGGAAAATCTTTCGGCAGAAGTCTGTACTGCTGCTGAAACTCTTGGGAAAAAGACACAACCAGGCCAAAGGGAAAAAAAAAACAAAACCAAAACAACCCCACAACATTTTAAGATTATTACATTAATTTTAAAAGTATCAATATACATAGTGCTAAAATGACTGGTAAAAGATGGGCTAATGACAAAATGATGTATTAGATGATGGAATTAAAACCAGGTGCTTGCTACATTAAGAACACTTGATATTTCATCATCATCTATGCATTTGTCAGCATTGTGACTGAGATGGCATGTAATTTGCTCCTGAAAGTACTCTCCTGAAGTCCTTGGGTCTTCAGAAGTCATTAAAGCAAATTAGCAACAAAAGTCTAGAGATCAAAGATAGGCTGCCAGATAGCTGGGCATGGATTTTCAAAACCATAGGTACAGTAATACTGGATAAAAATCTTAATGTCTCCCTGTAGCTGTAGTCCATGGCAGATAGCAGCTCAGGCAATGATTATATTGTAATTTTAATTTTTTTTTCCCTGAAAAATCTATACCTTTAATAGACATTACACATTAAAATTCAGTAAAAGTATTTTTTTTAATGGCAAAAGAAGGATTTATCTATTTATTTATTTATTTAAAGTCAATCCAGCTATTACCGATACTCTTAGCAGAAAATGGCTATAGTTTAGGAAAGCCTGTGTACTTAATCTATCTCTGGTATATATAAGCATGTAGGCTTCATGTCTGTAGAATCTGCGGTATTAAAGACAAGAAAAACATTTGGCTGGCAGGAGTTGTCTGAAAGGGAGGTTACAGACTGCATAATGCTGGTAAAGTAAGCTTACAGTGTTTATGTCCACACCATATGGCCTATGTATAAACACAGTGGTTCAATACTTGTCGCATTCTTACCCAACATTCTCTTCCTCTTATTCTCATCTTCACTTCCTTGTTTATTTTTTCTGTTAACATCAACAGCATTGTCTACAGACTAGATAGGCATAAGCACTAGAGTTTCATGTAAAGCTGTAATTCCCATTACTGGCTTTTTTTTTTTTTTCTTTTCCCAGTAATCAGCATCTTGAACTATTCAGAACTGTCTACAACCCTTAAACATGTGATCATAGACTCCTCCAGCCCCATTAGCCGCTGAGTTCATCTGACCTACTCTAAAAGGGAACCTGACCACTCATGCCTAAAGAATGAGTACTGAGGAACAAAGAAATGTTGCAATAGGTTATCACTGAAATGAGTTGACCAGTGCGTGAGTGGATGTGAAATAGTTAACAGTGAAGGTTAACAAAACTATTTTCCAGCTGAAACTGTAACAACGTGTGTGTGTGTCTGTGTCTGTGTCTGTGTCTGTGTCTGTGTCTGTGTGTATGTGTAAGATGGACACTGGTTTGACCAAATCAAGTTTGTTTGATTTGCTTCTAGCTTGGCTGATGATACCTGTTGCAAACCAATGGAATAATGGAATGCTGTTGCTGCTGCAGTTACTGTCCTCTTCCTTTTCCATGTCTAAGAACAGTTGATTATATTCACTAGCTCCACCCTGTTTTATATCAGCTAGTTAAGATATGCAAGCAGAAACTATTTCCTATTATCCTTGTGTAGTCCCATGGGCCTCCACTGGCACTACTAATGTTGATGACAGAGGCTATATTAGAAACAACAGAAAGCTGGAAATCTGTGCTTTTAAACATATACATGCATACTTGTTTTCATACTTGCATATATATTCTGGCATATATGAGAAGCCATATCAGGCTGACAGATCAAAACATATGTAGCAACTTCAAGCCATTAAGGATTGGGCATGAGCCAGCAGCGTGCCCTGGCTGCAAGGTCCTGGGTTGTGCTAACAGGAGCACAGGCTACTAGTAGATCGATGGAACTGATTATTTCCCTTTATTCATGAGATCATGTCTAGATGTTTCATTCAGGTTTATGCCTCCCAATATGGGAAAGACATCAGTGAATTAAGCAAGCTCAGGGAAGGGCCACCAAGCTGGTTGGGGCTGGAGCACCTGCTGTGTGAGGACAGACTAAAGAACCAAGGCTAGTTCAGCCTGGACAGAAGGTTTCAGGGAGACCTAATAGCTGTCCTCCACCCCCACAGTGCCCACTACCTACAAGATATCAAGAAGATAGAGCCAGGCTTTTTGTGGTGGTGCACAGTAGGTGGACAAGAAACAGTGGGGATAAATTAAGATCTGAGAAGTATTTTTTTTTCACCATGAAGACAGTCAAGAAGTGGTTGCCTACAGAGGTTGTGCACTCTCCATCCTTAGAGGCTTCCAAGACCTGACTGGATAAGGCTCTGAGTAAACTAGTTTGATCTCAAAACTGATTCTGCTTTGCATGAGAGTTTGGACTATAGATTTCCTGAGATCCCTTCCAATTATTCTCTTTTGTGATTCTGTGGTTCTACATGGATGAACAAATTCACTGTCTTAAACTTTAAATTCAGCCCTATTTAAGCAAAAGAAAAATGGGAGATTATTCTGCAATTATTTGTGCTAGGGCTGTGACTGTGAAGCTAAGAAGTCAAGATATGAAATGCAGAAAAAGTGCATTTCAATTAAATTTAATTTTGGAAAATCTCTTCCTTACAAACCAGATCTCAATTTCTTGAGAATTTATTGAGAGTACAGGAAATGTGATATGGCAGACTTACTGTGTCTACATAAAAAACTTTACATCAGACCAGACTTATTACATAAACATGCACAGAGAACTTCATGTTACATGTGACGTGTTGAATTTCCTGATATTATTTGTTGTTTGGGATCATGTAAAACCAGAAAACCAAAGAAAGCTGGTATCCTGTAGAACTGCTTTGCCTTGTATAGTTTTTCTCTTTGAGGAATGAAAAAATGGTCATATGCCATGTTTTGCCTCACTCCACGTTCTTTAAATAATGTTCAACATCTATATGTTTGGTATTTTATAAGCACTTCATGTTTCTACTATTTTGAATAGAACTGTGTCAATAAATAATAGGATAATATAAATAAGGGTGACCAAATAAAGGAAAAGCAAAAAAGTTACTGTTCTCTTTACCAGGCATAAATATTTGAGGTTGCCTTCATAAAAATTCTCTGGGGCTGCTCTGGAATTCCCTGTTTGTAACAACAGAATTAGACCCCTTTGTACATGTAATTTTTGAATAAAGCAAAATGCAGTGAAAAGTGATATTCTGGAACTGAGGAATACACAGTAGATGTTCAATTCCGCTTTATTTTCACCTACTGCAAGTAAATCTGTTCTATGGCAAGGGGAGAAACTGATTCAAATAAGATTTATATCAGATCCTTCCAAACAAGTGAAAATATAAGAACTCTTTCTTAACAACAGTGAATGAGTTGGATCAAATGAGAAAAAACCTGATTCTACCCAGGCAGCATTTTGCACTCTGAAACGGTAGGGTGATGGAGTCTGGTGTTTTCCAAGGACAAACACAAACTTGGGTACTGCCCATAATTTAGCTTGTGCTTTCAGAAGAGCAGTACTGTTTCACAGCGCTATAATCCATAGCAGTTATTGAAGTAAAGGTGGCAGAACAGTGTCCTGATCAAAATATGTCTCTGAAAATGCTTAGCCGCATTACAGATTTTGGCATGTTATCTAATGCACTTTTTTGCTTCCTGAAATCCTGACATGCCTGGTATCCTAGGTCCATCTGGACTGTGCAGGACCTGGATGTGAAGTGAGGATGTTAGATGCAGTTTTCACGCCTCCTTCATGGCTTTCAGATTCCAGAGACACCTGAGAACCATTCTAACTGTCATATGTGACTGCTTCAACCACAGGTCACTCGTACTTGTACGTAAGGTGTACAAGCGTTCTGGTTGCACCCACTTTTTCAGAAAAAAGTCTAGGCCTACCAACTTGTACTTACAGTTTTTTTCTTGGGGGAAATTTATTTCTGACCAAGCATCTATATTTATGTGCTACTTGCACCACTGAACAGGTAAGAGTGACATTAAAAGCTCAAGGTTGCACAATGAAATCTGTGGCAGAGGGAGTTAGCTCAGATCTCTTGGCTCCCAGTCTATTTTGAATTTATCTGTGGAGATACTGGACTCACAGGTTGTGAATTCTCTTATTCTATAATATAAACACTTGTGCTCAAAATGCTCCACTGAAAACAACCATCTTTAAATCTATTGTTTTAATAGAAAAGGGTTTAATTCCTTTTTAAAACAAAACCAAAAACCATAGACTGACTCTGCAATAGACATTTCCCTGTGATCAAGCTATATTCTGTTTTAGAGAAGGGCTAACTTGTGCTAAACTTTTGGGTACTCTCATTTGTGATAGCCCTATCATCAAAATATTGCTTGCAATTTATTCCAGCTTTAGGTAAGAATCATATTTATTTACAGTTAGTATTATAATAGTACATGCACTCCAAACAGAATTGGTGTAGGTGTACCTCATCCTATGTAGGTACAAACACATAGAAAAATTGTTCTGCCTGTTAAGAGTTTTCATGATTATTAGAGACACAATATCTATATTTCATCTCAGACAGGGCTTTAAATTCATTAGCTGACTTTTCTTAGATGTGGCTCTACATAGAGGACTTCAGGTTCATACATACTAACCTCTGCTCAGTTTCAAAACTCACTGGAAAACCCCTCTCCTCGCCTCACACCCTCTGCAAGCTATGTGTAAAAGAATGCAAGAAAACAGGAGTGCAACTGTTCTTGTTTATTAACTGAGTCCTCTCCTACCATGCAAACCAGCTATCTCCTCCCTGGAGCCCCAGTAATACTGAAAGTGTCCTCAGGAGCTTTGAATTAACTAGTGTGGGTCCTGCTTAGACTTGTAATTTACCCATTGTAGTATGGAGTTGTTAAATTCCTCCTCCAGCTCTCCAAGATGTCAGAGGCGGATTACCTGACGACTATTCCTGTGCATTTTACTTTCATCAGGGAAGAGCAGATAGTGTTGGCAGCATGTTGACCATTTCTATTCTGCCTTGAATCTGTAGATCTCCTCCTCCCAAATGGTTGGCCTCCTGAGGTAAGTAAACCCTAGTTTGTAGTTTTTTCCTTCTTCTTCTCATTACAGCTGATGCGTAACACTTTCTACTCTGTTGTCCTATATGTTGCCACAGAATGACTTTTCTTGTTTGCCTCATCAAGTATTTGCTTCTAGTCTTTCAAAACCTATCACAGAAACACAGAGCTCAGAATAATCTAATTACCTTATCAAGAGGCCTATCCTGAGCTCCTTGCTACTCTACTGAGGTGAATACTGTCATCTAAGCAAGGTAGTAGGTTAATTTGGGCTTAAAAATAGGTTTTTACAGTGCAGTAGAGGTGCTCTGATAATATTTGTCATGTCATTCAACATCCAAAATATGTGATGTGATGTGATCTTTCTCTTCCTTCCCAGTCTGAAGAATGGCTGTTATCCAAACTGAGGAGAACTGTAACACAATTACATTTGTTGCAACACTTCATGGCTTCTGTCTTAGAAATGAATAAAGTAATTGTGAAGAACTACGCACAGGAATTTTACCATGTATTTTTAAATATGTTTTCAGTGCAAAAGTCATAATTTCATGTGCAAACTGGTTTATTAGATTAACCACTCATACAAACAACTGGACAAAATAAAGCTTGGAATTCAGAGGCACTTTTTTACAACAGGAGAGCTATTGTTGGCTTGATTTTGTTACTGAAAACTTCCCTTGAAATTCAAAGTAAAGACAACATATTGTGTTTAAAGACTACTGAAAATAGGGAAAAAATATTAGAATGATCCTGGAGTTTACTTTGATATCCTGGGTGGTTGGTGGCTTTGTGTGGAATTATACACATTGAAGATGAACTCCCACCATAACAGTGTAGCTAAAAGCACTGGTGTAGCTTTTAACTATAGAAACAAAACCTATGAGCCTGGAGTGGTCACCTCTGTGCTTGTGAAAGCAAGCTCTGCTGAAACAGCATGTCCATTTCATGTGTCCAGAGCTCAAGAGAAGTATTAAAAACTAAGAATGGGTGGAAGGAAGAGTTATCGGAGTTATTGGGAGTGAGACAACGTGATAACAAAACAGTCTTCAGCAGCCACTGTCTTAATTTGAAGTAAAACATGTTCAAGCTTGAATTAAGGAATATGTTTGGGTTTTTTGTGTTTGTTGTTGTTTTCTTTTATTGTTATTATTTTCAGTAAAGATGATGAGATGTCATATTTACCAAGCTGGATTCTTTACCAGAAATGTTTAAATGTAGCATAGTTTTTTAGAGGGTTGTTTGTGTGTGGTTTTTTGTTGTTGTTGTTGTTTGGGTTTGTTTTGGGTAGTTTTTGGGGTTTTTTTTGAAACACATGCTGTAATTCAAACAGGAACAATTTGAGAAAAGTCCTGTAGCCTAGCGGAGATCAGAAATATCAGTCATTACACTAAGATGACTGATGTACTGTTGCTAGTCTGCATACCTTCTATTTATACTAAGGAGAAATGTGGGAATGTGGGGGCAGAGAGGGATGTTAATCCTATTCCTAGCTCTATCTCAGCTCACAGGGGTGATGAAACTAAAGAATAAGTGAGAAGACACATCAGACGCTAATTAGTATTACTATAAAAGCAATGACAAATGTAAATATTTCATCATGGGTCTGAGTGACATTGGATATTTTTTCTTAGAAGTGTAATCCCTGAAAACCAATTACTAGGATTTTCAACTTTTCTTAAAGCAGAAAGAAGTATCTTCCTAACCTTCTCCTTTCAAAGAGAAACTTGAAAACAAGGCACAGTTTCACCCTGAAGGCTCAGAAAGTGAGACATAAAAGCATGCAAATATATAAATAAAAAATAAAACATCATGATTTTTGGAGAAAGAAGTGATTCATAAATTTTACATGCTTGAGACTGGCAGTACTATCACTAACACACCTGATCAATACACTGATCTGGATACTCTAGGCGGTATGTCATGTGCTTCACCTTTGGAGAACGTGGAAAAGAGCAAATGCCACACAGTTCAGATCACTTGAGAAGGACATTGCTGTGGCTTAATGAAGTAGTGTTTAATCCTGAAATCACTTAAGATTCATGTTTTCTTTTTAATACCTGTGAAAGGCATTCAATTGCCAACTACAGAAAAAGGCAAGAGGTTCTAAACCATGATGCTAGTAGTAGCTGATAACAGCAGGAGGCAAATGACAGATGATAACAGAAGTGATAGATTCCTTCAGGCACTGCCTGCTTCCTTCCACTGCCTCCTGCCCTTCTTAATACTGCTGATTTCACCTAGGGCTTGCCAAAAAACATCTTGCATACAGCATCCATTAAGTCTGACCATTCAAAATTTTTCATTGCCTGTTTGCTTCTTATCTTATGCTTTAACTGGACTTATAAACTAATGCAGTGGCTTCCTAAGGATATTTAACATTTTAACAAGAAGCCAGTTGTTAGGAATGTGGGCTCCTCAGATGAATTAGGGACCTAAGAGATCTATGTGTGCTTAATTAATAGTTTTTATTATTAAATTAAATTAAATTTAAAAAAATAATAAAAATAAAAGATGAACTAATGACAAGGTCTGAACTGCAAGTATCTTATTTGGTTCTTTTCTATTATTGTTAGAGATAATATTCTATATCTTAATTCATTGAGGTGACAATGCACTCAGTTTTGATGCTGTATGACTCTTCATAGTAATCTGAGAAGATGTTGCTTCTGTTTTTCTTTCTCTTTATTATCTTTGGATATTAAAAGAAATACTTAAAAATTTTAAAAGACATATAAATAGGGTGGTTTTTTTAGGAAGAGATATAGATTTAATTTTATTTTAGTTTTCTGAGCTGTTAATTTCCAAATGTTTTTCTGAATGTTTTGGAGTTATTTGCATGTTTGCTTTTTGGAGTAGACTTTTTTTGGATTCTTGTCTGTTGTGGGTAAGCTCTATCTTGGTATATTCAGTCAGCTGCTCAGAGCTTAAAAAGTCTGAACAATTTAAAGATTTATTTTGTACCATTATTTTTATAAATATTTTTATTATGAAAATAATCATTATTTAGTAATTGCAAACTAGTTTATACTCCAACTAGAAATATGTGATCCCTAAAAAGAAGACCAGTTGCCAAATAGGTGACAAGTAGCTTGGGACCTGCAAATTGACCATATAAACATGAGTTAGTCAAAGTGAGTTAATCAACTTCTGTGTAAGGTACAGTACAATATTTTAAAAATATGTTAAATCTCAAAGTAGATCCTTAGTCAGCCAAACTTGTGAAACAGCTGGGAGGAGAGCAGCTGTGGGCTTACACAGAGCAGTAATCATATGATATTCCAGCTTGCTCAAAGGTCAGGTCCCTGGCCTCATGTTCGATTGCACTAAGGTTCTCAAGCGCTGTAAGGCAACGAGGAATCTGCTCTTAGTACAGTCAAATTCCTGTTATTAGGCACTCCTGGTCCCTTCCCCTTACAGCCACACAATGTTAAATCAGGAATAGACAGCTTTTACAGCAATCATTCCCATGGTTCTGCCCGAGAAAACTATTTTAATTGGAGATTTGGGTTGTGAGGAAAGCTGAACCACAGCCTTATAGACTCATCTCATTCTGGATTGTCAGAGTGGTCCTCTGGGATCTGCTGTAGCCAAAAGCCTATGGAGCCTTGAGCAACCTGAATTATTCCAGAGATGTTAATCCCAAGGTGGTCCCAGATTGAAGAAGGCCAGAAAGCAGATTTAAGAGTCCATTCTTGTGTAAACCATGATCACAGATAGCTCAAAGTTCTTCAGCAATGTACAAAATTCCAAATTCTCTCTCCTAGGAACAGGCAGGCTTCGACAGTTCTTCTGGATGAAGGCAAGATAGGAGAGGAGAGCTTTGGAGAAGTCAGCGTAGCTTTTTTTAACACAAGGAGTGTTAAAAAGTGTCACTTCTGCCAGTGTCCTGTTCTGCCTGGAAAAGATGCCATTAACCCTCGTGCTCCTAATCACTAGTTCTCCCACCCTGCCATGGTTGCTGCCACAGCTGACCAGCATGCTCTGACTCTTCCTACCCAGCAGCAGCTGCAGACCTGGCTTTCCAGGATTTGAATGGACATTTGCTGTCCCTGGCTCTATTACTGTGGACAACTTACTCCTTTACATGTACTATAACTTGCCTCAACTGCAGTGTCATCTAATGTCTGGACTTTTCTAATTTGCTGAGTATTTCTAGGTCAGTTGAGAAACCAGACAGCATCCCCCTAGTACACCTTTCTCCATTGCTATTGCTGTTCCAGCCTTTTGTGGGTGAGGTTCCTAATTTAATGAAAGCAGAAATTGAATGCTTTTGGTATTAACTGACCTTGATATCACCTAGGCTAATGTCTCTTCATGCCTCCATTTCTATGGTTTTCTTCACATAATTGAAATTGAATGTCTGCTTATTATTGCTGTCAAACAAAGATCACCCCTTCCTTATTCATGTTGTAAAGGTTAGTCTAATGACTTCACAGGAGAGAGAGAGAATTTAGGTAGCTGTGTGGAAAGAATTGGTTCAGAGTGAGAAATCTCAGTATGTTGGAGACAAAAAGGTTTCCTCATATTCCATCCTGCACAGGATTCTTGTTAGAGATGTCTCCCAAGGCAGGACTTCATTTCATCACACATATTGTTCCCAGGAATATATGATTGACTTGCCCATATAATTTTGAATTGTGCTCTGACTGCAAGAAACATGTTGAAGGACTATGAGAAATACCCTTGTTCAATTTTGTAGGTTAACATGAAATATAGCATAAAAGCAGCTTTTTTTTTTTTTTTTTTTTTTTTTTTTAATGTTGAAGACACTTAAGCTTCTATCCAGAAATGTCAGAGTTTGGTTTTGAAATACATATTTTTTTTCTGTACTGGTGTTATAAGTGCTGGATTTGGAATTCGTACTAGTAGAATAATTTGTAAATGTGTGTGTGAGCACATGAAGATATTTATATGCTTCTGTGTAGTGGTGGAATTATAAACCTTGATACAAAGGAGTCTAATGGATTTCAGTGTACCTAAGTAAATATTGGAATGTTTAATTTAGAATTATTATTTTTTTAAATTTTGAAAATTAAGTCCTTTGTGCCATTATTGGTCAATCAACCATATGGAGCTAAAGTACTAAAGAAGCAACAAGACTTTAAAAATGGAGGAACAGTGCTGTTCGTAGTTTGGAGGTGGCTAATTTCAGATTCTTAATTAGTAGACCTGTTTTTTTGAGAGTAGATCTTCATCACTTTATGGAAAACTAACATCTGTAAAACTTCTCAGTGTGAATATCAAAACACTGAGCTATCCCAAAGCATCATTTTCTGCTTGATTAGAATAAGTACCCAGAAAATTATTGCAAATAAGACTAGCATTGTATGTTGCAGTAACAACAAACATTTCTAAACATGTTATTTGCATTCCGATTTTTACAGTCATTTTACTTGATTTTTTTGTAAAATTTTGTATTGATTCTAATCTGTCAATTAGATTTAAATAATTTTTTTCTTATACCTTTATTAGAAAATATATCAACATTCACAAAAAGGTAAAGCTATATCTAGACTGAAATATTTGCAGAACACTTGAGGGGATTAATTATCCCACCACACTGAACTCAGTTGACTGACGTGAAGTAAATGGAAAACTTCTACATCTGGAATGTTTAAAGAAGCAGAAATTTAAGCTCCTGGGTTTATTTGTGTTTGACTCATGCTTAGAATTTGCCACTGTAATTAAACATGTGATAGCCATGAAGTGTGCGAACTGACCTCTGTGTGTTTGTGCTATAATAAGCACTGTTCTGTTTCATGGCCAAATCCTCTTTGTCAACAGAACATTTTAAAAGTTTCAACTGCAAAATTATAACAACTTTCATGTTGGAAAAATTTTAGTAAGATGGTGGTTATAGACAGCTTCATATTTCCTGGCAAGTAAGTAAAGCACGTTGAAATATTTTTACATGAAAATTTTTCCTCTTGGAAAGTGTGGTTTTGCTGAAATAAGAACTTTCTATCGGAAAATGTCAATTTCAATGCATATTTGTTATTTTACAGTTGGGTAATCAAAACAAACCCCCTGACATTTCAAGGTGATAGTTTGAAACAAGGATACTTTTCAGTTCCAAATAATTATTTGAATTATAATAAAACAAAACATCAAAACCCAGATCAAGTTATGCAGGAACTTTTGTCTAATCACAGGTGTGGTAATTTTTCACTTTCACAATTTTATTTTGAAACCTCATAGTTTTTTGTCCTACTTTTTTGATACTCTAATTTTTCATTGTGTTTTGAAGTAGAAAATGATTTCCCATGCAACAAAATTTTGTTTCCCAACCAAGTTTACAAGAGACCAATCAGTGAAGATTTTCAATAGGAATAAGGGAGAAATACTCTATGAACGTATGTGTATCAGTTAGTTACCTGTCTGATCTCCCAATCTGTTTTCAAACATCTCAGGAGAACAAAATGTCATTATCAGATATAGAGCTCCTCAGAGTACCTTTATAAGTAACATTACACATGTGAAGCTGGCTTAGATTTTCCTTTGACTGGGTTGCACACACAAGTACTTCAGAAACCATTTTTTTTTTTTACTCATTTGAGAAACCATCCTCAGATCTGTCACTAAAGTCCATGAGAACTGGGGACAATTTTTCTATGTGAGAAGGGCATAAAGACCTCACCAACACTCTATGCTTCCAAAAGGACATCATCCTGCATGATCAGTGCCCTTCTGTCTAATTGCTTTTTCCTGTGTCATGAAATCATATGTGTTAGCATGTGTAGTCAAGAATCTAACAATCTGAAAAATCATAGCTCAGGAATCACCTCTCTTTGATTTCCACTCCACTCAATAAATAGCTCCTGTTGTTCACCACAAGACCTTCACATGATCTTCACACACAAGATCTTCCATGAACAATGATCCACTCCACAAATACTATGTACACCATACTGGAAGAACATGGCAGATGACCAGTTACATTATTATTATAACTAGAGATGTTCTGTAAGAAATGAAGTATTCTCTAAATGTAGCTTTTGCTTCACCTTATTGCTCCTACCTGGACTTCATTATCTGGCTCCCAGAAATACAGGATTATTTTTTGCTTGAGTTTTAGCCTCTGATGTTTAGAGACTCTAGATATGCTGAAAAACACATCTCTAAAAATAATACATCCATCTCACATATTTTGGGAACATTAGCCAGAAAAACTTGGGAATTCCACTAATTATGTTATTGTTTATGATTTTGACTGTGGTGGTAGCAAATCAGCACCACTTTGTCTAGGAAATAACATCTAACAAATATCTTTTCTAGTACAGAAGCAATGCTAGGAAAAGTACCAGTAAGCCTGGAATACACCCAGTGAGGTGGAGTGCTGGATGTTGTTGGAAAAGAAAATAAATCTATCTTTGTTTCTGGAGGCCATATAGTTAAAAAGAAGTATAACGCTATAAACAGCTTGTTTCAGAACAAGAATTTTCACTGCAGAGGGTATGTGGTATTTTCCTCATTCTTTCATGATTCATTCTGAGGGTAGACTTTACAGTATCATCTAAGACAACTGCTAATAGGCATAAATAACGAGGAACTACTTCCTTAATCATATCATAAAAGTCAACAGTTTGATTAGCCAACATGCATTTAACAGAATGAATCAGAGAGCAAGATGGTTCCTTGGAGATAGAACATGCTCTTAAGAAAGGACTTTGGGAACAGCTTGTGGGACTAAGATTAAATGTCTTATACACACATACATGCCCATGCATCTTGGATATATCTCAAGATTCAGGATGTAATCACTGGAAAACAGTCAGCTTTCCCAAGGTGTTATGGAAGTAGATAAACCCAGCTCCCTGATGGCAAGGGAAGGATGCCTCACATAAGCTTCACAGTTTCGAGCACTGTGGCTATCGGTGTGTGGCTGGGCAATAATTAGTGTAGCTGGCTCTGCGATAGCATTTATATCTGGACACAACCCTCCACAGAACTCATGGATGTTTTGTTTCAGTCCCATCACAGTTGGTAAGTCACATGTTTCAATTCATTGTCTTAGACTGGGATGGTCAAAAGACTGCTTGAGCAGACATCTTTAAGAAACCTGGGATCTGCAGGAAACAAGACACAAACCACCCTCTTTCTGAGACCTCACCACTAAACCATATATCTGCTACGATTCTGTGAGGATTTTTATGTTACTGCCAGCCTACAAAAAGTGCTCAGCCTCTTATACCATTGGAACTCTTGGATCTGCCCCAATTCATCAGCACTGCCTGGGGAAGGGAGGAAACTGAAGCTCAGGTTTTACTTTACTTGGATGCTCTCTTCCATGGTTTCCAAGAGGTGCCAAAGTTCAAAGGTGAGAAGTTACCCAATTTTCTTTTTCTGTAAATCTTATGAAGAAACTATCTATATGAAGTAAATCTCATCTATCAAACAGGAGCTCTAAAGACAGTACATGGTTGAAGTTTCTATCACAGGGGTGACACTATTCAACAAGCAGTTAAAACCATTTGGGAAGAAAAAAACATAGTTCCCTGCCATAATGCCGTAGGCTACTACCCAATTAAAAATGGTCTGATAAAAACACTTTTTAACATTTGTCACAGTATTTTGCCTGTTTGTGATCCAGCCAAAGAATTTCTATCGTTTTCTGAATGCAATCAAGATATAACTAACTGTTGCCATACCAATAACTAGGAAGAAAAAGAGCCTCCTCCACACAGACTACCCACACAGATCTGATGGGCACGGTTTGTGAAATGCCTTGGGAATAAAATGGTGTGGTGACTGATGATATGCATGTAGCTGCTGCAGTTGGACCTGGCCTTAGACTTACACGCTCTGTGTGTGTATATGTGCTTATGGTAGAAGCGTGAAACACTGAGACAATGTACCTGCCTATGTCCCCAGTCACATATCCCATTTAAACTGCTGGCTACTCTTTTTTTCCTTAGTCTGTCAAACTGTACTGCGTCAGAGGAGCTGTGGGCCTGAATCTGGCTCTAGCTTTCTAGCAACACAACTCACATAATCCTCATAGCAGAAAAATACATGAGATTTTCCCTTTTTTTTCCTTCTTTTTTTTTTTTTTTCCTCTGACTTTTGGACAGTTTTCCCTATGTATCATCTTGAGTTCTTTGATAGCTATGTGTTCAGTGATACCTGCTTACTGACACCAGATATTGAGACATTCATATGTAAAGTGGAAAAGCCTTTATACACTGCAATTACACATATTTTCACTTTTAATATGTTCACTAAAATCCCTTTTAAAGCAGCATTTCTTTTCCCCTTCCTTCTCTCTGTCTTCTTGGCTATTAGATTGTTCGTATCTTGGAATAACATTCAGCTATTTCTGGATGATTGCAATGGGCTTAGCACATCATGAAAATGAATACATATATATTTTAGAAAGGATAAGAATCTGAAGAAGTGTCTGAGCTACTTATTTCTCATTTATGTTATAATACAGCAAAAGAAACAATAAATAAATATTTAGTCCATGGAACATACTCAGTAGAAAAGAGAGAGCAGAATATATAATTCCTTAAATCTTTAGACTCTTGAAGTTACTAAATTTACTACTCAGTTATTGTTGTCTTGTAATGCTAGTGTTGTGATATGACTTACTGTCATGAATAAATATAGCTGTTGAACCCCCAACACTGAAAAAATTAGGCCAATTCAAGTCAAAACAAATTTTGCATGAGAAGAGAGGATTTCTGCAAAATGAAAAAGGAGATCCCATGCTGCTTCATTTTCACATCAGTAACAAAAAAATAAAAAGCTTAATCTGCAATAAGATGTCATTTGGTTATGGGCTATTTAAAACTTTTAACCCTGCTTTTTTTTAATCTGCTATGAACAGATTTTTTTATTATTTTGAAAGCATAGAAAGCAAAGATTTTGGCCTTTCCAAAATGAAAATGTAAAAATGTTTTGACATTTTAAAATTCCTTGATATTTTCAGCTTAAATTTTTCATCAGACCCTACCCACACTTGTAGACAGCTTCTGCTATGTGTGCCCCTTCCCTCTCACTGCAAATGCCATTAAAAATAATAGTAACTTCACTAATCATCAGAAGCATGTATCCCCATTTTAACAATGGAGTCATACTTTTATATACACTTAAGTGTCTGCAAGGTTTCATAAATCATGTTCCAATGCAATATATGCAGTCACTTTAAATGTGTCTAATGCACTTTTTATTGAATTCAAGCTTTTATCACTCACAAATCTGTCTCTCACTTAAGACTATAGGATCTTTCATGCAGTGCTTTGTTAATAATAGGACTATTTTCAGTTATGTTTGCTAATGAAAATGTCTTCTAAATATAATAAATAAAATGTCTAGGAAAAATTCAGAAGTTTAGGCTGGATCTGCCTCTTTACATTCTTGTATCTTGGCTCCTCATTTCCCACTCGCTGTGTTTCTGTCTGTGAGAATACAAACTTGTTCAAATAGCTTGAACATGGGACAGATTCTGGTCTATCTTTCCAAGCTGTACACCATATTCTATATTTGTCCAATGTCTTCTTTAGCACTTCCTGCAAAAGGATACACAGGTACCTTATCAGAGATTTACATGTGACTGTCCAAAGAATACAGGATAAGGCATATGGCAGTGCAAGCAATGCATGGTTTCCATGTCATAGAATCATAGAATAGTTTGGGTTGGAGGGAACCTTTATAAGTCATCTAGTCCAATGGCCCTGCAATAAGCAGGGACATTTTCAAATAGATCAGGTTGCTCAGAGGTGTGTCCAACCTGACCTTGAATGTTTCCAGGGATGGGGCATCTACACCTCTCTGGGCAACCTGTTCCACTGTTCCACCACCCTAATTGTAAAAAATTTCTTCCTTATATATAGTCTGAATCTACCCTCTTTTATTTAGAACCATTACCCATTGTTCTATTGCTACAGGCCCTACTAAAAAGTCTGTCCCAATCTTTCTTAACCCCCTTTAAGTACTGAAAAGCTGCAATAAGGTCTCCCTGGAGCCTTCTCTTCTCCAGGCTGAACAACCCCAAGTCTTATCAGCCTTTCCTCACAGGAGGGGTGTTTCATCCCTCTGATCATTTCTGTGTCCCTCCTCTGGACCCACTCTAACAGGTCCATACCCTTTCTGTACTGAGGACCCTGGAGCTTGACATGGTATTCCCAGTGAGGTCTCACCAGAGCAGAGTAGAGGAGGAAAATGACCTCCCTTGACCTGCTGGCCATGCTCCTTTTTATGCAGCCCAGGATATGGAAGCAATCTTCTAGTATGACTAGACGTCATAAGGTTCACCCACTTAGATACACAGTGGCTCCAACAAATCATGATGAAGAAAACTGCATAAGGCATATTACATCAGATTTGATAAAACTTCAGCTAAAGCATCCATTCAAATAGGTCAGAAGTTTTAATAGTAAATCTATCAGACTAGGGCATTTTTTCTGCAGTCATGAACTTTGAAGATTTTGTTCCTTGTGGCTGTCTGTAGATCTGCTTTTCTGGAAAATAAAAGCAGTATTTAACTAAGGATCCAGCTCTCCTCTGGGACACACATATACCACTTTGTCCAATTTCAATGGGACTTACAAAGTTGTATGTAAGGATTAAATCAGCCCTCTCATAATTAATTAAAAGGATTTTTAGGTTAACATTATCCTGTGCTGTTCCAGTTAAAAGTGCCAATGAAGAACTTTCGAGAGTAGCAGATCGAACAGTAGAAAGGTATCAGTTTCTTTTGTCACATGGTGTGGTGGTCACAGATACATGCATAGCAACTCTCTGCTGAGGTTAAAGGGGAAAAAATACTAAATACAATTTCTCTGTCTCCTCACTGCTGTGCTTGTAGGAAGGTTGGCTCTGGTTTTCCATAAGAAATTTCAGCTCCAGTGGAGCCAGCATCTTTTTGCATCTCTAAAAGGCCTTCTAGTTTTGCAGACATGGACAGTAGGGGCCAAGAGCTAAGGGAAAACCCACCCCACAATATACGGAGTGACTCAGGATCACTGAATGCACAGCTTCTTCTGCTATTTCCTCCACCAAAGGTATGTAACACCTGTGTGCCTGTTCTCCTGATGGCGCGCACACAATTGTATAGGTTGGACTAACATGTATGCTTTAACTTTGCAACATTAATAAAAAATTCATGTTTTTCCAGTTATGACAACAGGACTTTATTGTCAAGGTGCAAGTATTTCCCTTCAAAAAAGTGAACTTCACAACAGACTCAGGGTTTTGCAAATGATCCCTCCAGTTCCAGTCTTGGTGTTGCATAATGTACTTTAATGCTTCTTCATACTGACTTTCTGTTTACTTAATAGAAAGCTATTTAGCTTTTGGAACTTTACAGATTTTGGCACACTAAAAGAAACCAACCAGCTTTATTAAATTCATGATTGAAGGAAATCACTGTAAGCCTAATAAGATTTATGTATTTCCTTTCAGTGTCAGCAGGGAGTCAGATTAAATCAAGGCTGAAGGTCTCAGCTGCATTCGAACCCTTGATAAAGCTACTAATGCTTCAGTTTGAAAAGTATGACAAGATGATTAGATGATTTAAATAGCCTTGTGCTTTTTGAGATAGCTGATATCACTAAGGCAATTATTTTTGCAGTCGAATTATGGATTTCTTATAGTCATATTAATAAAATGTGGTTTGTCAAGTATTTCAGTAAGGTGGTTTAATGAAAAGAATAGTTTATTTTGTTTAACACAGTTACCTGTTATACAAATCGTCTATTACTAAAAACATAATACTTGATACTTATACAAAGTTGTCCTCAAAGCATTTTACAAGAGAGATCTGGGTGATTATCTTTTTCTATAGATATGGAATGCAATATCTTTAATGTTACAGTTACTGGATGACATCCCAGGATTTCAACATCTCTGCTGATCCAGGGTGACTAGGGATTTGTTACCTTTTGAGGTCTTGTCCCATAAATAAAGCTAAAATACATGTAAAAGAAGGAGTTATTTGACCTGCATTGAATGTTTGGAAGAATTTAATTGTACCATCTGAAGATTAAGTAGTGTTAATTGTTATGCTTTTATGAGGGATAGTCTAAAGGCTTCCCATGAGGGTCTACAAACTGACTTATCCTTTTCAGTTCTTCCAAGGTAAGACCAATGCTGCATCAAGGCTCTTGGTACCTGTTGCTACGCATAGCATTCATGAGAGTTGTAGTTGAGGGTGGATGTCTGAAATTTTCAAGACCATCTGCTGTATTTAGTAACACATCTATCATTTTAATGGAATGAAAGGTATCTTCAGTCTACTCCAATATGCAAAATAGACTTGGATTTGGGGCCACTAGCAGCCCGCTGAGACACATGAAGTGAAATCTTGAGAACCTTATTTTCATGAGCTGCATGCGATGAAAATACTGAAATCAGTTAATCAAACTATGGTTCTGATAAAGCACACACTTCAAAAGCCAAGATGATTAATACACCTTTTGCCTCAGTGTCTGCAGATCAGAACCGTAATTCCTGACAGCCTGGGAGCTAAGAACTGTAAATAATGGATCCATTTGTAATCAAGTCAAAAGATAAGCCAAGCATTAAGGAAGATGCTGGATATGGAGGGTTACAAACTCACCTAGGCTTTATCCAGACTAAGTTCCTGTCTAAACCATGTTTTTCTTCATGCATGAGCTGAGTGATTTTTACTGGCTTTGCAGGTTTGTGATGTCATGCAGCTTGTTCCAAAAACTGATCAGCACTGCTGTAAAATGGATGCACAAATCAAACTTGGCTTTAGCAATAAGGTATTTCCTGGTCCTTACTGGGACTAAATGACAACCTTGGACACTGAAAGCTGGCAGTAAAGCAGTTTTTATACATTTTATTATAGTCTAGCACCTCTTTGAAATTTTAGCCTGTATCCTATACTGGCTTCAAGCACTTGTACTACTAGCAAATGGTCAAGGTCTAGTCATGTGGTGGTAGAATTTTTCTGTAGTGAAAGAGGTAATGGGAAACTGCTTTCCAGGTTCTCATCTGGAGTACAGAGAACCCCACCACTCTGCCAGGCTAGGTTGATGTGGAAGGCAGGGAATATCACAGTTTGACACTTCACTGGGGTAGATTACTTCACATGGGAAAGACTTAGGCCTACTACATAAAGAGGCATCATTGTTGATAATGTCATGGAATTGTCTGAACTGTAATCACACTGCACCTTGATAGCCTGGGAGATAAGTATTTTCCCTTTGCACTTAGCAAAGTGATAGCTGAGAACTCTCCTTATAATGTTTCGGGTCACTGAAAGCTATTTTCTCCTTAGTGAACATCTTTAAAAAAAGTGACGAGCAGGTGGACAAAATGATTCTCCAACATATATCACTCAGGACTGTGTAGTCAAGGATCCTCTGATGAAGCAAAATATTGTGTGCCACTATAAACTGTCAGGCTTATCCTCTGTTGCTACTTGCCAGTTTGCTGTGGCTGTATAATGTTATCAGTCTACTGTACTTCGAGAACATTGATATATAGAGATAAGAAGTTTCCATTGTTTATCCCAATCAGATAAATGTAATGGCAGTCTTAAATACAAGTCCCCCTCTAATTTCAAACTCTGTGAGTACATAGTTTTGTTTGACTAATGTGGGCTCCAAAAATTTCAAATAATGCAATGACTGAAGCAAGAAAACACAAAAACCACATTGCATACTAGATGGAGCTGAGTGAGTACTGACTGACCAATTGCAGCTCCCTGGTAATAAAATCTATATGGTTCAGAAGTCTGAACTGCAGAAGTGTCCTAACATATGCAAAAATGTCCTTTATAAAATGCAAGCATACATGAATGATTTATTCTAAATGTAGAAAGCACAAAATTTTTATATATATATATATATATATATAAAATGCTCAGCATTGTAGAGGAACAAAGGCAGTGTGTTGATTGGCATTGATAACATGCAGCTGTGGCCTTGCCTCAGAGGCAGTGGGTTGATTGACATGGATGATGTGCAGCTGTAGCTCGTTCCTGCTAAGTAGTTAAATAGCCCTGAGGATGGTGGGAGAGGGAGTTGGATGGAGGAGTAGGGATGTGGTGTGACCTCTGGAGGAAGGAGATACAGCACAGACAGTAGAATCTGACTGCCTTGCTATTTAAGTGTTGTTGTAGCCTATTAGTTTGTTTGTGCTGCAACAATTGGTGCCCCGTGTGGGGCTGACTGAGTTTGACTCTGACTACAACTGGCACCCAACATAGCTGAGACAAGCAGGAGAACCCGTGACCCATAACAGATGCTGTAAGAGGTGAGCCTTTGCAACTAATTGATATAGGCGTATTGCAATATTTGTTGTCCATCTTAACTCAAATTGCAGCTTCTGGTACCCAGCATAGATGGGGGCTAATTGATATGGGTGCAGAAGAAAATTCTGCATTAACAATGCTTATAGATATATTTGAAAAAAGTGTAAAGTATAACAAGAAGGCAATAAGAACTTTGCTAGGATGGTGCAAAGTAAATGATGTGCTAGTTACACTAAAAAATGTCTCCAGTGTTCAGACATGGCAAAATGCTGGAAAACTTCTTTTTGAGGCTGCCTTGAGGAGCAATAAAATAGCAACATTGCTAACAACATGGAGATTAGTCTTAGACTTACTGGAACAATTAAATGTGGACAGGGAGACAAATTCTATATTTGCAATGCTTATGGATATATCTGAAAAAAGAGGTGTAAAGTATGTTAAAATGACAATAAGAATTCTGCTAGTGTGGTGTAAAAACTATGATTTGCCAGTTACAGTGAAAAAGGTTTTCAGCGTTCAGACACGGCAAAGTGTTGGAAAGGTACTTTTTGAAGGCTGCCTTGAGGGGAGACAAAACTGCCACAGCTTCATTAACAACATGGAGACTGATCATAGATTTGCTAGAACAATCAGATGTGGCCACAGAAATAAATCCTATATTAACAATGCTAATAGACATGTTTAAAAATAAAGGCATAAAGTATGATGAGATGGCAATAGGATCTCTGCTAGGGTGGTGTAAAAGGAATAATTTGCCTGTTACAGTAAGAAATGTCTCCAGCATTCAGATATGGCTAAGTGCTGGATTGTTACATTTGGGGGCTGCCACCAGAGGGGACAAAATTGCTACAACATCATTGACAACATGGAGATTGGTCTTAGATTTACTAGAACAATCAGAAACAGACAGGGAGACAAAGGCTGCAGTTGAAATAGCCACATTCCCAGTTGCAGAGATGATGTCCAATAAGGTACCTTTGGCACATTCAGATTCTCTGCCATCGCCTGATTCATGCAGTCAAAGCTGGCAGGAGGAGCAGAGTGGCACTGGGTCAAGTGGGCAGAGTTGGTTCCCTTTGGGGCAGCAGGGAGATCTGGTCATTGTCCGGTTGCCTGTCTGTAATCCCGAGCCATCTGTGATAGGTTTATCAGAGGAGACCTCAGGTCATGTTCAACAACCAGTCCAAATTACAGCATCAGGATCAGATCCTGCCAAATTCTGGCAAAAGATGTGGGAGCAAGCACTTGTGGAAGGGGATATTGATGCTGCAACTGCCATGGAGGGCAGGGTGTTAGGCTGCCCAGTGCTTCGAATGGGTGGTAATACTCCCCCTGAGTGGGAACCTTTCAACTGGGGAGTGATGAAAGAGTTAATCTTAACCTGTACACATTATGGAATAGGCTCACCCTATGCTCAATCATTGTTACATAGTATTTTCACAGCAGAGCTTACTGCTGATGATTGGCATTCAGTTGCGCAAATCATATTGACCCCTATGCAAATGTTAATGTTTGAGTCAAATTGGAGGCACTTGGCAAATGAGCAATCACTGATGAATTTAGAATACCCCTGGGATGATCCATGTTTTGGGTCAGGGATTCCACAGTTGATGGGGGAGGCTCCAGTTAACTCTCCTCAGTTACAAGCTCACTTACATCCTTCAGTCCTGCAGCAGGGTAAAGCTCTCCAAGCTTTATTGCAAGTCCCAGATCATGGCACTCCACAACAGTCATGGATCACAATAAAACAAGGTCCAAATGAGGGATCTGTGTCATTTCTGGGTAGGTTGAAAGACTCCTTGGACAAGCAAATACAGAATGGGGCAGCTGAGGAAGCATTGTTACTTCAATTGGCTAAGGACAATGCGAATGAGGATTGTAGAAAGGTGATTGCAGGCATGGTGAATTTTAATCCCACTTTAATAGAATTAATGTATGTATGAGGGAAGGTAGGAACCGCTGCCTTCCAAATGGAGCATCTAGCAAAGACCTTTGCAGTCAGGGTCATCTGCTGTTATTACACAAGTGGGCCAGAAGGTCACCTAAAGAAGGACTGTCCAAAAGAGATCGAGGCCGGGAAGGGCTGGTGGCTCTGGTTTGGTATGACGTTGATGTAACAAACCAGGGCATTTTGCAAAATACTGTAGATCTAAATTTAACACTCAAGGACAGTTACTTGTAGGTGGCAACAGGAAGCAGGTAAACAGGGGGAGGAACAACGTGATGATACAAATGAATCCTCCACAATTCCAGGCTTATGCAGCCAACTCGCAGCCTGAACTTCAGGGAGCACCGGACTGGATGTTACCACAGCAGCTGCTATCACAATAGAGGATGAAGTACATAAGGTCCCACTGAATGCTGTGGGACCCATCAGCAATAAAATGAGTGCACTGTTGCTTGGATATTCTAGTGTAACATTACAAGGTTGGTTTGTCTTACCAGGAGTCATTGATGCTGATTATATGGGTCAGATTCAAGCAATGGTGTGGACCCCCCACCCCCCTGTGTCAATTCCTGAAGGTAGCTGGATTGCACAATTAATTCCTTTCTGGGCACAAGTTAATTATGCCCATGACAAAGTCCTGGGCGAAGAAGTATTACCAAATACTTCAACAGGAACAGCACAGATTTTCTGGACTCGGCGTGTACAAAATGCTTGACCAACTCTAACCTGTAAAATCACCTTTGCCAAAGGGACTCCTTCTGCAATAAGGTGACTGGAATGATTGACAGGGGAGCAGATGTAACTATTATATCTGCGCACATCTGGCCTCACTCTTAGCCTGTCTGTTCAGCAGGTTCCATATTAGCGGGGGTGGGTGGTGTGACACAGCGTCCAAAGTCAGTATGTGGTGCAAGCTCAAAACCATGAGGGCCAGACAGCAACAATCCGTCCTTATGTGCTTGATGTCCCTATGAATTTGTGAGGATGGGACGTTTTGGGACAATGGGGAGTTATTATTGGTACCCAGAAGGATTTTTAATAGGGGCTGCTGTGATGGAGGGTGTACAAAGACCTAGTCTGCCTTTGACTTGGAAGACAGATACCCCTTTTTGGGTGGAACAGCGGCCCTTTCCTGAGGAAAAATGTGTAGCCATCCAACAATTGGTCAAAGAACAATTAGCACAAGGACACCTAGAACCTTCCCATAGCCCTTGGAATACCCCTGTGTTTGTGATAAAAAAGAAATCGGGCAAATGGCATTTGTTACAAGATTTAAGGAAAGCAAATGATGTAATGGAGGGAATGGGAGCCCTGCAATGGGGCGTGCCTTCCCCAGTGACGATGCTGCGAAACTGGGACACTTTGGTAATTGATTTAAAATATTGGGTTTTTTCAGTATTCCTTTACATGAAGCTGATAAATGTAAATTTGCTTTTTTAATACCTAGCAGAAACAATATGACTCCTTGTAAGCGATACCAATGGATGGTGCTGCCGCAGGGTATGAAAACCAGTCCTACTATATGTCAATGGTATGTAGCAAAGGCATTGTCACCTGTATGGGAACAATTTCAACAAGTATATTGTTATCACTATAGGATGATATTCTTGCATCAGCTGCAAATAAGGCTGAACTTCAGCAAGTGTATCCAGTTTTGCAGCAGTTGTTGGCCACCCTGGGGCTATGTATAGCACCAGAACAGATTCAGCGACAAGCCCCATGGAAATACTTGGGAGTTAAGGTGCTAGATCAAACACTTGGGCCACAGTCTATCCAGTTCCGAATAAATGTAAAACCCTAAATGATTTGCAAAAATTATTAGGGACTGTAAATTGGGCAAGGCCATACTTGGGCCTTACAACAGAACAATTGAAACCACTCTTTGATCTATTGAATGATGACACTGATTTAATGTTTCCCCTATCACTAAGGAAGCCAGCTTAGCCCTAGAGAGGGTGACCAATGGTCTGCAACAAAAAAGGGTACACCATGTAGACTTAGGAACTCTGATAATTTTATATATTGTCATTGCTAACTATCATCCCATGGGATTGCTGGGCCAATGGGATGAGTGCTGGCAAGATCTGCTACATGTCTTGAAGTGGTTATTTTTATCTGTACAACCACAGAAGACAGTAAGCACGCAGACTGAACTAGTATCAAAAATCATCACCGAAGGACCTACACGGTGTGTTCAGCTCACGGGCCAAGATCCCAATTACTTGATAATTCCCATTGAGTGTGATTATGTAAGCTGGTGTTTGGCAAATGGTTTACTATTTCAGTTGGCTCTGGAAGGATTCAAGGGACAAATATCCTACCATCTTCCCAGTCATGAATTATTACAAACTTATTCAGACATACAAATACTTCAAAAGCTGCTGGTAGCAGATAATCCAGTGCAAGGCCCTGCAGTCTTTACAGATAGTTCTGGGAAATCGGGAAAGGCACTGGTCACTTGGTGTGATGGGAAGCAATGGCAAGAATTGATACACTTGACACAGGGATCACCTCAATTGGTTGAACTTAGTGCTGTCATTGTTGCCTTTAAAACACTTTCTTGATGTGCTCTAAACATTGTTAGACTCTGCTTCTGTTGCGCAACACATTGACCGTGCACTGCTTAAGAAGGTAAATTCAGAACTACTATTTTTTTATTAAAAACATTATGGGTAATAGTGAGTCAATGTACACATAGATAATACATCTTGCATGTCTGTGGTCACTCTGGATTGCCAGGATTCATCTGTGAAGGAAATGCCCATGCTGATGGACTTGCAGCTTCTGCTTGGACTTCTGCAGTGCTAGATCTGATATGACAGGCCCTCATGTCTCAATTTTTTCATCAGCAGGCTAGGGCACTGGTCTGTCAATTTAAAATATCTTTTGTGGATGCAAAATCCATCATCACCACTTGTCCAGAGTGTCAGAGATTGGGTCCTGGACTAATGTTTCCACAAGGGGTCAATCCACACGGATATCAGTCCTTGGATCTGTGGCAAACTGATGTCATACATGTGCCTTCTTTCAGTCGTTTACAGTGTGTTCATGTCTCCATTGATACCTTCTCAAAATTTATACGGGCATCGGCCCATACTGGGGAGAAGGCTCTGGATGCCATGTTACATCTTTGACAGGCTTGGGCTGCTCTGGGAGTTCCAAAGCATCTCAAGACAAACAGTGGACAAGCATATTCATCTGCACGCGTGGCCAAGTTCCTTGCCTCTTGGAGAGTGGAACATATTACGGGTATTCCGCATTCCCCAACTGGCCAAGCCATTGTGGAACATGTTCATCATACTTTAAAGCTACCTCTTGAAAAACAAAAAGGGGGAATGGGTTCTGAGACTCCGCATGCTCGTCTATGGAAAACTGTGTATACATTGAATTATTTGACTGTGCCGGCTGGGAAAGAATGTCCTGTGATTATCTCATGTTTCTTGTCTTTGCAGGGAGGAGATCCTTCTATCTAAGCAAAGGTTTTAATGTGAGATCTACAAATGGGAAAATGGACAGGCCTGTGGGATTTTAATTACTTGGGGATGAGTGTATGCTTGTATCTCCACAGATGCAGGGCTGCGGTGGCTTCCAGCTAGGTGTGTTAAGCCTGTTTTAGATTCTAGAATCGATGAGAGGACATCAGGTATCAGCTGTTCCACAGACCCCTTGAGAGGGGAGTCAGAATATCTGGGTGACCCTGATGCAGAGGCTGAACCAGACATAGCTTTGTGCAGCCTTAACTCAAACTGAACAGCCTTTCCACATACCCTGCCAAGGGCCCTACAGTAGATGATAGACACAGCTTTTTTGGTTAAAAAACAAAAACAGGGAATTGTAGAGGAATGAAGATAGTGTGTTGATTGGCATTGATAACATGCAGCTGTGGCCTTGCCTCAGAGGCAGTGGGTTGATTGACATGGATGATGTGCAGCTGTAGCTAGCTGTTCCTGCTAAGTAGTTAAACAGCCCTGAGGATGGTGGGAGAGGTGGTCAGATGGAGAAGGAGTGTGGTCTGACCTCTGGAGGAAGGAGATACAGCACAGACAGTAGAATCTAACCACCGGTAAAGCCTTGTTGTAGCCTATTAGTTTGTGCTGCAGCAAGCATGACTGAAAAAGTGACAAGGGTAAAGGGACGTGTCTTGAAAGGAAACTTTTTTTGATGAGTATATCAATAGGTGAGTATTTTACAAAGCCATTCAGTGAACTGATTGAGCTTTCCAACATTGCTGTAGGCTACTGACCACAAAACAAAATGCTTATGCATCTATTTCATTACAGGCCATGAAATAGCATGTTTGTAGAATCTGTTTATGGCAGAGGAATTTCACTTCTTCCTGCATAAATTTCCTATTAACACAAATGCTTTTTCTCAAGCAGTACTCTTGGCTAAGACTCAGCAGCGACTGGCCAAGCTCACACAAGTGAGATGACACAACTTCTGGATGGCAAATGTCAGCAGCACAGGCAGCTATGTGAAGTGTGAGTGACATGGAAGGAGCAGGCTGGCTGCCAAGACCTCTAAGGAGCGATGTGCTTGAGGTATGTGTGAAACAGTGAATTCGGTGCTTCAGTTGCTGGACTGCTCTGACCACATATGGAATGTGCCTGCAAGTACCAGAGATAAAGCTGGAGCAATGTGGGACTGAGACCCACACGTGAATCCATAGCACTGAGCACCCTTAGATAAGTGGAATGGACTCCAAAGTGAGAGGAACTCATGTTGCTGTGATAAAACTGCCAAATGACTAAGGGCTAGGCTGATAACTGGCAGTGCAGAGGTGCAAGGTGGGCTCAGTAGTACTCAGTGGCCACCATAACCTTAATGCTAACCTCTCTTTTCCATATGAATGGAAACCCAGTGACTCCCATGAATAAAGATGAACCAGACTCTGTAAATGACAATCCTGCTTGTCTCTTCAGGTTCACAGACACCCAGGCTCAGTGGTCAAGAGTTTTTCAGATGCTAAATGCGAATTTGCAGAGAGATAGGAAACTGCTGTGACTGTCAAATAGCAATGACACAGATTCTAACACTACCAGGCCTTAGCTCATCTCTGGGACTTGCAAACTACTGACTGGCACACAGAATCCCAGGGTGTATAGGAAAACATATACTGGGTGCTCCCTTAGCTTCTCTCTCTCCTCCACTATCCACTCTCAGGGATCATTGTTCCACCTTCTGACTCCTTGAGTGTTTAAGGCTTTAATCTTTAATGTGTCTACACATTGCTTTTTTGTGCATAGTACCAACAGTAATGGATGAAGTGTCTTTTTTTAGTAAGTTAACATTTGTTTATGTAATGTAATATCTGTATGGGACTGCTGATTTTTTTTTCTACTGCGGAAGAACAAAGATCATTATTTACTGGCACATGCAGTCTATCAATGTCAGTGCAATCCATAAATTAATAGCCTTATCCCTAAACCCAGAAAGTCTTATTCTTCCTTTGTTTTTATCCTAATGCAGTATTAAGACACCTTCATGCCTCTGTAAAAACAAAGAAGGGAATCTTTGTCTGATAGCATTCACTTCCTTCCAAAGACATTGCTGCACGGTCCATGTTGGGCAGCTTTTGCAGGTTTGCATGGGAATACTTGTACAGGCTCCACTCATACTGTACCTATAGGTGGCTAGTTGCTCTTGGAGGCTCACCATCCAATGTTTCTGAAAGCATTGCACTTATTCTGGCAACAGTAATGTTGCTGTGCAATTGGCCTGTTATTACACTTCATCTGCTGGAATAAGCATACAGGTGGAGACATGCTGCAGCTCTTCTCTGTGCTAAAAGGAGCATGAAAGGGCAGGTGCAGGGAGAGAAATTGCTATTTTTTTTAGAGTGTTTGCAAAAATTGGGAAAAAACCAGCCATATGCTCACAAAAAAGTCAAAATCTCATTAAACCAAACGAGCACAACAATGAGGACATTGCAACCCCATCACCTACATCTTTCATATGAAGTGAGCCAATAAAACATCAAGGATAGAAAAAATTATATACATCTATGTTCTTAATCACTCCTTCCTTCAGCTCTGAATGCAAACTAGGCCTGTTAACATTCAAAGGAATTATTTCCTGTCAAATGCTGTCCGAAGGAGCTCCTGCAGAGAAGCTTTAATTTTCTATGGAAAAGTTTAGGAGTGTTGCTGGCTACCTGGGTACAAAGCTGAGACTCCTTAGTGACTGTAAATCAGTCCCATCTTGTTAATGTCAGTAAGGCTATGCTAATTTATGCTTGCTAAAGTACTCAAACCTGTCAACAGGCACCTGGTTAAATACGTATGTTTAACCTGCTGGAGTTGCTCAGAAGCAATTAAAGCAGCAACCACTCCATTAGATGTGGAAGGGTTAAAGTGTCACCCAGTTCAAGTCCATCTCTCACTTCAACATCAGGGACATTAGGGTCACAGGGAGTGCCTTCCCAATGTCCCCCTCCCACGAAAGTATCTGGAAATGTGAAGGCAGAAGACTGTAGATACCAACAACATGCTCTAGGAGCAATGGAAGGAGGAATCTGAAGACTTGCTAAGATCTAGTACTGCTGTGCCCTGTGCTGAAAGATGGTATGATCCAAACTTCCCTTCGCGGTCCTTACCTCGCTTTTCTGTTTTTGACCTACCGTATCTCCTTGGTTGCTTTCCTTGAGTTCTTGAACATATCTTCTTTTTTTATCATTACCACAATTAAAAAAAAGAAGGAAAAAACACCTGATGTTTGCTACTGCTGCTATGCCTACTTACATACTGCACGCTTTTCCTCTCCTTTGTACTACTTGGCCTGTAAACTCTGAGCGCTGTTTTTAGTTAAGTGCTATACTTATGGAGACCCAATCTTGGTTTGTCCTCAGGCATTACCATAATAAGAAAGGCATTTCAATTTGGTGAAGTATCATAAAAATGTGCCTGTTCTTAATGAGAGATTGTCTTTCCTAGCTCCTACCAATACAAACAAAGCAAAGACAGACCAGAATACTCATTATGAATAATATGGCAGCACAATCCTGCCATTTTATTGCCTTCTGCAGTCTACCAGCCACTTTTTTCCTTACAAAATGTACTTGTTTAACAACAGCTAAAATGTTATTATGAAACTGAACAAAAAGAATTATTCTAATGTGGCAAGTTGTGCCCTTGCAGGACTGATGATACAAATTATAATAGAAACATACCAAGCAGTTTGATTAATGTTTCAAATAACATATCACATTAAGGAATAGTTAAAAAAAAAACATAATACTGCAAACTTACAAAATAACTTTCTGGAGACAAGCAGTTCATTTTTCTGTTTTTTGTTTATTTCTTGTTAGCATTCACTTTTCTGTCTTCACATAGGACACTACTTCCATACAGTAATATCAACTTTTATTGGGGTTTTATATGGGTGCTGAGATGTTGGAGAAGATTTTGATTGCTTGGCAGCAGTTTCTTGTTTAGGCCAGCAGTTGCAGTGCTATTCTCCTGACTGCAAATTGTTTGTAGAAATCTTTGGGCAGTATCATTAAGAAAAAAACATTTAGAAATGCTCATGTTGTCACACAGAAAGGGAATGTTAAGTGTGGATGATTTTCACAACTGAAATAAATGCAACTCTGCTATTTTTGTTTATTAGGTGGAGATATGAGACATCTCACCCCTAAACATCTACACTGTAGATATCTCCTTTGAGCAAGTCATGCTACTCTCTTTGTAGTCAATGGAAAGAACTGCCCTATTTTAGCCATTTCCTTTCACATGAGATTCATTACACCCTTTAAGTGCCTGTTTCACCCTTTTGACTCTAAAGGCCACCTGGACTACAAGCTCAGATAGGGATGTTTATGGTATAGATATTCGCATTTGGTCAGCTAAGTCCTTTTCTTGGTGTTGAATCTGTAAGGAGTGAAGAACATGCATCTTCTGAAAGGCTTTGCTCAACATGCACCCATTGCTCATCCTGTGCATCCCAGGCTTGGACCAGAGCTGGGTCATGGCTTCTGAGTTTGAGGCAAAATTGAAAATTGTTGTGAATGGGAAAGGTAGTCAGACCAAGGTCTGCAGCACAAAAAGGAGCAAGGCAGGGATGGAAAAATCTAGAAGACTTGGCTTAATGGTCCTACCATCTCACTCCTTTCAGCTATTGTTGCCACACCACATGCTCTAACACCTCTTTTTGGCTGCCACAGGCAGCCTGGTCTCCAGCCCCCTGGCACAGGGAAATGATGCTCTGAGCCTGTGGCCTTTTGACACCTCTGCTGGTTGCTTCTGGTGTCTCTGATATGATCTAGCTTTGGCCTGAGAAGAAAAAGAGGTATGCTTCCAGACCAGGTGTTCTCAGGGATAAGTTGTCTTTCCTTGTTCATCTGTCCAGCTGCAATTTTTATTTGCCATTTATTTGAAAGACTGTGGTAAGTGATATTTGGTACAAGATAGTGCAGGTAGGCATCTGCCTCCCTTAGTAGCAAAGGGAGTGAAATATTATGAAGGAATTTGCTTCCTTTTGGAAACTTAATTCTATTTACAGGCCTTCCTGTCATTTAAACAACTAATCTCAGGAGGTGGGACATGATTCGGGGGTTATGGGAACCATTAATTACTGACTGCCATTTGCTCTTTGTGAAGACTAAATCCTTCATGGTTCCCTCTCTTCAAGATGTCTGAACTTCATATAATTATGAACATTAAGGATTACATCCTCTTATTTTTGAGGTAGTGGTAGGCCACACAACGCAGGAGAGGAGTTATTACTATTTTGTGTGTCTGTGACACAAAAACCACTACAGTAATTTTGGTGGGAATTAAATGCTGGGTCAAGATCACAGAGTAGTCTCAGAGGAGAAAGAAAGGCTCAAAATATTTGTTTCAATATATAAAGAATTATATATACCACTTTTCTAGTCTTAAGAGGCTTTTTGTTTAACAATTAATTTAAAGTTGTTTTTTTTTTTAAAGAAAATAGGTTTCCCAAACATAAATGAAAACACCATATTTGATTTCTGAACCAGTCTGAACCAATCTTTTCCACCAAACTTAAAAGGCCATTATTCATAAAATTGTACTTGGAAAAACTGGAGACAGATGAGAGAAACACTTTTTCCCCAGGCTCCTTGGAGACTAGTGGAGCTGCTAGTAGTTTGCTTTAATGCAGAGCTGGAAAAGGGCTCTGCCTACCCACACAGTATAGTTGCATTTATCTGAACATATTTCTATTACTTTGTATTGGATACAGTTAATTATTTTATACCTATAGTGTTCTGTGGCATACCATTAGATCACATGAGCCTTGTGTTTGACATCAGACTGATGCCATATGATACATGCAGAGTTTTATTAGAGCTGTTTCAATTAGGCAAGCTATTTTATTCTCTTAGTGAATATTTGCTTTGGGTTGCCTGTAAAAGGCCATAAAGTACAAGCACCTAAATGCTTCCAACTACATGTCAGATGGGGTATCCTACACTCTGCTGATTAATTACATAATGTTTAGATCATTTAGCTAATCTGTTGCACGCATATCACATAGATAATGGAAGATTTCAAAGCTGCAGACAGATTAAGAAATGAATCATCATGTACAGTAGACAGTCCTCATTACTCACTGCAGGAATGCAGCATCCATAGGTGCTAAGTTTGAACTGGGAGAGGTGCAAATGGCAAGGTTACCCTGCCAAACAGCTCACTGTCTGTTTTCTGTCTGCTTGAGGAGTCACACACAGCAAGGCAAATAGATGTTCTGGATTCTTCTCAGTGGGGCAGAGATGGATCCCTGAGGTACTGATCAGGAAGGGGACTCATGAGTATTGTTCCCCTCTCTAGAGTGCTGTAGCCCCTATGAACCAGGCTTTCTCCTTGCGTTGCTGCTCTGGGTAAGATTTTAAAGGGGTAAGGGAATGGTAACATTTGCCCAAGCAGAAAAAGTTCTGAAAGGTGCTAGAGATTGTGCATACCTGTTCATTTTTTTTCTTCCCACATGCAGTGATGCAATGATTAGCTAACAAAGGTTGAAGAGTCAATGTTATCATCACCACCTATTGTCATGGCTTGGGTAGCTAATTCCATTTTCAGGGTGGTCTTTTTGGGCCTCTTAGCAGCCAATTAAAATTAAATGTATCAATTGACTTCTAAAATGACCATGAGTTGTTTCTTTTTCCATAAGTCTGAGGGCTGGAGGTTTACTGAGTTTCTCTGGGATAGTGGAGGAGGAAAGGTTGATTGTTTTTTTTTAAGGAAAATATCCAGGAACATGAAATGGAAGCTTTGCTGAACTCCATTTCATTAGGTTCCGTGATCCAGCTCATTAGGTTTGGGCCAGGAGCCTTAGGCTTGTAGCAGAACACTTTATGAGCGTTTAGTAGATGAAAAGGTGAAAAGCAAATTAGAAATGGTAAGGAAGAAAGGCAGATGGGCTGAGAAGGCAAAAATGAGATTCATTTAGTTATTATGATCTAGCTGATCAGGCAACTCCTCATTCACAGTGTCTGTGGAAAGAAATGACACGAACGGTGTGACATACTATCACAAACAAATAAAAATATGTAGAAAGTCTCCTCTGAGATGCAGCCAGGAGAGTCCAGAGTGACATTCCTCTCCACATCTTTCTCACATCATGGTTCTGCACCGTTATCAGTGCTCAGGAGCACTGGGGACTCATCCTGCCCTCAGCTTCCTTGGTGGGAGTAACTGTGAGTGCTCTCCCCATCTGACTCAGCCAAATTCAGCTGGGGTAGCTAATATCTATTTTTTTAAAACTAGTTCTGGATGAAGTAGATTAAGGAGCAATTGTGTTATCCCTCTATCCTCTAACCTTCCAATGAGGGTTGGAACAAACATCTGAGGTGGGAGCGACAGTGTCTTATCTGCCCCAGCCACTGAGTAGGTGTCCATTTGGGATCAGGGGGTATATAGCAAAAAGAAGCATACATCTCCTCCCCCTGCTTAAAAAATTGCTGTATGTGGTCAGAACCTGAGTTTTATATCTCATCTGAAAGATAACACCTCCAGGAGAGCATCTTGGGAGAGCAATTTAGTACTGAGTCAGAGGGAAGAGAATGAGTCACTGCAGCTCTTAGATTTTTCTTGGAAGTTTCTCACTAAAGCAGTGACCCAGCCTGACACTGTTTAGTAGATGACATCAGAGAGACTAGAGTTTATGTTAAATTCAGAGTAGATAAGGGCTAGGATCCCAGGAAACTGCTTTGAAAAGAGTGGTTATCTTTTTGTGGGGCAGTTAAAAAGTACATAATTAGGGTATGTTCATCATGCACTTACTGTAAACCCAAAGTAAACAACGAAAAAAAAGAAAATCAGAAGGGAAGACTGTCTAACCAGAAATCTTGAGCTGTTAAGTAGGATACAGCATGTGTCACATTACAGACTGTTCCTTCCTTTAGGAATGAGATGGCACACAAAGTGAACTCGTTATGATTTAATTGTATTTGGCTAGGAAAAGTGTCGGTCTTTTATTTATATATTTTTTTTTTTTAAATCTTACTAGCAGCTACCTGTTTTCTGCAGTAAAGCTGCCTGCAGTCCTGTGAAGGATCCCCTCATCAACAGCAAGACATCAATGGCTGTGCCAGGTTGTCATTGTGGAGTGGTGCTCTGGTGATTATCAGTGAATTGACAATGATTAGTGACTCACTGTTGCTCATTCTTAATCCAGCCCACTCCACCACTGCTTGTACTGCCTTGTGGGAAGCAAATCTAAGCACATGCACAGGAAGAAGCCTCAGTGTTATTTTGCTGGCAGCCTTCCAGAAACCTCCTTTGCACTGTAGCTGCTTGTCTGCTACCCATGGAGTTTGCCATCTGGCTAAAATTTTCTTCCAGCCCTATGGGGACTTCAGAGGGTATACATTCTGTACTAATGCCGAATGGTCAAAAAGATAAAAATTATTTAAGCCAGTGATGTATGAGATCTGCATGTTATGTGATACAATGCTAGTGCATATGTGAATGAAAAATGGACCTGCTGGCAAGAACCACTGCAGTCAGTCTCCTGAGGAATCTCCCAGTGCTGAAAAGGTCACCTCCCATGCAGTGGTACTTACATCAGCATCCTTAAGAGGAGACCTAAAACTAGAAAGGTTTATTTAAGTGCCGCTGCTGCAGGCTTGAAGCCACACAACATGCAGACAACTGTAGATGTGCACAAGCTGTTTTCTTTGCCTTGACCTCTGTACACTATTCCAAGATTGTTCAAAATGTAGACCAGGTAGAAGAGTGGTGTGATTCCTGCCTGGCCCATGTACCTTGGCTCACCCCAGCAGATACAGCAGAATTTAAACACCCTGTAGGCCAGAAGTGCCCTCACCAGGTATCACTATCGCATGAAATCAAGAGAGGAGGAGAGTAGAAGTGCAGGTTAGAAACAAAGGGGAGTTCAGCTGCAGAACTTAGAAGGACTTCTAACAACCTGAGCTGGTGAAGCTGGAAAAGAACCTGCCAGTGGAAGTATCTGAGGCTCACTGTGGCTGTCTCTCTTAAATGCTATAAAATCTGCCTCTTTCCTACTATCCCTGTCTGCCTCTTGTCATACCAATATATTTCCTTCATGAAGCTGGCCAATAAAACCGGAGCTTCCTCTATGATTCAGCACTCAAGGTGCAAGTAAAAGGACAGCTAATATATTTTCAACAGACTATTTTTTAGAAGCTGCCTATACAAATGGCAGTCTTTCTAGTCTAGCCCTCATATCTGAATCAATAATTCTTAGAAACCAAAAGGAAGGCAAAAACATACTCAACAGCATTATTCCTGGAAAGGAAGAACATTTCTGATACTTGAATGAATTTATAATACAAGGCAAAGTGTTCTACAATCACTTTGAGAAAAAGGGGTAGGTCTGCTAGGGTCTCTAGTTTTTGACTTTGCTCTTCATGCCAAACATATTTTGTCACATTTGCTCTCATTTCTTTGAGCTGTTTCTGGCAAACTGAGCAAGTTCTGCTTACTGCAGCTATACATCTTGAACAAACATGAAGCTGTTTATACGTAATGTTTTGACGGATGAAATGAAAGCTGGCATTTCAAGGCACATTTCAAGTGTTTGCATCCAGGGTTCTTGGCACACTGGTGCATCCTGCAAAGAAAATATGGTTCTGCCTCGATACCATGGAAAACCTCAGCTATATTTAATGAGTGGCCACAGGTAAAGTGGCATCCACACAGCTTAGCACTCTGTCCAGGTGCCCAGGTGTGTACTAAACTGGGCAGCATGTCCACTTTACAGTGCAAGGCAGCTGTCTATGCCTGAAGGAGACCACACCTGCTAGGCTGAGAAGAAAATCTGTTATTATAAAGGTGAAAGGGTACCTCCCAAAAGACTTTTGGACGTCTCTCTGGTGTCTTTATTTAGGTTTTTACTTTCTGTGGTGACTATTAGAGTTAAAAGGAATCCCCTCGCCTTCTGTCCTTTCTCTCACTAAAGTCCTTGTCCACATGTCTTGTAGGCAAAAAGACAACTGGGATCTACTCTTTTTTATGCATGCTAATTTCTTGAGCTTTCATACTTCTGTTTCAGGAGAGAACTGGACTGTTGACATTTCTTGTCAACTGAGGCATGAGATAACATGGGACTGGGTTGTGTGACTTGTGGTGTACCTGGCATCTTTGGGCTGCATGACTTTGGATGTGACTCCAGGGACTATCCCTTGTGTATAGGTGCCTTTCTGGTTAACACATCCCTGGGCTATTGCATAGTACTGTGGTCTTTTGCTCAGTGACATCAGCAGCTAGTCAGCAAGCCACAGACTAGGCTGATCAGCAATGGCACAGAGTGTTGAAGTGCAATGGACACCTTGGCTTTGTGCTGCATAAAGGGGCAGAGCAGATCATGTGGTGAGGCAGGAGTCAGTTACAAAACTTGTACAGTGTGTGAGGTGTGATGGGTCTGTCACTGCTTACTGTCAGTATCTGCTCCATGGTCCTTCATTAGCAGCTGCAGCAACTGAGAAATCTCACGCTTCTGCTTCTGACATCACTTTGAGGTCACTATGTCCTAGCACCAGGCTGCACCAACAAGCGTCACAAGGACGTGTGCTGTGTCTGTGCTCCTCAAACTTGCTAGGGCAGGCTCTCCTCGTGCTGCAGTTGAACCAAGGGACAAAACACCCATTGAAGATAATGAGGACATGGGTGAGCCCACTTCCCATATGGTGCCTGTCAACCACGTGCTTAAGAAACATCTGATATATTTTTATTTTGATTGTGTGCTCAGTGTAAAGATTGAGACTGGTAAGTCCTGAATGTAGACCTTAAGAAATTCCCAAGTTTTGTATAAATATCCAGCTTCGTTCTTTTGTGAGAGAGCCACATGCCACCATGAGAACTCCTATGGTTTTGGGTGCAACTTAGAGAAGCCATCTGCTTTAAGGCATGCTTATAGCACTCCGTGGCAAACCCTGTGACTCCTGTCAGTGCAGTATTTGTTTACATAAACCTAAATTTAGTGGCAGGTCACTTTGAATTTCTGATGAATAATTGAGAAATATTAAGGTTGAGCCTTACATTTTTTGCATTTCTGTGGGTTTTGTATGGCTTTAGAATATCTGCCACCACGGCAGCTTAGTCATTGTGAAGCTGTAATGCTATTACCATTATTGTAAATTAAATTTACACTTCTTGTTTGAAACATAAACAGAAAATCTTTTACACAAGACTTTAGCCAAGAGTTCCACCTTTACAGTTAAAATACTTCCTGTAATAAAGTTGCTACAATATAAAATCACTGGAATTATAAGAGATCCTGATATGTATTCTCTATTGATTAATATCTTGTTACATGGTTCATTTCAGTTTAAATAGGTCCCTGAACTTCAGGTTGATGACCAAAATTTTAAAATGACAGTATAGTGGACAGGATTTATCTGTTATGAAAAAAGCTTACCATTTTATGTCACCTTGACTTTGAGCAAATGTATCATATTATAACTCAAATTGTTCAAAGTACAATGGAGCATAAAAGAAAAATGATTCTGAAGAAGGCACAAGCACAAATTGACTTTCATGCTTCCTAAGGACAGAGGCTCAAGGAAAATGTGGAACATCATCTTTGTTGGTTTGCTTTTAGTTTCTGGAGTTGTTTGGGGAGTCCTCTAACACTCATGGATTGCACTTGGGTGGACTGGATGTAAATAACTTATGGCTTAGGAAAGGTGCAAAAAACAAAGAGACTTTCCCAAAACTTATTTCTGTTGTAGTAAATTGCTGACAGTGTCACCACAGCAGAGACCATCTTGTGTTTTCTTATGCTAACAGTAACAGTCAGGAAATTTTTTCTTGGTTTACTGTTTCATAATTACTATATTTCCTGTATTAATCCTAATTTGCATATTAGTTTGTGAGCAATAAAGGTCTGATAGAGGACAGGAATATGCAGCTATGTTATATATAGGAAACAAGAGTGAATTTAATATAATTTATTCTATTCAGAATGAAAATAAATATCTCAAATGGGTAAGTATCTTGAGTGGACAAAAGTCTTCATTTACTTCCACGGCACCCATAGTGGTTTCCCACTCTGCTGCCTAAAGCTCAATCTTCACAGTTAATAATAAACATCATTGACTAAACGATGACTGCAGTTCCTCTGCTAGAATCACAAGCAATCGCTTATGTTCCAGCCAGTGCTATTCTTCCTTCAGTGCATTCATTCACAGAGCACTCTATATTACCAAACCCTCTGCTTGATCACCAGCTTCAACCACTAGCTCACTTAAAGCTGTAAACATTTTCCAAATAGTTGTGAAACACCTAATAAACCTGTGTGCTCTTCTTGTGCTTCAGTTAGTCATTGCCTATTACCATAAGAAAAAAAAAAAAAAAAAGAAGGACTTTGACCTCTAGAATAGAATTTCAGGGGCGATCTCATCCAGAACGTCTGAAAAATGTGTCACCTCAAGCCACTAACCAATTTAACCTTTACTGTGTTTCATACTTAGCAGGGAAAACAATTCCCTCTAACTGTATCCTAAGGGTACAGGAGATACTGATATCACTTACAGTGTATTCTGGCAGATAAGGTTTCATTTTCGTCTTTGGCATTTGAAGATCTTAGTCTAATGACACTGTATAAAAATGGTGATCTCTTCTGCAGTAATTTCCAAAATGCTAATTCAGTAATGCAAAAAGTGACTGGTGGTGAGCTTCTGAATGTGGTTCATTTGTCTACTGTTTAGAAAATGTTTTCTTCATTTCTTAATAAATAGGTGTCTGAGTTAAGTCCTGGAGTGTTAACCAAAATAGTTGTTAGTAATCTGAGAAAGCCTAAAGGTTGTTTGAAAGACTTACGCATTATTTTTTCAAAATGGATTGGAACAAACTCTTCTTGTGCTGTGTGTCAGTCCTCCAAATAGTATAAAATGTCTGTAAGTCCTGAAATGCTGTTTGAATCATTTCTCAGGGCTATGCTTACAAAGCATCTGTTTTAAAAGTTAATGTTAATCAAGGCTTAGTTATGAGTGAGAGAAAAACACAGCTGAATAACTACTCAGAATATCTTGTTAATCTAGATAGCTTGTGGCTTATGTCATGCTTCTGTTCCAATGAAAATATATCTCCTCCTGGATTATTTTCTACTTTCTTGTAGTCTAAGAAAGTTTACCATAGAAGCAATAAACTTTTAATGATAAATGCAATAGGAAATTGTTTTCATTCCAAATTTATTTATCTTCCTGGCAGTGCCAGGCACACACCAGCCACATAACATAATTTAACAGCAAGCTGCGCAACAGAATGGGAGTCACTCGAGGAAGCCATGCACTGGTTGCGCAGTGCCTTGAGCAAAGTCTTGTGAGGGCATGCCTACCTGTTTGTTTTGAGTCTGCCCATCCAAAATACATTGTATGTTACATTTCCATCTCGACTAACTGATTAATGAAGGCTGAAATAATTGATGATGAATGTAACAGAAACCTGATGCAGGTATGGAGGTTAACAAGTTTATCTTATTTCTCGCCATCCATTATCTGTGCATCTCTGATATTAATTAAGTAAACTGCCAAATCAAGAATTGAGTAAGTATAACCTAAAACCTACGAATGTTGCAATATTCCAATTAGATTTTTCACAATGTGAAAGATTTTGGTAAGTCATTGGTCTGATTACGGAAGTGCGAGTGTTGCAGGTCCGTTCCCTGGGAATAATTGTATCTTTATGACTCCCTATTATTAAGCAGTGATACTGTTTAAAGGCCAGCAAAATAATTATGTTGTTTTAGTTCAGCCTGGGTGCTGATGTCATTCTTGTCAAAGTGAATGTGAAAAAATCAAACTGGGAGACAGGCTTCAGCATGACTCCAGTTCCTGTTCAAGTGACAGTTGAAGGTGCTTAGGATACCTCAGGTAATACTTAGCAACCTGGTGAACCAGGTTCAGAACCTGGAGAAAAGAGAATCATTCTCATCTCCATTTCTAAAGAAATTGAAGAAAAACAAATCTCTCTTGTTATTAAAAACAAATTTCCCAAGAGCATCTGGACTTTCCAAATGTTTAGCATGTGAATGACTCACCAGCTTTATGCTAAGATACCATGCTGTTATTTCAAAACCAAAATATCAGCTTTGACATTTTTATATGTTGCACAGAGATCCATAGTCTTTCTCATTATTATATATCATTTCAGCTCTTAAAAATCTAAAAGGAAGCTTGGACTAAGCATGATGCTGATTTTGAATCTAGAAAGGTCTGTTACAAAAAGATTTTTCTCTGACAAACCATTTGGCAGAGGAATGGTATTTAAAAAAGTTTTTATTTTTCTTGTTTGGCCAGACTCTCATATTAGCTGAATTGTACTTGTTGCAGAATTTGAAATAGGAAGAAAAAAAGTTATCCTTTTATTCTAGCTAGCTCAGGACTTAGCATGGACCAAAGGCTGCCCTAAGCTGGGCTAATTAAGATAGTCTCTTCAGGAGTCTGCTCACTGGGTCTTGCTAGAAAACAATTCAAAACAATTCCAACACTTCTTGTCAGGAGGCCTTAACTGCATCGAAACATCATTTTTAAAGGGGGTGAGAGGGAAGGAAATATTTAAAGTATTTTATGTATATACAGATTCCCTTGTTTTGAGAATTTTTACCACTATGAGTGGTTTAAAGGAGAGAGAGGGCTTTGCTTTTGGTGCTTGTATAAAAAGCAAAGTAAAATGCCAATTTTCATGCATAAGGAATTATATGTGCATGAGGAATATATACTTAAACTCTCAGTGCGGTCATGCAAGCTCTTACTTGGAATAAACTAAATGATGAGTCTTCTTGAATGGCCAGTACTAGACAGGAGAAAGTAATCTAAGCCACAGAAGGAAAAGTACATTCCTTAGACTCATCTATTACTTGTGATAAATAAAGAATGAACTTGTTATTTTTGTTACAGTGAAGCATGAATTTTCAGATAAAGAAAAATTTAGTCCCCAGAAATTTCCAGGTCTTCAACACAGGGTGATATTTTGGTTGGCGTAATAGAATGAGCAGGGCTGAAGTACCTTCTGTAACAACATCTGGGGATCTTTTGGTTAACTCACCTTAGACTGACATCTAAATGATCTAAGGATCAAGAAGAAAATGGGAATATAAGGCTTCCTTATCTTCACAATTTAGTGCTAAAGTTGTGTTATAAAATATGGCCATATACACCAAGTCCAGAGAGAATGATTTTCAACGTATGGAGACCTACATCACAAATACAGGCATTCTCTGTGTATGTGCTATGTGAAATAAGAAGCTCTGGACTTGTTATGCACCATTTTTCATGATAAACTGGAATTTTTCTTGAGCCACATGGGCTCGTTGATTTTACATTTCCCTGGGTTTTCTCCAAATAGAACGAAGGCTACATTTTACTGTATCTGTATTTGTAACTAGCACAGATATCAAATGATTTCTATTTGTTTCATTAAGAGCTGTGACTATAGTGGCATGACCCAAAAGTGCAAAGTCTGTCAAGCAGCCACTAAATTACATTTCTTGTCCTGTTCCCAAAAGGCCTTGCCTCACACACCTGAACACGTGTCTACAGGCTGGAGTAAAACAGGTGTAGGTAGGAGAAAAGACCAACCTTCTCTCAAAAAGCTATACCATTTACTGGCAGCGTCCTATCAAAGCAGGCTAGAACTTTTTAGCTACACTTCAATATGATGGGTGGACTGGTTATAGAGATATAATCACTGTAACTTCATGATCACCCTGTATATGGTCGTTGCTACTTTTCTAAATAAATAATTGAATAAGACAGGGACTGCAGCCCCTCTCCTGGGGAACCAACTGCATTTCTTAAGCCCTGAAAATCCCTTTGCCTTCCCTGCTCCTATGCCTGCTATCCATTGCAGGCCATTAGGTATACAGTTCCCTCTCAGTAGCTAATGAGACTTAAATAAACATACTGAGAGACGAACACGGCCTCTACAGTTTAATAAATGATGCTGATTCTGGTCTCAATTACGCTGGTGTAAATCTGGAACACCACCACTGTTTACAGTTGAGTTACTCTAGATTTATATCCGCGCTGAGTTTAGCCCATAGATTTCATTTTTTTAACCTTCTGGAATTTTATCACTGTGGTTTAAGCCATTTTTAAAACCCAAATATGGAGATAGTTTAGCAGATTCTGTTGTGTACCTAATTTTTTCCATATCTCTTTGCATACTGCAGCTCCAGCTTTATTTTTATCTGTTTTTAAACCTTACTCTTCCAATAGTCAAGGAACCGATAACATTGTACTGATAACTGATAAGATAACATTACATATTATAATTAGAAGATCAATGCTTCTTTTCTTAGAGAAAGTCCTTTAACTCTGCCCTTGAATTTTTGTACTTTTGCCTGCAAGTAATGTGCAGCCCAAGTTTTTGGGAGTAGTTTTATATCTGGTTCATGATTAAAATGGTTTGATGGATGGAAGAAACACAATGAATCTTAAACTAGCCAGAGGAACAAAGTACTGTTTTGTTCTATAAAACAAGTAGTTCCAGACATACTATGATCACATCACCAGTGTTATAATGAACAGGTTGTTCAGCATCTGCCAAAAATCAAAGGTGAGTCAATGGAAAAAAGACGTTAACAGGGGAGATGTAGCCAGTCAGCTCACAGGCAACATAAATCTTTGAGTTAAGTAGCTTTCTACCAGGATTCCTTTTAGGCTGAAATACTAATAAATGACAACACTTTCTACAGAAACTGGGTAGCCTTCCTTTAGGTTGTTCTTAGCTCAGAGTATGAGTACTGATAACTATATGCAGTACAAAGAAGGAAATTTCTATGCATTTTAATTCTAAGATGCATTAAATGTTAAGATTTTAACCTTGTTTGAAGCTGATTCATCTCAGTAATGCTTCTTGAAAGTATTAGAATTTGGTGAAAAAAGGCAATATGAATTGGTGTAGTAAATGTATGAGGAAACAGGAATCTTGGATTGCATGAGTCTTGAGAACGTAAAATATGAAGGTGTTCTGAGCTGACTTTGGGTTAAATGCAATTGCCAATCTCGATGAAGCAATGATCTTTAGTAGTACTGAGGACAGGAATCCATATATCTTGTAATCGTTACCCGTATCTTCTTGATATAATAAGAAGAAAATGTGTGTGGGAAGGGGGAGGGGGAAGAAGATATAAAAACCTGTGCAACAGAAGCCATTTAAAAGACAAGATTTGCCAACTATCGTTACCATAGTTACCTTGCATTATAATTATAGGAGAAAGATCTGTGGTGGTCTTATTTAACCATGTGTGGGACGTATCAGTGATTTGATGATGACCCCTGTTCTATGAAGTTGAGACGAGACATACCTTCTCTCAGCACATCAGACTCAGGGAAATGAATTAACAAACATTAAAAAGTCAACCTGTCAGCATAATAATGATAAATTATGTTTATTTCAAGACATCTGATCACATTTCCTGGAGATGCAAGACTGAAAATTTCTTAAGAACAGTAAAGAAAGTTAGCTGAGTGCTGTAGTGTTAATTTTCAAGCCCACTAAGTCAGGTTGTGTGTTCCAAGAGAACTGATGCACACTCCTACAGAACTAAAGTACTCTGACAAGTCTAGATTAACTTTGAGGATTGAATAGGAGTCTGTTAAAGTTATATGTGTAAGCCTCCATGGTTCTTTGTTCTTCGTATTCGTAAACTAGTAATTCCTGAGACATGCATGCTGTCTTCCTACAGCTCATCTCTTTGGAGATATTTTTGATGTGTTTATCTTGTGAAGAAAAGAACTGAGGATTTTCAGAATAAACTTGACAGCATAGGAGAGCACGTGTTCTCCAGCTCTTCTTCCTTTCCATTCGTACTGGCCCAGCACTGGTGTGGGGCTTGGAAGATGTGGAAGTTCTGGCAGTGCCATACCCTTTTACACCCAAATTCTCCTTTGTATGTGCCTGGTACAACCCATGGACTGCTTGTCGATAATTTGTCTTGCCATTGCTCTACCATTATCCTGGAGACACTGAAATATAGGACTGCAGAAAGCAAAGATACATGCTAACTCATGTGCCTAGGAACTGTTACTCATACAAACCCAAAGATGTAAACCTCTTGAACTTCACCTTGTACGGCCTGGGAAGAACTCTTTAATCCTTCCTGACTGGTCAGTGCCCCGAGTTGATCCTTTTGGAAGCTGCCTCCTACATACAATTATGAAAAACACACAGCTGGGTAAAATGTAAAACTGTACTTACATGAGAGAGGAACTGTTTTGTAGCCTGTGGCTTCTGAGTCACAGCTGCATTGGACTTTTTAGATGCTGTAGATATATTTACATTGTGCTCAAATAACTGACCTTGGTAGAAGCTGGCTAATTTGGGACCTGCTGACATCACCATCCTGGCAGCTCAAGCCAGCTACCCTTGCATTTATCTGCTTCTGGGGCAGATTTTGCAGCCTCCTTTGGGCTTGCAGCTGCTTCTTCTACCACTGACATCAGGACCTGAAATGAAGTTTGCAATTACACTAGGTGTGTCTTCAGGGGTTGGAATGCATCCCTTCCTTTAACTATAAACATAAAACACTCTGTGCCATGTTGTGACTCATGATTAACTTTCTGTCAGTTTGGCATTTTCTGTGGAAACACCATTACTTTTTTGTTAGATCTCTTTGTTTCCCACAACTTCTTCCTGAGAAAAATGAACCTGACTGTATTCCTGTTTTTCTACCCAGAACACTCACTTCTAACACCCAAATCATGGCATACCTGTGAAGCAAGGAAACACAACAGTTCTGTTTATTACAAAGAGAAGAGCTCCTTGGTTTACATAAGGTTTTCATAGGGCAATCTAGGGCATTGAACACGAGCCACCTCCCGCTTGATTGGCTTTTAGGCTCTCATCATGGCTGCAGAGGAGGAGTTATCACAACGAGTTCTGCCGCTTCCGTGTTCTGAGCTGGTTTGTTGTAATTCTAGCCTGATTTCCAATCTTCATTTAGGTCTACATTAAAGTTACCCTGAAATATATCTACCCCCTCCTCCCCAAACATTTTGACATGTTAGAAAAAGTCCAAAAATCACTTAATCCATTTTGCATGTTATTTATTTTCTGCTCTGCCACAAACCCAGAGATATCAATTGTTGAGATAGTCCTACTTGTGGGATGGATTTTTTAGTTAAACTGAGGTAATTCTTGATTCTGATGGGCTATGCCAGCCTACATATACTGATAATCTGACCTGTAATTTGTTTGTTCTCTATATACTGAACATTCACTCACCCTACACCTAGAATGAAGGGCGGAAGTGGGAAGGAAATAAAGACAGTCTGGCATTTTTTATCTTTTTTTACTCTGCAAAACAATTCTTATTCTACTCACATACTGATACACCAAAGAAACCAGTAAATCTTCAGTATGTTTCAGGTAGCATTTTAATCTTTTTCCTTTGTGTTGAAGGGATTAATCATAAAAGTGCAATACTTTATGGCAGTGAAAAAAATATATTGATGGAAATTATTTTCATTGGTTCGTGTTGTCTTTTTAGTCTCTGTAACATGATTAAAACAATTCAGAGAAGCAAACCATGCAACCTCACTATGCTTCCTGAAGCCTATCCTTTCTTTACAGAGCAGCATTTATTGCCTGGAGAGGAGATTAACTAAGGACTGGAAACACCCAAATATTTCATACTTGCTGCATGACCATGGAGGCTGCAGAATCTCTAAAGTCTTGATACTATTTCTGTAATCTTCTGTGAAGCCTAAAAGCCTGAATATGTGAAAAAGACCTTTTGGTTAATTTTCAGTGGGGGAGGCTGTAGCTTTTGACTGATGTCCCACATGCGTGAACTACAAAATTTAAGCCAGTTAAGCCTATTCTCCAGGTATCAGCCTTGATGGAATATAGAGAGCGGGGGAACATCTCTCGTTTTGAATAGCCTCCATTTTACACAACATAAGTGGTAAGTATCACAGATTCTTCTGTGCTAAGAAAACAGTGTAAGAATAAGATGTAACTTCATTTTGTCTCCATGTTGAAGTGCCTTTTCCTTTTTTATCCATAGCAGTAATGTAGTAATGAACATGAATAATTAATTATCACTGTAAAGCCAGACGCTAAATTATTTCACAAGCAAACTGTTTATGCAAGTGAAATAACAGGCACTTAAACTCATTTTGCATATATATACAATGCCTAATATTAACATACTAACATGGATTAAATGTTGTGGTTTCAGCCGTTTGGACATGAGGAGGCATATGCACAAAGTAGCTTGCTGGTACAGCTCCAGCCCAAAAGCTCACACGGGAAGAAACCAGCCTCACTGAGCTGTCTGATTTTGAGAATTGGAACTTTTATTTTTATGGGAATCTTTTTGAAATGCATGTTCGGGATTTAATCCAGTAATGCTGAAATGGGTAAAAAAGCTTAGAGATTCATTGGTCCACTCTGTGAGAATTATTGTTACACAAGAATTCACAAGACTAGAATCTTAAGTTTGAAACTTTTCTGTGGGGTTGATAGCAGTGTCCAATTATCTAAGGCAAGAATGTTTATTGAGGTGAGACAATGTCAAACATCCAGCACCTGGAATCTCAGTAAGATTTAATTATTTTTTTTTCCCACTTTGCTGTCTTCTATTTTACTCCTACATCTGCAGATTTGAATATTCAAGCACAAGCTGAGAGTGGGAGTACATTATTTTGGGCTACTGGTATTTGGTTTGAAATTGTCAATCAGCCTACAGTCAGTATACAGTCAAGAACAAATACTGCCACAATCTGAAAAAAAGCACTCATTACTGTTGATATGAAATGAATTTATACTGAATAATCCTGAATTAAATGTTAATAGTTCACAGAATGTGTATTAAATGTTGGTGCATATTGACTACCTCACAGGGTTCTGCAGTACCTTAAGCAGAATTTCATCTGGTACATCAGTAAAAATTACTTCATACAAACTCATTTTTCTTAGGGTTTTCTCAAGGTCAGTAGCAATTTTCCTGCAGTGAATGAAAATGCAATTTTCTTTTGTCTTCTCTGTATCCTTCCCGCAACTGGATTTAGATTTAACACTCCAAAGCTTCTACTCATATAAGACAGGAACATCTGCACATGCTCAGTCTGCTATCAACCAAATAAACTCAGCCTTCAGAAACTGCTCAAAGGAAACAGGATTAATTCACACACATCCAGTAGCTCTATGTGACATCACCTCTGGAAGAAATACACAATATAAGAAAATGTATGGGATACCTGTAAATAAATTAAAATTTCCTAAAGCATTAGAGATATGGAGAGCAATGTCATTGTCAAGTTATTGAGAACTGAGTAGTATATTACCTTCTCTATTTTCCCAAGTAAAGGTGATTTTTCAGAAGATTAGACATCACAGTGATTTCAGCTAAGCTGCTGGCTGAAGTTTGGCCTGAGGAATGCCGGTCTGCTACCATGTCGATGTGGTGGCTACCTGTCATAGATGCCACTGTCGTAGAATGACTTGTAAGAAACCTTGCTGAACTGCTGAGAAGTAAGTGGAATGCTTTTATATTGGAAAAATCCTAATTTATCATTAAAGAAAAATTTCCATGAAATGCATTTATTTTGAGAAAAAGGTTTGCTAAGAGGGCAGCTCTTACCCAGTGTGAAATTTCTATTCAGAAAGAAAGGGTCAATACAGACCATCTCGGCATCTCAGGGTGCTGTAACACCTTGTTTGGCAGGCTGCTGGTCTCAGAAACCCCGCATTTCTAAAAACACAGGACACTGCATTTTTCCTGGCCTATTTCTTAAAACTAGGTTCTATTTTTTTCTTGTTAACTTAGGAGAAAACAATCCTGAAAATCTCTTTTTTTTGCAGTTCTTGTTGGATTGTTGGTGTTGCTGTTCAGTAATTTTTTGGTATGTATTTTCTTAAGATTATGACTTGGTCATCTTAAAAAATTAATTAACATATATTCCTTTGGTACATTTGTTAGTGATATGTGAAATAGAACATTCTCATGCATGTGTCTGAATATGCAATATTTCTCCCTTCAAAAATAAGCTTAATTTTGACTTCTATTCAGGATGGTAGCCTTAACCTCTTTTATTTACATATTAAGAATGATAAAATATTTTAAGACAATGACCCCCAAAGTATTTTGTTCAGAAAATACAGTTTGCTAGAATTTACTGAATTACTTATTACAGTATTTGTAAAGCAAATTATTCTATTGTAATTAATAACATCAATCAATAACATCAATCTGTAACATCAATCTGAAAAGATCTAGCAGGTCATCTGAGGGCAATGAGTAGTTAATAATGCACAGTCTGATATGTACCATCCCTCTTATGGAAGATAATACTGCTAATTACGCAGTAAACTCTGCCAGAAGCAACCACTCAGAAAACCTAACAGAAGCCCTTTGCAGAAGAGAAGTCATTGCTAATGACAAAGGTAGAGCAGAACTGTCAATACAGGTATAACTGAGGGATGGTCTCTGAATTTATGTGCCACAATGTGAAGCTGTGGAAGTTCTGCTTTGAGAAGTTGTTTCATGAAGGTTAATTTCTTGTGCAGACCCTTTTCCTGTTCGACTATTATTGGACATGTGCCCAAGTCAAGATTGTATCCAGGTAGGTTGAGCTCTTGCAGAACTATACCTGTGAATAGATTTTAATAAGAAGAAATCTACTTATTTTTCAATACGCAGATTCATGTTCTTGTCCTAGCATCCATAACAAACCAGCTGAATAGTGTAATAGCTATATCCTTATGTCAGGGTTTTATTTTGACTTGTTTGTAGAATTTTAATTTTTAAGCTTTTCAGTACAATTTTAAGTGGTGACAGAGAACCTTTGCATGGGCGTGATATTGAGGTAGATACGTGCTGTTGCTGGTCATGTAAGGTCAGCTTTGGAAAGCAGTCATTGTCTTTTCACCTAATGACTATCTGGGCATCCAAAATGAAGAAATACAACTTGATCTTTCAGAACTGCTTCGTATCTGAATCTTCTGTTGGCCTTACCTCAATACTCTGATGTGCATTGAAATCACAAGGCACTTTTGGCTCCAAGCTACCATCAACTAAATTGTGCATCAGCATAATCATGCTAAATCAACAGTACTTTGTTGATACAAATACTGGATCACCTTAAGTACTGAACAGAAGCACATTATTTTCATTTACAGTTCAATTTGAGAATTTTTTTACTTTTGTCTTCTGCCTGGGGACTCTAAGCTGCTCTGTTGGTTGTGAAACCATTTTGAGCATTGCTCTGCTTCCCAGTGCTGAGTCATGTGAAAGAAATAAATGGATACAATCTTTTTCAGACTTGCCTCTTGACAGTCATATACTTCAGGGGAAGATGCAGGTTGTCCACATTTTCTGAAGTCAATCATTTTTATGTAGCTTTCTGTACTTTGAAGGAAAGGGTCATTCCCATTTCCACTTGCATTTGAACATGATCTTCTCACTAAGATTACAATATTTTACTGTTAGGCTTTGACCTGGAACTGTGCTAAACAGCCATAAGCTTTGATGCTGTATCTGGGAAATACATGGAATATTGTTCCATTGCAAACAAACCCCAACAGTGAGGCTTCCAACATCGCTCATACTGAAAAGATGGATATTACTGCCCTCCCACATCTGCAAATATAATCTTTTATAAAGCAATGGGAACTGCCTGTACATATGGGAAGCAGAAATTTGCCCTGGATTAAAATGAATGTACAAAAAATATTTGAGAACAGAGGACTTACAGAAAATGTTTCTTTGCCTGCTGGCTCCAACACACTAGTTCAGATAGAGGCCAGGAAAGCAGTGACTATTTGTTGTCACCATTTGGTAGTCTGTGTGAAATAAGATAGTAAATGCTGCCAGTTCCATTTTCTGACTAATCCAATGCCTGTTCGGTTACAGGAGTTGAGAATGTGCCTGAATAATGAAATATTTCCCATGCTCAAAATCAAGCAGGTGGTTTAGTACCTTGTTGAGTCAGGTGTCATAGCAGAAAGCATTATAACTCTTAATGCTTGTTGGCATGCCTGTAGGTAGGCTCAGCCAAGAGGACAAGAAAGGAACAAACTTCTCAGCCCAGGAAGCTTGCTGGCAACATAATGAGGGATATTACCCTGTCACTGCCTAGGCTGTGCTGGAAGATTAATGCTTATTTTTTTCTAATTGCCTTCAAGTAGGAAACCGTGCTACAGCCTCCTTAAGAATAGCTAAAAATTTGTGTGTGCATCTGTGTATAAGTGCACAATTATATATAACATGCATACACACGTGTGCAACACATACATACAGACTTGTATAACGTAAATGGCTCTGCTGCTACAGGGAGTCACATAAAAACCCCAGCTTCACCAGCCTTTCTCTGCACCTCACAGTTATCACCCCTCATTTGACTTTTTCACTTTTTTGGGTGACATTTTTTCATTGCAAAGTGAATTAAAAAAAGAATGACTAGCAACATAGTAGAAGCACTAAGGATTATAAACCTTTTGTCTAATCAGAGGTTCTTATAGAGTTTTATCATTATGAATTTTCTTCATGAGAGGGTGGAACATCTGAGGAATTACTGCACTTAAAAGGAAGTAGAAAATATTTATTTTATGATTTCCAAGGACTGGCTTTTCAAAGGCTGTTTTGTTTATACGTCTCAAAGTATGTGCATAGACAGACAAGAGTTTAAAGTTCTTTCCCAAGGTCTTCAAACCAAGCAGTTTATTCCTCCTTTTGGAAGCAGAGGCTTAACACACAGATCAGAGAAAGGGTATAAACCTTAGTACTCTCTAGCAGAAACCAGTTATCATGATTTTGTAGTTGAGCTGGCTGATCACGTACACAAGCAGAGAGATTCATTGCAGCACTTGCACATTGTCCACGTGTCGTGTCCTAGCCAATGCTTCAAGGGCATCCACAGGCATGGGATCAGCCACAGCGTATATCCAAATTCCTGTAGCAAGAGTGGGCCAGAATGATCCTTTTGCAATTTTCTTTGCTCTTAACACATTTGAGGACTCCCGTGTTAGATTTTCTTGTGAGAGCGCAGCACTCACTCTATCTGCAGCATGACTTTCTTCTGGCGCCTCACCACCTGTCACTGGCTGGTTGGTTAGCTGCCAAAGGCTGCTTACCACAGCCTGGAAAGGTATATTAAAAAACTAGAGCTTCACATTTTAGTGTGGCTTGGCAGTAAGTATTGTCTCAAAAAATCCCATTGCTTAGGGAGGGGCAACCACAGAGCTGTGCTGGGGAAATCCCTAACTATTGTCTAACAGCCAGAGAGATTGCAAGTTCATAAGGGTAGTGAACTGCCTTAATGTATTTCATATATGCCTAAATCGTACATAACAAGCCAAATATCCTAGTACACCTGTTTTACATGTTTTATATTAAAACAAACAAACAAAAAAAAGAAGGAAGAAACTTGGTCACTATACTGAGTAAGCTGAAAATTGCATCTCTTATGTAGCAAGCTAGTATTTACAACTATGGTTAGTACGTTGGTTGTTCAGCTGAGAAAAGACTAGTTCACTAAAAATATAAACACAATGAGCCTCCTTTCTGAAAATGGGGCAGCTTTGAGATGCTCCACTTAATGCAGACAGAAATCTAGATGTCCTGAGTAATTAGATATTTGGTAGTTTTGGTTTGTTTGTTTGTTTTTTTTTTCAGATGAGGCAAAGGGAGAAACCAATTTGCAAAACAGACTGTTGGTCTTTCAGTGGTTCATAAAACAACCCCAGATCTCGCTCTTGCTTCTGCTGTACCTGGGATCACCCTACAGAACTGCTAAGTGCCTGTCCAGAGTGTAACAGAGGAAGGCAGTGAATTCACTCCAAACTCCCAACGATTTGAATCTGACAAACTACTTCACCTTTGCCTCCGTGCTTTTAACTCAACTGACCTTTTATGTTATTTTGAATTATTCAATAGCTATCTAAAATTAATTTCACAAACTTACAACATTTAAGACTGTAAGCAAAGAGAAACTCATATTTGTACTATTACACTAATAGGTTTAATAACAATAATTCACCAACATCTGTAATCATAAAATAAAAACTTCATTATAATTTCAATACTGTTAATACAAATCCTCAGGTTTGCCAGTACACCAGCTGTGTCCTGGTGCTCAACAACACAAAACAGCAATTCATGCAAAATTACCAGTCTTTGTTACTGACTCTTTTCCCTGGCCCCAGTCCCAAAATATTCCTGCTGTTCAGGTCTTTTGTTTCCTCTCACTGGAAGTTTTTTTATTTCCTAGGAGAATACAAAAGATATTCCCCAAGGATGCCTTCAGTAGCCTTTTCACTTCCAATATCATGCCTCCAGCTCTTTATTCCTCACAGTTAAAAGCCTCAAGTGTTTGGTTAATGGTCTCTACTGACTTGGACAACGTGATTCTTTCTCAGGTGCTTCTGGCATCATGACATGCCCACAATGTTCTCTAGCACCTCTAACCAGTTTGAAAGCTTAAAGCATTAAGTAAAATACTCATATAGCAATAATATTTTCTGACTTCTTTCCTTAAGGATTGTAAAATGTTCAGAAAACCAAACCAACTAACATTTAATGATTCTTTTTGAATTAGGATGATACTCATAGTATTGGATACTCTGCCGAGGTAGAAGCTTGAGGCCTTACCCAGGAGCAAGGCCTGGGTGTGTTGGGCACTGTGCATGCTTTTTGTTAGGAAAAGTTCCTCAGAAGGAGTTTGCAACTTAAAGGCATAATAAAGGCAAGAGGCTAAGAAGAGGAGATAGGTTCAGGATGAAATATTTCTTTCCTGGATTTGAACCATTAATTCAGAAATAGTCCCATTGCACTGGACCTACTGGTTCAATCACTGACAGCAACTTTCCAGCATGCATTGTAAAAATGTGTTAGAGAGGTGGCAATGATCGGAGAGTTCATGGTGCTGAGATATCACCCGTGTTCCTTCCAGGCAGCTTCTTGTCTTTGCCAAGTAGCCATCCAGAGAAAGGATAGTTTATGTTTCAGACTCCTGGGTTGCCTTTGTGTTTCTTCTCCATCTTAGTCAGCTGACCATCTTGTAATTCCTGGTGTGGGTACAGAAGAGCTTGCATGTTTGCTGACTGAGATAATGGATATCTTCACAGCAGTTCTTTTGGGAGGGGAGGGAGGGGAAAGAAAGTAAAAAGTTTGCCTGTCAGTTGGCCGCATCTGTTATTCCCCAAAGCCTACTGAGAATACAAAAAGGGGAATGAACTCAGATAATCAGTCTCAGATAATGCTCTATTGTGTAGCAGACCACAGATCTCTCAAGCTGCCATTAAGATGAGATTCATCACTGGTAGACAACAGAATAATCTAAAATAATTATCCATTATGAGAGCATTGGCACCTTTCCTGAAAGCATCCTGCACTGCACCTTGGTAGAAAGAGGACACAGGCTGTCTTAGGTCTATATGGTAGCTACACACTCTTTCTCTCTCCTTTTATACTGGGAAGCTCCGGTGTTTCTATACCCCCTGGTACTCTGGCAAGTAGTATCCAAATGAAAAAATGGCACACGTCTTTTAAGAACACAGGTTTCTCAGGTTATAGGATACATGCATCTTTACACTGATCATTTGGTTACTCACTAGTAGAGAGAATAAAGATTTTTTCAGTGGTATCTGGAGCACAAAAGTCTGTTAACTGTGGTTCTCTGGCTGAGCAGATTAGAAAATTCAAGATGTATATCATTTAAAGGTGTTTTAACCTCACTGGGAAGCTAGCAACATCATGTTTTGATATTGCTTTCAAAATAAGTATCAGAATTGTGTTTGGGCAAATAATGTGCCTGTAAAATGGGCAAAACACTTGCAATGATCTTACAAAGTGAGGGGAGACAGATGCTACACTGCAGTCAGCCGTTGGTCTTTTGGACAGATCACTTCCTCAATGCTATCTCTCCCTGTCATTCCCTATCTTATTCGCATTGCAGACTCCTCACAGCAGGACACATTTCCTAGTAAGAGTCTGTGAAATGCTAAAAAATTTCAGACCTTACTGCTTGTTCATTTTCATGCTGCTTTGAGACCTTAAGTGACTCATATGGGGCAGCTTCAAGGGGAGACTGGACAATGCTTTTAGTACTATTGAACCAACTCAGGTGTGTCTGCACTGAAAATGTACTCCAGTCCATGTATCGCTGATATTCTGTAAAAACCTGAGGAGTTATAAATCTGGATTTTAAGGTCCAGTTTTGCAGCTACTGAGGTTGTTCTTGTGTATAGAGAATTTTTCATTTTAGCTAAAAGTTCACCTTTTAAAGCTTGTAACCATTTATCACAGTGACCAGGATTATAAAACTTTAATTCTAAGACTTACTGTGAATATTTATGTTCAAAAAATAAAGTCCAGAAGATGACCAGTTGCACACCAGCTCTGGACTTGTTATGTGACAAATGTGGGATTCTTCATTTTGTTTAGACCCTTAACTAAACTTGCCCATATAAGCCAATTTTATTTCAGCAACAAAGAATTTAAAAAATGAAAGATCAAAAAGTTTCATTTTGATTTGGGATTGTCAGATCAAATCATTTGGTTAACAGCTTTATGACTGTTTCATTCTACTATTATTGCTATGTCTAAAGGTCAATCTCTTTATCCTATGGTACAGATCTTTTTTGTTTGCATAGCTGATTCAGTCTTTCCTCCCTGAACCAGATGTAACAATCTCCCTTTGACCTTCTCTGTAGGTGTTGTAGACAAAATTCTGCACAAGGTGTTAAGAGGGGATATGAACAGACTTACAGCTTTGTCTATGGTTTCAATAGAAGTAAGAGAAAACCAGTCCAGCATCAGCATAAGACATGAAAACATCCTACAGGAGTGGGATGATTTCCTGAGCTCTTTGGGAACAAGGGCACTTAGGAAGACAGTACAGCTATTAACTCATTACTTAAGCAGAGATAAAGCACTTTGAAATACTATGTATTTGATAAGTTTTATATAGACCAAAGAGACAGCTTGATGGATGAATTTTCTGTCAGCCTGTCACATGACTCTCAACAAATGTGACATTTATTCCCGTTTTTCATAATCTTTGCTGTATAATAGTAATAAGACAGTAAGCAAAGTGTTTCAAATCAATGGTGCATTTCTTGCCTGGTGGAAACCACTTAGCCTTCATTTGTGTTTCCAAGTTGCTTCACCTGAAGGTCAGAACAACTCCTGAGATACACCATGGACATTGACTGTCCTGGCACTTCAGCAAAATCACAGGCAGTCTCCAGTTTTGACAGAATGAAGTAATTTTCTGACAGCTGGTGCCCATAATACAGATGGTGATCTCAAAATATCATCCTAAGCTTTCTGTTCGAGGAGGGTGGGTAGTGCAGTGTAACCCTACCAACAACAAACAGCTTGTTTGTTCTTTTTCTGTGTGGTTGACACTGCAGTTCTGTTCTGAGAAACAGGATTTTGAGGTATTATTACTTTAGGACTCAGGACATTTGAATTCAATTCCTTGTGAATGTCATGTCTGCTGGGATACTGGGTAAGTCTAGATCCAACAAAGGACTCCAGTGCCCTACAAAGCAATGCCCAGGCATGCAGAATGCAGAGATTTGTGCCTGGTAGTAGGCTTCCTATGTAGTGACTTGTTATATATGAGGCATAAAATAGCTTTCCTATTAAGCACAAACACTTAGACACCAGACTGAACTTTAGGCTTTTGATGCCTAAGTCAGGGTGGCAGGTAGAGGCCTCCTTTCATTCCACCAGTGCCCAGAGCGACCTCACAGAGACAGGTACCTACACTTCTTTGAAGGAACAGGACAGAGTTTTTGATTTTTGTTGTTTCTTTCTCTCCTGCAGAATACAAGTGATAAATAAAACCATAATCTCCTTGGTGGCCATCATCTTCTTCAAGTCCAGATTTTAGAATAGTATGACGCTGATTACTGAACTCCTAGAGAAAGTCTACCTTTTAACAGTGAAAACTTATCATAAAGTTTCTAGAAGATACTTTTATGCATCTCTTTTATTTTCCTCAGCTCTTTTGGTGAAATATTTAGCTGAATGTTGACAGGTATTGTATATTACTGTGGCTCAACTGTGCTCTTTACATTGATGTGTACTGAGAATCAGGATATATGCATCTGTTCCTTCCCTTTGCTTCAGCAAGGCAATCCTTTTCTTTGAGGTCATGAGTCCTGCAGAATGAAGCAAAAGCTTGAACCACCTCAGTCATAGCTCAGTCATGCTTAGTGTGAGACCATCCTAGACTGATTCCAGCAGAAAATCTGTGGCTATTTCCGGCTTGCGATGTCTTAACTACATGGTGCTGTAGCTGGTTGCTCAGTTTGTAAATACATTTCAAGGGAAACAGTAAATTTGGATTGTTATTGCAGCAGAGCGGTCCAAAATATTTTCCACAGCATTTCCCCACTGCAGCAACCCTCCCTCCTATGAGGGCTGATGGAGCTTCCTTGTCTTCCATTCTGCCATCACAGGGTCCTCTCCATCTTCTACCTGAGGGCAAAAGGTGTGGGGAGGATAAAGAAAGTTTATCCCATGTCTGTTTTGAACAATGTATACGTTATCTACTTCTCATAGACGTCAACACTGACATCTTTTTTTCTTTTTTTTTTTTTCTTTTTTTTTTTTTTAATCACTACACCATGACAAGGAGCTTTTAGCGTTCAGAGGCGTGGGCAAATCACACTTCCACAGTGCATATAAGCCCCACCACAGCTGGACATACGATTTTCAACTCCCACATTTGTGTAAGTGGCCCGTTCCTGGAACCACCTAATGGAGAGGACATCTTTATCCCGAGAGTATTCTTGCTAGTAAAACCTGGTGATAGTGGGTTCCTGTTCCTGGGCAAAATAAATGTAAAAGTGGTATACTGAGTAGAAAAGCCATCCAGGGATTTGATCCAATAGAACCACTGGATGTGAGTCAACCACTTCCAATCAGTAACCCTATGCTCTGCTGTCTTGCACTTTATTCATAAGGATCATTTAGAATGAATATTGATTTTGTAAGCAATGTGGTATATTGGAAAAAGTCTGCTAATACCAGTAGGTGAAGAAACTGACTTACACCTTCAGTCCATTCAAAATTCATTATTTTGAGGTTATCCTAAGTGAATGAACTAGTGGATTTTTATGCATATTTACACACAATTACCTGTACTTGAAAAGGTGCATATAGGACATTAATATTTTATCTCGCTAGCTATGAGCAAGCTCTGATCTTACCACTGCTCTGCACATTTTTTATTCAAGCTTTGCTTGCTTAGAGATGTATCTTGATATTTAAAAGGTTTATATATTCTATTTACTGTTTCAACAAACATATGTGAATATAAACAATGTCCAAAAAAAGTTTCTCCATGGCTGAATAAAGGATTTTTCAAACTGTGGGTCTGCACACTGTGGAAACTGATACAAGATGGAAAGGATGGCCTTTTTCGAAGGGACCTTGGGAGACCTTGCATGCCTAACACTGACAAAAGTAGCTGTATGCTTTATACCAGGGGTCCTCAAACTACAGCCCACGGGCCGGATACGGCCCCCCAGGGTCCTCAATCTGGCCCCTGGTATTTACAGAACCCCCACCCCCCCACACCCCCCCCCACTGGGGGTTGGGGGGGAAACCAAGCAGCCGCAGATGACTGCCTGCCACTGCATCTGTGCACCGGCCCCCTGGTTAAAAAGTTTGAGGACCCCTGCTCTATATGCATTAGCTCCTGTCCCACTTCTAAGTGGTCTATGACATTTTCTGGATAGTGGCTGTTCTGCAAAAATAGGTTACTTTTTTTCTGAAATCCTGCAAAGATGTCAGAATTTTCCACAGCATTTCTGTGACTAGCCTGTACATCAATGATACTGACAAAAGGCAAATGTTAAACTGACAGTCCATTGGTGTTTGTGTTAGAACTGGTTTGTTGCATTGGACAAAGCATCGGTAGACACAGAAGAAAGACAGAAATTCTTTTCAAAAGAGCTGTCACAGTGTACACAAATGAGCCTGCCTGTGATGTGATTATCCCAGTTCTAAGTATCATTTAGCAGGTACTTTGTGCACATGAGAATCATAAAAGATAGCAATAAAAAGATTATTTTAGACTTTCCATTGAACAGAGACTCATTTTTGGTTTCTTTTTGTTACCTTTAAGGAGTCCTTATTCATGAATGTGGACAATGGGAAGTTTAATTAAAAAATAATTAGCTATATTGCATCTTGCTGTTGTTAACTTCTGCTCAGTCAGGTAGGACTTGAAAGACACATAGAAGAAAGATTCAGATTTTCTCCAGGTACTTGAATCTTGTTTATTGTCAGCTTCCCTCTTGGATTTTCCTCAGGAGAGAGCCCAAGGTCTGGTGATTGCTTCAGACCCTTATCTTTGTAAAAGGACTGCCCACCAGAAGGAGTAGAAAACACATTATTATACTCAGTAACTACTCACAGTGAATGAGCACAGGTCCATTTTTTGTCAATATTTGTGATAGCTATATGTTACAAAACTTGTCAGAGCTTATGTAATTATAAATTATTTAAAGGAGAGAAAAACATTCTCAAGAATTATTCCCAACCAGAAAAGAATCCAGCTTTTTCACATTAATGCCTCAGCTCTTCTGTAGTTTTCACAACACAGTATCTACAAATTTAGGTTGTGTGCCCATAGTCTTTCTAGCCACAACACTCAGATTTATGACAGCATAGATTTCCCATCAGAACAGATGGCATACTGCAGCAGAATTTATTAAAGCTGCATTTCCCAGACCCCTTTCTGTAGCACTCTTGCTCTTTCCCCTCCTTTTCTTAATGTGACAGGGCATCGTACAGCTCTGACACTGAAACTAGCAAGAAGACATGTGTGGTTCCTTGCAAGTCTGCACTGCATAAATAATCATTCCGATTACTGACCTGCTAAGGCTCCTAGCTGGCAATCACACAGCAAAGCTTGTAATTTCTCCTGTTTGGTGCTGCTCCACCATTCCCTTATCCTGACTTCTAAGCTGTTATGTGTCTCTCATGTCTGACATCAGAGAAGATAATCAGCTGTGGCTTAGGAACTGTATCATTCTAGGTCTTATGAGTAAGTATCTTGGGTTAGTAAGAACACAGACAGGTATCGAAAAAAGGATGTGACGACAAAATAAGGCCAAGTTATGAGTCTTTATGTTTCTAGGAAGTGTTATAATTTCAGGTTTTCCATAAATCAGGTTTGTAACAGATGGGTGAAATGTAGGTCAGATGGAGCAGACATCTTAGTAAACACTTGCTTTATGTTTTTTTTTAATAATTTCTGTCTCTTGTCACATGATAAAAGGAGGTTTAAATCAATCTGTGCAGACCGCTTCCAGTAACACAAGGGATAATGAGAGGGCAGACCTGCAACATGAAGGGCAGGATTCTGGCATTCGTTTATGCCTTGTGTCAGGTTCATCTTGGATGCACACTGGATAAAGCAGCAGCGTTGCAGGCAGAATTTGTACACCTGTTAATAAGTACTGTGACAAAAATGACACACAAGACCACATACTGAGCTGAAGCTCTTGCAGTCCCAGGGCATCAAAGGGTCAACCAAGGACACAGGGGCAGCCTTGACTTTGAACTTCCTGGCTGTTGTTGACCAGCTCAATACTTGAGGTTCATGTGTCTCCTTCATATTTTGAAAAAAGCTGCATGGGACACAGAGCCCCCTCCTCCAAAACATAAGGAATTCCCAGTCCTTTCCTTTTAATGGCTCACAGCCCCTTCTGTAAACACATATATTGAAGAATTTAAATGATGGGCTTTTACATCGGATATCCCTGGATCTGTGAGGGCCTGCCATATAAATACATCACACCTCACAGGTGCAAGCAACGTTGCTGCTCCTTTGGAGCTGTAATGGTCTCTGATGTTGTTGCACCTGCTGCACATGCTGCAGGTTCTCATCTTGTGACGTATGCAGAGCTCAGTGTGTATTGCTCTGCCCTTGCGGCTGCTGTGGGCATAGAGCTAATACAGATCTCCACTTCTTACTTGATTTAGCTTTAAATATGAAAAAATAAACTTGCAGAAGAAGATTCAAAATCATCTGTCATATTACCCTTTCTTCCCAAATACTTCCCTCCAACTGTTTTCCTCACATCTGGTATCTTTCCCTAATTTAGACACCATGTTTCTTGTTTTACATCACTGACTGTGTGTTACTAGGATTTTAATCCCCAGTGAAGGTTGAGTCAAACCTAGGAATTTTTTTTCCTCATACATTTCTAAGTTTGTTTAGTTCTGAGCCTAAGAACAAATTATTTTGGCTATTATTATTATTTCTTTATACAGTTTATATATTTTATGTACTCTACCTAGAGAAGCCAGCCAATAAAGCACTTGCATATGTGCTTAATTCAATGGAATTGCCATTCATCTTAAAGATATAAGTACTTGACTTTCTGACATCCCTGGGTAGAGCTGTAAACAGGAAATTACAGTTACTGATACAGATTTAAAAATCTCTGTGTTAGAATACTTCATAGCCTGTATGGAAAATAATTCTTGAACCGGACTCATGTCTATGGGCAAAAGGCGGGTAAGAAATTACATGATTTCCGTGATACACCTTTGGGGGCCACTGCTGTTAAGTGCAAGCCAGACCTGCAGTGGGGCAGATGAAGGCCAGGCTACGTCTTCCTCAGCAAGCGCTGCATGAAGAGGGGTGCAACAGGAAGCCTCTGGCTGGGGCCTAAGGATAACATCCACTGGAACTGAAATCAGTGGTAACCTTTCCATGGCATGAAATCACATCTGGATAGGATCCAATAGGAAAATAAATTTTAACTTTCTGTGGAACTGACTATCTTTGCTGCCATCCTGTTCATTTAAAAGGAATAAGCAAAGACCCATTTCCCCTCATGCAGCGGAAACTTATTAGAAACCACTTTTTTTGGTGACACATCTTACCTCCCCTCTGGGACCACTCATCCCGTAAAAGTCGTTTAAGGCATTTCTGAAGAATAGCTACCGGTACTTGTTCTGGCTCTGTTCTGATTCTTCCTTGCTCTCTTCTCTCTTGTTGAGTGAATTTGTTGGCTCCTCTATAATACATACAATATTAATCAGAGCCAGAGACACTTTGCCACATACAGGTGAGCTGAATAGGGTCATAAAAGCCTTTGGTGGGAACACAACTCTGGTTTCACCAAAGTAGTTACACATACATGCTTGTAGCCTATTTACTTATCATTACCTTAAAGAAACCTTGCAACTTCTCTTATCTTTGGAGAAATTTAATCTGATTCATCACAGCTGCATTTTATGTTGTCTTCTTTCTAGATTTCTGCACAAAATCAGAGTATTATGCTTTGCCTCGCTTCAGCTTTTGGCAGTTGGTGATCTTTAAAACAGAGATGAACTGGTGAACTGTTCTTGACTGGAAGGGCCATGCAAAAGGCAATGCACTTCTCTTCGTTGCAGCTGTAGGCTGTGGGTCCATTTGGTGCTATAAGTAGAATGGGTTCTTTACTGATCAAATATCAACATATCTTTGATAGAAAATTACCTGTATAGAATATATTTATTGCAGTACAGTTACCTCACTTTATGAGAAGTGGAAGAAGAATACCGTGACTTGTGGCTGTGTCTAAGCCCTTAACAATGGGCCATTTGATCTAGATAAATATGATGTAAAAGCTCTGCAAGAAACACATCTTCATGTTTAATGACTCATCTGTCGTGGATGGAGAACAACTGCCTTTCTCCACCTCCAGGAGAGTTGTTAGAAATGAAGCCTTTCTCCTTTTCACGTTGTCACTGTTTTTAACACACAGCAAAAACTAAACGTGCCTCCTTGCTTGATGTTGCCCTGAAACTATACGTAGTAATGGATTATCAAAGCAGTGCAGCTCTGCTTGTTAGGGACATTTTCCAAAGTGGAGCTGTGATGTACCATGGCACAAGAATTGTGCTCTGGCTTTAATTAGTGCTGACGTGGATTTGATAAGGTGCAGAGGCAGGGCTGGGACTGCAGTTGCCAGAGTGGTGTCTCTCGCCCAGCATGAGCAGTTCCAGTACACGCACACCACTAGGGAGGGTAGCGACCTGCCCTGTGATACAGCTCCACAGCCGCATGACATTTTATATTTGTTTCCACCATTAAAAAGACCCACTTAAACTCAAAAAACCTGTAAGCAGTGAATGGAAATTATAGCCTGGCAAAGATGACATTTCTCAGGATTGGCTATCTTGAAAATGCAGCCTGTTGGTCACAATTGTTGAGTCATTAATTTCCTTTCTAGGCAAGCAATTAGTGCTCTGTTTCCTGTGAAGAAAATTTCCCTTTGGATGGCAGTGAGTGAGGTTGGGCAAATGATGACAGTTTTGCAGAGGTTAGCCAGCTGCCTAATCCTTAGAAAAGTTTCTGACAAGATGCATTTTACAGAGGAACACTTGCATGTCCATAAACATCCACACACATGTTCATTCACATCCCACACAGAAATGTCAGCCACGATATGGGCCTCACTGTTCCCTGTGCTGTAAAGATAGGGATTATGCCTAAAAAACCTATAAACCCCACAGCCGATGCCACCTGAAAAGTGATAGATCTATATAAATCAATGAGATTTGATTTATACCAAGTGAAAAAAACATAATTTCTCTGCTTTTATTGGAGCTTTGCTTGAATAAAGATTAAAAAAAATTATGACAGTGTATACCTAAATATATCTTATTTGAGCAAAGATAGAGAGAAATAGACGGATTTTCTTATTCTTCACTTTGTTGTACAGTTCATCTGTCTCTGTTATTATAAGTGAAAACTGATAGACATTAATAAACTAAATATTTCTCACTGTGCATTTTATTTCTGTTGTTAGTGAGTGCTGCTCAGCTCAATTTCAAATCCAGTTCAGACTGCAGAGCATTAATAAAGTCAACTGATGAAACAAATTCCACCTTTTATAATCTTAAGCTCTGGAAGATTTACTAAATTCTAGTGTCCTTCGATCTCATGTGACGTGTGCAGTCAGAGGAAAATATAAAAACTGCAGCTGGGCAGATAAGATTTAGATTAAGAGAACCATTGCCTCAAGAAATCACAAATGTTGAATTCAGTTTGGATGTTGCACAAAGCAGAACATAAAGCTGTGGGAAGAGCCTGTGAACCCCCTACTGCTGGACAAATTTCTTAATGCAGCTGCAGCACTTCAGTAATCAAAAAATGACACTATACCTTTCTCTTTCAGTTAAACAGGAATAATTATGAATAATCTTTCTATGAAACTCTTTCCACCACTAAGCATGGCATTTTACATTGAAAATTGCTGCCCCACATTTTTCAAAGGCCTTCAAACACATGAACATTTTCTGTAAGGGCTTGGGGACAATGGGCAGATGCGGTTCCTGGTTATATGGCCCATAGGATGGGTAAGGACAGGAGCCTTCCCTCAATATCACATGGCCAAGGGTAAATGATGCTGTGCTCTTGCCAGTGGATTCCCCTACTCTTTGTGGAACAATGTGCTGGACCGGGTCCTCAGCCAGTGCAGGCCCCCAGGGCGCCAGCAGAACGTCAGGCTTCCCCTGCAAAGCTGGCCATGCGGTTTGGTACTTCTGGATGTCAGCCCCAGCTCTTGCTTGGGTGGTAATCTAATGGCCTTGAGCTACTGGGGGATTTCTCTGCACCTCCCTCTCCATCTTCTCCTTCTTCCCCCACTTGTCAAGTGCAGAGGGAAACTTTTTTGGCTGGAGGAGAGGTATGGAGGGGAGGAATAACACACATCTCTCTGCTTCTCTGATCCTGGAGCTGGTGGCATGGGAGGCAGAGCCGCACTGCCTCTGTTCTCATTGGAATCTGTAGTTACCATTCCTCAGGGGACAATTGTTCAGTTGGGAGCTTTATGAAGCAGTAATGGTCTCCCAGGGATCAGTCCCTCAAGGCAGGTGAGAGGAGTAAGAAAACTGAGACAATGTTCTGGCTCTGTTTGACAGAATATTTCCTCTGTGTTTGTTGGTTTTGCCGGTTCCTGGAAATGCAAAGGGCCCAGAAATAGTTGTGGACCTGCCTGTACATGCTGATGCCAGTTCTCTTTTTCAAGTTCATCCAAAGCTAGAATGAAGAGTAATCTCAGAATTGATTTTTGCTTCTGATGAGCTCTGAAATATGTGTCAGATTTGTGCTTCAAAGAAAATGATTATTCACCCACACAGGATTGCACTTTTTTTATATTCTCCTCTGCATTTTAACTACATGCTGTGGACTGTTCTTCCAAACAGAGAATTTGGATGCTCAGCTGAGTACCAGCAGCTTTTGTGACACGTGTGCTGCAGTAAACAGCCCTTGTTTCTTCTGCTGCATATAACCTGAGGTGAGCACTTTTTTTCTGCAAAAAAATTAGTATTTTATTTCTCAAAATATCTTTTTTTTTTTAATTAATATATATGTGTGTGGATAACTATTGATTAGGCCCTTACAAAAAGGTTTTCCAGTCACAGTGAAAAATTCCAGTGAAGTGGTTGGTCATGTTGCACAATACTAATTGTTTTAGGGAAATAAATGAGAACCATTAAGCTAAGTTGATCTGTGGTTCACGCTTCTTGAAGATGAGATGAACACCTACATTCAGCGGCCAATTTTTCCAAAATGAAGTATAGTCTTTACATGTTTATATTATTCTGAGCCTTTCAGAAAAACATCTGCAGGGCCAGCTTCAGGTCAGAGTCCTGCCTGGAGCAGCACAAAACCAGGGAGTGTGGCTGCAGTAAAATTTGCTCCTTAATCTGAAGTGAAGAGCTAATTCTTGAGCAGTGAGGCAAGGTAACAGAATGGTGATTATCCATATTTTATGATTATCATAACTCTGCTGCTGCTGCAATATTTTCAGCCAGCACAGGATCCACTTACCATGCCACCTTACAACCATCAACAAGGAGCACAGTAGATCCCAGCTGGGACACATATCAGCATATATTATGGCTGAGGGACAAAGTAATTCTTCTATCTGCAGGAATTTATACTTACAAACCAGAGTGTATCACCTGCCTGGAGTGGTAAGTCCTTGCTGTAGCTGATTGCCCAGTAGTCAGGCTCTGTAGCAATGCAGGGGATCTCATGGGCAACCTAGACCTGCTGTTGCACACAGCTATCTCATATTAGGCCTATAGCCAGGAGCTGCTGAAACAACAAGGGCTTATATTTGTTTCCTTTAAGTGCTGATGTGAACAATAGTTCACTCAAAAGACTATTTGCACAAAGTAATTAGGAAGGGTGTGAGCTTGCCTGACGAGTTATGTTTCACAACTCAGCTGTGTGCTCAAGGCTGCCTTTGCTACTTAGCGTGAGCGGGTAGTCAAGCTGAGTGCATAGGCTTCATCTCAGGAACAGGCTTGTGGCTGTGGCCATAGATATTCTCCTTTCTACGTTTCTACGCCTTTGTTCTCTACGTACCCTTCGTCTGTCTTGCCTATTCAGGCTACAAGCAATTTTGGGGCAGGGATTGTTTCTATCGATATGCAGAGTGGAATGATGCACTAGTTTGAACTCATCACCAGCTCTGTACATGCCCCAAACCCAGAATCAGTACAGAAACATCAGCACAGCATTTGACCATTAAAATTGTTGTGGAGGATAATTAATCCAGACAAATATCACATTGACAAAGTTACATTGTCTCCTAGTTCCTTTCACTCTGCTGTGCCCTTTAGCTACAGCCTATTTAGATGAACAGCATTTACACTAAAGGGACCTTGATGTTGAACAGGACTACTGTGTACTACTATAACAGAAACTGAGGACATTATCAAGCGGTGCCCAAATTACTTAGTGCAGGGATAAGGAATAAGGTGAACAGCAGTAACTGTTCAGCAGTGCCCTGGATGCCAATTGATGAATACCTTCATGGTCCTGGAGGGTTTGTGCTTGGGGGAGTAACTAAACAGATAAGGGAGGGGGGATAAGAAACAGCTGTTTCATGAACTATGAACTGAATGAAGGTAGATTTAAACTAGTTCGAGGTTATAGCCTGTAAAATAAGGCCAGGATAGCTGTTGAGCTCCTGTCTTACTGAGGTGATAGGAAAACAACTTGATTTATAGTGAGTCCCTTTGGCCTTATTTATATCTGGACTTGTGGCAAAAACTTCCGGAGTGAGGCATTCCTACTCTCATTTCTGTAACTTACACCACTTTGTTTTGTAATTTTTATTTTTGGTAATCTCTTTTGTAAACAGAATGTCCTGCAGAGACCTACAGTAGTGAGTCCAATGCAAACAGGACATCAAAATGCATTACATTTAAAAACACATGCTGGTTTATGGTTAAGGTTACAACATTCAGAGCTAGATTATATAGGATACACTATACAAACACTTAAAGAATTTCTCACACAGTTACCACTATTTTTGAGGGAGTTTATGTTTGAGTTTCTTAGCACCTTATCACAGATTTTATTAACCGTTCCTTGGAAAATCCTTTCCTTTCCTTTGTATGTAACAGAAATTGGTGTGTAACCAGACCACAGGGATATCTTTGCACAGGGTATTCTGCTCAGGCACGCTATAACAGACCTTTAAGGCAGCTGGGATTTGCAGGTAGCCCCAGCTCTGGGCAGTGATACAGCCAAGCCTGGGAAGCTGCCAGGCATGCAGAGCCCACTGGGGCTCTAACTCTTTAGGCTCATGAGACTGCTCAGACCCATCTCTCACGCTCTTCTCTCTCCTTGTCACTCAGCTGCTGCCACCCAGGTGCTGAAGCAGCCAGCAACAGTTTTCTGGTCCTCAGTGTCTGTCCCCTTGCTTGTGTTCCCTTGTTGTCCCTGCTGCTGCTGTCAGATGAGGGTGGCTGATGGTTGCAAGGAGCAGACTGGGCAAACAAGATGCAAGAGGCTGGGGGACTGCCCACACTGCAGTCTCAAGTCCAGTGGCTCCTACTAAAGACATAGAAAAATGCAGAAACAGGTAACATCCCAATATTTTAGTCTATGCCTTTGTTTGGAAAGGAAGTCCCATATTAAATTGGAAATATAGCAACCTATTTGGGGCTTACTCCAGCCTTGCTGAGAGACTTAAACTGGAGCGTCATGGCTTAGCTCTGTCTGGTAGAGTAGAAATATGTGAGAAGATTTGGCCCCTGTAGAAGATAGCTTCCAGTCCAATTCATTTCAGTGATTTCTGTGTTTGTCTTGCAGCTTGTCCTTCAATGAGATGGAGTACCGCAGTGTGTGGGAACTTATTGTTTGGTAACTAGCTTTTGCAAAAAAAAAAAAAAAAAAATTGCTTTGATAGAGATATCATTCAGTTTAGGCAATGTCCAAGTTTTATCGAGGCCTTACAGTCTGCTTAATTTGCTCATATGCCACATGATTGTGACCCCAGTTTCTCAGATGACTTTGACCGTTCCCTCCCACATAATTAATTTAATGCAACCCTGAAAACAGCGCAGTTTAGTCTCTGTGGAAAGCCCTGTAGCTCCAGCACAACTTAATTCTTTCCAGCTCTTTTTTATCCACGGACTTTCTTGCAGTGGAAAGAAATGGCAGTGCAGGAGCTGCTGAGAGACAGCATCCCTACAGCCATAAAGCTGACACACTAAGACAAGCAACAAGGTAGCACTTAAAAATCTCCTGACACAGCCAAAAAAGAATGTTTGCTCTAAAAACTTGTCTAACTATGTTAATTAAAAAGAGCAACTCAACAAAGAAGAACAAATTCCAGTCTTTATGAAGGCAACAGGAATCTGGAATTACTTTCTAATTACTGAAGTGCAGTTACAAAAGATTTCCACTGGCAGAGGCAAGATCAGTTTCAGGCCCATGTCACAAGCCACATTTTAATGTTGTTTTAAGGACAATTTGCCCCAGGTGTGGCTAAAGTGTGTATATGGATTTTAGACGGGAGGAATAAATACCTGGGGAAATTCTAGACATTTTTTTTTATATATTGGTGAGATAGAGGCAACACTTATGAATTGAAAACAGTCCTAGAGACAGCCTTTGGACATTGCTTTCAGAAAGATTGATTCTTATCATCTTATCAGCTGAAGCATATGACTGCAGAATGCACCAAGAGCTGGCAGGCCGTTTCCACAGCTATGACACAGAAATGACCAGCAGATTATCTGCTTGAGTACAGAAGGTCAGCAATCTTGCTGGGATCTTGGAATACAGGGAGGACAAATTCCTCTCTGTTACCAGGTACAAGTTTAAGGAAAGAAAAAAATATTAAAAAGTGCAATCGATTTTAATGGAGTGACTCTGGATTTACACTATTACAGCTGAGACCAGAATTTGGCTCATTGTGTGTAGATATATCTATGAATAACCTTCTTAACCTGTTGGAAAGCTAATGATGGAAAATGTTCCCCATGAAAGTATATATATTACAGCTGTGTAAATATATTAAAAAACCCCAAACTGTCAGCAAACTTGCTGGCAGACATATGAATGTTTCAACAAGTTCTCTGTACTCCACATAGCTTCATTTTTATTCTCTACATAGACACGCATACATGCAAACACTTGCATATATAGACTTAATAAGGTTTAAAGAGTACAAGACTCTTAAGAGAGGTAATTTTGATCAGCTAGCTCCCCCAAACAAACAGGATCCTGTTGCAGAATATATGGGATGTGCTGCTTATGAAACACATTTTATAAACCTTACCTGCTTGCCAGCTGTGAAATTCAGCAGGCAATCTACATAATAACCCTGAGATTTAAGAAACAGAGGGCCTTTTTCTCTCCCTTCACATCTTCCAGGGGAGAACAAGAGATGCCCTAATGATGGCACTGGAGTCTCCCCAAAAAATCTTCAGCAAGAGCAGCTGTGCTTCTTGAGTCTTGCTGTAAATTGCTTTTATTGTAGGCTAGTGGCAAATTTTTAAGGAGCAAGGAAGAAACATAGAGTAGGTGTCTTTTAAGTCCCAGTGCCCCTTGGAATTACTTCTGGAGAGGTGTGAGTGACACTCAAGGCTAAACCTAGAGACATGATCGATTGGTCCTTCATTTTTATAACTGTGTTTAATAAATAAAGTGACTCCTGACCCAAACTTGTACATCCACTATTTCAGTGGAAAAAAAAGGGGGGTAGGGGAGGATTTGACACATACTTCTGGTATTTTTAAAAGCTAATAGACTGGTTAAATCCCTATAACTGAGTAGTTACAGTGAATAGTTAGTGTTTTTGGCAAGGCTGTTAAGACATATTTACAGCATGCAATTGGAAAATAAGCTTGTTATAAATAAACTATTCCCAGTTACAGATTAAGAAAATATTGGATATGTACAAAATGACAGCATTAAACAATGAAAGTATTTCCTGAGGAGCTGAGCCTTAGCAAAAGCCACAGACAAAATATTTTTAGTGGCATTCCAACACTCTGTGTTTCAGAGCCATTTATAACAGAGCTCATTATGAGATATTCCTTTCTGCTACAGGCCACAGCTGGATATACCAAAAAATAACCCTCAGGAAAAAAAAGATTAAAGAAATATTTACCTATGAGAAAGAGTCACAGTACCTGGCTTTATTTCATACGGCCAATTTCTCCTCTTCAATCCACCATGTGGGTTCAAGAGAAGAATTTGCCCTTATGTCTCCAAATCTTCAAGCCCCTGCCTCTCCTGAGGACTGCTATAAATCCTGAGTCATTCCCATCTGCAGGACCACAGAAATCCCAGAAAAAGGCTTCTGTAGAAGCCTGGCAGGGCATGAGGATACCTGTATATGTGGGCTGTAATTACCTGCTCCCCTGCCATCCTCCTACAGCACAGTAGCTGTGAACCCTCTTTACAGCACATGTAAAATGGATCCTGACTTCAGCTATTGTGCTGGGCATGAAAACTAGCTTTCAAGTGAATCATGCTGCTAAAAAGTTCAGGTATACTTTGTCTGTTTAGAACAGCAAACCCAAACACTAAACTAATATCTGTATTATAGCTCTTAACGCCTAAGATAAGGTGGGGAGGTGGAGGGTGAAAGGAAGAGAACACAAGTGTAAAAATGTGTAGCCTCTGGGCAGCAGTGGCTGGAATGCCTTCAGGGCACTAGGAGGAAAATACTCAAAGGAGGCACTTTGCAGGCTTTGTAAAGAATAAAAGCATCATTGCCAGTGAAACTGCCCTGCCCCGCAGGCCAGCTGTGTTACTGTTCAGTGACACCACAAAGGGCATTTTGGTTGCTCCCCATTGGGCATGTATCCACCTTAATAACATTTGTGATAGTCTGCTTTGTCCTGCTTGTGACTCAAACCATAGCTCGCCCCAGGCACTTTTGTTTTATGCAGCAGTTTTGCCTCCTACCAATCTATGTCTGTACTCCTGGGTTTTCACCTTTTTCCTCCCAGCCAGGGCAGATGGTGCAGTCTGTAACTGACCCAGGAAAGCCGTTCCGGGGAGAAGCAAGTTGGAAGGAGGCAGAGGGGTATCATCCCTTTGCTCAGGGGACAGCTCTATAGAGAGCTGCATCTAATTTTGCTTCTGTTCCTCTCCTTTCCCGTGTGAATGGTTTTGATAGGGTGTGTGCAGGGAAGCCTGCCAGGCTCCTGCAGCTGCCTAGCTGGTTACGCTTTCCCAGGGAGAAGACATGCAGGTAGAGCTGCCAGTTGTCTTCCTTAGCTGAGCTTGCTGTATAAATGCATACACTCTTCACATGTTTGACTTTCTTTTGGAGAATATTAGTTCATGCATGTCTGGATGACTGCAACTCAACACACATCAAGTGCCACCTTGTCTTCTCACCCTTTGTATGTCCCCTTGTGTGCTGACTTTAAACATACCCAAACCCAATTGTATATATAGACGCACAGAAATCCATGCCACTGTATGACAACAGCCCTCTCCTGGAAGTGAGAGGCAAAAGGGTTCTCTTGGGTCAATTTATTTGTCCCTCTGATCAGTGGGGATGCAACACATTCTGAAATAGCTAATAAGAAGTCTAGATGTTCCCTGATTTTTTGCGGACAACTGTTTACTGCATCAAAAGTTTGTCTTATACTTCTTCCATAAAAGACCATGGATATACACTGATGAGCTTCGATGGGAGCTGAATCTCATTCAATATTTTTAATAAAAAAATAAATACATATCAGTTTTTCTAATCAAGGTGATCCATCTTTTTTGATGGCAAATTTTAGATCCCTTCTGGGCAACATGGAATTGGCAATGGTAGGTCTTGTTCTAGGAAGATACGAGAGTATTCATACCTCCAACCCTTCCTTCCAAGAGACAGAACAGCAGTGATGGCATATCTTCTGAGCTCATAGAAAGATTTCATAGGCCTGCCCTAACCTTTGGTCCTCCTGCTGTTTTGAATGATACATGCTACGTGGTGGAAAATGAGTTTGAGAGTCCAAATTATTTTATTCCGAGGGAAGTCTAGTATAAGTGAAATGAGACTTTTGGCATTTATACTAGCCTGATTTTGTTTTACTGTCTGGATTGCTTGATGCTATGAAGGGCTACATGGTAAGCAAAGCTGTTGCAATGGCCAGAATTTCCTTGTGGGGTTGTTCCAGTGAGTTGAAAACTTAACTAGGAAATCAGATAGTCCTTTACAGAAATACATCATTTACATACTACTTTTCCAAAAAGATCCCAAGAGGACCCTAACATACTGTAGCCAGGTATATTTATGACTTGTTGCATATTTTTTCCATGAATCATATCACATTTTGAAGATAAGAATTTGATAGTAATTGAGGCATGTTTTAGATCAGATAGGAGTGGCAAATTTTATTCGTAGGTAGTGTAAAAACAGAATAGTTCCTCTAGGGTTTCTTTCCTTAGCACAAAATCTCACTTCCATTGAATAAAATGCAAGTGTGTCTCAACTTAAATAGGGTTAACTGGATCCACTGAGTGGTATAGATGAGGGTAACAACAGAAGATAATGATTGAGTCCATAAGCCATGTAGAAGCAAAAATAAAACTCAATAGGAAGATTACTGTATTAAACAGGAGCTTTTACATGTGTTCATGAATCTGTATTTACTGTCAGTAACTATATACATAAGAAAATATTTTTTTACTGTGAAGGTGGTTGAACAACTGGAAAAGAACATGTCCAGGGAAGCTGTGGAGTCTCCCTTCTTTACAGAAATTCAGAACTTGACTGGTCATTGTCCTGAGCAAACTGCTTTAGCTGTAGGGTTGGACTAGATGATTTCCAGAATTCCCTGCCAGCCTCAGTAATTTTGTAATTCTGTAATTTCAAAGTCCAAGGGAAAGTTTAAGAAAAGATAAAACGTACTCTTTTCTAAAGCTTTGTGCTTTAAAAGCTACAGCTTGCTCCAGCAACAAATAAAAGCTTTTGTTTTGTAGACTTTTTGCATGGAAAGTTGTTGTAAATATGAAGTGCAGCAAAAACAAAGCGTAGAAAAATTGTCAAAGGTAAATAGTAAATTTGGGTACAATTTTTCCTTTTTCCCTGGATTTCCCACTCAAAGCAAAAAGCACAGCATCGGAAGTGAGTGCTGGAGGATGGGACTACATTCAGAAAGCTCTAGTTCTTGTAAGCTGGAAACATTATCAATAATCATGTAGCAGAATGGAGAGTCACCAGTATTGTACCGCCCTTCAGAAATCTGCTGTTGCAAAAGCAGGTATGGTGACTGTCATGTTCAGGATAACTAGCTAATGGGCAATTACAGTCAAATCCCTTCAATTTTCCCTGTAATTAGAGTAATTATATACCGTACATGCCTATATCCCAAGATGTGAGGACGCTAGAAAAAGTAATTTGTTTTCATGAAAATCTTATTAAGCTGCTTCATTGGTATTAATCTTTCCCTGTTAAAAACTTTGTTATTTCCAATAATTGAAGTCCAATGCATTGTGCTTTTTATATTGCAAAATCCATCTGTATTTTGCCTCGGGGCAAAAGGTCTGAAGCAGCTGTTAATGGAGAAAGGTCTAACAGTATAAATCATTTGAATTTCTCTTCAGTTTGATTCTAAGTAACAGCTGCTTTAGGCTACTTCACAGCACATTATGTTTGTAAAACAATGCAAATTGGGCTGTGTTTCAATGGTTGTCCTGTTTGTCTGGTGAGTGTTAATTCAACACAGTGCTGCATTTTACTGTCATATTTATAAAGAACAACTGATTCCTACCTTGGGAATTCTCTGTCTGGATGTTTTCCACCTTTTGAAGTATAAGAAGAGATTGACTTCAGCTGGAGTAGATGATATTTTCATCCCATTGAAACGTACATATCTGATCAAATTCTTTGCCCCTGTTTTCCTTGTGCAATCCAGTTAAGGAAACAGAGTGAGTGATATGTGTTGCATATAGCCTTCCCTTGTGTACAGATAGTTACAGGGCAAACCTGAATGGAACATCGCTGAAAATATTTACTGTACCCAATAGTGACCTAAGTCAAAGTAGCTGTTTTTGCACAAGCGTCCTTTACATGTTTCACTTATACTGAAAGAATAAAAAAACCTAAGATTTTTCCCCTGTCTGCTTTATTAATTTATATTCAGAAACCTGCTAAGAGTAAATGCTTCACTTTACTCTTAGTATATGGCTAGGATTTGTGCCCTTTCTATTTCCACAGTTTTCTTTTAATTTGCTAGTTACCCCCAACCAGTTTTAGACAGTTTATTTTTCAGCTAAGCTTGAGGTAGATGTGGGTAACCATTTGAGAATAGTTTTGCACATTCTGAGTCAGTTTTCCCATCTTAGATTCATAAATTCACACATCTTTGCTTCTCAATGAATTTTGGGTGTTTGTTTCTTTGAATAGTAAAGAATTCCTACTCTTTGAGAAAATATATATGTAACACCCATGCAGGTAACAGAAGTTGGCAAATGCTTTAGTGATGCTACTGTAGTTGATGTCACTACATTCATCAAAAATTCTTAACTTTGCTTACAATGTTTTTAGACATCCAAAAGCAATGCAGTGGCCAATATATGGTCAGGAGAACAATAACAGAGAAGCTCTGGTATGTCTTGATGAACTAGTTAAATCAGCACTTTTTTCAAGAAGATATGGCCCCCAATTGCTAAAGCTGGCAGAATAGAGCATTTTACTGCACCTCAGCTGTTCCATTGTACAGTTCTATACATGAGCTTAACTTATCAACAGAAGCTGTTTTGCAGTAAGATGCCAGATTATGAGCAGCAGCAGCTGAGATGCAGCAGGTTTTCCTGTATCTGGAACCGGAGCAAGAATTTCTGGCAAAGGGTCAGTAACAAACAGCTGGGATAGGGGGAGAAGAGGCAGTAAGGTCTTAGCCACCACAGCTGGTTGCTCAGTGAACGTGAATCAAAGCCTTGAGAAAAGCATATACTCAAAAATAGTTTAATAGTTCATGAAGCACCTGTAGTCTGAAATACATTCACAGAGAATATTTGTTGGACAGCTGTAAATGATGAACAAAAGTACCCTTATCTACTCTTGGATCATTTGCACAGAGAAAAGAAGGCTATGTCTGTAGTAAAAAATATTCTTTATGAAGCTCAAGGCCTTGTACCTGAACTTTGAAGATAAAATATTTTGAATGGAGATGACTTTTGTTGAGTGTGTCCTTGTAACCAATATGTCCATATCACTTTGCAAAATGCAATACATTTGAAGTTATGCAAATGGCACCATGGCACCTCCCTTTACAGTGCTGCAATAGTTTATGAGGAAATACCGCAATAGGAGTCAGAGGACATTGAGGAGAAAGAAAGCTATGACACCAGCCAAAAAGAGGTCTTAGTGTCAAAATACTCCTGTTTTTCACCCCTGTTCTGATCATTTCCTGACTCTCCTATACAGAGAAGCACTCACACTATTTATTTATCGATTGACAATCACATCTATAAAATACATGCCCACTGCCTAAGCATCTGGGTGGATTTACATTCACAAAAAGCCTAATAAATAATTCACAACATATTACCCACAACTGCTAGAGAAAAGAGAATCTCAAAACTAATTAGTATCCGAGAGCACAAAAGCCCTCTAGAAACTTCATTTCTAACCAATTTCACCACTAATTCTGCTAAGATAACAAGCCTCATGGATTTTCTTAGGAAGAAGCACAGGTAAACAGATAAGCTTTTCTGTGAGCCCTGAAGGCTAGCAGGACTAGCAGTCCAGCTGGGAAACAAGTTCTAGAGCTGAGCATACTTCACAGCAAATATTTTCCTGTCCATTACTGAAACTGGAACTGGCAAAAGAAATGGTCAGGTGAACTCAATGGCTTAAAAGATAAAGGAAAGAAAAAAACAGGTCCCAGACCATTTAGGGCTTTGTAGCTTATGCCAACATGTTCAATATAATCATTCCACAAACAAAACTTTTATAGAGTGCTTTCATAAAAATGCACTCAGAACTAAGAGTAAAATGTCCATGGAGTTCATACATAAAGCAATAAAAGTAAATTAGTCATGGAGCAATAGAATAAGGTAAAATAAAATCAGATTTGCTTATTTGAACAATTTACAACCTGGAAAATAAAAGACAATAATTTGGAAAAAGTTTTATGCCTTGACAATAAAACCTTTAAACAGTCAGATACATTATCTTACATTTAATGTGAGGGCAAGCAAGTTGAAAGCTGTTTAGAAACCTGCAGAACTCATTGACTTCTACAGTAAGAATTCAGCAGATGAGTACAATTTATAGAGTTCTGCTGGTGTAGGCTGGATGCTTATGACCTTGTGACACATGCCACCGAGGGTTTAAGCTCAAGAAGCTGACACTGTTCACAGACTTGAAGGGTTCCTTGCTTGGTGGATTGCATTCCACAAGTGTTGGGGTTCCCTATGTACTTCAAGCCTGTCAGGTGCAATACTATTCCAGCAGGTGTTTTGCTTATTGGTCTCATTAGGAAAGGGAAACTTTCTTTGTCCTGTAGAGATATTTTTCCGAACTTCCTTTCTGCCTTTTCCCCACCACAAACCATTATTGTCTAATGGGAAACAGCCACGCTGTTTGGTGGGGGGGAGCCGAACAGTTCTATCACTTCACCAAAGATGGTGGAAACTCTTGTCCTTAGTTCTATGTCAGGGTAGTTGTGATGGAGAAACATTTTTCAAAATGTCTAAGGGGAGTTTAGAGGACACTGTTGATTTCTGGGAAGAAGGTGAAGAATCACTAAGTGTGTGCAGAGAACACAATGGAAGGTGAGAAGGGAAATTAAACTACTTCTACTCAAGCCTGAGGACATTCAAAATGCGTATCTAATCAGGAGTCAGATAAAATTCTAGTTCATATAGAACATTTTACTTGCTGTGTATCTCATTCAAGAAAATCTCAGAGCTCCTGCTGTCCAATAGTCTGTAAATTCTAAAATATGGGAGAATCCAAGAATCCCCCTCCCCAGTGACATAAACTTAATTATTCCCTCTATTAAACAAAAGACAAATCTTATTATATCCCATGTCTGCTGATTAAAATCAATACCGCAAGTACAGTCCCGACAGTGCAGATGGGGCCAAGCTAAGGAGGGCCTGCTGGGAGAGGTTCTGCTCTATTTGCTTCCCAGCTCTGTCATTCTTTGTTAGGTTTTTACTCAGCCAGCAATTGTCTTTTGGACAGTATTAAAGAGCCGGGAGTTATCTATGCATTTCTATTCAGTGTAGGACTATTACATAAAAATGGCAGAACACACTTACTCAGGGCATAGTCAGAGCACTCTTTGTATGCAAGCTTGTGGCTTACTTCATGAAGAAGTTGACATGAGGTTATTTATTGTCTGTTTCCTAGAGATAGAGCTCATTGTTCTGAGATGACACCTTCAGCAGCACAGATTTTGATCACATAGTTTCTGTGTGGTCACAGACTTTAACTTGAGATTTCCTGCTAACCAGACTGATGCTATCAACACATTGTCTTCAGCACAGGGATTTCTACTTTATTTGCTTGCTTCTTTTTATGGTGAAGTTATCGTTCCTACACAAACAGCAATAGGAGGTAATTGGAGACATGTTCCCTAGCAGTGTGAATGGCATGGGTGTCTTTTTTTGCTTTTTTCTGCTGGAGGTTGGTTCAAGTTGGCACCAGTGCCACCTGAAGTGCAGAGCAGAGTCTGTCGCCTGTGGAACCACCATCTGTTCTACCTGAAAATTCAGCAGGAGTCTCGCTGTGAGGTTCTTTTTGTTGGTCTGCTTCATCAGTGTTTCAGGATAGGGAAGGATGTGCTACGGGTAGTGGGTGGCACCACAGCGCCTGAGGACTTCACAGGTCCAGATGGGCTCCCAGGAGGGCACCATCTACCAGCCCCTTATGAGAAGGGTCTGAGGCACTGATAACCCCCTTGTGCTTCCCAGCACACTCCTAAAGCAGCTGCACTGCCTGAGACTTCACAGAGAAAGTTCCCCAGAGTCGTGAATATAGCTCCAGGGTCTTAGTCCAGTAGTCTGTACTGGTGAATAGGAAATGATGTACTGATTAAAGGTGTACAGTTTTAAGTAATAGTCACTCCTGGTTTATATTTTTTTTTCTGTGCACATCATAACTCCATGGATAGCATCTAAGGGGTCTATGTAGAACATATCTGCTACCACAGAAATTATCACTAAATCTTTGTTGTGCAACTAATTTCTGATCCTCCATCAGATCTGCTGCTCTTTGTTCTTCAGAATGTGGCTCAGACATCCACTGAGATCAGCGACCTTCAAAGGCCATCCAAGAGTTTTCCCAAAGGACAGATAAATCAATCTACCAACACTGTCAGAAAAGTAAACTTTACATCAGTAAATTACATGCACTGTGTTTCTTCCCATAGGATGCTTGTGCAGTCCATTGAATGTCTGCTCCAGTGTGTTATGCAAAAGCATCACTAAGACCAAACAGAATATTCCAGTGTTTGAGAGTGTCAAGCCATCTACATTTTTAGAATGTTAAACTGTGATTAAGATCTTTGCTTTTTGTAGAGCCATTTCCAAAGCTCTGTCAAAAACGCTTGTAAAATATATAGATGCATACTCTTTTATCAGCCTTCTGGGATAAAATTAAATTTCATATAGATCTGTGCACCTCTTGAATTTTATGAATCCAGGCACTTTTTCACAAAAGACAATCACAAAAGTGATCTTAACTAATTTCACCCTATATAAAGTTAAGTGTATATAAAGTTATGTAATGCCAGAAAGTGGGCAGATGCGATCCCTGTCAAAAGAAAGGAGGCAAGTCTAGTTGGCAATTTGTCTTATTCTAAACTGGATAGTTAAGTTATCCTGGCAGAGTACCTCTCTGGAAGTACCTCACTTTACTGAGTATAGCGGGGTTCCAGGAAAGATTAAGACCTCCTACCATTTGACAGGTGCAATCAGTCCTAGCTCTAATAAATGCAGTCCCTGGTTTACACACTTAGAACGTCCCAAGTATTATTCCTAATATTGTATCTCTGTTTTACTAGGCCAGATTTATAGATTTGTAACTCGATGCTAAGACATTAATCACGAGATGGTACTGACAACACACTGTGAGCAGCTGGCAAGAATGACCAAATTTTTTTTGCAGTATTTTGTAAAGTTAACAAGAAATTCATTGCGGCAGGAGGCAAGGACTGAACTTGATTAAAGCCAGAGCCACTGCAGATGTTATCATGACTAGAGTCATGCATATGAAAAACATAACCCTGAGTTCACAAATCTTAACAGCACCTCCCTTGAATCCTCCTAGGCCACATTTAAGATTTTAAGTCTACAGTTGTATATCTTACCATTTTCTGCAGGAGGCTTCAAAAGACTTCTGTGTAAGCATCACGTTTCATGAATTCATCCACCTGCATAAAGATAGAGGAATATATTCATAGGAACACAGAGCACTGAATGCATCAAGTACTTTGCAGAGGAAGCAGACCACACTTCAATTTACTTACTAGTGAGTTAACAAAACATTGTAACAGAGGATTTATTAAAATGCAGAATGTGAAAATGGGTAAGAATCTGATTCTGAAAATCGCTGAGTGCCTGAAAGGCTGTGTGGAAATGATAGATAGTGTGGGAAATATGAAATGCTGTGCAAAAGCTGCACTACAAGAGTGTCTGTCATCATGGCACTGCCCATGGGACTAAATAAATACAACGGCTGCACTCACTTCCATTGCCTCTGATTTTCTCTTCTTCGGTTTCTAAGATTGAACTGAATTATGTTTTGTGCAAACACTACATTTTCCTTCCTTCAGATGCTTTCTGATATATCTGCCAGTGTTTGTCACTGTAACAATTTGTCAATAAAGAAAAAGGACATGTAGTATCTTAGTCCTTGCTGCAATATTTCTTAATAAGGCTCTTTGCTCTAGGAAGTTCAGTCAAATGTTAACTACTATGAGCTACTGAAGTGATAACAAAACAAACAAATATTTCAGAAACACTTTCCAGCTCTGGGACCAAGTCTAGGATGTGTCTCTTTTGTGACAAGACTGGTTCAAAGCTTATAAACAGCCATCACACTAGTAAAACCAGGTAACAAGTTAAAAAGTAAAAAAGAAGCCTCATGAAGGTTTCACATTTTCTCATGTCACGTCTGCAACATTTTTCTTTTTCTTCCCTGCTGTAGATGAGTGTATTCTGTAGTTACAGAGCTGGCAGGACATGGTGTAGATACCTGAGGAGAAGCGTTTTGCTGCAAACTGGTGTTGTGCCATCCTGAACACTGTTGTAGGCAAAAGCGATAGATCTGGTGGACCACAGCAATGGCTGTGACACAGCTGCTTCTGTGCTACATAGATTGTGTTAGGATGAAGACTATGTGATAGCGTGTCTTCCATCTCTCCTGCTTATATTTTGCACAATCTCTTTTCCACATGATAAGTTTTTTATCTGCACTGAGTGAATATTGTTCTAGCTTGTTCCTTGTTATTGCTGTGATTGAAACATTTGAAAATTCAACCAGATGTCCAGAGACTGGACACTGTATTTCTGTAATACCATACAGACCATTTTGTATTGTTAAGAAACATTGGACAAACTTAAGACAAATTCTTAGATCAAGCCAAGATTTCCAGTTAAAACTCTCCACTTGTAACGCTGAAGAATTATTACACCTGTATTTACACATACAATTTATTATTTTAAAGATAAGGCAAGTTAACTGTAGCATCCAAAGTAATGCCATTTTCTCTAAACAAAAAATAGGATCTACTGGCAGCATCTCAAATACTTATTCTTTACTGCTGGCAAAAACTGAATTGTTTAAATGATGACAAATATGTGCAGTTTACTTTCAGCTTGCTCCTAGTGATTAGATCTGTATAGTAGCAGTTAACCACTTTTAACTTGTTTTATCCCTGTTAGTATTAGGAAATGAGTCAGCCTATTTCCAGTTGGACAGCAACAGGAGATCGTGGAAGTTGGGAGAGCTTCTAATTCTTTCATTCAACATGATTCAAATAGTAAACTTGAAAAGAGAATAAAACTCCTGAAGTCATTTAGGTATCCATGGCAAAGAGTAAAATTTCATTTCTGTTCTCATGTGATTCACTGTGAAGACAAAAGGAATAATATTTAAGATTGCCTCAGTGACTTGGGAATTGTAGAACTTATTTTTAAAGGAAGTTTGTGCAAGCATACTCTGTGCTGTGGCACTCTGTGCAAGGACACCCCAAGTCTGGGCTTTGGGACTTAAGCCAGTATCCTCATGTAGCAATGTGCTGCTCTGTGAAGATACAGCAACCTGTACAGAGCTACTCCAGGGATCTCTCAGCTGAGTTCCCTTGATAATATAGACATGATGTCAAGCAGTTGCATGACTAAGTATTACCGAAAATCGATGGGGTACTCATTTCTGTTTCCAGTAAGGATTCATATTACCGTAGCGTAGATGTGCTTCTATTCCTTCATCCTTTCACTGGAAAAGCTGTCAAAGACTTCAAGACAAGATTGTTAGTATCTTTTATACTGTCCCAATGCTATATGGCCAAAGTTAGTAGGAATTATACAGTGGTGTGGGGTAAATGTTTTTTTTCCATGGGTGTGATTATTTTCCTGTTTGCTTTCATTTCTTTTTTTCTGCTTAGGCTGCTTGCATATGTACCTTTATTTTCTTTCCTGATGCCCTGTATTACCTAACTCTAGAGTACCTTACTTTGTGGATCAATACACCTACTGGCTAAAAGCATTACAATTTGGAGACCTGCCCCCTGATGCACATGATGCAGTTTCCTTGCTTCCCAAGTGCTGGAGGCTACACGTCAGGTGGTAACTATGGTCAATGGTGAGACAATTTTAGAGTTCACTTCATCTCATCCCAGAGCAGAAATCTGAAATAGGCCTGATGAATAAATTTGCCTTTGGCTCTCTATCGACAACCAAGGCTGTAATGCCCACTTTCCTCAGCTCATGTGTGGATGGGTAACTTTGAATGTCATGACTTGTGTTCATTGAGGCTTATTCTCTGTAACAATTTTTTTTTTTTTTTTTTGGTTAGTCACCGGTTTAAAAATGTTTCCAATGAGGACAACGGTTGCTAATGTGACTGTAAGCCAATGGTCAGGATGACTGTGTCTGATCTGGGCTAGATACTAATTAAGTCTCCCAGTTTCTTTTATGTGGTTCATGAGATCGGACTTCAAACAACAGCTTCTTTGTCCTGTTCCAGAGCCATGCCTGTTAAAAATGGTACAATAGATATTCCTGGTACAGTAAATATTCCATTCACTAGTGAGCTGAACATCTTTTTGTTCCTCTTATCATAAAGAGAGATTGCTGGTAAGCCTAAAATTGGATCCATTAGTTCTGCGTTTTCTGTTTGTGAATGTGTATGCACTTGTCACACCACCCCTCTGTTCTGCCTGTCCACTCAGTTCTTGTAAGTAGATAGACACTGAAGTAAATGTTATAAGGGTCATGCTCCCTGAGAGGTCCAGGAAAGGAGAGTCTTGCATACCTCTCTACCTTGCCTGCACACAGAAGCAAAGGAGAGAAGTGGAGTGGCAAGGTGATGTGACCCACATATATCTGCACAGAGATTATGACCAGTCCACTTATTCCTCTGGGTTTGCTGTGGCCATGATACCATGAGAATAGCTGAATTTTAGCAGTACTGCACTTGGTCACTGGAAGGAATCTTGCTTCTATAGGGCAGTGGACAAAAATAGCATTCTCAAATGAACGGATAGTTAAAAATGGGACCTGTCATTCTTAATAATGTCAGTTTAAACTTGAACTCAGGGCTTCTTCAAAACACACAGAGCTATAAATGACACAACAGATTCACATTTAGTGGGTAGCTGGCAACCACAGCATACAGAGGCAGAGTGCAGCTACTGTTTTGTGGCAATGCAACTTTATTACAGAGCTGCTTAATGTTATGCAGGGAACCTGGAGGGGGAAAAAAATCACAAAGGGTATTAAAATCAGGTCTGCTGGAAAGCTCTAATTATAGCTGTTGCACAAAATGTTAAGGCCTGTATATAAGTCAGCTTCTGTGTGCCTGTACCTCTTGCCAGCACAAAATGTAAGTACTTTCTCTCTTTGCCTTTCTCCATTTCATAGTGGTCTGTAGAAAGGTGAAGAGTATTGTTTCTACAGAGGCAAGATACCAAAATTTTGTTCTGTGCTACCTGTGGTTGTAGAGATTGGAGGAATCATGGGCAGTGTTCAGCCTTGTACAGGCATGAGGCTATGTATTAAAGAAAACACCTAGAAATCTGTGAATCATTCCCCAAGCTCCAGCATATTTTCTAAAAGCACTTCCAAGAAGATCTGTAGAGACTTAGAAAAATTGCCAGTACATTTCCAGCACTTGAAAGGCATTCTGAGACATAATATGAAAACAACCAAAGGTGTAAATTTCCATCATAGGAGATGCTCTGGACTACTGATGAAGATTAAATGAGATGAAATATATCTCCTTTGTGTATGAGGTACAGACCAAGCAGACCTTAGAAAGGTTTTTTGGGTGGTTTTTTTTTGTTTGTTTGTTGGGTTTTTTTTTTGTTTTTTATTATTTGTTTGTCTGATTTTTTTAAAGATCTGTTAAGACACACATGCACACACACACACTGCCTCCCACCTGCTAAAAGATCAAAAGAAAATGCTTGAGACTATAGAGAGGTGAGGTACAGCTTTTTTTTTTTTTTTTTCTTTTTTCAGCACTGGACAGCAGAGTGAATGATTAAAGTTTGTTGCATGAAATTAAAATGATCTGGGATATAAAGTAGTGCAATCCTTTCCTTAAACAGAAATCTTTCTCATGATAGAATGATAATGATATGCAATGTCTATAACAGCAGTCTTCCAATAGCAGTTATCCACCCATTGGTAACATTGATAGGCAAAGCCAACCTTGTATCATGGTGTAATTATAGCACATACAACATATTTAGTAAGTTTAAAATTGTGTCTTGTGTATCCTCCCATGTGGTGACAGCAGGTATGTGAGACACACACAGGGGCAGGGGCTGAAAAAGCCAAAGACTTGGGTCTTTGTGTTTTGTCCAATAGGAAAGACCAAATTACATCTTGGCTCTGAAGAATATACTGAGAAATTAAACTCCATGGTTGAGACTAACTGATTCACAGGACATGGGAAAGGGAAGACAGCCAGGGGGTTGCACAAAGTCTCAAAACAGGTGAATCTAAGACTTATAGAATAAAAAAATCTGAGTAATCTTCTAAAAAATATTGAAAAAAACAACAGAGAGATTTTAAGGTACTTTCCCAATTAGGTGACCATCCGCATATAGGAGTGTTATTTATGCCAAAGCCTGCAATGCATTGGTGAGTCTAGCTTAAAATGACAGTAATGGAAAAGTGACAGATGTTTTGTCTGCTTGCTGAGGAGTACAATCTTATGGAAATCTCTGGACCATTTGAAATAGTTCTGTTACCCAGAAACTATATTGCTCTCAGTTAAATACCCTTCTCCATTTGCTAGGGTAAGGGAGAAAACATACTTCATTCTGAAGTGAAAGCAGGCTTTGTTGTACCCCACCAGGAAACCAAAACTGTATTCTTGATAAGGAATTCCTGTTGGGCACTTTAACAGCTCAAAGTCAGCCACCATCTGCAGGTCTCTGAAGCAGTTTCCTTCCATCAGATGAGACAAATAAAAATCATACAATCATCCAACCTCATTCCAAATGAGGCTGCTGCTGACAAATTGGAAGCAATATTAAAATAAGGGGTCTCCTACCCCACTGGAATTAAAGGTTGAGTGGAAAAGAGTACAAAAATAGCAGAGTATATACTGCCTGGGAGTATAAGACATCACCTATATAACATTATTCCACTACTCCAATGGAAGAAGACTTGGAAGAAGACATCTACTGACCCATTAAACCTAGGCAAAACCCTGTAGGGTGGGCTTCTGGCTAGTCTTACAAACTTATCCTGGGGTACTACTTGAGGGGTATTCCCAGGAAGGTTTCCTTGTCTCCAAGGAGCTGCTTGGAAAAGGAAAGATGAAGACATAATTCCTGAAGACATACCTGGCACCCACTTTGAAAAAATAACCTTCCAGAATGCTGGACAGATGGCAATCTTAATGAGAGGAGAAGCTTCACTATGTCTACATTAACTTGATTGGGTGCCACTTAATGAGTTTATTAATCTATTTAAATCATCTTGCAAAATCCTGTACAAGCTTTATGCTGGCAAGTGGAAGAGCAAGGCCCTGTTGCTAGTCACATGGGCTTTTATTGGGTCATAACACATTTTGTGACATGCTCTTCATTTATACTCTTCCCTTAACATTGAAAAATCATTGTCACAATAATGAGTTATCTAAAATCAAGACTAATTGAGACAAAATGAAAACCAGATTGACACTTTGTTCAGACATTTCTAGCTTGTTTCCTCCTTCTTCCCACCTGCAGGGAGGTAAGATAAGGTGCAAGTACAGCAGGGCGCATCTTCTTGCTGACCTCATATTCCTACAGGCAGTTTGCAGGTGGGAGCATTCATCACCTCAGTTCTCGTCCCTACTTGTCAGTTCAGGCATGGGAGACGCTGGGCATACAGCATCCTTCTCCCCACTTCTTTTCTTGGATCCAAAATGCAGGCAACCCTGATGTCAGTGTATTGATTTAATAGTGGCTGCAGGAGACAGGACTTCAGTCTTCTAAGAGACAAGTGTCTTCTCAAAGGGCCCTGTAAGTTCCCTCTGTAGTTGAGAGGTACAGGCATTTCCAAAGGATGATTCATATAATCAAAAATTAAATGTGTAGAATAGATGGGATGAACCCTCTAGAGGAACAATTTTCTCTGCACTGTCTGTTCAACTAACCTAGATGACAATTTCAGACTAGATGCTTGAATTTTACAGGGTTGCAGTTAGCTAAGGTGAACCCTATCTAAACATAAATTCCAAGGACACAAAACACTATCTAGAAGAGCACTTTAAACCACAAATGTGGCTGAGTTAAACCTGTATGCCTATTGGAATAAAATGGGATTTGGGTGTGGAGATCCATAAAGAAATTTTGGAAATACCAGTTTAGCTAGTGGAAGCTGGCAAAAATCACCATCCAGTAAGCACACATTTACAGGTTGATTATTTTTCCCTCTGCAGATGAGTCATTTACATGAGTAGTCCAAGAACTATAGTCCTTCTTTTCCTGTTCAAACATGTTCTCTGTAATCCTTTCATTTTCCTTTGAGGAACAACTTCAGTGCTTTCTGTTTTCTTTAACGCAGTTGTTGCTTTGATTAATGATTTAATTGTTTAAACAGTTTGAAAATGTAAAGGCTGCCTCTAAGCCAGGGCCTTTTTAATGAACAACAAGAACAAAGAAGCTGCAGTATATGTTACAGAATTGTCTTCATTGGGGTGGCCCTGGTGAGATCACCAATTCCCTTGTCCACCTCTGCAGTCTAGACATTATTTTCCATGGAACAAACCCTGAGATCTATACTCAAAATTTAATCAGGAGAAGGAAACAATAATGGCCCTGAGAACAACTTCTGGACCAGCCCTGCATAACCTGAAGCTATTTTGTCTTCCCTGCAGCAGCGTGCTCCATTTTGCTTGACATAATGATAATGCTCAGGAAAAGGCAACACTGTCAGTCCTAAGGAAAGCTGACCCACATCCCTGTCTACCCGCTCTTGGAAGTGTGATGAGAAGGTTTCACTCATTACCTTTTCCTCTGTCTTTTAAGAAGGATAGCAGCATGAGAGAGTTTTTAATGAAAGAAACGTTATACATTATCTCTGTGCTTTTAAGTCACACCTTAAATCCCCTGCCCATTTCTTTTTAGGTGACATTGGCCTCCTTCTTTCACAAAGCCTCACCCTGTTTTATCTCCCCTCCCATATTTCTTCTTCTCTGCATTGACCTCTTGCCACAATGACTATCCTCTTGCTTCTGTTAATTGAACTTTGATGGTGTCGAAATAAAGTTTCACTGTGCTGGCGTACTGCTGTGTGCCACTTTCCATAAAAATATGCTTTTCTCTTTCTTCTCTTCAATGCTTCTGTTATTTTAGTGCTCAGTGCTGTCATCACTTTACTTGCTTCCTCCAACTCGCAGCCCAGCAGAAGGTGAGAGAGGCAGTCAGCTTTCAGCTCAGGATGACCACTCAAATATATGGAAAGAGCTGTTTTGTTCTTTTTCTCAGAATCAGAAGTGTTGAGAAATGCAGAGCAGGCACTGTTCTGCTCTCCAGCTCACTGCAAGGTATGGTTTGTTGGGCTGATAAGAGGCTCTGTGCTTGCACATGAGTAGCTCATGATAAGGGAAGTGTTTCAATGCCCAAATGTCCTATTATCAAGAATGTACAACATGTAAAAGAAGTGTCTGCTCCTAGACAAAGATAGTGAAGTTGTTAACAAAACCCAAACAAAATAAACCTGCCTATATTGTAATTAAAACCACAGGAGATAATGTGAGTGTTATGCATTGCTTGGACTGTAGCTGTAATACAGGTGCTATCTTTTGCTTTATTGCATGATTTATTTCATTTTTATCTGCTTAAAAAATACTCATTAGGGATGAGCTGCAGGAAAGTGATTTTTGGATAGACATGGGTCAAAATTAACACATAATGAAAGGTGACCTTTCAAAAGGGGGATTACCTATAAATAGCAATGGTTATCCGTCACAGCCTTCCGACACAAGCCTGCCAGGAGTATGAAAAGGAGACCCTTTCCACCAGTTCCTCCAACATTATTGCAGATTGGCACATGATACATTTTGGCCATGAATATCTGAAGAGAATTTGCAAGGGATCAAGCAAAAAGCCTTAGCAGCTGGCTGGCTGTCAATATTCCCTTGTGTTTAAAAATTAGCTCAGACCTTCCTTCTCTTTCCCCATTAACAATGACACACACTTCACTAGAAAGGAATATTAAGATTTTATGTTTGAAATATGTCACTTTGGGAGCTCATTTATTTAAAAAAATAATTGTAGCAATTTTTAAAATTAGCCAAGCAGTGTCAGCAGAGTATATTCAAACCCCAGAGGGCTTTAGTATCAGGCTGCAGTTCTTAACTACTGTTTTAACTTCTGCTCTGCACCATGGATGGATGAAATCCTTTATTTGGAATGAGGAAGAACTGGTATTCCTGGCAATTTACTACTGTTAAACTAAAAGAGGTGAGTGAATTAATCAGGAAAAGATAAAGTCTGTTCTGTTTGTAATGCATGTTCGTTACTTTTTTGCCCTGTAGGATTGTTATAAAATAATATTTCAGAGTTCTTATTTTGTGAACCTTCACCTGAAGGTCACTCTGCAAAGAGTCAGTGCATAGATGATGGTTTTAAACAGTCAGACGTAGTCAGTGTCTGAACGCTTCTGTACTTTTTGGATGCTTATGTGTCTGCATCGCATTTTCAGGTGCATCCTGTGTGCAACCAGAGATCGCCAGCAGCCCCTCCACAACAGGTAAAACTGTTCCATGGTTCTGACTTTTGTGGCCTCATGTACTTAGGATAACAATTCTGAGAAAAAAAACAACCCAAAGCAGCTTGGTTGTTGTTGTTAGATTCATATTGGATAATTACATTGTTTATTGTCAGTATTAAAATGATGATTAGTGACCAGGATCTGTATACAAGACCAAGGCAATGTACTACATACTGTTGGTAAACAAAGTAAGAGATGGCCTTTGTTGGAAGGCATTTACAACCTAAATAGACATTCAGACAAGAGGTGTTATTATCTCCACTTCACAGATGGTGACCAAGATATGCTGATATGTTGTGCCAAGGGATAGGCGCAAATGTGAGGGGGCAGGGAGGGAGCAAGCCAAGCGCTGAAGCGGGGTTACCAGGCTGCCCTGACCATGACCATGCTTCCTCACTGCACCTGCTGCAAACCTAACAACTACCGGGTTTCCCTCTGCTCGAAGACAGGGAATGCATGACAAGCAGCTTCCTCTTGGTATACAGCAGCCCTGGTTTTGCCCTCACAGTTGATTTCTGCCAAGCGGTGCCAGGTTCCTGTTTACCCAGGAAGTATTTGTTACTGGTTGGCTCCACGAAAGAGATTTCCGTCTTGCAGATGTTTTTTCAATGCACATTTGCAGTTGTTTCTCTGCTTTAACATCATGATCTGGAAGCTGCTCACTCTGGATGTTTACAGCTGTTGTTGGGTTTAACAGCAGTGCTTCATTCAAACCTTTCTGCAGCCCAGAATTCATCGCTGATTATTTTGTGGGGAAATGTCGCCTTTAAAAAATTAGGGTTCTTAGAGATGAGTTAGTGAAAAAGGTTATGTAACATCGTGCTGGCACTAGAAACAGACTCTGTGACACAGAAGATAGCTTGCAGTCCTGTGTTGCTGCTGCCTATGAAACAATGACTTATTTTCAGTGCAACACTACTGAGCATTGCAAATTCTCTTCTGACATGAAAACCCCCTGAACGGTGACACGGATCTCTCTTTTACTATTGCTATCGTGTTTATACTTACATGCAACTCCAGTCTGGAATCAGTGCCCTATTGTGACCTCTCTCACAAGGACAGATACAGAAAATCATCCCTGTCCTGAACTACCAGGAGAATAGGAAATGTCAGCAGATGCTAACTGCCAATTTACATCTCCTGGTTTTCCTTCCAGCATAAAATTGAGGGTAGCTTTATCATGCAGCTGCCTTGCTGCTCCACTCTAACTGGCAGGTTAGTTTTTAAATGTGATTTATAATGTGGATCTTGTTTCTGTGTTGGAGTGCTTTTGGATTACAGTATGGAATTTGAATGTGTCTAAATAAAGGGAATGCAGTGGTGGTGGTGGCTGGGAGGCAGGGATTATATGAAAGCTTTCAGGATGCTCCGAGCAGTGTGTTTCAGTAGCCAAGGGATTTTTATGGGCACAGAGGCACAAAGTAACCCCTCTAATCCCTTTCTCACTGGCTTACAGACTCTGAAGAAGCTTAATAATTACAGGGGAATGCAGTCAAAGTGTTTTTAAGGACATATGTGCAGAGGCTTATGTTAGTCATTTCCTAACAGCGAATGCACTGGCAGATTCTCAAGGAGAAATCTCAGTGCAAGTTCTCCCTTCTCCCACCTCCCCAGCAAAAAGATGACGATTTACACTTATACCAAAAAGAGGCTTAACCAGTGAGGACATGAGGGAATATTTCCCAGCCTGTAGGATTATGATTTTTCCACAGCCACACCATGCACCCTCCTCTTTCTGGTGAAATACAAAGTGTGTCCCTGTTCTGTTGAGCCCCTGAGATGATGGGCTTTTTTCAGTGAAAAAGTCAACAGAAAGCTTGAGTGTTGCCTTTAACTTATTGTCCTTCTGGAGAAGTATTTCACCTTATCTGAAATTACTAGTTCAGCTGATGGTGACTCTGCTTCTTATGTATCGCTACACATAAGTATGTCCCTTATACATAACTGTGTGTGTACTATATATATGCATACACAGGAGGTGTCCAGGAACTGTTACTGTGCTCAGCTTTTAGTTTCACAGCTGTGTCATTTCTGGAGGAATCTGTGCCCCAAAGGAAAGATATGGTGTTACTCTCTCACCCTGGAGAGTTTTTGTGTTTTTTTTTCTTTGACAGTCTTGCCCAATTCAAAAATTATGGCACAGATTTTCCCTCATTCTTCCTCAATTATCACCTCCTAAGAAAACTGGGCACAAAAAAATTACAGCACCATGAAAAGTTTTTTTGAGTGTTAATGGTAGAGGAGGATAGGAAATGTATACTTGCTTTATGGTGCATGCTAATGCAGTACTTGGCATCCCACTGTTGTTTGGCATATAAACCGCAATAGAAATGAAAACACTTATATCTCATTGCATTACTAACTAAAAATGGCCTATTTTCTCAGCTTTCTATCAAAGATGAAAGTTTTGTCCATATACTTGCCATTTCTGTAAGACACTCTTGAGACCTGTAAATTCATATTAAAAATATATGATGTAAGAATTAAGCTCAGCTGCCTGGAATTTCTCTTTTCAAATCACAATATTCTGCCTGCATCATCAAAAAAGACCCTAACTAAAGTCTTGATCTTTTTCTCCTGTGGAACATGTTGCTCATGTTAGGACTGCAAACTAACTTTGGTTTGAACCCTTAACATTTGCTATGCTAGATCCAGTTTACTGTGTAAGAAGGTTTTAGATGAAACAGTATAAACTAATCCAAGATCTGTCTTTCCAGTTTTGATATTTAGCAATTTCTGAAGACAGGGTGTTTGCTGAAATGATATGAACCTGAACCTTCTTTCCTGTGAACCCAAACTTTTTTCCTGGGGGAACTGACTCCCCTTTTACTTAATGATTTCCCACCAAAGGGAGGGCAGCCTGATTCGTGTGCTCTAAGCAGTTTAGATTTAAGCTGATTCAGCCAATCTCGGGTTTCAAGGTTGGAATCTAGACACCAGAATGAAGTTATGGACAGGTGGGTCACAATGCATACTGAGACCCTGGTTGGCTCCATATGAATGTGGGTGTCATTGCACTCACGTCAGCCTCTTGCACTCTATCATGCTTCTTTCTCTTGCTTTGCATTAAAGATGCCAGAGACCTTCTTGACAGCAATGGAAAAGAGAAAGCTTTCACCCTGCAAATGGGAAGGTCTCCTTCCCTGTGTGGTGGCTACACATCCATCCTTCAAACAGAGCTTTGAAGTTCTCTGAAAGCCTTCAGAGAGCCACAAACCCATCGCTAATTTTTTGTGGATGGCATAGAGTACCTTCACAGTATTTGAGATGAACAGGTCTATGCTACTCTATAATGTCCTATTAATACACCCTAACTCATGCTAATACAGGGTGCTACAAACTCTTAGTCTGACCTATCTAGAAGTTACTTACACTGAACAATGTTTCTTTCATAACTAGTTCTGTGGACTTCTGTGGAATGGCTTACTGTGGACACAAGTGGTATAATCCAGCCTTTCACATTCATAATTTGAGTTACCAGCTTAAAAAAAAACAACCCCCAAAAAAAACCCCAAAGAAAAAGAAAAAAAAGTGTGGGGTTTGGATTTTAGATGACATTACCCCAAGGTGCTGGCTGTAATCGGGTTTTGTTCTCTTTGAATGTTTCCAGGAAAAGCTGCTTCCTGAGCAAAGGAAACATGAAAGATCAGGAAAGTGACTAATAACATGGAAACCTTAATGACACCTATCAAGTGCAATAACTGAGAACACTGCAGACTGTGGCAAGGATAACAAAATGGGCTGTTTAGCACAATGACTGCCAGCTATTGTTTTTCAAGCAAATGACTGAGACTTGGCAATGATTAGTCTATAACCAGAGGAGAGGAGAGGAAAAACACAAAACAAAATGAGAAAGGGACTGTAAAAACCCAGGAAATAAACCCCATAAACAGACTTCATATAGACATGAATTTCACTCCAGAAATTGTTAATGATCAAATTTACTCTTCATATATGCTAATAAAGTCAGCATGTTTGCACTGGGTTAAGTTTAATCTGATAAACTTGATCACAAACTAGCTCTCTTTGGCAATAAAGAATTATCTTTTACTGCTTGAATAAGTTCAGCCCTACCTTGTACACCTTCATGCTGCCCCATTGGCTTTGTTGGTAGAAGGGAGTAGAGATGGTATTTCCTGAAGAAATAGTCATAAGCGTTTGCAACAGAAAATCACCACTGATGACAACTCTCCAGACAGAAACAAATGTCATCCATAAACACTTCCATTTCTGTGGTGTCTGTCTGCCCCAGCAAGGACCTCATGTTACAGTAGGAACACAATCGAAAAGGCAACTTGTCATTAAAATATTGATGGAATTATGTTAGTAGGAAGGGGAATGCATATTTGATAAGTGCCTAGATATTTTTCATGTACACAGGTGATACCAGATCTCTCAGGCTAATCAGAGTGAGGTTGGGTCAGTCCTTGTGAGGGAAAGGTTCCAGACAATACATGGGGATATCCTGTTGTAGCTGGTTTGAACATGTCTTTCAGTGCCTTGACAGGATGCAAGGAGCAGGGTAAGTGATGTCTTGATGTCTTCCTGCTGGGGACACTGTTCAGGTGTCTCCCCTCAGGTGGTGTCTCAAAAAGCTCATTTTCTCCATGACTACCTCCTTTGTAAGGAAACACATGCTTGAAGACGCTGCTGTTGTAGCTTTTGTGGGCCAACAGGAAGGTTGGAAGACATAATGCTCATTGTCATTCCCCACCTGGAAGCTGGGAGGTGGCAGAACTCCTGATCCAGCAACATGACATAAGGAAGCCCCAGTCTGCTCAGAGAAAGCATCTGGGCAGGTAAGACAAAAAGCTCACTGTGTTCTGAACACCTCCTCACAGAGAAAGGTTAAGAACAACATAACCCAGGCTGTTAACGGCAATGAGCTGTAAAAGTTGTGGCTTCTGCATTGTGAAACTGTGGTTGTGACTATGATGTACAATAGAAACTGCAATTCCATCTTTGTCTGTGCTGGGCCTCCACATGGGACTGTAAAACTACATGTAAACAGATGTGCACACCTCCGTGCTCTGGCTTCACAAAGGTGTGAACCGCAAGCAGCTGTTAAGTTTTACAGACATGACAGACAGCTTCCCAACACTTTGTTGTAGATGCGTAAACGTTAGCCTTTGAATTGTAAAATTGTCCTTTGTGTTAAAGTACATAAGTTGCCTCGTGTGCTGATGTATGTGTGTGTCTGTGTGTTTAGGTACTTGTTCCTTTATTTGGCTAAAAATGACTTATAACACTTACCAACAGTCCCCTGTACATTTTTATTATTACCAGCTCTTCTTTAGCTCTCACACACCATGCATTTAGTATGAGTAATAAAGCTTACTTAATTGTTGCAATAAAGGCAACTTTGCATGCTTGAACTTTGATTTTGAAGGAGTAGCCATTATATAACTATATACTTTACATGTAGACAATAAAGTAATGACTTAATAGAGAAGTACTTGGAAACAGTGGTAAACCTTATTATGAATGTCATCTATTGGTGACTAGAGTGCGTTGTAGATTGCTTTTTAGTCCTAATAACAGCCAGTGTGTTTTTCCATCTGAGAGTGTATGTTTCCTTTTAATACCTTAGGTAGTGAAGAGGAAAAAAAATCTATGGTAATGAGAAAAAATCAGCTCGGTTAAAGGAAGAGAGTATTTTCACAGAACCTGGACAAAGCTAAAGCACACTACAGGCAATTATTTGTAGTCCATTACATCCCAGGCAAAGCATACTTGCAAAGCATTAATAGTTACGTGTGCCAAGCCAGAACGATGCTTTCATCATAAACGTACTCCATGTTCTGGCACATCATTGCAGACACAAATCTCTGAGGATCATTATGTTATTGCTGTTCCCTTAAGATGTATTCAGTGATAATGTTGGTTATAAAGAACCTTAGAAAAAGATGGAAATATCACTGTTAGGCCAACTTCTACATATATTGCCAATTTGCCATTTATAAACTCACTAAACTTTGGTTTGATTCATTTCACAGATGTTTATTGGTTTATAAAATATTAACAGGAGCAGTAGAAAATATTTGTCATAGAAATGCCGACAAGTAAGATGAAATAAAAGCAAACTGGAATATAATCTGAAGACCAGGAAACTTCTCTAGCTCCACCTTTTACCAGGTTATTCATTAAGGAATAATTGAGTCAAATCTGTTAGAAATAAGTGGAAGTGTAGGACTTTTGAGGACTCAAGTTACTCAAGCCACTAATGCCTGACTTAGAGCCTTTCCTGAAGTGAAGGCAACACAGTGGAGATATTTAGCATGCGTATGGAAACAGACTGGCAGATACTAAAAAGGGGCCCAAAACAGCACCTCAGTTATTTATTTGGCATGTTGAGATCTACAGAAATAACAGATCAGCCTATCCAAAACACTTCCAAATGATCTGGAAGAGTAAATATACATCTAGTTGGGAGTATTCAATGCAAAATACACACTGAAGTTGGAAGAACTATAGAGCAACCACACTGTATTACATAAAAATGCCAGTTTGGATTGCTCTCTGTGGAGCAAACACCCGTAAAGGAGAAAAATGCATCACATTCCTGGGCTTCTGTTTCATTTCCTGGGGCGGGCTGCCTCCAGTGGAAGGGGCAAGGGTGACAACACCTATGGTGTGGGCCAGGGTGACTGCACTGGAGACCCTTTGCTCCCAGCATTACACCTGCAGCCTATTGCCCCCAAACTTTCTCCTGGGAGGCACCCATTAAATAGAGCCATGGTTGCAAGGACTATTGACCTGACAGGTGTCCCTGCAGTCCACTTATATTGACGCTCTCAGAAAGGAGCTGGGGTGCCTTTTGCACGGGTTTCCTTTGCAAGACAAGGTGAAAGGGAGAAGACATACCTTCATATTCCTTCCTCCCTCTTCTCCTCTAGTCTTATCGCAAAGACCTGGTGCCACAGAAGGGCATGGAGGCAGAAGGATCTCTGACAGGACGGAGGACCAGGTCTGTATACAAAGGCTCCTCTTTATGTGTCGATCATGAGGATCACTGGCTCAAGGAGGAGCTGAGCTGGCTGCTACTAGATGAAGGGCTGCATGTGCTAATCTGCCTGAATTGAAAGGATTGAATAGCATTTTACTCACTGCTGCTCCAGATCAGAATAATTAGTGAATTAAAATGGATTTTCCACTAGGCAATGTGTTGCTGAGGCTGGTTGTAGAAGGGCTTTTTTCCCTTCTTGTTAATAAAAAAAAAAATTAAAAATCCAAGACAGCTGTCTTGTGAGGGATCTGTATTCAATATTAGAAAGCTACACAGCTGTGGAGTCTGGATGCTATCATAAGAATTGAATAGCAGAGACATGGCATTGCTGGAATACAACCCACTTTGTAAGTGTGCTGGGTGCTTGGAATGTGCATATCACACAATAAAAGTGCTGCTCTTGTCTGTGTTCAAAGCAAGAGCACCAATAGGCCTAGCGAGCTGATGTAATGAGATTCAGGCTGCCCTCAACAGCTGAACTATTCAGTTCAGCAAATGGATATTTCAAATGTAAATATTTATATGGGCCAAGGGCTCTTTGTTGCTCTGCTATTTTGACATTTTCAAATCCCTCAGCTTTACTTTTGTTAAAAAGATGGTCTATTTGCTGACGAGAAGAACAAAGGTCAGTGGCTAGTTATGCAGAGATGGTGTTATTATCACAGAAAAATACCAGTTCTCCCAACCCACATAGCTGTGGTTCCATATGCTTCAACATCAGAACCTACACATTGATGGGAATAATGCATTCCCCTGGTTGTTATAAGGAAATACAATAATAAAAAGAAAGAAACAAGTTATTTGAGGTCCTGATTAGATAGAATTAATGGTTCATCAGAAAGAAATGTTAAGTGCCTTTACCTTTCATTTCAGAAACATTCCCCAGCTGCTCTTAATAACCACTTGTTACATTTTGCAGGACTTGTATTCACTTTCAATTCCATTGCTATTGCAATTGTTCATTCATTTAACAGTATGCTCACCTTTTGGGTTTCACCCAATTTAGAGATTTAGGAGAGGTTTAGAAGACTTACATTTTAGCTAAAATTATTACTGTTTTCTAATCTCTAAAGCTTTAAAATCAATGCTACATTCTTCTTGATGTTACATGAGTGATTCCTTGCCTTTCTATAGTTAGGTGTCACTGCCACTGCTTTTTCCTCTTTGTGTACCCCACCTCCTTCAATCTTCTGACTCCTCACCCCTTCCCTACTCTTTCCCCTTGCTATACTTTCTGCTTTCTCTCTTTTCCTTCCAGTTCTTGGATCACCTGCTGCCCTCAAGCAGTGTGCCTCTGCCTCCTTGCCTACCACCTTTTTACTGTCTTCTGCCATTCTTCTGGGTTGCTGCTAACTCCTCAGCCCACTTCCACCAACTCGGATCCTCAAGCAAAGTTCCTTAGTTTAGGTTTCCCCCCACTCAGTGCTAAGTCTGATTTTTCTTATTGCTATGTCTTATTAGTGGGAATTGTTGAATTATATATAACAGCTTCTTGGAAACTTGAAACAAAGCCTGAATGTTTACCAAACCACTCTTTGGCAGATGCCCAGATTTATATTCATATTGTTGGACTTCTGCCATGAATTGTTTTCTATAAAAATAGAATACCGATAGTTTTCCTGAGGAATATATACACCTGAAGAATGAATTCTTCCAAGACAATCAAAACAAATATAGGCTGATATGGCCTTGCTGCTACCTGCTTACGTGGGATGGGTCAAGTTCTGAGGATATCTTAGCCCACTTAAATGTTTGGGTCCTCAATATTGCTGGCTACTTGGTGTTGCTTTTGATGAGGGATGCGTTGAGGCATCATTATTCATATTTTTTTTTTCACTATGCAATTCAGAAACCAAGGGTTAAGCTTTCAGCAGGAGTCTAATTATGATTCAGATCTGGAGCTCTATTTGACTTGCAAACCAAACTGGGGTGAAACTGTTCCCTGCAGGATTCCTTCCTCCAGCCTCCAGCATCCTGTGTGCACAGACCTCTGCTCATTTCCTCCATTCACCACCAAATTCTTGGTCCTGGTAAGTGGTTTAGATTCTCCAGGCATTTTAAAAAAAACACCAAAAAACACAAACCAAAACATTGAAACGTTCTTTTTCAAAGCAAAACCCCAGCTACATTAACTGCTGGAGAAAGGAAGTTCCTGAGACAGAGCTGTAGAATCAGGCTACTATGAAAGTAGATGGGAGGTCAGGAGCATGCAGATGTCCTAAGAACATATGGCAAAGGTTGGGACTGTGAATACTTGTATTATAGGGTAATTAATGTGATACAGAACCACAGTGTAATTGCAGAACTCCAGCTAGCCTCTTAAAAGAGGAGGTCTGAGGTAAATGACCTCAGTTCTTCTCCAGTGCCTCCAATTTTGCTCAGTTTTCAGATATGAAAATTTATGTCTTAGCATTTGGACCATGACTAACAAATGCTTTTTTGATGGATGTAATTGAATTTCCACATGGAGCCAGTTACATATTTTGTTAACATCTTACAATATGGTCAGGTCACAACTTGTGTTCCCTCTTAAGGGAATGGATTTGGAGAGATGTACTGGTGTGTTTGTGAGAGTAGTTCCCTGACCATTAAGTGTATCATCATTCAGTTGAATGAAGATCTCACTTGCACACCCCACCTTGTCACAGATGAAGTAAGCATGGACTGCATTGCTCTTATCAGGAAAAATCATTCTCGAGATCATTCTTCCAGGTCACTGAGAAGCTCATGCAGAAGTTTCATTTTTTGTGTGCTTTCATATGTGTGCATACACATGTACATTCTGGCTTGCAACTTGCCCTGAAAGAGTTGCTCAATGACAGATTTTAGCTGATTAGAAGTAGAAAAATCTCGACTTTGTAATAACTTCAAGATCCTTTGCCAGTTTTTTGAGCCAACCACTTTCACAACTTTCAGAAGCTGTTCATTTTTTGTTGAGTTCCTAAAGTAAAAGCACAAAGATCTTGAGCTCTTCTCTTGGGCTCATTGATGTAACATTGGAATCCTTTAGGCACCACCCAGATTCAGTGTCATTGGGGAAATTTGGCTTTTGTAGCACTCTATCAGACACTTTTAGTTTATCCCCAGTATCAAATTATCATATGTTTTGCCACTGGTTCTTCCCTTTGAGTCAGTACTGACTCTCCCCTGTCCCACTCAGTCCTGGTGAGACACAGCTGGCATGTTGTGTCCATTTATGGGCTCCCCAGTACAAAAGACACATGGACATACTGGATTTGGAGAGATGCATTGGTGTGTTTGTGAGAGTAGTTCCCTGACCGTTAAGTGTATTATCATTCAGTTGAATGAAAATTTCACTTGCATAGCGAAGGACCACAAAGCTGTTTAGGGGGTTGGGGCATCTTTCATATGAGGAAAGGCTGAGAGAGCTGGGACTGTTCTGCCTGTAGAAGGCAAAGCTCAAGGGAATCTTATCAATGTGTATAAATACCTTATGGAGGGGGATGAAGAAGACAGAGCAAAATTCTTTTCAGTGGTGTTCAATTAATGGAAAAGATACAGTAGGCACAAATTGTTTAAAACCAACCGCCTCCCTTTTTTATTGTGAGGGTGATTGAACACTGGACCAGTTTGCTCAGACAGGTTGTGGAGTCTCCATCTTTGAAGGTTTTCAGAACCTAACTGGGCACAACCCTAAGCGACCTGCTGTAGTTGACCTTGCTTTGAGCAGGGGGGTTGAAGTAGATGATCCCCAGACATCCCTGTCAACCTCATTTTGTGGTTTTGAAGTTCTTCCTCATACTGCTATAACATTCTAACTTTTTTCTTATTTTGCATGCCTTCATGGTCTGCTTTTTTTGAGACAGTTCAGATCTGAAGAGCTTTTGTGTGTGCATCACATGCTGGTGTGACTTGGAGTAAGCCTTTAGTTTTGCCAGCAGGTCACATTTTGAGAACAATTTGCCTAGCGATTTTCTTTCTCATCTACTCATGCTCTTAAATAAAATAAATTCTTTTTGATCAAACTTTCCGGTGATTTTTTGCACCAAATGTATCTCATTATTCTAGAACAATTTGCTCAGTGCAATTTTCTGACCTGCCTCTCATTTCCTTTTGCTTCTATGTGTTGCCTGGCTAGGTTTTAATGGCATGCAGTGCCTGGAAAGTTGTATACATATAGGTATCAAAACATTACTTTGTCTCAGGTCCTGCAGTCCCACAGAAGTTTCCAAACAAACTCTTCATGAAGCAGTTTCTGCACACTTGGAGAGAAAAAACCCCAACTCTGTATTACTATCACTACCTAAATGCCATCAGAACCACACTTCTCTATCTGTACTAATGTTAATTCCCTATGAGCTTTAATGTGGGTGGCTGTGAATCTCAGCTCCTTTTCTGAAGGGGAGGGGGGGGCACCAGTTGGAAGGAAGGAGGGAAGGAAGGAGGGAAGGAAGGAAGGAAGGAGGGAAGGAGGGAAGGAAGGAGGGAAAGAAGGTTGGGAGGAATCTTAACAAAATCAGTGGAAGCACAAATTTCCTGAAGAGCAAGATATAATCTTAGTAAGATGAACAGTAAAATTTCCAAAGCCTTCTGGAGGTCCATGGTTTTATCTCACTCTGCCTCACTTTATCTTCCCATCATTTTCATTCTCCTTTAGCTTGTCTACCAGTCCCTGCCTTTCAGTTCTGGGAAAACCCTTCTCAAAACCCTTGAAGTTACTCGGTGCTATAGACCACTTATGAAGTCATTTCCACAATGCAGTCCTTCAGATACAAGACTGAGGGCTAGACTTAGCTCATGCTTGCAAAAGCATTTTTCACAAAGGTGACCAAAGTAACAATACTGCCTCTTTCTCCCCCATTTTTTTTCTTTTGGGGGGGTGGGGGATGGGGAAGGGGCCAGGGAGGGAATACATATATATAAAGTATGTCTTTCTCCTGCTACAGACACTTCCAACAAGGCAGGTGGTGGTTTTTTTTTTGTTGTTGTTGGGGTTTTTTTTCCCCATTTTCTTCCTGACTATAAGCTGACAACTGAGCAAAACGGAGAGGGGAATGGAGCCCTTCTTAGCTGTGGCAGCTGATAATTACCTTGCTCTGCACAGGGCTCTCCATAACCCCAGCACTGTGAGAAGTGTACTTGATTACAGCATGTAAGCCCAGCTTGGTGTAAGAGTTCTGCTTCATTAGGGGAATAGAGCTGCATTGCTTTTGCCGATCTCATTTCCATCTCCATCTTTGCCCTTGCGTGTAGAGCTAAACTACCTTTATACTCAAGTAGCTGCCATACTTTTGTCCTTGCAAAGCCTTACAGGTAAATGCATGGAGGAAAAACAGTTGGTGAAATATTTGTAAAAGAGGGCAGGGTGAGGAGAGGATAACCTGGAGGACCACTGAATGATCTCCAGAAAAGAAAGAATAAAGTTATGATAGGCTTTCTCTGGGGAAATAACAGTCCATATCATGTGAGTGGGTTGGTTTGTTCAGTCCCTGGAGGAAAAAGAAAAGAAACACAATCTCTGCCCCCCAGGGAAAGAGGAATGAAATCCTTGTGGAGTAAACAGACACTAAGTACAATGATAATGATGATAATGATCAGAGGCTTTTTAATTTAGAAAAATGGGTACATTGAACATTGTAGCAGCCTAGCTCCCGCTAGGTTCAGGAATAGCCCGTGGCACTCCATTAAAGTATGTAGGGTCTTGGGACATGAAGAGAGCTTACTTGAAGGGATTGTTCTTACAACTGACTGATGTTTTCCAGGATGCATGTTTTCTTCTGTCACTGTTCAAATATTTAAATTGTAATTGTGTCGTTCTCTGATTTGTCAACGTTTCAGGACATTTATAATGACATTTGAAAGGTACATCCTCTCAACCCCAGCGTTGTTCCTCAGCACTCAGCAGTGAGTGTGCAACCCTGAGAACAAAGCAAAAACTTCATCTTGGACAGGAAAATTATTTAAGCATCTTTAGACCTAACAGCAGATTTGGGATTATTTATTCTTTCAGGACCACAGTGTTCAACTCTTAATGAGTTTGTGAGTGTAGGTCCATTGGCATTAAAGGGATGGGACAAGCTAATGGATAATTAGGGTTTATGTACACCTTATAATGGAGCAAATAGATCCCTGAGCTAGGGTAGACTGGGGCTAGTGCACACATATTACAATGCAGTCAGCAGCAACCAGCTTGGGACTGAAGGTAGATAATATCCTCCTGAGACCATCTTGCTTCCAGCTAATTCAAGCACAGATGGCAAGTGAAGGTGGGAAGTAGGATAAGTGAGTATTCCCCTCCAGGTAATGCTGCTCTCATGCTCTGTTATAAGATATGCTACTGCCACATTTTTGTGGCTGTGGAGTCTCTGTGGGGTCAGGGCTGGGTATCACCATGGCTGTCACAGATCCAGCTTGGCTATCACCCTACTGCTAGCATAGACATACTGTTAGCTTTTCAGATCTCATGCCTATGTTACACAGACGATGAAGCAAGCTGCTTGAACGGCTTTCCTCAGTCATGTGTGTCTTCAGCTGATATTCCACATGCTGCAGTTCAGTTCACAGTGATTTTCTGGATGGTTTTGAAATCTGTAGCTACAAAAAGCTGGGGTTTTAAACCTAATTTGTTACATCATTATCTTTAAAAGAGCTCCTCACTGTTAGCTGTACAAAGGGAAAAAGACTGATCTGAAAGTCAGGAAATATGGACCTTAGCTCTCGTTTTCATGACCATTTATATCCACTCCTAGGACCCCTTTATAGTGATGGGCCTGCTGTGAATTTGGTTAGTGCTGTGCTGCAGCACATTAGGCATGATAGAACCAAAAAAATGGGGCCTGCTGCTCTGCCAGCCACCCATGTTCCTTCTGGTTCCCTGCACCTCCATGGAGTGATGCTGGTCCTCCCCAGCCTGGTAGAATTCCCATGCCTGTATACTCAGTATCTTCCTTTTTTTTTAATGTATAGAAAAAGACACACCACATCAAACCTATTCATGAAGCTCCTTTGAACTTAATAATGCTACTTAAATGAAGTCACCACAGAAGGAAAGAATGTTTTGTTCTATTACAATTGAGAGCGAGGCAGTATTACTGGAAATCTGGTAAAACAAACAAAAAGGTCTCATTGCAAACAAACCTCTAACCTACTTTTTAGCATTCGTCCAAAGAAGAATGAGTTTTATTTCCACCAGTGGCTGAGGTTTAAAATAAGATCTTTCCTATTATGCTGCTCATGACCTCCTTAGATCTTGTCTCAGTCATAGTGTGTGGAATGAAATGGAGTATTACAGTGTTGGCTCCCAAGGGACACTCGAGTCTTAGTTACCTTTTGAATTAACTAAACCTTTTGGAAAGATTAAGCTATTCCCATGCTATTGTGTTTCATCTGCCCATTTTTTTTGTTTTAGTTAGCATTTTATATTTTACCAGCTTTGATCAATATTGTCAGATCTCTCCCTAGATCAGAAGAATCATGAATGCAGTTCACCTAATCAAATTATTCTCACATTTCTCATCTTAGTACAGTCATTGGCCATGTCGTGAGCAGCACACATGTGGCTCCAGAGGTAGTCTCTTCTGCCTTATTGTCAAATGTGCTGCTTTTCTAGGACCAAGGTTGTTTATAATGCAAGGGCTGCTAAAGCTGTCTCAATCAAATCCTTGCAATATTTTCATCTGTTTCTATACAGTAAATGTGGTGGAGCCTTTGACTGCACACTATATTGTATCTGCATTAAGACTGTTGGCCCCATGCTCTGGTTCTCAGGCAAGATTCTCTGCTTTGAATCAAGAACAGGTAGAGAAGAGGTATAGGGTAAACTGCGTCTGTAAGGCCATTGTGAGGGCTTTTGATGCAGTGCCAAGGCTGGCCTGCCTCATTTATACCTATAGCATTCTGAACTTTTCTGTGCTGAAGCACAGTCTGCTTTCACTGCCTCCATCACACTTAAGGAGCTGAGTGTCACCAACAGAGCAGACTCTTCCTGCTAATTGCCTTGCATCCTCTTTCTAGCCCTCCTTGGACCCATGTTCTACGCAGGGGACTAAACTTATCCAGCGTTTCTGTATAGAATCTAGGATAGCTGAAACTGCTTTCATAGAAATGGGATGTCCCTTTTTTTTTTTTCTTTTTTAAAAGATTCTTTTTGAAGCCAGTGTTCGACAGTAAGACCCTTGTGTGACTGCAAATCAGCTTTAGTGCCATGCTTTTCTGTATCCTCTTGGGATGCTGGAGCCTTGTGGAAGGGAAAATCAAGCTGTGAGAACTTTGTAAGAGCAGGGTAGGTGTTGCTCCATTTCCAGATGATGATATTGTGGGGGGCTAAACTTGGCACCTTAAGACTATTTTCCTAGTGTAGTAAGGTGGGCAATTAAAGCATCTGGTCATTCAGCAATTACCTTCATTTGATAGGTAAATCATTAACAGTGCTTAGGTAGGCAGTTGTGTAAGACCCATGGCAACTGGATAGTACCTTTAACAGTGGTTGTGCCCCTCACACAGATATGTTTATGTTGTAATCTAGAGAGATCCAAGATATCTCTAAAGCAGCTAGCTTGAGTTTGGGAAATGGTGTGGTTAAATAGGGTAACCTACCTGCCAAGAAACAGAGAAAGAATCACAATAAGGTTTAGGGGGTGAAGGCTTATGCTATGCAGGTAAAAAACAATGGTGTTTCAGTCATGTAAGAACTGAATAAGAGCGTGTTGAATAATTTTTTTTATTATTTTTAACCATGGGAAACAGACACTGAAATGTGTATGGGAAATGCAGCAGAACGTGCTATAGCCCAAGAATCTGCAGAAAACCTGCTTCACATTTTGGGTAGACTGTTAAGGTAGGAGAATTAATAGCACTAACAGCCTTTGAGGAGAAACACAGCTTTCAGATTTCCTAAGTGGGTGGGTGTTAAAACAAGGTGGATGGTGGCAAGATGATTTTCAGCTTTAAAAAGAGCACCCAGAGCTCCAGTGAATAGCTTTAACAGCTCAAACAGCTCGCTACCAAGTTGAACAGCAGTGCTAGGGATGAGGAGAGCGAATGGGGAAAGGAAGGGAGGGAGAGGAGAGGAATGGAAGAAATAGCCCGCAGATTACCATCAGTCTCTGGCCAAGCTTACTGAACTACAAAAGGATGGCTCTATTAATTCAGCTTCACCTGCTGCTGGGAACCTTCTCTCCTGCCCTCTGTCACATCTGATCTCAGCTCTACATTTAAGAGCATGTGTCAAGCACAAGGGAGAAAAGCTGCTGAATATTTTGAGCACGGACTGTTTCTTTGTGAAAAGTAAAAGATATTTTGAAACTGAAGCATGCCTCCTGGAAACATCTTTTCCCTTCCCTTTCCAAACCACATTTACTTTCTGACATGTATAATCTGAACCTAGGTCATTCTAATTTTAAACATAAAACCTACCCTGCTTTATCTTCTTTCCTGGCTGCTGTTTGGTAAACTCTTTCCTTCACAAACATAATTCACAATGTTGCAGAAGTTACGGTCTTTTCATCCTCAGCACTGAAACTGTAGTCAAATATTCATTTTGTAAAGCTGCCACATGGGTATGATGTTGTGAGCAACAAGAGTACCTCACATCTAGTTACAGGCCTCCATCTCCAAAACCACGCGACACTGGTGGATAAACATTTAAAGTATCAGAGTAAAGAAAACAGCCACCTTCAAGATCCCCTTCCCCAAGGAGAGGAAGTCCTGACTCGCCTGATGCCCCAGGCCATACTCCTGACTGACTCAGGGCACTGCTACAAGTTGCATCCCCATGTCACTCCTGCTGACAATGGGCATGGAAGGGACACTTAGTAAATACAAACAGATTTGATTTGGGATATCTGTTCTTTTTTTTTTTTTTTTTTTTTTTCCTTAGCCTGGCAACAGCATGCATGGTGAATCTGTGCTAGCACATGTTCTTCTTGCTGCCACCCCCTCTTTGTCTGTTCAATATTCTTGCCAATTGCTGCCTTAAATTGGGCTTTAGCATCCCATGTAGGGACCCTCCCTTCCTCAGTTTTTGGTGTCTGAAGCCACCAGGACTATGGAACTTTATTTCTGGCTAGGACTGGATTCAGTATTACTGTAAAAGCAGGTCTTCTGGCTCCTCTGGCTCTGGGCCTGTTACCACAGACTTTCTTCAGGCTCTCGCCACAGTTACAACATGACAGTAGGAAATTGTCATTTTTCATGCATTCTTCCCTGGTTGTACTAGTTCATCTATATTTTAATCACTGTTCCCCCCTAGGAGGCTTCTTTGGATGATCAGCCTGTGGTGGCTGGGGCCCCTGGACATGCTGCCACAGAAACATGGTTGAGTCATGGAGCTCTGTCCTTTCTGCTGCTGGAAGCCTGGTGGCAACCAGCTGCCTGAGAGACCCTGCAAATATGTGAGACAAATGTGAAATCTCAGTGACTGTGGGTACTACATGTGTGCCAGGCCACAGTTCAGCAGAAAACACAGTTCTGGCCAAGCACCTTGGGTTGGGTGGAGCTCCGCACCCTCCCTTATCTGTGTCAAAACCAGCAAAAAGGCAGGAGGTGGTGGGTGCATTCCCATGGGCCTGGAGCTGGCTGTAAATGGCCTCTGCTGGGTGCCAGGTGGGCCTCCCACAGTCAGGGACCACCAGGCACCCCGAAGGTGCCACATGGCATGGGGAACACGCAGAGCTGTGCTGCTGCAGGGTGGGCGGCAGCACCGTGCCACCGGGAAGGTCACCCTGTGCCACCGCGGTGCTCACCCCACGCCAGGCAGGGCAGCCTCCCCATGCTGTGTCCCAAGCCACCCGAGGTGCCCGCAGAGCTCTATGCTGCTCTCGCGCCACTCTCTGCCCAGGGCAGGCGATGCCGGGAGGCCCTTCCGCTGCTGGGCCGCAGTGGGTATAAATAGCTCTAGCTGAGGGAAGCAGAGGGGCCACCGTCCTGCCAAGAGGACAGAGCTGGCACGGGGAGGGGGGGGGCTGGCAGGGGTGGCAGCAGCCTCCCTGCCGGGCTGTGCCTCTCAAAGCCTCCTCTGTCTCAGCTGACTCCCTCCCAGCAGTTGCTAGGTAAAGGCAGGTGTGTCAGCTGAAGTAGTGGAAATTTCTATTCATCTTATAAATAGTTGAACAGCCCGACTTGGTGAAATGTGAAACGAGCAAACATCCCATCTTCTCCTCAGAGGGCAGATCGGGATTCAGTCTATAGTGCTGTCATGTCAACTGTGTCAGCGCTGCTGTTCATGATGCCAAGGCCCTATAAGTTATTCATGTGAACACAGCAAACAAAGGTTTAGCTTAACAGAGGATGAACATTCCTCCACCTGCAGCTTTCTCCACAGCTAGACACAAAAAGTGCAGAGGTCACTTAATCTGTGACAGAAATAGACCGCATCGTCTTTGGGATCAGTATGCTTTGCAAGTATAGTAATATGACTGCAGGCAGGCCTGAGGGCTTCTGGCACAGCGTCCTTGGTAGTAAAAGAAAATGTCATTAAAATACTAATGCAGCTTGGCTACTTTGCTTGAAATTTGCTGGGCAAAATTATAAATTTCCCTTATAATCTTGTTTATACCCTAGGCTATTAGAAGGTTTTTTTCCTTCTGCTAATCCCTCATGCTTCTTGTCAGACCACGTTGACCCTTGTTCTCTGGTGTATTAAGACAGTTCTCCACCAGAGGTTCAGACTGTGGGAGATTTTCAGGTCTTCCTCAGTGACTGAAGAGTTTCTGCTCATAAAAAGATAGACTCCACAGCCTGAATTTGGAGCTATATGTCTGCTTGGCAATATATTAAATGGAGTTTATTATAGTATTTAAATCACAGTCAGTTTTAAAGAAAGGAGATATCTCTGTAGTATTGCCTGGAAACAGATGTGTCTGAGCAAGCTTTCATATAACCTCAGAGAATCTAGCCACCAACATTGTCTAGTGCTCAAAGCAGAGGGCTGGAAGTAAAGACACATAGATCTCAGTTCTGCCACAAATCCTTTAGCTGAACCAACTAAACCAATCTCTCCTGTATCTTACATGATCAAATTGCCATGAGGACACCAAGAAGAACATGCACAGTAAAGCATGGTTTGCTCATTAGATAATAAGGAGTCTGTAAATGCAAGTTTTTGCTTTCTTTTGTTCCCGTTTATTCTTGTTAACCAGATGGTAGGATTACGCCAATCCATAGCTGGTCTGTGCTCACACCTCCACATAGAGGTGAGAACATGGCAATGGCCCTGGGTAGCAGCTACTGCCAGCTACTGCCATGATAGTGACTGATACTGTCTGAAATGGAACCAGTATAACATTTGCGTGCAAAACTGAACACGTTCTTTCATCTGACTGGTTTACTGGTGAATGATAAGACCCTGCTCTCATTTGCCTTCTTTCTGTGTAGCTGCTTCTGGAAAGCGGTGGCTTGTGGCAAGCCAAAGGAGCATGCTGTGATGAGGAGCCAAAGGAAGCATGTGACTGAAAACCAAGCCATTTAATACCATCTTATGCCTCTCCTGCACCCTTCTTTTTGTTAGATTCATATCCACAGAGAAGGAAAAACTCAGCCTTGTCATGTTAGCTATTATTCTTAACCCATGTTTGTCTGTAATCTGATCAAATACAGGCAAAAGGAAATCAATCAAAATTAAGACAGAAGACATTGCTCAGCACAAAGCTGGTTCTTTACCCCTTAGCCTGTGATGTAGGCTGTAAGTGAGCCTTGCTACCTTTCTGGGAGACAGGTAAGTAAGTGGAGCAGTCATATTTAGCAGATGTAGGAACATGAAAGCCTATAGCTACAGCATGAAGGGGGAGGATAAACAATTTATAAGTACTTGTAAGTGATGATGGCACAGCTCTGAGTTGCAGTTCTAATTTACTGCTCTCTGCTTGTCTCCCCCGCAAGCTTCAGCCAGCAGATTGCAGGGCCATCGCTTTTTGAGCTCTGTGCGGTGTCAGACACATGCCGAGGGCTACGCTGTATGAACTACAATTGCATTTTTGAGAGCATACACGAATAGCCTCACTAAACTCAGTGGGATGCTTTGCATAAACTCACTCTGTGTACAGCTTACGTAGTATAGTGCTTACAAGATGAGCCACTCAGCCACAAAACTTAGCAAAGGCATAAAAATACAACCACTTTTTATATAGAGCTACTGCAGCCCATTGCCCTCAAAAGTCCTTGTTTTTAAGATGATAAATGGCTAGTTCCCAAGGGCAGTCACTACTGTTGTGGAGAACAATCTGATACAGAACGGCAAACAAGGGTTTATTTGATGCACAGTATTGTAAGTGAATTAATGATTTAAAAACTGCCTTCTCTACTGGGCTAACCAAGTACAGTTCTACACCATGCAAATAAGGTACCCATGTGGACATATGCATGCTAATGTGGTATTGCTGGAAGTGTTATGTGGTCTCATTTAGTGAGATGCAAGAAGCCATTTTTTGGTAGGATTTCTCAACACCTGAATGGAAGGATAAAGATTTCTTGAGGACCTGTGTGCAGATCAAAGGTGCTATTTGAACTGCACCTAAGAGTCGTTGAGGCCTCGGAAATGAGTTGTTATGGAAGATGTCTTTAACTGTGAGTGAATATGTATCTTACAGCAAGAGAAAGGAAACTGTAGTTTCCTTAGAACTTCAAAGGGAGGAAACTTTATAATGAAAAACTAATATACATCTTCACATAATGCTTCAGATTTTGTGTCTCCTGCCATTGTGTAGCCTTGCATCAAAGGATACCTGGGTTAGTGCTTGAGGTAAGCTATCGGCAAGGACAGCAACACAAGCTATGGAGGGAGTGAGAAAAAGAGAGTTATCAAAAGGATCTAAGACAGAATAAAATCAGGAAAGGATTGAATAAATTATGTTTCCCCATATTGAACTTTTAAAGATGAACAACAGCTTTAAGAAGCTGTTTAGACATGTCATGTGACATAGTTACTGTAAAAAAAGTCCATAAATATTCATATGTTATCAAAGTGATAGTTTCCACTGGTTTATTGTGCTTGCACATTGTGTGGGATTTGCTGCCCGATACTCATGAAAGTTCTTACACTCAGCTACTTTCAAGCAAATGTTGAGAGATATTTTTGATTACCAAATTCTAAATCAAAAAGATATTTGATCTAGTAAAATTCATAAGACTCCTAAAATTTCCTAAGAAATACACATATCCACTCAACAGGTACTGTCATTGGCAATGAGATCATTCTCAAGGGAGGAGAATGGGGAACTCAGGGATTTGGCTTATTTGAGCAATAGAACTAGGAGTACAGTTTAAGTTTTAAATATTCAATACCCACAAGAAACCACTGTATGCCACAGATTATTCAAAAAGGATAATTAAAATAATTTTGAATACTGAATGAAAACTTCAGTGTGCCCGTGGACAGCTTGAATACAGAAAAAAGAAGTAATATTCATTTAAGGGATCATTTGCTAGGGATTGTTTGCTGAGTTTAATTGATTGCCATCTTTTATTTCACATTTTACTCCAGCTCTTCCACTGGATATATATTTTGTTATTGAAAGTCTGGAACAGGAACTTAAGGTACAGATAGGTACTTAGAGATCACCTAGCTGAATTTTTACTGAAGTGATTTCAGGGTTGTTTGAAATTTTCTTAGTGAAAACCAAAGCTGTGCGGAAGCTACATAACACAGCCCAGCTTGTATTCTGCTGTTCAATTGAAACAAATTCAAACAAACACAAAAAGCTTATGCAAAGCTATATGAAACAATCATCCTCATTCTACAGATGTTGCTTTGAACATAAAAAGAAATTTCTCTTATGCCTTTGAGGTTAAGATGGCGAGCAGCTGTAGTACTCAAACCTGCTTCCCTACGGATTTTTGTGTTAAAGTTGAGCTCATAGATAATATCTGTGATGGCAAATAAAGTATGAGCTCTTGCTTTAACTTTTTCCTAAGTGAGGTTGTCATTAAGTTTCTCAGCCTTTGCTTGCTTCCCGAGAATTTAATAAATGTGGGATATTTTGCCATCCACCAAAGATGGTAGAAAATCAGCAGTGGATTTAGAAGTTATTAAAGAAACTAATAGACATTGGCATCATATAATCCTTGTTTCTTTCAGCAACCAGACAGCAACAGATGGCAAACAAAAATATGTTTTGGAAGTATACCCCTCCCTAGGTTTCTTCCTCGTGTCTGCAACAAAATCATGCCCCCTAAAACTTTTAAGACCACTTCTAAAAATTGACTAAGAAGTTCTTAAGCACGTGTAGTGCAAGTGTAATGGGTACTTGCATGCAAATGCTGCTTTCAAGAAAGCTAAAAATATGCTTGATGCTCTTTACCTGAGAGAGAACAGAAGGAAGCCAGGCCAGGCCACCAAAGCAGGCTGCTAGGCTGAAGATACTGACAGTGTGATTCTTCAGCTCTAACTTAACAGTAGTATACTGCTTACGTGTCATGCTATGTCTTCTGCATATTCTCTTTATCAGAAGTAAATAGGAAATTTTAACTCGGAGACTAAAGTTAACACTGTTGTCTTGTTGACAAACAAGAGAGAGGAGTACACATATTTCATTATCAGAACTCATTATTCACCATTGGGAATGTGATGCAGTGCCTACCAAGTCCCTCCAGAGTGTGGTGTATGTTTTGGCACCATTCATGTTGATCAGGCTACTACAAAGAGTTTCCAAAAAAAGATAGGATGGATTACTGAAAACGTGTATATGCCATTCAGCTATTTGGCTGTAAAAAGAGCTCAACAGCTCATAAGAGAAGATTTTGCTACCCAAAGCCTTTTTTCCTCTCCCCTTCTCTTTCCGTGGTGTTATGCAATAAGTCAATAAGGCCTGAGGTCACAGAACAGGAGAAGAAAAGGGACTCCATTTGCAGTAGGCAGCAAACTCTGTATCTGTCAGATGTAAGTGTTGTAACAGCCTAGCTGACACTCAGTAATGTGTAATTAGTGCCCTACTTGCAAACTGTTATTTTAAAATACCCTTACTATACCACTGCAAAGCTTTAGAGCATGTCAGATGCCAGGCAGTTTGATTCTGCCTTCCTTGACTCCATGGGAATCTGATCTGTGTGAAGGATCTGTTTAGTACTCAGCTCTCTAGAGTATTTTTTTGTTTGTTTGTTTTTATATAACCCCACCTGCTCACAGAAGAGGCTGTGATGTTTCCTCAACACCATTTTGTGTTTCTCTCTGGACCATAAGAAGTTCCCCTTCCAAAGTTCTCAGCTGAGTCAGAGCTCCATTGGGATTTATGGTCTAGCACGGGCACACAAAGGACAGAGAAAGGGGATATTGTGCTTTGCTGCACTGTTACTTTCAGACTAGCCAGATCATTTCTGGAAACTGGGACAGGTCAGGCCAGGCACTCGTACAGCTCAGAGCTGTATCACATCCTTATGGAGCTCCTAGACCTGCTGCTGAGCAGCTGCAAGGGGAGCCAGATCAAAGGGAATGAACATTTGTGTGCTTCAAGGAGGATGGTAAGCCGCACTCCACTGAGACACAGCTGCCTATGCTAAAGAGGATTCCAGTTTTGAGGAGGCTATTTCCTTTGAATTGCTTAGGTCCTGATGTTATTGTTCCAAAGGTTTAGAGGACACCTTGCATGTCTTTAAATGTGAACGCCCTGCTCTGTGGTGCTCTGAAGGAGTAGGAAGCAAAGCACCTGATTCTTTTGATTGAGAAATTTTTCATTGCTCAGTGATAATAGATAGCAAAGGGCCATGAAAATCACTGCTCACTCTGCTACTGAGTAGGAATTTTATTGATGTACAAAGAAAATAACTTTCCCCAATTTTTATTTTTATTTGATAACATAGAAATTACATGGCTGAAGGCTATATATTAAAAACACTTCACATGTACATTAAAACAATAACTCAGACCTACAGGAGTTACTTATATTTGAAGAAAGATATAACTCAACATGAGTCATATCAAAGGATGGCCAAAGACGTCACTAAGTGAACTGATTATGTTGCTTTTGGCAAGTGTATATTCAAATCAGCTAGTCATAGGTGACAATCTAGTTCTCAAGATGTCTTTGAGGAATGGCTCAGATATACCATGAACTGTGTTCTTATTGGTCATCAAATCCAAGGTGTAAATCTGTGTATTCAACTTTCAGAGTAGCAGCCTTCATCTTACCATAATATCTCTTACAACATAAAGCTGGGTTGATGATTGCCCAGGCAATGTAAAGATAGCAGTTTGGAAATACCCTTGAGGACCATATACACAGGGTTCTGGCACTTGATGAAAACAGAATTACTCCAGTTAGTTTTATCTCATCTTCTATACTGAGTCATAAGAAATGAAAAAATAGTGGCACAAGGTCAGTTTCTGCTGCGATTATTTACAAGTATGTAATCTCAGGACTTGTATTTTTTCCATTGTATCAGATCTTATTTTTAAGCAGTTACGCCCTGAATACTCTGGTGCCCCGTCTATCTTTCTGGCAAGCATTCAAAGCATAAGAAATTATCAGTGCTTTTGGAAAGCTAATGAAATTAATGCTGATGCTTGACATCTTTATTGTTCTTGACTTACCACTTCACAAATCATTTTATGGAAGAGTGCAAACAACAAAAAATAGCACATACATTTGCTAAAATATCCTGCCATATACAGTGGATGTTGAAAGTTAAAGGAAAAAAGTAAGATAAGCTGGAGTTGTATGTTCACTTACCTTTTGCAAGGGTAGAGTAAAACTAAACAGTAAACTGACAGGTAAAGACCTATCAACCACATGACGAAACTGGATTACTCCTATTAACAATAATTAATTATTTTTTTTTTCCTTTCTGGATTTGAGGCAATTGATAAAACCTTTTGATCTTTGCAGTGCGAGCACTTACAGTAGGAAAAATTGCTTGTTAGCAAATAGTAGAGTAACAAAGACTAGAAATAGCATTTTCTTCATTCCTGCTCCATGCATTTCTGTACGTGACATTAGCAAGCTCTAGCTCTTATGCTGATGTTAACAAAACAATGCTGTAAAAGGATCAAATAATAATAATAAAAAAGTATGTATCCTGGCCTTAGATTTCCTTCCTGTAATTTTCCTAAATGTTTCTCCCCTCTCCTTTTTAGAAACACACAATGAACCTTTAAAAATGTGGAGCTGCTTTCAGAATTGCTATCGTCATCCAGATCAATTTGGAACAAAGTCCTGCTTCCCAATCTATTCTAATTTCAATGTACACACTCTGCTGGCTGGCTGCCAGCATGGAGCTCAGGAAATGATAAATACCCATTTAGTCACAGACGCACAGATTTCCCTGGGATGGTAGATTGGGGCTGCTTTAATAACCCCAAACTTACTGCACATTTACACATTCACTAACGTCACTCAGTGTAATATTTATATGCTGGGAGTAAGAATGACACATGGAGGCGAAAGGACAAAACTTACACATGTGCTTCTAGAGTACTGGAGCTCAGAGTCTTGTTTGCCTGCCCTGAGTCAATAGCCCTCCACCTCAAATAACTGTAAATAACATGAATAGAAAATTCAGTTGGACTAATCTAATTTGAAACAAGCTGGCCACAGCCAGCTACTGTGAATCTCACATGTCTTATGAACTGGTTATGATAACCATTTGACATGCCTACTGGGTACAAACCATATTTCTCTATTGTTATAAAGTGCAAGAAAATAGGCTGTATTGTGTTGACATTTTTGCTTATGGGCTTGGTATCTTTTTGGGTTTTTTTGTCTTCCTGAATTGCTGGGAAGATTGGTTTTTCTGTGTTCAACTGAGATATTTCCAGAAAAGGGGTTAATTAATAGCTTTGGAGGATTTTTCCATATAATTAAATCTTATATGCTTCTCTCCAATTATCTGAGGCCTGGATGTTTTGCAAAGGCTGAATCTAAAGTCAGGGTAAATACTTTCCAACATGGTTTGAATTTTTTTGGTGCTTCTCTTGCTGATATGTTAAGTAGTTGAGTGCTGTTAAAAACATAGGCTTTAGCAAACCCTACAAAAGCTGGCAGCCTACGATGCCGGCAACTCTAATAAATGGAATCAGGTTAACAAAGAAAATCAGATTTTTCCTTTACATTAACAAGTCATTGAAAGACCATATACTTTGTTAAAGAGTAGTTATGGATGTTTAACTACTACTGTAGTCAAGAAAGGTCCCCACAATTAAGTTAGAGCCTTGTAAAGTATCTGATGTGCAATGACAATGTTAAAAACACATTCCCATTTTCACCAGCATTAAATTCAAACATATGTTTTGGCTATACAGATAATTTATGGGCTGGATATTTGCTGCCCTGAGTTTCTTCTGAGTTTAATAAACAGGAGGCTGCCATGACCCTGACCTCATTTTCTTGGTTCTCTGCTCCTATCTCAGTGTAGGTGAGAACAGACAGTTCTATGGTTGCCCATTGTATGGGGATTATGAGAGTTTTGCTTCTTTTCCCTAATCCAGTACAGTCCTCTCTCACTCCCATGGTGCTGCAGCCATAAAGATCCTCCTCATAATGCTTCCCCTAGACAGACATTCTCCTGAGAGAAAGCTGTGTGGCATTTTTACACCATTTGCAATTCAGGAGTGTCTCATTGAAAGCAGAGAAAGCAGGTGGAACTCTGTCTCTCCAAAGCTGCAGCAAGTGGTACTGAGTGAAATTCCTGGCTGTTATCTATGGACATGGGTACAAAAGTTAAAAACAAATAAATAAAAATCACCAAACAGACCATCTAAATGAAGGACGCATCCATGTCTGCCTTTCTTTTACTAATCTTTCAAATGGCTCCTGCCTTTTAAAAAATACCATGCAAGGACTACTCTTAGCAACAGCCTCTCCAAGTCATCACCATTAAGCCAGGCTAGCAGAGCAATGATGACATTGCCTCCTATCCATCTGAGTGGGGTCCTAAGTGATGCACTTCCCTTGTGAAAGAGTGGACACATGCAGAATGGTGGCAATACCATTGTCTCAGAAACATAAGGTCACAATTAAGGTAAGGGACACAAGTACACACTTGCTCTGGCTCAGTGCTGGCTCTGTGAATAGGTTCATGTTGGGGGAATTTTACTTAGAGGTCTACAGTGCAATGTCTACAGGTGAGCTGGTTCCTCTCAGCTCCCAATTTTCTTTGGGAGAAACAGACAATTCTAGAGCGCAATTTGTAAGATTTATTTTAGACAATATGGTCTGGATCACTCTGAAAATGCCTTTGTCTATTGAGGGGAGCCCAGGGACATTTGTTTAGACATACACGATAGATATGTAAAGTCAGTGGAATGAATCCTATGCCTGATTCCTGTTTAGGCAATAACAAAGGCAACTACCTTAAAAATTGTTGATTTCTTACTTAAATTGTTTAACTAGATATTTATACTAGATGGTAGGGAAGTTTTAGTTTCAAATCTCTTAACAAGACATTGCTAAAGTGAGTCTGCTTTTTGCAAAGGTAGTGTTTAATAACACCGTGACTCTGATCACAATTTGTCAGGAAAACAGCTTAGACTCAAAATAAGTTCCTAGCATTTTAATCAATGAATATAGGTTTTGTAAGCATTCATAAATTAAATTACTTGGGAATACAGACAAAATATGTAGAGAGACCAAAAGCAAAGAAGGAATCCCTGCTAAGTGTCTTTTTTTGTGTTTTCAACAAGGTGACAAATATTTTCAAGTATAGAATTGCTAAGGATGTGACTTTGTTAGGAAACTTACTTGATAATTAGTATTAATGAGTTTTAAATTTACATCTTACTTCGTTCTGTGCAGGCATACAATGTTCTTTCAGTATTCCATAGATGAGTTTAGAAGAACAAGCCTAATCAGAAACAGGTGCTTAGCTAGGCCATGCTTATCTCCAGTTCTATCTTAATCTAACAATCTTCCAGAGTTACTAGTTTCAGTTGTCAAAATTCACCTGTCAAACATGAAATCTATTTTATACGACACCTTTTCACTTCTGTGCAAATCGAAGCATGTGCATGGACCTAAGCCTGAAGAGCTGAGTAGCTGTGTGACCACAGCCATGCCATGGGATGTGGGATGTTATGCTTGTCAAATCTGATAGTGACACCTGGGGGCTACTGCAGCCTGGACCTTAGCTTATGCCTAAATAGTTTGTGTGTGAATAATTGCTAATTAAATTGTACTGTAAAAATTAATTTGCAATCATAATAACAAAAGCAAATGGGTATTTGCTTTGCAGAGTGTATTTTGTAATAAATTAATCTCTAAAATGTTACACTAAGCTGTATTTTCCTGTTCTATCACATGCCAAATTTTTGTCTTCTTAAAATGAATAATTGCAAGGGCACAGTGTATTGACAAACATTACCATTAGAGAATGAGGAGGAAAGCAAAGTTCTTATCTCAGAGAAAAGGAAATGTATGTTGGGAATGAAGTAGCTAAGATACAATAAATTAAGTTTAGCTCTCACTCATATCTCTGCAGGGATGTTTGTGCTTTCCTAGTATTGGTTTGTGAGTCATTCATCCTTTATCCAGTAATATGGTTAAATTCCAGGGTTATCTTTATTTCTTTTTTCCTCTTCAAGAGACACGAAGATTTCCTTGAATGTTATATTCTCCAAGGGCAGCAAAACATTGTTTTCTTTCAGTCATCTGGGAAGGAAAAACATTCCTGGCCTTTAAAAATATGTATTGTCTACTACTGGATTTGCAAAAGAAGCCTAATGAAATCTTTGTGAGCTAAAAAAGTTATTTTGCATCAAAGCTATTTAAACCACAATCCAATTAGATAATATTTTTTTGGATGCACAGGAGTGCATGTGAATAGAAACCACTATTTAATACAGGCACTTACAGGAAGGTTGCTTCAATTTATACATTGCAGTGGTGGAGATAGCACATGTATAGCTGTGTATAGCTGTCTGAGCTTAGTGCCTTTTAGTGTGCATCTCCATCCTGGCAGGAATAAAACCACACCATGTTTTGCTGCTCCCTGTTCATTCTGCCGAGAGGGAGGCTGGAGAGCTCTTGGCTGAATTGTACAAACAAATAAAACTCTGTAGTACTAATTCCAATTTAAAATGGGACTGGCAGTCCATTTGCTTACTAAATTTCAGAATAAGTTTTCCATGGACATTTCATTTGCTGAGGGTAAATTCCAAATATGCTTGCAGAATGGCGATAATGTACTTACGTGCTTATAGACTGTTCACTTAAAAATTACACACATCTGGTGTTTTGGTGATGTGAGCAAAACTCTGCTAACACTTGTTACCAATAATAAATAACTTTCCTGAGTTGTCTGGTTGTTTCCCAGATATGAGTTAAAGAAACGAGGTCTAACACTTTCCCCCCAGTTGCTTTTGAGTTTGTAATTAAATCCGTATGAGAACAACTGCTTGGTGGATCGGGGTGAATAAAGTGCTAATAAAAACAACTCTAATTTCCTGGCCAGTCACTGTTTTCCTTCCTTTGTGCACCAGTGGCTATTCCAGGGATCACTGCCAGATCTGTAGCCATGTCCTCTGGGGCTTTGGTCTTGACACATCTTTCAAAATAAACAGAACAGAACATGTGGACAAGCAAATCAGTAACACAGAACCAAGTAAACCACCAGAAGTACCAACACCCTGTGGGTCTTCTTGCACCTTGGGACCTGTTTTTACCATGTATCATTGAATAAGGACATGAACATGAGTATTTCCAGTGAGGTAGTGATTAATTCCCATCTTTACTTATTTTGGGATGTTTCTGACTAAACCCTGAGCTTGATTAAAATGCAAGTCTTGCTGTATCCCCCTTTAAAGTTATCTTAAACAGTCCCATCGCCTTAATGAAGTTGAAATCAAGCCTGTAGATTGACATCTCAAAGGAAAATGTGGGCACTACAATAAAATGATGTGGGTGAATCAGTAGGTGTCAGATTGTTGAGTCCATAATGAATAATTAGCATAATTATGTGTGCTGTTTTTCAGGCAAGATGTAAAACTGAGCTCCTTTTGTCTCCTCGTAATTAAAAACACATCTCTTGTATGATTGCACATTACAAAAGACTATCTCTTTTGGAGAATATGGTCTTCTAGTAGTATCCAAAGTTGTGTAAGGAACTATTATACTGATAATTAGAATCGGCTGTCCTGTATAATATTATCTTCCAGCATCCCTAATACTCATTTTTGCATTTTAATTTCAGTTTATGCACATATTTTGTAGAAGAAGCTCACATGTTTTACTATCTTTGATACTTTTTTTAGCTACATGTATATGAACAGAACAGGGGTTTGTTACTCCCCCTGGGTCAGCTGTGATATAATTTTGGGTTCAAAAATCAACTACTGGATCAACTACTGGATTTCAAAAGCAACTGGATTTATTAATGGGATAAAAATTCTTGAAGGAATGTTAAACACAGAGACACAGCTTCTGGTTCAGGAGATCCTTGAGTTACAAACTGGTAAAATTGGGGAGAATATTCTTAAGATACAGTCATGAATGTTCCCTTTGTTCCTAAATTCTTCCTTCAGTATCTGCTGTCGACCATTGTTTGAACAAGGTCTGGGGCTATACATATCTTTGATTTAATCCAGAATAACCATGCTTAAGTTTCTATATAATATAATGTAACTGCTGAAAAGAAATATCCCACCATTAGGATTTCTTAACAAGGCAAGGAAACAAACCTGGTTTTCAAAAAAATATTGAAAGTTTAAGTAAACTGTTTTCTCCTGAAGAAATGTTACATGGGAAATATTTTTCTATAGATATATTCCTAATGTATGTTATTACCAAAGTGGGTATCTCTTATCAAGATTTGTGCTTTCTGTAAGTTATAGTAGTGTTTTGGACATTACTCCTTGGACTGCCCTTGAAGCTATTATGGGAAATTGGATGTAGGATAGCAATTTCTCATGCTCCATCCAACTTCTTCAGTGTATCCTCTCTTGGATTTGTTAGGTGCCAATACAATTATTTTGAGTGGAAGAGTCATGAAAGAGCAAATGTAGATGAGGCATAGCTAAAATCACTTTCATGCATCTATCCCAGAGATAACAGTTAAAGGATACTTTTGTGAAGAACAGTAAGTCTGTCTAATTAAAACTGTATTTCTCACCTGCTGCTCAGAACCAGATGAAAGAATTGAAGAATTGCCTTAGTGTACAGTGACAAACCACAAATTTGGGATTTTTCTAGAACTTTTCCTGCTTATTGTTTAGTGACCATAACTAGTAAGGCTGCTTTGAGCTTTACCCTTGACTGTCCAGAGACTACACCTGTGCTGTCTTTCAAATTGTGAATTTGAGATGATTTTTTTTTTTTTTCTGGTAAAATTGGAGGAAAAAGGGATAGAAGACATGGAGCCTCCAACTTTGAAGCCAGGCAGAAAAAATGGGAAGCTGGAGATGAAATCTACCTGGCATTTTTATATCTTCATAACTGACACATGGAAGATGAGGAGAGGGTCTTTTTCATCAATGAACAGCAGGGTGAAGGAAGACAGGAAATAAAGAGGAAAGAAGGTGGCTTGCCCATTGTAATGGCAACTAGAAGATGAGAAGAAAACCACTAATAGCTCTCGGATTGATATGCTGGAGAAAGAATAGCCTCATGTTTTAGCAATTCAGATATCAGAATCTCATGTGAAACCATAGCAACATGGTACATTTGGTTTGTGACACTACGTGATGAGGTGGTTTTAAACAAAACAACAGTTATTTATCTTGGCTCAATTTTGACTGACCAGTGGTGAATAATATTTTGAGCTTATCAAGAAATCATCAAGATAAACGTGCCTTTGGTTAGATTTTGATTAAGAAGGAAACCTGAGGCACTGGAACAAATGTTTCAGAGTGTTTGGAAAATAATAGTGTATGTATACCCAGGTCCTGATCCTGCTACCATGTTGTAAGTACTGAGAAATGAAATAAGAAATTATGACTTTATTATATTTCAATGTTCTCCTGGTCTGGTGGAAGTGTGGAATCAGATCTGGCAGTCAGGTGTGGTCTCCAGTGAGCTACCCCTGGGGCACAGGTGTACCCCGTGCTGATTAAATTGCAAGACAGTAGGCCTGCCATGAGACATTGTCAAAATAAAGAGACATGTCATGTGCTCAGAGAGGTATGGAATAAAGCAGTTCTCAAGCAGGAGGCTGCGGTGTTTTTTTCTCTTGTGTTTGCCAAGTGCATTTACACATGGAGTTCTTGGCCACCACTTGTGCAGACTTCCCTCGGAAACATTTTCCATCTGTCATGCTCACATGCAAAAAAACCCCTGGAGATTCCACCCCCATCCCTGAAATGGAGCCTCTCTTTGTCTCTTACAGCTTTCAGCAGGACTTTTATTAAAGACACAGGGTGGGGGATGGGGGTGGGAAATGCAGACAAGGTGCTTTCTAGCATTTCATACCAAGAGCTGCAGCCAGTAGGATCGCAAATGCCTGGGATGGCAAAGAGAAAGGGATTCAGTTTCACCTTGACTGCTTGTTTCATCTGCCAGCAATCCTCCCTTTATCTGCAGCATTCTAAGCTTCATCAGCTGCTCCATCCAGGCCTACTAAGAATTAAGAGTCTCCTTATCTGTAGAGGACAGTCAAATAAAGTGCAGCCAGAAATTCTTGACGCTGCCTTCTCCTATACTTAGAACCACATGTAAAGTGCCAATCACCTTCACAAAAGTAGCAGAAAATTCTTTTAAAATTTGTTTCCTAACAACATTCCCTCTTTTAATATGCTGCTGACATCAACAGTAAAATAACAAAAAATAGTAATAAAAGAAAATCACTGAAAAAATACACTGGCCATCCTAAGCCTGGTTGGTGATGATGCAGGGGAAATACATGGCTCTGTTATACCTCCTTTCTTCAAAACTGTAATTATTTTGCAAATAAACCACTGCCTTGTCTGATGATTGCGATTTTCAGAAGACAAACTTTGTGACAGCACATTATAATCTGTACAAGGTGTGTACTGAATAGGTTGAAATTTAGGGCATTAGGTGGCAAGAAAACTAATTTACATTAGGGTAACTAGATCTTTTGAACAAATGGGGTCTGTCTTTAATAAAATTTCCTTCATTTAAATTTCTGTGTCACATACCATATGAAAGGAGGCTGTATATTCAGAAAAACCGAAGGCAAAGCCTGCTTAAAAGACTGGCTGCTGAGCCTATCATTGACACTGAAAGTCTGAAATTTCTGATGTATTTTAGCTATATTTTGGTGATAGGGTCATTAAAAATTATCTTTAAGAATTAGGATATTGGAAATAAGTCTAGCTCTTATTTTTCAGAAGGTTGTTTTGGTTTCTCCTGTCTACTGTCCCCTCATAAGCCTACAGAAGCCGTCTCCCTCAAGAAACAACAGGTTAACACATTTTCATGCAGACATATTGGGCCACTGCACATGAACTGGGCTTCTTCAGCTCTCCTGTGTGACACCACGCAGTGCACCAGGCTGTGGCTGGGCTGACAAGGCTTTGCTGTGACTCATTATTATAGGAGGCACAATCCGCTGGTGCAGTGAAAAGAAAAAAAAGGGTAAAAAAAGGGTTTATCAAGGATAAAGCAAACAAGTTATTCAGGGGGAAATGATCCATAACTGCTTGTTATTAAAGCCTTTAAGAACTACTTGTATAAGAAGAAAGGAATTGCATAATAAATTTAACTCTCTGGTTTGTTCTCAGAACATGAATGAGTCAGGGCAAAACTGTCCTGGGAGCCAAAACACACAAGTGCTGAACATGCTCTTCGGCAGGCCTCTTAAAGGTGTTTTTATTGAATTTAATGCTATTACTGATTCATTCTGTATTGGAAGAAAAAGAAAGTGGCGACCATGTGAAGGTTTCATTTCTTTTGAGAAGACAGAAGACAGAATATGAATTGGAAAAATTCCTTTGAGACCTCTCCCCTCACAAGTCCAAAAAATGAATACAAATCTAATGATATCATTGTTAATGAAAAACATACAGGCACAAGAAAGTACTCTCAGCTTACCAGAAGCAGCCCTGTTGCAGAGATTATCATCGTGTTCTAGTCTGCATCCTTTTTTTTTTTTTTTTCAATAGTTGCTGTAACCTGTTATCCAGCATCCATGTTTCACCACACAGGTGTCTGCAATTCAGTTTTGGCTGAGGAATTCGTGGTTTGCAGGGACAAGCAGGGAAAAGGTAGCACAAAATGGCAAAAAGGCAAGATAAATTTTGCAATGCCCTCTGATCTCCGTGGTCTGCTGCCTGCCAGCAGTGACCACAAGCAGAGTGCAGATGCACACACAGAGGTACACACTACCAGTCTCCTTCCCTGCAGCTGGCTTTGCCTTGCCAGCTGTCCTTACACCACAGGAAGATATTCCTTATTCCTAGGCCTGCAGGATGGAGGGGGATGAGGGAAGGAAGAAGATGCTGCTGCCAGGATGTGGGGGCAGAGGCGTTCTGGAAGATGTTCTTCCAACTCCCCCACAATGACTGTCTCGCTGTGCCCACCCTATCTCAGGGGAAACTGTTAGTTACAGACTAATATGGGCAATTAAAAGGGATTTGTCACACTGTGTGTGTCTGATGGACAAATTGCCATGGTACTTGCCTATCCAAATATTGTATACACAGCATCTGATAAATTCTTGCTGAGCAATCAAGACTCTGAACAGAATGGGACGAGAGACAGAAACTCATATATATGCGTATATGCAGTTAAAGTTGTGAAAGGTTCATGCCATCTTGTTCTGGGTGCCAAAATAGCTTATTATGGTTACAGTGCTGAAGTTACATCATGCTTATATTCTAATATCCTGCTTTTAATGGCTAATAACATTCAGAAACTTTTCTCTGTTCCAGAGGCGGTTTCCGAACAAATGTAATTTCATTTGGAAAGTTTGAACAAGAACAGTTCTTGGTTTTTGGGTTGTTTTTTTTTTTTCTTCTTTTTTTTTTTTTTTTTTTTTAAATTATTATTTATTTATTTACTTTGTGTTTGAGGAGGATGGGAAGATAAAATTGGTTTTAAGTCCAAGAAATTGTTCAGTTCTGTGCTTTGGTCATGGACTGATGAAAAAAAGATTTGAGTCAGGCTAAATTCACCTGCTTTCTGTGGGGGCATGCCTGGGGAGAGGGGCATGAGCAAGTCTTCTCTTACAACAGCCTCCAACCTATGTACATCAGGGCTTCATTTGTATACATTAACTGAGTGCAGGACAGAAATATCTCTTGCTAGAGAAAATGAAAGATGTGAGTGAGGTCAGCATGAGAAAAAACAAGGGATGTGGGTGAATAAGGAAAGTGTGATGTGCTGTAGTTGGGGACATTTTCTGAAAAAGATAAGGAGGACAGAAGGGTGAATTATTCATATCTCTGATCAAAAAAGCATTACTATGTTTTAGGTTTTTCTCATTCTTCTCACCATTTTTTGGCAGTTGCTTTGCTTTTGGGAAGGCCCTTGGCATCATTTCTTATTTTGTTCCTGTGAATGTCTTTCTGTCAGCTTCTGGTGAAATCTTCTCGTAGTCTTTGACTGAGTTTCTTGCAGTGCTTCTCCAAGGGCCACAGGGGTGTCACACAGTCATGTATTTTCTTTAGGTTGCCAGCATCACCTGCACTGACTCACCCATTAGGGAACAGATAACCAGATTTTGTTTAACTGCTCTCTCTCATGCAGTGCTACTTGGAATGTAAATACATTTTTTTTTTTTACTGCAAAAGAGACAGAAAAACAGAAAACAGTCCATGACACTGCACGATCTTCAGTAAGTATGGACAAGGCTATGTGAGCCATTTCAGTACTTTCTGCAAGTACGTCTGTGTGTGCCATTTGCTGTTGGTGTCCTTGTTCTTAACAAAACATTGCAGGTGCTGTGGCAGTGTGAATGATTTCACTCCTGCAGTACCCGAGGCATTCCTTCTGCTGCTGACTCAGGTTTGCTTATGGTTTTAATGGCTCAGCTTACACCCTTTCTGAACATTTTCTCACTTGTATGCATGGGTTTCCCACTGCGTATGAGTATTGTGTCATTGCTCATATGGCACAATTTGTTTCTAAAATGTGTTTCTTTTTTTCCTATCATCAACTTGGTGTGACCAACACCAACCACATACTTTCTGCGCTAACTTATCTGACTAATCTCAACACCACACCTCTACCAATTCACTCTAGTCCAAATGTTATACAAAACCTTCAGCTGATCTTTGAAGCCTCATATTTGAAGTCAAGACGATAACAGCTTTGCTTGTGCTTGTAACCACCACCACCAGATATCTCCTCTAGTTCATTAGCAAATTACATATGCATTGTAACTAATCTGTAGCCTAGGAAGAAGCAACAACATTGTTGCAGATATTACAGATTTTACATTTATGTAGTTGTGAAGTCTTACATTACATTATTGTCTTTGATGCAGGGAGAAGAAACTTAAGTTCTTTCTGACTTGGGAAGTTATTCCCAGAGTCTTTGTAAGTTATTTGACTTTTTGTTTGTTTGTTTGTTTTAGACAATAGTGCACAGTTTGAGGATGTGAAATCCCTTTGTGTGGCCTCACCTTTATCTAACAGTCCAGTGTGAAGTTCCTGTGGGAAAATCATTTCTGTTTGACTGTAGAAATGATGAATAATTGTCTCTCAACAATCTCCAATCACCATAAATGACATGGGAAATTGAGCTGTCACTGAACCTAGGGTCTGTGTGTACTAAGGCTCTGGAGTGACTCATGGGATGAATTAATCCCGTCTGCTTGAAACACTCTAAAAACTAAAGAGAATGGCTGGTAAAGATCAAGGGTTTTGAAGATGGCAAATTTGGATGAAACCAAGTATGTGATAAAAGACCTGGAGATCTGGCTACAAAGCCTGTTGCGTATGCTTGCTTGCTATAAACAGCCATAAGTAACAGCAGTGCTCTGCTATGCTTGTTAGCTTGGAGCTGCACCTGTGGAGCACCGAAATGGACATACTGAGCATGAAAAGTGAGGCATGCAAGTGAGAGATGAGAAAATCAACAGTGGTTGTGTGGCTTGTCGCAGCATCAGGAATGGGCACCAATCTCAGAGATGAGAGTAGCTGTGCTGACAGAGATATGACTCATATGGTTCAGTGCAGCTCATAAGTGACTGTCAGTGATCTGACTAAGAATTTGTCGTAGGAGAGGTTCAGAATTGTTTGCCAGTAAACTTATGGGCAGCAGTAGTGGAGCACCTTCATTGTTACACCTCCTTGTGTTTCAAGAGAACTTTTTAGTTCAGTGTGGCTGCAGGTGTGAAGTACGGGTTACCAATTTTTACTTGCTTTACCTCTCCAGGAAGGAACATGTGACAAAGGAGAATGCAATTCTGTTAGGGAAAATGTCTCTGCCTCTGAGTTCATCGGGAATGACTTGAAAAGGGCTGCTCTCAGAAGCACCAACTGGAGATCAGCTGGTGCTGACAGCATGTGACAGCTTCTCCAAGTATGAGATAAGAGCAGCCCCACAAGCAAAAAAAACCCTGACAGAGATACATTACATAGTCCTTGTTGGCCTTCAGCCATACTTCCCCCTCTCCCACCTTCACTGGCTTATTTTAGGACTACAGAAACCTTTGTTTCCCTCTAACTAGGTCTTTGTAGCTAGGTACTCTGGCATTCCTAGGACTTCAGAAGATGGGAGAGCAGAAGAAGCGCAGTCAGGGAGCCTCTGACAGAGAGACTATGTATTGATGCTCAAAAAACAATAATGACATGAACATACAGGACAGAAAGCAGATGTGGCTAAGCATCCAGAGAAAAGCAGAGAGGAAAAACCTTAGAATACTCCTTTTACCATTCTTTTAAGTATCTGACATAGTTGTTATGAATCCAAAAGCCTGGATTCAGAAAAAGAGAGCCTGCTCTTTGCAACACATTGAAAATAGCATGCAGATTACTTAAAAGTGAGAAAGGCCAGTAAAAAGAAAACTCAAAGGTTGAAGAGACATGAAAGAAAATTTAGAAATATTCTGGTAAGTTCTGCGTATCCTAATAAGTTTTGTTGCATTGGTTGTAATGGAGTAATTTACAGCAAAGAAAGAATTGCTGCTTTGCCATCTGAACCTCAGCTCACTACAGTATATAACTGCCCAGAGGACAGTCCTGACTCTGCAAACAGGAGACCTGTGAACATTGGTAACACAGACGTGCATTTGAACAGTATTTTGAGACTTAAGACGCTACTTAACATTACCACAAAATCAGATGAACATGTGGATTCCTAGGAATTAAAGGAGTGATAAAGGCTTATTAAAGCTGTCTGGATTGGAAGGAGTTGCAATGGTCAATGCAGACATCACAAATACGTGCTAATAGTTTTAAGTTCTGGGTGGTTTTATGTTGATTTACTGTCATCTTAAAGGTCTTTTCCAACTGAAATGATTTTATGATTCTGTGATTCTACAACCTGCCTACGTGTGCTGGCATTGGTATTTGTGATGTCACTTTAAAACAAATCGTTCCTGTTCATGAGTATTAGAGTATCCTTACTGGAGGTGAAGTGCTTGGGTTTCCTCCATGGCTACAAGACTGCACTAGATCCAGTAATTGTGTATGTATGCATGTAGGTATGCATTTCTTCTCTTAAATTTACCTTGATGACCGCTTCATGCTTTTTTGGAGAAACAGAATAAATGGTGCAGCGTATTTAAATGTTGTGTCCTAATTTTTATATGAGGATACAGCTTTCAGAATTCCTGTCAGCATGTTTGATATTAAGATAGATATTACAAGAAAAAGCTCCATTGAATCAGATTAAATTGCAGTGAATCGTGTGCCCCACCTTTTGTGATCTTTGCAGAAATATGAATTAAATGGCATTTGGAAATGGTTGCAGAACACAGCCATGCACATTTGAATATTTCCTCAATTAACTTTTTTGTTAATTAATTTCCTCAATTAACTTTTGTGATTTTTAAAACATTTATTGCTGCGTTTCTTAGAGTGGAATTGTTCCCCAGACATCCCAGGAGGATTATCTCTCGGGGGCAGGCTAGGCTCGCAGAGTAAGCGGAACTGTTCCCATCTCATAACATTGTTCCTGCACATTTTTTTTCTAACCAGGATATTGTTGATTTTTCATTCCTTTTGTTTTGACTTTCACTGATAGACAAGGGCAATTCCTGATAAACAGGAGAGTGAAGCAGCTGGGTACAGCAGAGACTTAAAAGTGGGCAAAAAAAGTCAAACCTCTTTTTTTATAAAAGTGACATTGGCTATCAAGGAAAAGACAAACTCTGGGGAATCAACAGCGTTCAGGGAATTATGGCACCTTGTACACAGAAACATGGAGCCAGGGAAAGCTTTTTTGATGGCACTGGAGCCAGCAACAGCTTGCAGGTCTGTTGAATGAGCTTTCAAAATGGGTGCCAGCAACAACTAATTGCCTTCTGGAAATAAAAAGGGCAGCAAAAAGGGTATAGGATCTTAGAAAACCACCTGAAGTCTTAAAAATGATTGGCTTCAGTTTGAGAATCAGGCTAGGTTATTTCCTTGAATTATTTCTTCTGCTATCACTTTGAAAAACAAGAATGACTCAGTCCCTTAGCATCTTACATGTGTCTTAGTCATTGTCAATCACAAAAAAGTTACAGTCTGGTTCTCGTGTTGAATTGAAACTCTTCCTGAGAGAATGGGCATACTTGATGCAATGCTGAGTCACTCTCAGCTGCTCACCATTATTAGGTATTCAGCATTGCTAAATTGATACAATTAATTTTCCTGAAGTCCCATAAAAGTCTCTTTATCCCCCTGACAGTGTTATTCTTTTTCTTTTTATTATGGTAGTCAGTGTGCTGCTAAAACAAAGACAAGCCAGCTTATTTTCTTGCTTTTATATTTTAATCTCACAGAGCAATTTTTTTACCTTCATTTTTGTTCATTTATTTGTGAATCACTGCATCTTTCAGAATATGAATCTGTAGAACATCATGCTTTTAGGTATAATGTGAAAGGAAAAAAACCCTCAGCCATCTCCTGGGAAAGTCACAGATAAAGAATTACTGGAGAGGCTGACCTACATACCACACAGTGTCCCTTAAACAAAACAGTTTGAATATTTCCTGTGAATCACTGTGGAAGATATTACCATTGGAGACAGGAGACACAGAAATAGTCCAGAATGCTTTTCATTTCAGTCAGTTATTGCTTACTTCCCCCATTTGCACACAACCAACTTTTTTTTTTCTTTTCTTTTTTTTTTTTTTTTAGTATCCATTCCATATGATTTTTGGGCATGGATGATTTTGAGATAACAAAGAACAGTTTGATAAAAGCTGGATCTGAAAATAGCTCCCAAACCATCTCTCTGGAGAAAAGCATGGTCATGGTGGGTGTTCTTCTCTCCAGCCAGAGGAACTGGATAAGGCGTGCACCTTGGTCCTGGAGTTCAAGATACTGTGACTCTGTCTGATAAAAGCAGAAAACATGTTTCAGAAAGGAACGCTGAGGCTGGCTTGTTAGATCTGCCTTAGCTTATCTCAGCTGCCAGTCTGATTTACCAGGAGAGACTGATTTCAGGGGAGGCAGATCCCAAAATGTGGTTGGCTTCATTGGCTAAATCAGCAGACAATGAGGTCTGTGCCTGACTATCAAAATGTAGGCATCCCAGCTGTTAAAGGTCTACTGGAGGAGAGAGCAGGTATTATATTTTGCACTCCCTGAACAATCTTTCCAGACCTTTTTCCTGTAAAGTACAATGCTATACCTCAAGCTGAAGGCAAACAGCCCCCCTCCTTCTCCCTCTGAAAACCAATTCCTGTTAAACCATGGAAAGATATTGTGAAGTCCTATCCATGGTCGAAAATTTACACTTTCTTCTAGTGCATTTCAAATGAAGAAAAAGAAACATTCCTGTACGTTGGGAGCTGCTAACAGCAGAAAATGAAGAGGCTTTCCAGATTTTAAACCCTGTAACAAAGAACAATAATAAACTTCCCAAAAGAGAAAGGAACACCACCTCTCCTAACTGCAAAAACATCCCTTCTCCAGAAATGCCACCTTCCTTTCCTTTCTCAGCTCATTCACTTTCCTGAGTGCACTTCCTTGACCTCCACTTCTGTGGCTTGAACCCTGCAAATTACCAGGTCCAGGCAAAAATAAAGATTAGAGCCATGACAGTATGACTAATGAACTAGAAACTGTATTTTTCTTACGGATGATGCAGAATTTGTTTTTAAGAGTCATTGGCTGTGTAGAAGCTTGAGTCAATGCAGACAGTGAGCGTCAGTGGTTCCAAGAAAGAGGGTAATGTGTATTGCAAAAGGGATCACAGAAAGAATGGTGGTTTTGTCATATGTAGACTGTCACAGTCTGTTCAGACCAACAAAGAAGCAAATGACATGACAGCACCAATCTTTTTGACTAGAACTTCTCCCTGACAACTTTTGTCTGTCTAATGCTGTGCCAAAAATGTATTTTCAAACACAGCTTCGATATTGTCACAACCCTTGTTCATGTGTGATTTTCCCCATCTCAGATCATAGATTATGGGGCTCTGGATAGCTTCTTTTGTTTCACTCTGGAGGATAATCAAGAGTGGACTTTAATGTAAGTAATCTGAATTGAAAAGAGCCCCAGACTCACCACTTCCCCCAGTGTAAGATTCTGGACAGTTTTTACTGTCTTTTCCTATTTATTTTATTATAAAAAATTAAATGTGGATATTTTAGAAAGTTTTTTATAACAAATTTTGGGCATCAGAGACATTTAAGTACTTTTAATGAGAGGTTTGCTTTGGGCATATAAAATTAACTGAATAGCACTTAATTAGGTCATCAGAAGTTTCTAATCTTTTTAGGCTTTAAGCTGTTAGACAAACTGTTAGACAAAACATGAACCTGGTCTCTTGATTTTCTTGTTCTCAGTTGTTTGTGGGACTTTTGGTGATCTTTCCCTCCTAAGGAAGGCTGCTGTAGAAGAGTGCAACAGGTTTGTGATATGGATACACACCCAGTAGTAACCAAAGGGAAAATTTCAGTAGTTGTGGTTTTGACCTGTTTGCTTTAGACAAGAGGGATTTTTACAACTGAAGCCCTCTTACAGCAATATGATTTGTTTGTATGGGGTAGTAGATGTCCACATTAAAACTATAAAAAACCAGCAAACACCATTGTGATTCCAAGTTTCATGTGAATTGGATCCTCAGTTGATGTAAATGTGCAGACCCTCATTTATGGCAAAACCCCTTTCATATGTGTTGATTAAAAATAATAAATAAATAATTGCAGGTCAATCTTCTACTTTCCAGAGCCTCATCTTATTATATTAAATAACAATTGGAAATTCAACTATGCCAGTGGTACATCCCAAACACGCACTTTGGTGCCATCGTGTAGAAGGCAAATTTCCCTCTTTCTTTACTGGAAGTTTTGCACGCATGAAGTATTAACTTACATAATTAAGGGCATCCTGAACAAAGGCCAATAAATCTTCCTCTTTTTACTAGTTTTGTTTTGAGGGGTGACGCTGTTGGTGTTTTATTGTCAAAACTTCACATTAAGAAGATAAAAAACAAACAAACAAACCATTTTCACAACTAATTGATGGACCGCTGAAGAGCTTTGTTCCATATCTATGTTGACACCTTGAGGGTAACCAAAGCCACTTGCTCTATATTTGAAAGACTAGAGAACTAACTTATATTCATATTCTGTGTATTTATCAAAAGAAAGAGTAAAAGAATCATCAGCAGAAGCAGGAAATGCTAGATGGAGCCTCAAATTTCCCTCTGTGCCCAGGTACTGATTTTTATTCATGCCAAGGACAGGTTTGGAAAGCTGGTTGTGCTCTAATAAAAGCAGGCAATGGAGGGAGGAGGGCCACCAATTATACTCCTTACCTGATGCAGAAAGTCTGGGTTAAATTTCTTGCTCTGCCATGACCCCAAAACCTCCAGTGATCCTAGAATGATTTTTTTTCTGAGAATTAAGAAGCATCCAAACCATTTGCTTCTGCAAATGTAAACGTCTTCTCTTGATCTTGCCTGTTCTAACATAAATTCACCGTAAAACTGTATTCTGATATGCATTTTAGCAGCTTTTTTATGTAAGCACTGTAGATAGGCAAAATGAAATTACCTTGCAGATTGAGCTTTTCTAGCAACTAGACAAGAACATGGGGTCCTATATGCTTTTATCATTTTGCCAAGTCTGTGTGAAAGACAGGCAGAATTGCAGGCTCTGTGCTAAATGTGGAACATGAATTGTTCTCCATCTATTACCTCAAAAGGGCCAGAGGAGAATGGAGAGCAGCAGGATGAGGCCTCAGTACCAGTCTGTCTTGGCTGCTTATAGGAAGGGAATTGTGCTGCAACAATTCTGTACAGGACTTGTGCTCCTTCTCTTCTAAGGAGAGATTGTAGGTTTATCCTGGGTTGGTAAGGTGCCTGTTGTCCCACTGAAGGTCCATGCCTACAAGATACAGTTTAGGCTCCCAGTTACCTTTGAAAAGGAACCTCAAATGTGAATATCTAGGTAGAATGAGCTTTTATTGCATGTATATGAATGGCATTTATATGCAATATATACTGTGTATACATACCAATATGTATTTATACCACTGTGGGTTGTAACTGCAAAAGACTGGACTTTCTTTTCACTATATCTGGACATGTTGATTTGCAATGAAGTATGCCTGAAGTCTCATTATCATTATTAAGCAGGTATCCACAGTTTGTCTTGCTGATTAGAGCAAATTTCTTAGACATATTAGACCCTCAGGAGTCTGGAGGTGCCAAAGTCTTGTACTGACTCTGGAGAGCGCTGTTGGCCCTGGAGCACTGCATGAGCAGGGCTAGCCAGCCCAGCCTGGGCATGCAAGGTGGTGTAGTAATTTTATTCATTGGGGTAATCAATGATGACCATTTAAGTCACTGTGAAACTGTCTTTTTTTTCTCCATGTTACCAGTAGGAGTCCTGTACCTTCCCATGATAACATTGCCACACTGTGCTAGGGATAGAAAAGCTCCTGTTGAGTGACCTGCCTGGAGACTGTAAAAAGAGAAACATGATTGGAGACCCATGTCACCCCCTCTGCCTGTTTGAAAGTACAACTATACCCCTGGTTTACAGTACTGTTATATCTCTTGCCTTTCTTCAGGCTCATGCATCCACCATCCCTGCACTGCAGTGCATTTTTTTGGTTTTGGTTTTGCTAAAACCCCCATAATAATCAGAATGATAGCAATATATCAAAACTCACTCAAAATTAAATATTGCTGTCCTTTATCACATTCAGATGTTTCAGTAAAACAATGTCTTTCTGACATTTTTTGGAAATCGTTGGCTGGAGTCATCACCAGAATGACGTATCATTTGCTGTTGTGTCAGACCTGCGAGCTGTTGCAGAAGTTAAATTATTTTTTGGCCCTTAGTGAGCTTTAACATATCTGCATTAGAGGGGAAGACATTGTGACACAGTTTCAGTTTGTTTGCCCACTGGCATGTTTTCAGGGACTAAACAAGTGAAAAGACCATGTAGTGTCGGCACTGCTTCTCCTGCTCTATGTGCATCATGTGTGTCAGGGTACCTTTGTAGACTCAGTAAAACGCTATCATGCCATTCCTCAGCAACAAATGCCCATTCCTAACACATCTGCTTGGATTTGGCTCTAATCCTTTTCAGCTTAATCTGTATTTATCAGTATTTCAGAAATTTAAGTGTCAGCTAGGCTCATACTCTAGCATGTCTGCAGAATTGACTCAATAATCTTAAACTTTTAGGAAAAATCAACAGTGAAATAAAATAAATGATATATTTAGATCTGACAAATGTACTGTGACTAACTGTGCCTGTCGGCAGTCATGTCATTTTATATCCTAGGTTTCCTAGTGTCCACTTGATAGAACATTTTAATGAAAGAAAACTTCCTAAGAAGAATAGTAAAAAATACGAAATTGCAACAGCATCTATTTTTAAATCTGTATTTGCAACATTGTAATGATAGACTAAAGCAGTTACTATCCATGCAAGTTTAAGAAGAATAAGCATTCTGTAATGACGTAAATATATGTATATTAACCAAATTGTAAAATATTTGGCTTTTTAATCTCAAAATGTTGATTTCTCTGATGTTGAATGACAGGCTGAGGAGATGAAGGGAGACTGGTGGATGTTGTCTACCTTGACCTCAGCAAGGGTTTTGACACTCTTTCCCACAACACCCTCACAGGTAAGCTCAGGCAGCGTGGGTTAGGTGAGAGGACAGTGAGGTGGGCTGAGAACTGGCTGGGTGGCAGAGCTCAGAGGGTTGTGATCAGCCGTGTACAGTCCAGCTGGAGGCCAGTAGCTAGTGGTGTTGCCTAAGGCTCAGGACCGGGTCCAGTCCTGTTCAACTTAGTCGTCAATGGCCTGGCTGAAGGGACAGAGCGTGCCCTCAGCAGGTTTGCTGATGCTACAAAACTGGGAGCAGTGGCTGATACACCAGAAGGCTGCGCTGCCATTCAGAGAGACCTGGGCAGGCTGGAGAGTTGGGTGGGGAGGAACCTAATGACGTTCCACAAAGGCAAGTGTAGGGTCCTGCACCAGGGGAGGAATAACCCTGTGCACCAGCACAGGCTGGGGGTCTGACCTGCTGGGAGGCAGCTCTGGGGAGAAGGACCCGGGCGTTCTGGTGGACACCAAGCTGACCATGAGCCAGCAGTGTGCCCTGGTGGCCAAGGAGGCCAATGGGACGCTGGGGGGCCTTGGGAGGACTGTGGCCAGCAGGTGAAGGGAGGTTGTCCTCCCCCTCTGCTCTGCCCTGGTGAAGCTGCATACAGGGTGCTTTGTCCAATTTCTGGGCTCCCCAGTTCAAGAGAAACAGGGAAGTACTGGAGACGGTCCAGCGGAGGGCTACAACAATGATGAGGGGAGGGCACTGGAGCATCTTCCTGATGAGGAAAGGCTGAGAGAGCTGGGCCTGTTTAGCCTGGAGAAGACTGAGAGGGGATCTTATCAATGCCTACAAATGTCTTAAGGGTGAGCGTCAGGGGGATGGGGCCAGGCTCTTTTCAGTGGTGCCCAGAGACAGGACAAGGGGCAATGGGCACAAACTGCAACACAGGAAGTTCCATCTGAATACGAGGAAAAACTTCTTTACTTTGAGGGTGTCAGAGCACTGGGACAGGCTGCCCGGAGAGGTTGTGGTCTCCTTCTCTGGAGACATTGAAAACTTGTCTGGACACCGCTCTGGAACCTGCTATAGGTGACTGTGCTTTAGCAGGGGGCTGGACTATATGATCTCCAGAGGTCCCTTCCAACCCTGACCATTCTGTGATTCTGCTGGAAATCCAGTAAATTCTTACTATAATTAAGACATTGTAATCCACTAAGTTATCATAAGGGTAAATTTAAAAAATGTACAGTGCCTCAGTAGTTCTTGTCCAAAGTGAGGTATCTTTTATTTTTTGAAACTGCCAAGCAGTTCACAAAGGAAATGAATCACAGGGCAGGACATATTTTCTGAGATGACCAATTTAATCTCAGCCTAAATCTTGAGGAGAAAGTATTTCAAATGTCAAATGTATACCACCCTTTACATTTATAATAGTTCTGTGATACATTTTTTTTTTCCTTATCAGTATCATCTGAGAGGCTTGTCTTCCGAAGTTAAGCTATCTCAAAAGAGTTTATGGTCAGCAATTAAAACAGTTTATGATCACTGGTGACCCCCACCCCCTGTTTTCCACTAAAGACTTTTTTAATTTTCCTAAAGTGCAGCCTGTGTTTTGTATCAGGACATGGTGATCCCTCCAAATGCTGTGTTGGCAAATCAGATGTGTTATTACCTCCAAAGCACGTATCTGGTTATTCACTACTTCCCTCTTTTCCTTTAAGCTTGTGCAAGGGAATTTCTTGGGAAATTTAAGTCATCTACTTCCCCATTCACTCAATGTGAAACACTAACTATAAATAATTCTCCAGTGAAGGTCTAAAGTCATGAGCTATGGTCTTTTCTGCAGATGAACTTGGGCATCATAGAATAAGCAAGAGGAGTTATCCCAGAATATGCATAGCTTCTCTTAACCAGGTCTGTGGGATTCTTCTTTTTATTTCTCATTCTCTTCCAGAGTCCAGCTGAAGTTGGTAGGATTAAAACATTGATTTTTCAGACAGCCCAAAACATGGAAGACAATGTTGAGCAGTAGAGTCCTTAAAAAAAATATTTGTTAGGTAGGCTTTTAAGGATAAATTAGTTTCTATAACAATGTTAAAGTACCTTAATAAATAAAACAGAGGATTTACATCAGTAAGAGATATAGTTGGAAAGTGGCAGGTAGCTTCAAGATTTCTCTTTTTTTTTCCAGTATTTCAGCCTTTGTATTGATAATATTCTGCCTGTTTGTGCTATCAAAATAAACCTAACCTCTCTGCTGATTTGTGATAACAAAGGGAGGAATAAGAGCTAAGAAATAACAAAAAGAGAAATAACTAATACTTTCAGCTTGGCTATTTTTGCTTTGTGTTGTTATTGGTTTTGATTTCTTTCCTATAAAGCTTTTCTTAATTTTTTGTCTTTCAGAAAGCTACCTCTCCTAAATACTTATTCCACCACAAATCTTGCTTTTAAAAGGTCCCAACTCATACGGAACCAGCAGAATTGGAAGGGCTGTCATCTCAGTAAAGCACGGTTCCTCCATCCTGCAGTAGAACCCTGACGTACTGCCCCATTCAGAACATCTACCTGATGTTCTGACAGGTCTGATACCTTCTTTTCCATATTTGAAATATACAGTAATCTGAAATGATGTTGTGTCATCCCTGGAGCTATGGGAAATGTTCATTTCCAAGGGAATTTGTTTGTCCTGTCAACAACACAAAGTAACTGTTTGCAACAATGGGGGAAGTAGGTAGGATATGAAAAATTTTAGACTTTTGGACTCAAGGTGGACTTTTGCTTCTAGCCTTTGATAGAACTGCTTTATTATCAAGCTTCTAAGTGCTCAATATAACTAGTGCCTCAGATTGGATGCTGGCAGAGAACTACTAATTTTATTAATGATTGAATAACTAATAAGAAAATGCTGTAGATCTTGCAGATTTTTAAATTAATGACACTTACCTTAGAAGACTTCTGCTCTCTTATTCTGATTGTAGATAGAATGTACTTCAGCTGAGACATTTCCCTACTGATTTGATTTCTATGGGATATTTTTTCTGCTGCTCTGGAAATCAATTACTTGGATGACATAATAGGCCCCATTAATCTGTATGGAGCACAGTACAATCTGTTTCATTTCAAGCCAAGAAAACCCAATTGATGTAAATTATAGAGTCACTCAGCTTGTTGCTATTTATAAAATTAGTCACCTGCAGCATCATCCTGGAAGAAGTCCAGCGGATGAAACAATATTGAAACAGTCCTATCAGCACTTAAAATATATAGGACACAGTGTTTCCCTTGTGCATCTGCAAGTTGTACATCTCTTACTTTGAGGATGGGAAGTCCCTTTCCATTCATTCTGAAACAAATATAAAAAGACAATAAAAGCATTTTAAAGTAAGTTACTTTGTTTCCCTAGCAAAATTCTATATCCCTCTGTTCCTCTCAGTTATTGAAAATGACAAAATTGCAATTAGAAACTGAGAAGATGAACATCAAAATTTTGCAGGCCTAAAGGAGTAGAAGAAAAACAGTTCTACTTTTTCTTTTGTTGTCCAAAACCTGTCTAGCATATCAACCAATTTATACTAACTAGAAAAAAATATCCTTAGAAAGTGATGGGATTAATCTTGCATATGACTTCTGTTTACCCAGAGTAATCATGACTTACATTCCTATGCTGTTTTGTAAGCAAAAAAAGTTATTACTTTCTTCCACTTAATTTTCTGTAGATAAGGTGAAAGAGAGAAGGATATTGTTGTTTTCTACTGCTCATGATGACTATTGCATTAGTAGTTTTGTTTTTCTAAAGAGACTACATGCAATGCTATCACAACAGATCTGCTGTAGCATTAATAGTAACAAGCCAATGTAACGCTAGAATAATTCTTATTCAGTAATGTTAAATTTGCATTCACATCCATGAAAACAGAATTTGTCCAACATACTTTTCTTGTAACACAGATGTTTTTTTCCTCTTAGCAGCTATTTGACCTGGTAAGGGAGAAGATGCTTTGTGCCACTAACAGATGCCACTTTTAATGGGCATGAATCAGTTAAGCAGTGCCATGCTAAAGCTGAGCATTAAGAAGGCCTGTCCGCTGATTTAGTTCAAAGCAATACAGCTTAAATGTCAACCGTTTATGTGTATACATATATTTTTATACATATACATTTACATTTATAATTTAGAAACAGCGTACTGTAGCCTTGCACAACACAGAGCTGAAAAGTGACCTGATGATGCGGACATCTCTGGACTTGTTTTAATGAATTTATTTAATGCATGGGTGATTCTCCATGTCAGAATGTGATTGTAAGGGTTTGGAATGTGTCCAGCTGATTTCCTGGCAAAAAAAGGATTGATTCTCATTTGACTTATGTTGCTACTCACTGTGAGAAAGCAATACCTCCTGTCAAGATAAAGGGAGTTTTACTGGAGGAAGTTACTTTATCATTAATGTTGATTAAGTGACTTATCTCCTAAAAATCCTGGATCCGGTAATGGAATGCCAACATTTAAGAATTGTTCATGAAAGTCTGAAGTATGGTGATGAGCTCACACCATTTTGATTGGGATCCTAATTTATATACTATCTCATCACTGGTCTAGTCCAAGATCCTTTCTCCAACAGTGGCTGGTGCCACTAGTTGGAATTGACTAATGGAGTTTTGGTTCATGCTTGAGCCACAAAAAATAAAGGGGTTAAAAAATTCAGGCCAGATCAAGCCAAAACAATATACTCAGTGGGACACAGAAGCAAGAAAGAAAATAAAACAATTATAATTAACTTTTTTTTTTTAATTTTCCTGAAATTTTTCTGGGAACCCAAAATGAAACTGTGCATTGTTTTCAAGTTATTTAGCTTTTTCATATAAAAGATAGAAACCGTTTTAAAAATAAAATTTCAAAACAAAATGCTGAAATTGGTCTTTGGCAAATACCTTAACTGAAGGAATTTCTGAAACAGTTAGTTGCATTAAAAATTCAGAACAACTTTAAAAAATATTCTTTTATGAGAAACATGCATCCAATTGTGTATCAAATCTGCAGGTCCAGAATTATTTGGCCATGGAGAGAGGTTTTTCTGAGCTCATAGTTTTACAGATATTGGTTTACCTCCAGAAATATTAAAATTTTTCCCTTGTTTTGTGTAGTTCTCTTTTAAAAAACTTCCATTTTTTAGCTACCCGTAGATCCCTCCTGCTTTGAGCAGGAGATTGGACTAGAGATCTCCTGAAGTCCCTTCTGACCTTAACAGTGTTATGATTCTGCCTCTATGATCAATACTTGTAAACACCTTTTTAAAGTTCCCTTTTTCTGAAGTGTTCTTCCTCACTACTGAGGGAATAAGAAATATTTCACCCATCCCAATAAACAGTCTTCACAAAGCAAATTCTTTCTTGTATACAGAACTAACATATCATATAGCAACAGAAATTCATTTATCAGTGTGCCTGAATTCAGACATGTCAGGCTACCCCAAGGAACAAGAAAATTATTCATTTCACTGTCCTGTTACTCAGCCTTAGGCTTATCCAGCAGGGACATCAGTGTAGTTTGAAGATTCACACACTTGAGATAACAGCTGAAGAGCCATCAACTTTTGCTGCAGGAGCCATCACCAGCGATCCTCAACATCTCCCTAAAGTAGTCAGCAAAACCCATCTGCACTACTCATGTTAGTACGAGTGAGAGAGAGTGGAAGGGACACCTCATCTGTTTTGTACCACTTTTAGGAAGGAGGTGTCAGTTTGTCTCCATTGCCCAGAAGGAGGGCCTGCATAGTTACTGTAGCCCAGGCAACTAACTCTTAGGTTGCCAAACTTAGGCTGTGTGGGTCTCATCCTCTGTTACTATTGTGAAGATAAAACTGGAAATCTGGAGTTTAAAGCTTTCATTGAACATCACCAAAATCCTGGACCCTTAACACCCATAAAATATTTTTGTAAAATTTCTCTGATTAAGGCATCTTTGAAGGCACTTACCCTAATCCAAGATCACAGTCAAAATCTCTGCTCTAGAAGGGCCATAGTGACCTCCAAAGCTTCCCAGATATCTTTAAAGATTTTATTTTTATTAGTATTTTCAAGGTGCAACTGAGACAAAATGATAAACTTGTAAATCCTCCTTAACTAAAGGAAATCAAATGCTTTCAGGTTACCAAAATTTAAATACTAGTGTCACAGACACCTAGTTCTTACTGCTAAGTGCATATTTCTTTTCCTGTGAAGTCAATAAAGTGCATCTATTGCAACTTCTCTGAAGAAGAGGAAAGTTAGTACCTATTTATCAGAAAAGTGAAAAAAAGTAAAAGATGAGGTAATTAGATCAATCAGTTTAACTTCAATTCACAGAATAAATCTGGAACAGCCTTCAGTGCCTAGAGAACAACAGGGAGAGGAGCAGAAGCCAACACAGATTTGCCAAGAACAAACCAAAGCAAATTAAACTCAGTCTTTCAATGTTCAGGTAACAGGTCTTGTGGATAGATGAGAAGAATAGTTCATGTATCTTTACTCAGGCAAAGTTTTTGACACAGTCATAGTTGATAATCTCATATCCAAGCTAGGAAAAACATGGCCTTTAATCTGTGGGCACAAAAGTGATTAGATAACTACACCATAGAGAAGTTAATAAAGTCTCATTATGCTCAGGGTTCTGTGGGGGGTCTGCCTTAGATCTGCTTCTCTTCAAGGTTTTCATTAGCAAAACAGATGGTGGAATAGTCAGAATGCTCATTAGTTTTGCATATGACACAGTGCTAGGAAGGACCCCAAATGTGTTGTAAGATAACAGTAAAAATAAAAATCTGGAGAAATGGACTGGAAACATCGGATGTAACTCATCCTAGACAAGGAATAAGGGCAAGGTTAAGACACAAGTGCAAAATACTGCAGGACAAATCAATGATACAAATTCAGGATGCTAAACATTAGGAAGGAAGTTTTTCAAAAAGATCTTAAGGTTATATTGAATCTCAAATTGTGTCTCAGTCCACAATGTTAGGTTATTTTTAAAAGACAAATATTCTGCTCATGGTGTACAAACAGAAATACAGTCCACAAGATACACACTATGATCAGAGGTTGTAGAAGGCATGAGGAGATAAGATTGGAAGAATGGATTTTATCAGGCCTAAAATAAAAAAGACAAGAGAAAGATGTTAGTGGCAAGAATGTTTAATAATCTTAAGGCATTCCTGTTGTGGCAAGGGGAAGCAGTGCTGTTCTCTGTATCCACAATGAATGAGGCAAGAAGTAAGGCAGTTAAATTGACACAAGAACGATCAAATTAATTAGAAATGCTTTCTAATAATAAAGCTAATTGAGCATGGGAAGACATAGCTTGGGAAGACTGCATACTCTGTCACAGGAAGTCCTTAATGAAAGTTTAGTTGTACATCTTTCAGAAATGACGTATGTATTGCTAACTCTCTATAGAGCATTGAGATGGATCAAATTGGTTTGTATTTTGGAGTCCGCTGGGAGGCTGTGGCCCAGTAGGTAAAATAAGAACTGGGTTTTTTTCTCATAAGTGTAACTGTATTGTGCATTAGTTCATCATTTCAGTAAGGCTAGACACTTACATTTTAATGTATTTGCTTTCAGAAATTTTGCTTTTACTTAATTGAGGTAGAACTTATGTTGGGCATTATAACTTACATCAGTAGCAGCAGATGCCCATCACTGCTAGTTCTTGACTCTTCTCTTAGAAGTGTTTTTCCATAAGTACAGCTATTAGCACTGGTGCATACTGCTCTGTGTGGTCTGTTGGTTTTTATATTTATTCTAATTGTGCAGCACCCAAATGTGGTGGCCAAAGAACAGGAGTAATTAAAAAAATGTAATCATATGAACACTGCTCTTTATGGCTATATGCAATTGCAAAGATATTGGCTAAAAATTGGTAAGAATATTATTTCCATTAGACTGGAATATACATAAGTGACTTTGGTGACTTTAGAGACATTTAGAGACATTATAATCCTGCTTTGTTCTGTAACTGCAGTGTATCTCTCCCTATAGCAACCTTGTTCCATGGAGTCTAGGACTAATGAAACCATGGGCTTGTGTCTTGTAGTTGATCACCTCTTTGACCAAATTAATACTGAGGCTGCAGGGGAAGCTCATGCTCTGTCTTTTACTCGGGTGAGGACCCTGACTGAAAAAGCAGGTTCTCAAGAGCCCTGTAGAGCCTGGTGCCTGCCTGAGGCTTTCCCAAAGTTGAGTCATCCAGAAAATTTTCCTCATTTGGGTCCCCTTGTGTCTAACACAGGGCAAACTCATGCTGCAGCTTTTCCTTCAGTGGGTTGTTATCTAAGGTCCTCACTCATACAGGCCTTTTGTTTTTTTCTTTCTTGAAACTCCCAGGACAGGGTGTACAAGTCAAGTATTTATCAGAATGCATTAAAGACCTCCTTGTATTATTATTGGACTGCAAAAATCCCAGCACTACAATAGCCTAAGTTTCCCCCAAACTGCCAATATCATCCTGTCGAAATACACTTAACACATCACTTCTGTCCCTATACGGATTAACATCCATTCTCTGTCTTTTCCTCTATTCCTCATCATAATAGTCCTTGTTCCTTCCTGTATTCCCTGCCTACATTTGTTTAGCCTGGAGGCTGGCCAGGAGGTGATATCTGCTCTGGCTAGCCCAGACCCATGTACACGTGAAATGGTCAAGCTGGTGTTTCCCCTGCCTGAGTAAATGCCTGGTGCCTTTTCATTAAAGATTTGCAGCACAGATTTAGCCCTGGGAGCTGGCCCAGGAGCTGTGTGCACTGACTGATCCCAGCCATATCTGTGGATAAACCTTCCTTTGCCAAGCTGGAAGATGTGGTCAGGGCCTGAGTTTTTGGATGGGGTTGGCAGATAGGCTTCCCACTCCTTCAGACTGACTGCAAAAGAAATCTTTAGTTGGGGAAAACAGGCAAAGTTTTCCCTTGCTCTGCCCTACCACCTCCCCAGCTTTTAATCTGCTAGCTGTAGATCACACAAAGAACCTAGTAGCAACCCTTCCTATTCTCCACACACATCTGTATTTGCCATGTCTGTACTGCTGTACATCGTAATAAAGAAGCACTACTTCTGCAGGGTAGGACAAGGAGAAACTCCTTCCACCTACCATAAGCAGAAGAATAAGAAATGTAGAAACAAAATCTGGGATTAAAGAAGACAGCAAAAATCACCTCCAAAATTTGATTAAATGGAAGTAACTGAAGGCTCTTTAGCAGTTTCACTGAATTTAATATGGGTATTTTTCTGCCAATGAGAAAAAACTGGAAACCAAATTACTGTGGTAGACTTTCAATTAAAAAAAACAAACAAACAAAACCAAACCAGAAAATGTGTTTCATACATTGTTCACCTGATGTCTATTATTTAGTAAGTCATAAGTCTTTCATTTGTAAACAGAAATGTTCTTAGAATTTGAGAGACAGAAAAATATTTTGTGCAAAACTACTTTTGGAAGAAAAGCACTCTTGACTAAAAATATATCCAAAGCATTGTCTGAAAAATAAACTAACCCTAGGCAGTATAATTTGCTTCAGTGTTAGCTACAGAACACTTTCAGTTTACCTCTCTTGGCACATAAACTAGGGAGCATTGTGCTGTAGAAAAGGGAATGGGCTAGAGTGCCTCTTCTTTTACCTACAAATGTCTGCCTTCCTATTCGTGAGTGTTTCCTGGTCCTTTTTCCCCACCTGGATCCCATAAGCTTCTTTTAATCAATGGGTGTGCAAGAGTTTATGGTGCTGTGTATGTATGTGTATTATATTTGGTTCTTACAAGGGGTCAGTCAGGTGTGTGGTGCTCACAGTCACAGAGCACTAGCTCAGCATGAAATTTTCTGATGGACTTTGGTGTAATCTGAAGTCAAAAGAAGTATCTTGTAAATCCCTTAATTCCTGAAGCATAAATTGTCTCAAAATATCACTCAGGCTCACCTAAGAAGGTGAAAACAAATTCCCATAAAATGTCATTTTTACATACAGAAAGCCATAACCTCAGTCCCAGCTTTGAGGCAAAGCAGTTCCAATGAAATACAGAGTGGATCAACTGCTTTTCAATATGCACATTAGGACCAAAAAAGGATCTTTGTCCAGATAACGTTATGAACAAACAAAAAGCTGCCCAGTTTAACTCCCCCCCCCCCCCCCCCCCCCGAAATGTATTGATAGAAACTATTTTAGATATCAATAATATTGACTATATATAATTAACAATTCAGTACTTGAGCCTGAAATATTTGCACTTTTTGCCCCGATGAGAAGAAGGATTTTGCCATTTCCTGCCAGGAGCTCTGTATGCGAATTCACGAACAAGCAGTTCATCCCTGACATTTCCTTATGCTCAGACAGGCAAGGTGACATGTAAAGCCCAGGGGCAAAGGGAAACCTGATAGCTATATAACTGAGCTGCAGTCGGAAGTGGTGAATTCCCTGGACCACAGGGAAAGCTTCCTGTTCTTTGTAGATGATCCTATTATTGGAATACACTTGCCTGCAGTTAATCCTCAAAGTAATTAAATGGAAAGGAAGCAATTAAGTCACTGAAAAGGAATTACATCTGGTTCAGAGGGAAAATTCCAGCCCTAGGAAGTATTTCAGTGATAGCTGGATGTACTCAGTGTAAACAGGTATCTTCCTCTTTGCACAGATGATTAACATTTATATGCTAATAATATCTTGTGGTGATCAAATGAAATTGAAAAGCAGAAGTTCTCATTATTGTGGCCTATAAAGTACCAAGCAGAGAAATATTTATATATATTTTTCCTATGATGGGATAAAAACTACGCCCCGTATCTTCACCTTGCATCAATTAACCTGGCACCTTGAAAGCCAGTAAAGCAGTGTACATTTACATCTGCTGAGAAACTATCTCAGCATTTCAGTAAGCACATCCCAGAGAAGGAAGGTTGCAAAAATGAAACTGAGGGACATGATTCATACAAGTCTCCAAAGAGAAAGTATACCCAAGTTCAGAAGGACCTTGAAGTGAGTCCTTAAAATCAAGTGTCAGGGCTATGCAAAGCAAGACTGTATGGTTTTAAAATTGACAGAAATTTTAAAAGAAATACAATTTTAGATGTGTTGTAAACACCAATTGTTTTAGAATTCTTTTTTATGCTTGTTGATTAAACTTGTTAATTACTGCAAAATAGGACGTATCACTGCATTTTTAAGGTGCACTTTTTGCTCAGATTGTAACAAGGGATCCCATATATTGCTCCAGTCTATAGGTTAATTGCTGGAAAGCCATCAGGAGTATCTTGGAGAGATGTACTCATCAAAACTGTGACTGACGCTTCTGTATTTTCAGTGCTAGAAAATAAGTGGTTAAAAAACAACTATATTATTTTAAAATCTGTAGTACAGAAGTAGGATTCTGCTGTAAGAGCATAAGGAACCATAAAAGCTTCTCTTCTTTTCTTTGTCTTGCTTGTGTCTTTTATTTTTCATTTGCCCTGTTCCCTGGCACACTCTGGTGTTATATGGGATCTTACTGTTTTCACTGTTGCTGTCACCCAAGAAGCTGGAAGCTGGTCTGGCTGAAGGCAGAAGGTGATGTCCTGATGAGTGAATGACTACAGGTAAGGTAGGATAAGCTGCCTGTGGCACTAGCAGTGATTACTAGTAAGTGATGTTTGCTTTGGCTGAGCAAAAGGGGGTGATGCAGGAAAGAGAGCTGACGTTTAAAACAACAGATTCAAAACTATATTTGTGGAAAAAGACTAGTAAGAAAGATGGTGGTGGTAGGAACTAAGACCCGAGAGAGTGAGTGTATGGATGGGAGTTGTAGGTGTTTAATTGGACAAAAAAAGGTCGTATCTGACAGGTCAACCAGTAGCAAAGATGCTACCTTTTTGCTCAGTATTTGAGCTGAAAAATGTGCCCAGATTATTGATCTGAGACACAAACATTTGTTGCTGGGACTGGGAGATGGGAATGAAGGTTTGAGGAGAGAACAGCAACACTGACTGACCTTTGGTAGCCAATGTTACATACAACCTGCTTCATTATTTAAAGTATTTCACTAGCTGGCAAGAAAGAAGTGTCATTATGTGTTGCACATGAAGGACCAAACTTTACTTTTGAGTACCCATTGGTGTACTCAAGTTGGGTCTATTGTGCTAGCCCAGATACAGAACAGGCTCTTGCTATAGCTAGGTCTAGAACCTTTCTTTTTATCTTCTATCAGTCTTTAACTTGCTTCAGGCTCTCCCCTGCTCTCAGAGAATCAAATGCAAGATGACAGTCAGCTACATTATGATTTTCTTCAAGACCAGCTCCCTGAGCTATACATCTTCATTGCTATAATACAGATAGTAGTACTTGGATGCTTAGTTCCCCATAAACTCCATATATATCCATGAAGAACTGAATTGAATTTGATCAGACAGCTTTAATAGTGCAGTTTCTCAATTCTGGTGTCCCTTTCTATACAAGCTTGATGACCTTTTAGGCTCAGTTCTTCTGCCCATGTTTTGGCACTTATTACTATTTGCAATGCCCAGGAGTGTCTGCTGGGAGCTGACATATAACACAGGACCTGCAGATCTGTGCACTGCTTGAGCTAGACAACATACCCTGGAGTGTTTCACATGGTACTAGGCACCTTTGAATAGGCTAATGAATTGCTCCCTCAATGCGCTTTTTGGAGAGGTAATACATGTTCTCAGGGTGCTAAGTGCCATTTGTGTTGCTCAGAATGAACAAGCAAGGTTCTCCCCTTGCACTGAGCTCTACCTCTGGTTCTGCTGCTCCATCCTGGCATTTCTAAGCTATCCTGGCATGGCTGAAGGAGGGATGCAAACGCCCATTATGGTTAATTCTTGCTGTTGCAATGGATTCAGGGGAACTGTTGTCAAAGTTGGCATGACTGAATACTATCTTAAGGTTATTCAAGTTTATGTTGGGACTATCAGTTTGGACCCTAGCTACTTAGTTTCCTCTCTTTTGTAACCTTGTTCAGAAATAAGCCTTTGATATCTTAGTGAGAAAGGGAACAGACCAAGATTGTATCATAGCATAAGATGATTTATAAATTCATATGAAGGGCAGAATTTGCCAATAAATTTTTTTTCTATGTAGATTCTTGCATGTACACTCCTTACAAATGCCATATGAATTTATCAGTCCCAAAGTTATTTCAAACTAAGATGTTGATCATATTCTAGTTGTTTATTCATGCAATATTTTCTTTCCTTTTTAACTTTTTTTGGACTTCTGCATCACCTCGAATATATTCACTCCTACTGTAGCTGGACTTTGCAAACAAACATCACCAAAACAATTTTGAAGTGAGCATGCAGCTGTTCTGCTACAAGTGTTATATGCTGGCCACAGGAACAAAACCCACAAGGTTTTACTTGGAACCCAAAGGGCCAACTAGGAGGTTGTGTTGGGGGCGAATACAGGACTCATGGAAGATTTGGGTCAATAATTTCTCTGTTCCAGTAGTGCTAGTCTTAGGGCTGAAATTGCAGATAACAGTGGGAAGTCCTCAGTGCTGTTAAATTTTGTTTAGTTTGGAGTTCTGGCATTAAAAGGTCAATTTCATTTACATTATTGGCCATTTCTAGCTTACTATACCTGAAGAATGACTTCTCAAAGGCACGTAGAGAGCAGTTATCTCTGCAGTATACTATTCTGGGTACTGTGAAGGGGGAACAGGAATGCATAAACTGCCAGTTGGTTTGCTATGGTTTTGATAACTGAACAGTTTGTCTTTATGGCAGGAGACACTGTGGCCATGTTGCCACTACGCTGTGTAGGGAAGGCAGAACTTTGGAAAGCTTCGTTGCTTAGTCTCTTTGAAAGCAAATAAATAAAACTAAAATGTATTTAAAACTGACTCAAAACTGTGGCAACATTTAAGTAAGAGAAGCTAATCAATATATCAGTGGCACTGCTAAATCCTCCCCTCTTCTCTCTGCATGCTGCAATGAGCGAAATTCTTGCAGCCTCAAAACATGGGAAACTCATGATTTAAATGTGATTTTTTTTCCACAAATGTCAACACTTTGAAGAACATGTTGCAGCTGCTAGGCAAGTAGTCTAAAGCTGCAGGACTAGTGAGTACAACAGTGAATGAATCAAGCCAGCAAAACTGGGCAAGCTGCAGTATTTCATGCCCTTATAAACCAGAATGACTTCTCAGCCTTTGCTTTGTGCTGTAGGGGAGGATATGATGCACAGCAATGAACAGATTACCTGATGAAGGCACAATATTTTTAATTGAGTTCTTTACCTATCTATCTATCTATCCATCTATCTATCCATCTATCTATCTATCTATCTATCTATCTATCTATCTATCTATCTATCACTCCTATTTTATCTTCACTTACAAGGATTTTAAATTAACAAAAAATGAGCTGTTTGATGAATGTAATTTGTATAAAAATTCAACGGTGTTGCCACAGATAAAGCTAGGCAAAAATAGAGGTGTTGGTAGACTAGGTGCACTGTAACCCTACATATGTAAAGAAGACCAAGGCACAGAAAGGATACCTCTGTTTGTTGGAGAAGGATCCCAGGGAAAGATGCAATTAAAAAAAAAAAAAAAAGAATTCATACACATTTGTAGATTGAAAAGTGTGCTAACCAAATATAGGAAAAACGTCCTCCATTCCCAGACTGTCTGGTAAAATGAGATGCCCCTTGTAGGGGTCCGTTAAGTCCAGGGCTGGTGTCACTGCACAAGTCACACCATGCAGTCAGGCCTGGTGATGACATAACCTGCCAGCTGGAGGGGACTTCCCCAAAGAAGCCTATGTCACCACTCCTCAAAACAGTCCAGAGGCTTTCAAGGACTTCTGGAAACTGGATATAGCCAGGAGCAGCTGTTGTAACAGGTGTGCTGTTCAGTGATCCCTCAGGGTTAGATCCACAAGGGAATGAAACCTCCACTAACTCTGATTGTCAGGGGCCAGCTTGTGAGTCCATGATCCTCATATCCCTTTGGGTTTTTTTCAGCTGTCATCTTTGGAAATGTGTAAAGCCCATTTGAGCTTCAGATTTGGGTAGGCAGAGGAGGCTGGCTTGTCCCACCAACACGAAGCCTGAACCAGGACTTCCTTCCCTCTGGTGAAGGCTGCAAGTGGCCGGGGGATGGCTTCTGCTTCATTCCCTGCCTGAGTGGATGTTTCACCATGCTATGCAGACTGGAACAGTCTCCAGAGGGGAGATATCCAGTGTGGCTTCTCGTGTCACGTGGCTTGGAGCGAGGTGTATAGCCCCCTCCACCATGCATCAGCAGCTTGGTGGCTCTCAGATGAGAGGAGGAGCTCAATCCCAGCAGGAACACAGCAATCACAGTGTGCCCTCGTAGATGCAGGACTACTGACAGAGGCAGGCACAAGACACACCTCCAGTCTGGTAGATTGCACAGTGGAAGTATGATGCATTAACTGTGAAATATGTCTTTTGGTGATTCATACTATAAATTAAATGTTATCCTAATTCTTTTCAGTACAAAATGTACTTTGAAGAGTTATTCTTCTGGTATGAATCACCAAACCAATCCTTCCTCTAGATTAGCAACAGAGAGTAAACTACAACTGGTCAGGGAAAAGATTATAACTTTTCTCCACTCATTTTGAATTAGGGAATATATTCTGTTTAAGATAATATTTTCCAGGAAACCAAGTCTCCAAAAACTGAATTCTGGCACCCCTAAATGTGGACTTTCAAGCCTGCTGTCCAGCGTGGATAACTTATGTGGCCAGGCAGTTCTTGGTGTTGCCTCAGCCGGCACTGAAGTGGTGGAGGATTGGCTGCCTGAGGAGCAGCTAACGAGAGAAACCACAGGCTCAGCTGCCTTTCAGAGCCATTCTTGGTGGGAGTGGGGACCCAGAAGCCTTGGAAGTGCCACCGTTGCAGGAAGAAGTCAGATGGGCAATTTGGAGAAAAAAAATGGCAGGGCATCCAGAGCCTAAAAGTCCCTGGCATCCAGCTGGGGCATGTGGGGAAGCAGGCAGGGAGAGGCAGAGAGGTGGATGAGTGGGGTAGATCTTCTCCCTGGTTGCCTTGTTTTGGTCAAAAGCTTTGACAGAACTGCATATCCCTGCACAAAACTGAATATGCAGCTTTTCCCAAGGGAAATATTTCAACTAGTTGTCTTTAATTTCTTGAGTTTTGGATCCTGGAGGCTTAGAGCCTTAAATAGAATAGTAGAAGCCTTTGCTTACAGGTATGATCTTCAGCCTATTCACAACTCTAGCAGTGAATGTTCAGATTAAGTTTGGCATTTGGAGCATGGGGACAGAGCAAGACCTCTTGAGTTGAACTTGAAAATAAAGCATGACAGGAGTAGTGGTAGGAAGAACTACTTACCCACCAAACTGAGTGTGAATGCTATGGTTATGCACAGGAGGTGTTTTTAACAGCAAGGTCTACTGAACCCTAGCAAGCTAACTGCAGACCATCCCTGCACAGTGTAACCCCTGGAGAAGTATTTAACTCTCCTGTAGTGTGTTACACAACTGCATACTTATCAGCTGTTTTAGCAGCAATGAGCCCTGGAGTCTATTCCTGGCTGAAGGTGATGCGCTAGGTATGAGGAATAGAATAGTTTAAAAAAATAAGAATATCTAGAATAGCTTAGTCACTCCATAAGACACTGTCAGGCACTAGATAAGATTACAAAGAGTTAAATGTGATCTGGAGATGGTCTGCAGTAACAGGAAAGCCATGGACAGGACCTTCTCTTAAGTTAATTTAAAAAGTTATGATTTTCCCCAGCCTTTGTTTGTTGAGGTTCATGATTTCAGTCAATGATAAGGAAAATGAATTCTAAAAGTTTCCAGGAATAGGCGCAAGTTTTGGCCTGGGCAATGTTTTCTGAAAATGTAGCCAAGCTCTACCACTGTAGAAGCACAATAGGAGAAACAATGCAGTTTAAGAACAGTAACCAGCTACTTTAGCATCTTCTAAAGAAAAGAAAAGAAAAAAAAAAAAAAGGGGGCAATTTATTAAAAATTTGCCAAAAGTGCCAAATTTCAACTCTTTTTCTTTCTGCAATGTCCAAAATATTCAACTTTTTTTGTCGGACCACCAGAATAATCTGACAATGTTCAGGATTTATAAACTGAGTTTTAGAATTTGCAATAGCAACAGGATTTTTACTTCGGGAAAGTTTAAAGAGCTGATGAAAACTAAATTACTGCTACTGAACCATAACTTAAAGCAAGAAGAAATAAACTAAACTATTAAATGCACCAGAAATAAATGACAAGTTTTTTTCTTGTGAGTTTATTGTTCCTTGTAGTTGGGATACCACATACAAAATGGTGGTTATTACAAGCAGCTGCTGTCTCTAACTGCCCTATTATTAGCACTATTAGCACTTGCTGCTCTCAAAAGTCTTAACTAATCTACATTTTTAATCATAAAAGAACACTGCGCTTTTCTTTCTAAAAGTGGATCTACTCCACTCTTTAATAGTTTTAGTCTTCAGCTTTCTAAGTATATTTCTTAAAGCAATGTGGCATTTTTCTTGCTTTATACTGAACTCCTTCGGCCCACAAAAGTATTCTAAAAATGTTTTTCAAATTCAAAAACAGTCTTCTAGATGAGTTTTACACAGAATCATTATTTTTGGAACATATATGTGCTTTTCAGAGTGCTTCATAAAGTTAATCTTACCTAAAGATGTGAGAAAGCACAGAGCTGTTACTATAAAAAAATGTTTAGGTGGGTAAATACTATCTTCAGTTTTATGACTTTAGATTTGAAGACATCTTATTATATTTCAAATGAAATGCAGGTAATTAGAAAAGAAAACAAAAAAAATCTGAACAAAGTAAAAAAATAAGTAAGAAGTAGCTTACTGTGCATGTCAGATTTTAATATGAGTAGAAAAAACTTTTCTGCATAAATATTTATTCTTTAATTGTTTATATTCGTAAGTCATTCACATTTTTTTTTGCAGCCCTACTGAAATATGTTTGTTAGGTTTGAGATCAGTATGCAAACCATAAAACTTGAAATGCCAAATTGCATTCCTCTCCAAAGCATGTTAAGCTTCTATTGCACAGTATTGTGACTGCAAGGACATATTGAGATGTTCATATCAACACATATCATAATACATGGGTATACTGAAGGTAGGAGATGTAGATGAAGAATTGATTGACCCTCAGAGAAGAATTTAAATTACCTGGTCTCTTTCAATGCATGTGATTATGAGAATTTTCCCCATCTGTCCTTCTGCTCTGAAGAAAAATGTTCATGGAACTGACCAGCAGATGCTTCATTATTGTTAAACCACTGACAGAATAGTAAGGATACCATGTGACTGTTACCCCTCTGTATGATTACTTGGCTTGCTTTGATTTCTTCTTTCAGGTTTAAAGCTGCTTCAGGCAATGCAAAACAACAGAATTGGCATGTTCCTTACATGTAAGATGAATATTACTTTTATTATACTGTTGGCTTCATGAGGTTTATTCAAAATTCATATAATGATAAACATTGCTTTTCAGTGCTGTTTCATTTTCATAACCTGATCTGTCCTCCATGAAGAGCATGAAAGCTGTACTACATCCAGCCATGTATTTTCATACATTTATTTCATGTAAAAGCATCAATATATTGCTACATGTGGTCTTTAGCTCAAATAAATAGATATTTTGGTACTGTGAAAAAATACAAAAGGATAAATTTCTACCTTTTCTTTGCACAGCTATTATAGGTCCAAATAATTATCTATATCTCATCATGTTGATGAGTGTTTCAATATTTTAACTAATGAAATAAAACTAAATATTTTTTTAAGAAAAGTTTATAATGTGAATATTTCTCTTAATTTTCTCTCAAATGCACAAGCATGGCCTCTGTATCTTCAGTTTTATTATGCTATGGGTCTGCACACATGCTGTGAAACACAAGCACATTTTCATGCTTTCAGAGAGGACTGAAATTTATATACAACCATCTGACAACCTAATCATTCTCTTAGAAATCATTGGGTTAGAGCTTTGCTTTACATTTTTCATTAGTATCCATTAAATCAGCAGGATAGATTTCTTGGCAAGACTGTAGCAGCTCCATCATTGGAGATCTAGGAACTTGCTAGACAAACATCTATTTCAAGCTTCATAAAACAAATTAATCCTACTTTTGGACAGAGTGATGAATTAGATAGCCCCTAGCACCACTTCCAATCTCATGATTGGATCATGTTTCCTGAAAAAGAGCATATAAAATGATTTCTGGCACATGGAGATTCTGAATCAGGCTGTAGACTGACCCTATTGACCAGATGGTCACTTCTCAGCAGAACGGCAGGAGGTGTGTGTGTGTATGAAAGGTATGGGTATTTATAGGTGGGTGTTGAATAAAAACTTAGGGGGAATATGATGAATAACTGGAGAATGTAAGACATTCTGTCATCTCAGAATCCAAGAAAGAACTCTTTATCCCAGCATGTGTCCCTGATGTATCTCTGAGATGCCTCACAGAGATTAAAAAATGGTGAAACAACAAATTTAACTGTTCATTTGGGGTAGAATGAAAGAAATGTTAAGTGTGGAGAAATGTTTTTTGCCATTCTTGTCAATAGTTTGAACAGGAAAAAAGCCACATGGAATTTACCATAGTGCTAAGTTCTTAGAAGTGAAAAATAACAGTAATCAGAAAAGGTTGGAAATTTGTTATAACATTTGTTTTTCACCCTTTCCCTGTCAGCCTATGAACACTGAGAATTCTATTACATTTTAGAAGTTCAAAATCCTTTATATGCATTAGAAATTACTGTCTGTGCTATAGCAACACCTGGAGACTCTAAAGGAGTCTTGGCCTTTTGAAGATAAATGCATACCCGCAATACTTAGAAGCAATGCATTTCCCACAGAGTTTGAATTCCAATCAGAAAAGCCAGGAAAGAGATTCCTAGTTTGTGAGGAGGGGTTTGTGTTTCTTTTTGCTTGTTGGTTTGGTTTGGTTTGGTTTGAAGTTTGTAGAAACTAATGCAGAGAAAAAGCACATATGTGGCTTAAAAATTATGCAGGAAACCTATGATACATATCGCATATGATGAATCGCTGCCAAAGGTTGTTCTGTAGGCATATAATAATATTTATTGTAAGCAGACAGTAATTATACGATTTGATCTACAAGTTGCAAGAGATCACTTGAAGGGATCCAATGGCAGGCCCATGACCTCTGCTTATAAACCATTTAGCAATCATCAAAAGTGGTTTTACGTGTGCATGTTTGTTTGCATACCCTGTTGTATGCATCTGAAACTCAGTTGCTGCTTATGCAATATATGGTTATTTACTACATTTGTCAGAATAGTATCGATATGCATTTTTTTGATGAGAAAAAAGTGAGTAATTGAAGTAGAAGGCTACTACAGAGAGAGAAAAAAAATCTGGCAATGTCTTTATAGATACAGAGGAGAGATTTCTGTATTGAGTGTCTTAAGTACAGTCTCTAGACTGTGCAGAACACTGAAGGAACTGCATTCCCAGCTTGGGAAGTTTGTCAGGAAGAAAATGAAGATCTGCTATTGCATTTTAGAAGGTAATTTTTGAAGTGAAAAACTTCATAAGATTAAATTGTGGACACTTGGCCATCCCATGTGAATCCATAATTTGTCATTCTACAAGGTGTTAAATCACCATGATGTCAACAGATCCCAGAAGACTTAGCTTGGATGACACAACTGCGACAATACTAAATGATAAAACTACAAGAAAGACCACATGGAGAACAGGGAAAAGCAACAAGTCTTAAGGTGCTTCCTGTAGTCACACATGCCACAAATATTAGCCAAGGATTTTTGCATGTAGTCAAACCAACATATTCTGCTTGACGAAGACAGGAAGAGAGTCACATGAAGTCGCTGGAGTAAGAAAAAGATAAAACGTGTATCTTATATTTTGTGAATTAAATAAAGACAAACTAATTCTTTTCACTTCCATTCAGTATTAGAAATATCAAACAATAAAATCCACAATGTACACTAGATTTATGGATAAAATGAAAAAGAAATAAAAAACATCTATTTTCATTCTTCTGGTGGAGTTTTTAGTTATGCTGAAGGATATTTCCTCAAATTGTAATAAAAATATGCTTGACTATCCATTGTCTGCCTTATAAAATGTTTTGTTTACAGATAAATGAGTGTAGATATACTTCAAATTTAAAGGTTTATTTTTAAGAAACCTGGGTGATTCATTATTTTATTGTTATGCTACTAATTTATTAGAAATTGGCTTCAATTCTTTAGTATTACTTATGTAAGGGAATTAGCACAGTGAATATAATTTTTAGAAATCTCTACCTGAAGGAAAAAATGTTGCTGGAATCCATTAAAATTAAGAGAGAGTGCTTATTTTCTGTTATACTTAACACTTTTTATTGACGCTAGGGCCTTATAGCACTTCCACAAACCTGTTAGCTTCATTTCTGGTAAACTACATCTGAGTTTGCTCTATAGGCAGTGGGCTTGGCAGTCACCAGGCACAGAAAGTTGTGGAGACCGGTTATGTACTTGCTCACTGTTCAAGTATAGGGTTCCTGAAGCGGATCTGACCTGGACTGGAGCATGGGACTGTTTATATCCTCATGCCTACTGGGACCCAGTTAAGAATTCCTGCCTGGATGCCAATCCATGGGTTACGTTTTCCAGCCAGTCTCCACTGTGACTGAGACCTTCCCAATTGCTCTGCCAGTTATGGTGGGAATCAAATTAAGTAAAAATGACAGAAAGACTGATCACAGTGGAGAGGAAGGAGGAAACATTGGCTGTGGAAGGGACAGGATCTGTTCAGCTGGAGGGTTTAACAATGACTTTGTTTGATGGGTTACATTTGTGAAGAACAGTAAAACTCCATGTTGTGGTAAGAGCACAGGGCCTTCACTCTTCTTGGCCAGTGGGAAAACATCCCCTGAACAAACCTACTTGCAACCCTTCACTCACCAGAGTATCCCCATATGCTACTGTTTGCCACCAAGGGCTTCTTTTGGATTAAATCTGCACTGGTGTTTGACCAAGGCACACAGAAAAGGAGGCTCAGAAGTACTATTCATTGCTGTCTCTGAGCCTCCCTCCTGAGGCCCTCAAGAACCCTCAACTGACTGTCAAACATAAAAAAAATAAAGTCAAATTATTACACACTGGAATATTTTTTAGGTAGTGTTGCCTATGCTGAGGGTTAAGGAGAGGGCATGTGACAGTATAAAAGCAAAACAAAATGAAACAACACCCCTACACCTGCAATTTATTAAATAATGTACCTAGCCTTTAGGCACCCATCTCCTGAAAGAGGATGGAGGCACAGGGTTTGCTACCTCACCTCCATGGGCAGCGTGTGCATGGGTTTATGAGCCTTGATAAGAAACCTTTCATTGCGAATGGGGGACACCCCAGGCTATGCAGCAGAGAAATAACAAGCTGTCAAGTGAATCTGAGATGTCATTGGTTCCCATATGATGCAGAGAAGAAAAGTGTGTTCTGTCACCTTGATGCCCAGGGCCTGTAACCTCCTCGGAGGGAGGGAAGCTGAGACACATCTTCCAGAGAAGGGAGTGCTGTCTACTTTGAGTGGTGAAGGTGGCAGGGGAGATGCTACTGCTGTATAATAACATCATGGCACAGTGAAAAGGTGCAGCCCCTCATCTAGCTCCACCACAACATGAGGGAACTGCAAACCAACAAATTTTGCCTCAGGAAGACTGCCTTTACCACAAGGCTAGAGACAGGGAATGGCATGTTATGTCACTCCCACTGTGTGCAATTACATACTAACGAACATCTGAGAGGAGACAGAAAAGAAATAGAGAGAAAGGAAGTAAAGGAATGAGGAGGCTTGACAGCTGAATGGAGGGCAGTTGGGACATCTGGGTAGGAGAAAGAGTATCTCTCTCCTGTTTTCAGGTCCTAACTGCACTAAACTAAGGAGGGATTGTGAGGCTGCACGTGTGGGTTTCCCAGCTCTGCCCCAAGCAGCTAGAAGTTGGGTGCTACCCATGTCCTCATCCACATCCAAAGCCAAGCAGATATGGCAGAACCTGTCTTTAATGTAAGAGCTTCACAGTCAGTGCACTCACTGAGGAAAGAGAACTCTTCATTGCATATTCTTTGATTCAAAATCATATTTCCCATCTCAGAGGTAAGTTTCCTGAGCACTGAGGTGTGAAGGGATAGAGATGCCCTTCACATCCTTAGCTGAAACATACTGCTGAGTGAAACCAAATTCAAGGTTTACTGTGGGAAAAAGAGATGAAGAGATGTAGAGCACGATTTGAGCACCCAGGTTCAGTTTAGAAAGGTGATGTCTTGGACTATAATGTTCTGTGCCAAAGAACAGTTTCTGTGTTTTGTATTAAAGAAAAACTGTCCCAGCATCAGAGACACCAAAACTCTAGATTTCCTCATCCAAAAACTGTCTTAACATTAGACTAGAGCATTTTCTTTCTCCTGTTATTTTATCTTCTTCTCCTTCTGACTCAGCAACCCCCCCTCTATACAGTGGCACAGCTTGGATGGAGAGAAGTAGATAAGAGAAGACGGAGGGAAGGGTCAGAGCCAAAGATTATAATTTTCTCTCTGCAGCAGACTCTACTCCCACAGCTGTGGCATTATTCTCAGATACAGCTTGCCTAGATCTGAAGACTGAATTGCACCGTAAGTCCTTCTGCCTGGGTGAAAACCTCCTCATATGAGGCTATTAAACAAACAGACATTTGTTCTGCTGCATCTTGTGCAAGAAAGTGTGGCTCCCTCTATTTCTTGAAAGGAGTTGTTTCCCATTAGACTGTTTTAGGATTACTCCAACTGAGTGTTCCAGAATAGACCTCAAATTAAATAGTGAATATTAAGTAGAGGAAGCATGGTAAGTAGAGGAAGACCCAGTTTCTGAACTTAAACAGTGCTCAGGCATGAGCCACAGAGACCTGCCAAGCCTGAGGTTGTTTTAGACCTGCACAAATTTTACTCTCTTCCTCCTTTACTTCTCAAAGCAAAGTTATGCCCAGTAACATCTTTAAACTTCTTAAAGATTTCCAAATGCTAGGAACCACTGCAAGAGCTTCTTTGCTCTATTTTCATGTCCAGATACCTTCTACTGAACCTTTGGTCTCACTTCTGCCTCTGATTTGTTCTTTGTTATTTGCCCCTTGAATTCAGCTAAGACCCAGATTCCTGACTGCATGCTCAGAAGGAAGGTGAGCCTTCAGCTTTGGCTGTGCTCAAGCTCACCCTGGCCTGGTTTTCCCCAAAAGGTCCTGAGTGAGGCCGTACATGAACAGGGATTGTGAGGATTGAAATCCTGGCTGCAAGTGCCTAAGTCCTCCCTAAAGCCCCTACTCAGCTGCTCTAAGGTTGAAATCAATAAACTAAAGCCAGAAGGTTCTGAGACAGATGTGACAAGTGTGAGGTAAAGGGTTAAAATAAGTGCCTTGTTGGTGGTTCATTTTCATAAGGGGGTAGGCATTCATTCATGCTGGAAGCCATTGAACTAGGAACGTATGAAGTCTTTAATTAAAGTTGATTAAAATGGTAATTTTTAGCGATCATTTAGAATAACATTTTTTTTCTCTCCTCACTCCACATTTGAAAACGTTCAAACTACTTCAGTGGACTGCAACCTAAGTAATCCTGCTCCTATTTTTAGGGACATAAGCCCTGGCTTCAGCAGGGCCATGGCAGTTAGAATAAGAAGATTTTGCAAGTGTGGAGGATTAGCCTTTGCAGCAGTTGTATGACAAAGCAATACAGTCACCACTGATAACACAGGAGGAGGAAAGAATTTATCATCTATTACATATTCATATTTGACTTTTTTTAACTCAGCAACCTGCTAAAATCTATCCAAAATGACTCTTCTTTTGGATTAACTCGTAGGTTTCAGACCCATGAATGTTTCACCTCACTGCAGAGCAGAGTGGAGGAATACTGGATGCCAGCACTGTCCTGGAAATGAGAACACTAAGCATCACAGTTTGGGTCCTGTCTAATCCTCTGGTGTGGAGTTAACCTGCTGAGACCTAAAAGCTCCTCTCTTCCTGGGTACTGATCTTTGTAATCACAAGGAAAGCAGCTAATTAAGTACACAGATGAAGGGACATTTTATTATTCAGCTCTTAGATATCTGTACTAGCTTTACACTTCCTCTAAAATCCATGCTCCAGCTGAGCAAGTGAACCAGTGCCCTTAAATTTTATGACATCAATCCTGCACTGGCGAACCTGCAGGATAACAAAGGAGAGAAATTACTGAAACAGCAAACCCGCAGAGGATAGCACAGAAGGCTAAGAGGTAAAACTTGTCATTAAAGCAAAAAGCCCCCAACCTACACCATTCCCCCTTGTCCCCTCCATAAAACCCCAAACAAAGACCCCCAAGCAGCCAAACTCAAAACTCTGTAATAGCCCTGCTTGGTGAAACACACAGGATTTCAGAACTAGGGTGGATAAAAAAGGTCAGAGACGTGTAGCTTTGTATATTTACTGTGTTGGGATAAATCTCGCCTTTCAGTTGCAGAAATTTTTGATGTAAAGAAGTGATAGCAGGGGCATCAGATAATCTTGGTTACCTTAATTTATATGTTTATCCGGTCCTGTTTACATTGCCTTGAAGTTCACTGTCTATAGATTTTTCAGAGGTCTCCTTTTCTGACGTAAACATTCAGGGATAAGGCACTTCAAACTCATGCATAAGTGTTTACAGCTCCTGAGGGACACACTTCTCTTCCTTTTTATGCAAACTTATGGCATGAAGCAGCCATTAATTCAGACCATAGGTACCCTGAAAGATACCCTATTGCCCACATACTGCAAGGTGTTGGAATGATTTTAAGTCATTTGCCCCTCTTGTAGTGCCTTAGGTCTTCTCTCAGGAAGCTGTCGTGTTCAATGGAAAAACAGGGGAGCCTTAAAACCTTGAAAGCCTCTTTAAGGTAACTGCTAGTGGGCAGATGCAACAGACAAGCAGAGATTTCTGGAAAGGAGGTCCCAGGAATCCTTCTTTTTCCAGGCCAATACTAGTTGCAGGGTGGTATAAAGGCATGGCAGAAACTCGGCGTTTCCAGATCCTATGTTGATATCTATGGAGAATGCCAGTGCTAGGTTATTGTTGGACTCAATGATCTTTTTCAACCTAAATGATTCTATACTTTGTATTTTCAATACAATGAAATACCAAACACAGGCGAACCTTCCTTAGTGAATCTATGACATTAGTATGAGCAATTTTGGTCTTTAAGCAGTTTCACTGGGTCTGGACATTAACAAAATTGTTATCCTCTGATACAGACCCATGATCAAAGTTACAAAGACATCTTTGATGCTGATAGATGTGCCTAGTGGGATTTGCAAAGCACCTAAAGAATGTAGGTGCCGAATTTCAATTGCTTTGGCAGAAATCCTAAAAGAGAGATTTACTAGATGACACAAATGTCTAAAAATGAGTTAGAATATTGCCTAAGTTTCAGGTGTGAGCCCTACCATCCCCCTGCAAGGGTTCTGAACCTTGATGGAGGAGTCTAAGGTCTCTACAGACTTCATGGGAGGCTCAGGTCCTTCTGTTTGCTTTGCAGCAAGCAACCTGTGAGTGCCTAGCATTAACTCATCAAAGTTTTGAGAGAAATGTCAGAAATACTGACCATCCTTGTGGTTCAAGACTCATATTCAGAACTTCAGGATGTTTTGATCAGTTCTGAATTCATAGAAAAGGTGGGCTGTTTTTTTTTTTCCCCTCCTGAGAATAGATTTATCCAGCCTTTCTTTTAAGAGAAGCTGAGCTCGATGTCAGAACTGCACCTGGTGGCAGCCTCCTTGTATTAGCCTGGTGAAAAAGCCCAAACACTTAGAGCCTTTTTCAGCTTCATCTTCCTTTTCCCTAAACAATGTCCTGAGTGTCAGCCTACACGATGCTTGGGCAAGGCCAGACTTTAAGCTACAGTGAAGCTAAGCCATTTGGATAACACACACCAGAGAGAAAGCGCATGCAAGGAAATGGGTTTGAGTGCTGAAAATCAGGTATTCAACTTGAAAAGCATGTTTCTGGTTCCAGCTCCTGCTGTGAAGACTTTTCTAGAGTTTTTAGTCCATTGGCTAAATGTGTGAGAAATTGAGAATTACTGCCCAGGATTCTCCACTTCCACCCCTGGATAGCCCCTGCTAGATATCCTTTTCCGTAAATAATGTCACTCAAGTTATTTGCTATGCAGTGCAGGAAAGACAGTGTGTCCCCAGGCTGCCTATTCTATCAGGGTTATGCTAGTCTCATGGATACGTGGGTTGGACTCTGCTCACGTTGCAGAGTCAACAGAATTTAGGGCTATGTTTCCAAACTGTCCTGCCACTGAGAAACATCTACTTCTGCTCCCTCAACTGTAAAGAAAAGGATGCCTTCATTACTTTGGAAGTGTGTTGAATACCTCTGCTGGAGTGGGATCTTCAGCAGGTGTGAGGTGTGTGCTAGCCATCAGCATACACACAATTGCCATATGCAGAAGGCATAGGTACCTAAAAGAAATCTTAATTAGCAAGTATCCATTGAAATTTAGATGCCTCGAAATTTAGGTGACAGGAGGAGGGGGGAAGGATGCTATCTTCTAATTTGGGATTGGAAATTTCAGTCCCTGTAGTTACTAAAGCCCTACTGGAGAGGCACTTATCTGATTCTTGGAAGCTTTGCAAATTTAACTTTGGAGCCCTTCCCTCTGAACCTCTGAACCCTAGATAAACAAGTGGAAGATTTTTCTTTGCTTCTACCTTCACTAGCAGCAGCCTGGATGGTTCAGTTTGTCCTCTGTGAACCCCTAAGGCTTACTTACTGTCATGGCAGTTCAGTCTGACACTTGTAAACCTGAACATCACCATGACACTGCAGCAGAACACTGGTGATTTAAGTGTAGGGTAATTTCAGTTTGGTTTATTTCTTATAAAAAATAAAATCAAGGAAAACTATCTCAGGGAAGTTTCATATAACATCACAGACCCTATTCTGGCATAATTCCATGCCCTCTAGAATATCCTTCCATTAAACCGATTGCAAAGCTTATATGCACTAGAAATTGAAAGGCAATGTGGGTTTATCACTTAATCTTTAATATTAGTTTTTCCTTTTTTTTTTTTTTTTTTTTTTTTTTTATGGGACACTTTAGTTGAATCTCTTCAGAGACTATATAATTTCTTTCCTGGTTTTCCATCTAAGATTTTTCAGTGGAACAAGTATTTGTCATAGATCATTTTGACCTGAGGTCTCCTCATCAACAATGTACACATCAACCACACTCTGAAATGTGTTCAGTTTTCTTTTAAATCTGTCATGAATTTGCTAATCTTCAGCTCACCCTCTATATCACTCAGATAAATTATAAGCCTAGCGATTCTGCAAATTCTGAGCAGCATCTCTCTTTTTTATTATTTTTTTCCTTGCAGCAGAGATTTGTTTCATGCACAATCATTTTAATTTGTTTATCAGGATACGAGAAAGGCATTTTGAATAAGATAAACACTGAGCTGAACTTTCACCCAAACAGGAACCAAATTAATCTCAATGTTAGGAAAATAGTCTTTAGAAATACTAAATCTCTGTTTTGCAGAGATATGGCAATTTCACAAGAAAACCAGAATGAGATATTTACAAAACCATTTATATGACACACTCAGATGATCTTTGGAGTAGAATAGTCTTCTAATTTTTGAAGTTTCCCCATCACTAGATTATATTGGTTCTGGCTTTTTAACAATGCACATAAAAATACATTTCTATAAATCTGGTTCATTGGTTTTGCTACTCTTTTGCACACTATGGTTTATTATATTGCTACCTCTTAGCTAGCCCCTGTTCTAGTGAGGTAAATTTTATGGGAGCTGCATTTAGACCAAACTATGCATACATAATATGCAGCTGACATTTTATATGAAATGCTAACAGAAGCAGCTGATTTTGTTTCTAGTGAAGTCAGTAGATACAGAACAAGTCCTGAAGTAAGTATTTATTCATGAGTATTAGTTGCTGCACACACATATCCTTACCTGGCAGATGTGCTAGGGACATGCAACGTTGCTAAGAGCTATGAGGACAGCATAAATTTTAGGAAGAATTACAATTCCTGAACTGAAAGAAGGAGTAATTGTTCCATCTTCTCAGATTACTTATGCTGGGATCAAACTGAAGTGCTTTGGTTAATGGTATGTGTGTTTGCTGCTACAGTTACCCTCCTACTGGAAAATACAATTTTGAAGAAAGTAAAAATGGCTAGATGAATTTGCCAATTTCATTGCAATTCAAGGGAAGAAAAGGGAGGAAGGCTTTTATATAAAACAGATGTCATATATACAAAATATTGTCTTTTCAGGTCTGTAATATTTTGGTTTTTCGATATGAAATGGTTTTGAATTTTAAAAATTCATAGAATCAAAGAATCACAGGAAAATTCAGGTTGGAAGGAACTTAATCCAGTCTGTTCCTGATAATAGACTCAACATTATACTCAGACCAGATTATAGTGTAAAAACTGCAGAAAAAATCAAATATGAGTCAAAATATTGTGATTAATCATAAATGGAGAGAAAAGAATAAATGATACTTTCAAGACAATTTGAAATTGTCTGCTTTCTTCCTGGTAGGCTATGATCCAATATTGAAAATATGAGTTTCCCAGGAAGCAGAAACTCCTTTATAACTCATTTATAACTTCAGCTGACAGCATCATAGTGTACCAAAGCCAACACAATAATACAAGAGTCAGATTCAGTAACTGAAAATCTCACGTGTCTAAATTAAAGCTGGTCAAAGGGCCACACTATTGTAAATATTGTAGTTGATTTACTCAGAGTGAATATTGATTTTCCATATACACAAGAATAAGTTTATACCCTAGAGGAATAGCAATCCAACCTGCATGTTAAGCTCAAGCACAAATAATGTGTCATTTCAGTATCAAATGGAAAAGTGTATTTCAAACAGTAAGGCTACCAGACCTCTCGTCTTTGGATTCCCCTGTGACTCTCTAGCAGTATTTTAAGACAGAGCTGAAATTCCAGATTCAGTGTTTCTGGTTCCCCAGATGTGCTAAATCCTCTTCTCTCATCCGCTTCTCACAGTCCTGGCAAATTCCGCCTCTCTCCTGTACCAGCTTCTTGCAACAAATAAAAAAAAAAGAAAATGAACCAAGGATTGACTGCTGTCCTGAAACACATAAAATTAAACCAAACAAGCCTTTCCATGCCCCTCTTCCCCACACAGTTGATACTATAAGTTAGGAAAAGAATGTTGTCTTTAAAAAGTCAGCCTCTAGGTATAAAAGGAATGGATAGTATTTAAGTACCTAATACAATCCAGAGTGCTTCTTTTTAGTGTTTTGACACTTTGATCAGACAAAATATTGCAGGTAACTTTGTACAGTATTTTAATGGAAGTATACTATGAATAAACATGTCTTGCTGCCAGCATGAAAAAAAGACAAGAAAGGCAAGAAAGTGGAAAGCAAACACATGTGTAATGTGTAAAGACACAGAATGAAAAGGAATAATAATAAAAAAAGTAATAACAGTGATACTGAATGGAGAAATACAGAAAACAAAAAAAAATGGGAGTGGAAGGAAATTAGAAGACTCAAAGGTGAAAAATGCAGTGAAGCAGCAAAATGGGAAATCCAAAAAAATAGAAAAGAAAAGCAAATAAAAATGAATTAAAGAAATCTCCGTGCAGTCACACTGCATAGAAATAAACAAAGTAGAACATCTAGGGAGATAAGGAGATAATCCAAGAATGAAAATATGAATGTAAATTGAAATGTGTATTATTGGAAGATGGGAACAGCAAATACTGTAATGTAAGTTAATAATGGAAAGCAAGGGGGAGGCCAAGAATTTTGGAAGAAAGTTCTTGACCAATTCGAAAAAGTTTCAGGATCTGATTTTTAGGTTTTTAGATTACAACTGACAAATCTTTCCATGGTGGTTAAAGACCACCACTTCCTCAGCTGCTTTCCCTTCGCTTTTGTTTTACTCTGGTGTTGGAGAGACTTGTTGGAAAGTGTGTCCTGCTTGTACTTCAGCTGCAGCAAGGCACAGCTTGCAGCGCTGGGGCTGAAGTGCTTGGGCTGAGGTTTTGCGCAGTCTCCATATGGTTCTTTGAAGGTTTGGGTTAGTTTGTCTACCAAAAGCCCTGTGTGAGAACAAATGTCAAAAAAGTCATTGAAGGAAATACACCCTTGCAAAAGGCCTGAACCATGCAAGGTCTGCTGTGTGGGGGAAGAGTAACATAAACCTTTGTTACAGTAATTTGGTCGATCATGGGTGTGTCCTTGAGACTAATGCTATAGTGCCTCAGACACTCTGAAACTCAATCTACACTAGATATCTAAAGGATACAGAGTCCTTTTGCTCCTGTCCACCTCTGCTAAGAGCTTATCTAGTTTTTGCTGTTCAAAAAAAAGTGTTTCCTGATTTAGAAGCAACTTTACAGGTTTTATTGCTGGGCATGGTACTCTTCCAAGTTTGAAAGATTGTTAGAGCAGAGCATCAGCAATGACAACATAAGGGGCAATATGTGTGACTCTAAGTGGGAGAGAAGGATCCAAGCAATGGAGTGTGTCTGTGTCTTGGGACAGCAGGTCAGAAGGCAGATTTACTGGTCTTGGAGGACTGGCAGGGGAATCTAAGCAGCTGAAAAAACCCCAGGGCTTGGATAACAGCAGAAAGGGTGTTTTCAACAGCGCAAGGGGATAGAGGGCAGAGGGATGGGGATCAGACCTCTGCAGAGGAGGTTAGATGCTCATCTTTCTTAAATACCCACAGTAATCTCTTAGATGGGTCCTATCACTGTACTATCTATTTGAGCACCTCACAGTCTTTAGTACAATTATCTTTTCACACCTTTTGTAAAATAGGGAATAATCATGATGCCCCAAGAGGCTGAAAAAATTTGTTCAAGATGATTCAGAAACTCTGTAGCTCAGCAGGAAGCTTACATGGAGGTAATGTGATCCTGCATCACAGACCATTGGGTTTTTTCATGATTCCCCATGCTTGCTCCCCTTATTCCTTTCGTCTTCAAGAAAGATTTCCACTAACTTCACCTAGTCACCCTTTTGGTCTTCTTCCTCTGCCCCTGCTTTCATTTGTAGGTGCCATGTTGGTACCTGTTGCTCAGCAAAGGGTACAGCTGGGGAAGGGATCTTCGGAAAAGCAGCAGAGAGCTGCACAGGAGGTGACCAGAGAGGAAAGCTGGGCTAATACACATCCAGGGTGTTGCGTGGCTGTGTCAGGCACTAGTAGGGAACCAGAAGCAGTGAACGTGGATAACCTGTATGTGTCAAAAATGCTTTGTTTATAAACAAGGGGAAATTAAGTGCCCCAAGGCTGCATTAGCACTGACTTGCTGTTGCAGTGAGATTGCTTATACTCTTCCAGAAAGTGCACACTGAAGCCTTGAGGCACTTAGGAGTGCTATAGTCTGCATGTTATCACAGCCATGGCTTTTCTTTCTGCACCGTGAGCCATGGCACCCGTAAAATACTACTGCTGTAATAGGAAGCAAAGCACGTGTCCACAGCAAAATAGGGTCACAGCATTTAGCTTGCTGAGGCACAACCTGTATTTATGTGAGTTTCCTGAACAGCAAAACATCCAGTCTACCTGCACACCAGTCACTCAGCTACTTCACAAGAACAGCAAGTTAAGGACCACTTTTCCCCACCAGTTCACAACTCACCATTTAGCTTGCCACAACCTGCTCATCCCATGCCTTCCTACTGACCAGCTTCCACAGCCGAGAAGCCTTGCTCTCTGCTTGCAATGCAGCCTGCAGAGCACAGTGCATGTTGTGACAAACTTGGTCACTCACCCAGCTCATATTTTTAGCCAGCCCTAAAGGAAACCCCATATGGTAAATAGTAGTGTCTGTAGTGTCCTATGCCTGCACTAAGATCGTGCAAAGGCACTAGTCTCCTTGGTTCCAGCAGCTCCAGTAGCAACCATGGACATGTGGCTTTTGGAAGACAGCTGGTACCCAGCCAGCCAGCAGGCTAGTAAGCTTCAGCCTGCAAAATGTCCTGTAGCTCTACCCCCATTTCCTGTTATCATAGTCATAGTCCTGCAAAATCGATTCTGTGAATCCTTTTGTCACACAGCTACCTTTATCTAAATGTATGCACCTCAAACTGCAGTTTTCAGCTGGGGTCCACAGACACAAATGATGCTGAGAGGTAAGAGATGGAAGTAGCCTGAACCAGCTTCCCAAGAAAGGGTCTGCCACCCCAGAAGAACACTGTTAGAGGTTTTACAACTCTCAGACTACAGATTTAGGTGACAATTTCCATCTTCAGGGAAGCATTAGTATGTTTGGTCAGACTGGCAGGGTCTGTTGAGTGAGCACACGCATATATGTATACATGTATTTGTTAATCCTATGCTGAAAATTTCTAAAAAACTACCTGCAAAGAAATGATGACATACTGACATCTCCTTTTCCATCCCAATAAAAACTGAACAAAATAGTCCGTCAGTTTCACAGCAGCAAAAGAGTTTCCTTTTGCTCAATGACAATTTTGTCCTATCGGTTACTAGGATGGGAAGCCTTGCTACAGCATATATTGCTTTGCTGCATTGTTCTTAGGTATGTAAAAATATTAGCTTGTGGGGTTTCCTGAAATTTGGGAGCAATAGGAAAGGAGCAATATAATTATCTTTAACCATATTAAAAGCTAAGGAAAAGCGTGTGAATTTGTTTTAATTAAACCAAATCACTCTACCAGCTTATGCCCTAAACAAGGCCATTTTAGCAAATTCTGTCAAATGAAACCCAAGTGGGATGAAGTGCCAAGTATTTTACTGCCAACTCTGTAAATGCTGGTGACATTATCCTCTTATTTTGCCAGTGTAATAGGGGATCAATTGTAAGATTCTACAGAAGCTCAGCTACATAATCATTAATTATGGTTTCTGCATTAACTACGAAGAAAAAAAATTGGTAAAACCTTTCCTAGTTTCAAATGTCAAGTTGAGTCTGCAAGAGGCTGATAAATGTACTGAAGATTCTTTGCTCTTGGCATGATTACCCATACAGTCATCGTTGTTGGTTACAATAAGTACAGTGTTGTTACAGCTGGGAAAATGTAAGGCAAAAGATTGTGGAATATAGTAGCATGAAATGCTGTATTAAGCTTTACAACAGTGTTCAAAGACATAGTTGTTCAGGAAAATGGAATTGTATACTATGCAGATAACATGAAAAGGTCATGACTGTACAAAATTTTTACAAAATAAAAACTATTCCAAAACTGGAATAATGCTCTGATCCTAGGTTTGATTATTGAACATAACAGTCCACATGATCTGAAGATACATCGATTTGGAAATGCAAACCTATCATAACCTATATGTAAGCAATTGCAAGAGGCATTACTTTAGCTGCTAAAAAAACAAGGGAGTCCCCTTTGCAACACAGAACATCCTCTTTCTTAAGCTGATGAAAGCACCTTGAAGAGAAAAATCCTCAGATCCCTTGAGAGCAATGGAGAAGAAATTATACCTTCTTATTAAGAACTCCTGTGTGCAAAATACGATTGGGGCTCTGAAGTAAAGGTAGCACAACAGTAGGAAACTGGTAATAGTTGCGCAGTTGCCTTTTTGCTAAGATAAAGCTTGCTCTTGGGCAAATGGAGATTCAAACAAAGCCACGTGAGCTCTTCATCTTCCATGGCCCCTTTATCTAATCTAATGGCAGGCAAAGAGAAATCTAGGTCCTCGTCATCACAAAGTGCCTTTGATAAATCACTGTCTTGGTAATGCTGGCTCAGTCCATGTGACCATGGCTTCGTGATTTTTGTTGCTATGCTTGGGGTGAAAAGACATTTGTGGTCTAGCCTCTGGGGGATATACCAAGTTCCTTGTAAATATGAGGTCACCCACTGATTTACAGCTTTACTTCTCCTGCAGTTTTCTGGCCAAAGAAAAGTAAAATCAGTATTCCCTCTTTTGAAAATGTACTTTGCATGTACCTTTCATTACACAGCACTTCAATAAATGAAATAAAGCTTGATGACTTGAGGCAATATGATATTTACAGATAATTTATTTTTAATTATCTTCTGCCTGTAATGCTTACTGTCAGACTACATCCTCTATACACTTGTACAGATTCGTAGTGGCTGAAACAGAAATAAAATGGTTTGAGCTTTTAAACCCTTGGCTTTTTTAAGGCTTCAACTGCAAATGTAGAACATGACATTACAACTAAAAAGTTTTACTATGGAAGGCTGTCATGGAATCATAACATGTTTATTGGTGTTTGGAAACCAGTGTTTTCCACTGATGGCAATGGCTGCTTGTCTGGATTTCTCTGCTGAGAGTCTCCATGGTTATTTTTCCACCATAGCTAGTATAGGATGACAGCACTGCCTAAGCTACATATCTCAGTGAAACCTGATTGCCTTTTCAGGACTGGCTAGTTTTGCTTTCTTAACATCTGCAGGGACTGTTATATGATTCTGACTTCAGCATAAATCAGATTTATTGCAATGTGCATGTAGTAATTTGTATTTATGTACCAAAGTTTAGGTTTTAGGATATTGCACAAAATCCCAGACTGCATCATTAAACAGTTACTCTATAGTATTTATTAACTGGTTTTCTGCTGACAGTAATTTTATCATACATTCATAAGGAGGAATTGTATTTCTGATGTATATATATGTATTCGTTATAATAATCACAGAATGTTCCAGAAGGACTATTAAACTTGCATGTTTCCACAATCTGTTTATGTAATGCTTATTATATGCACAGCATATATCTGCTTTTCAAGGAAATTGCAATAAAATGTGCAAACTGTAATCTCTTTAAGACAAGGACTTCTTATTCCAAGTGCATTGCCAGCAGTCAGCAATGAAAAAACAGAGTAAAATACGTATAGCATGTTGTCACAAGATGCATCAGATGTGATCACTGCTACAAGTCTCCTTTCCCTAAAGGTACTTCTTCTTATGCTGTCTGAAGAAAGAAAACCTTTTGAATAGGCTTGGTAATTTCCTCTGCAGGGTCAGAAGATGTGCAAATTAGAGGTTGCCAAAAATATTTCACAGGCACACACAGACTAAGACCTTGTACTTGTCTTTAAACAGCCAAAGAATCTCAAGCCTAGCAAGTATACTAGAGACATGTCAAGTGATGAAATTGAATGTGAATGTAAAAGCTTTTCCCTGCTAAAAAAGAACACAGTCTTTAGATTAATATTAGCAAACCCTACTATGTCACATTGCTACAATCAGCATCTCTCTTGGAAATAAGAATACATTAGTTCAGGTCAATATCTGCACTCCCATCAGACAAAATTACCTAACTGTCTTTGTCTGGTAATGATAATGACATTGTTAGCCTCCAGGGAGTTGACGTCACACAACTAAGCAACTCAGGAAGAGCACTGCGTATAAGTGAACCAGCAAAGACCTCCACGGGTATGGACTGATTCAGCTGATGGATGCCACATCAACCCTGCTGTGCAAAAATCCAAATATGCCCCAAGCTGCACCTGATAAAAACCCAAGCAAATTGCAAAAGAGTTTTTTAGGCATATAAACTGTTGTAAGTAACCCGTTGGAAAACAAATGTTGAAAGAATCAAATCTACTATAATCATGCTTGGATGTATACATGTGTTACTGCATTTGTGATGGCTGATACTCCTTTCCATTGTAAAAAGTCAAAACACTTTACCTAATCTCTTTTGCTGTTGGCACCTATCTACGTGTCTATATGCACCTGCCTACCTACCTCTGAGTATAACCAGGTCTCCCAAATACAGCTTCCTACAAATAGGAAAAGGTAGCAAAATATGAAAGACTATGAATAAGATTGACTGAACTGTATTATCGGCACTGAAGTAAAGGTGGCATGTGGAATCTTTTCTTCACTAAATAAAAAATGACTGTGCACTGTTTGCCCACTCTGTCTATTTTATAAGAAAGGAACAGCCAGTTTATCAGAGTGATTATAGGGGCTAGGGTAGGAGGATTTTTTTGGTGTTTGTTCAAGGGTTTACGTGAAACTAATTCTCTCTGTATATTGCATTTATTTAATTAAAAGAGAGGCTCAGTCAATATTGCTGTAGCAAAGCCAAAGCATGTCTGAACTCATTAAAGTAGGGTTTGTACGCTGACACTGATGAAAGACCTGCTGCTGGAGCTGCTGCTACTCTAGTTAGTTTTTATTTGACATCAAGTTGCTCTGCCTGCACTGTCAGAGCTCGCATATGAAGTCGTAGCACCATGAAAAAAGAGTATATCTGACAAGAAGCCAGGGATTTCTCCAAAGATACCTGGACATTGCATCATTTGCCTGGCGTGTGATATAACAAGCTTGGGCAATCTGCTTCTCGCTCTCTTTCTTCTCCATCTCAAAGTGGTGCCTGTCCTCTTTCTGCGGTCTCCTCCAAATAGCTGCGTGTGGGAGGAGATACCTGCAATACAGCTTCCCCTACCCGCATTCCACCTCACATATGTTTGAGAAGGGAAGAAGAAATGGAGCAGTCGCAGGCATCCAAACTCAACACTTGTGAAAGGAAGCAGCTCTGCTAGAGCTAAATCTTCTGCTGCCAATGGTTTTCAGCCCACTGGGCTGCCAGGAAAATCTGCAGTTAGTGGTTGCAGCTTACCTAACATCATAACTGTGTGGACATGCTTTTGTAGGGCATTCATGAAGGCTGACTTAGCCCACTCAAGCTCATGTCACCAGACTGCCTCTCATAGCCAGGGCAGAGGCAGGAGAACATGCAGAACTGTTGCAGAATCCTGATTCTCTCCAGTGACTGCAGAGGTGATTAGCCTCGCTAGGCTAAAGTTAGCTTCCATGAAAACTCTTTTTAGTTGTACTTTTATCAAAATGACTGCTTCAGGGTCGAGCAGATTATATTCCCATAGCTGCATTTTGATGCGCTGTTTTGCTTTATTTCTCTCTGCACAGTGCTGCTTAAGCACTGCCCAGAATTTTTAGGAGCTTCAGATCTGATCTGATTCATCTGTTTTGAATAGTCTTGCTATGTTAGCCAGAGAAGATCCTTTTTATTCCCTCTTTTAACCTGCAAGCTAGGTTTCAAAAAGGATCTGTCCCACTCTGTTCATTTGATGGTTTGTTCATCAATTCCTGTGAATGACTTTTAAGCACACTGATCAATTCCAACTTCATTTGCCAGGGCACAGATGTCTCAGAAATATTAGCTTACTCAAAAAAACCCCACCAAAAACCAACCCCCCCAAAAAAAACCAAACCCAAACCCCAAACCCAAAAACCCACAGCAAAAAAAAAACAGAGGGGAGGCAGAGGGATTGGGGCTTGATTAGCCTGGAGAAGAGTATCCTCCCAGTGCCTATGATGAGGTCATCAAGAAGATGTATCCAGGTTCTTTGCAGTTTTGCAATGTAGTAGGAGAAAAGGCATAAATTGAAATGGAAAAGTTTCAGGCTGGCTGTAAGAGGAAGCTGTTTCCCCAGGAGGACAGTTAAGCAGTGGGACAGGGGCCCATAAAGCCTCTGCACTTGCACTGGAGGTTTCAAGCTGAATGAAGCTCTGAGCAACCTGGTGTGATCTCAGCACTGACCCTGCTCTTTGGTGTTGGGACTAGGGATCTCCAGAGGTCCCCTCGACTGAATTGGTTTGTGATTCTGAGTAGTCTCCATAGAGGGCGTTAAGCACTGCTGGGCTTAGGCAGGAGTGCCTGACCAAACCCAGGATGAGAATTTGTATTTATTTTCATTACACTTAGGAAGAAATTTTTAAAGATTTTTCTATTTTTTTTTTTGTAGCAAATAAACTACTTCAAACACTTACACACTTATATACATTAACCTAGAAAAGCTGAGAGATCATACTTTGCATTTTGTGCCTCTAAGAATCTCAGAACTACACGACAGTAGCTGTTTGAGGTACATTCTTGCAATGGTGCTCTGGGACTGGGGGCCCTTGCCTTCTCCTTCAGCATTTTCTCCATATGCTTACTTTCCTCTGACCCTAGCAACAGAAGATTTACAGTCGCTTACCAGGAAGCTGCTGAACCCCTCTCACTTTAATGACAAAAATCCCTACCAGCTTCATCCTGTGTGCCCAATCTGGAAAAGCCCAAATCCTGCTGCAGGCACTAAGCTGCAATATCATCCAAATGCCAAGACAAAACCTTTACCAAAAGAAGCAGTAGCAACATTATTCCCCATCCAGTATCAGACCCTGCTGTGGTCTCAGCTCTTTCTTGCCTGCCAGCTCTTTCAGCAGAGGGCACATTTGCACTAGAGAGGAATCAATCCTCCTGATTAAAACTTGGAAAATGTCTCCCACACTCCACTCCTACAAGGCACAGTGGCATCCAGACGAGCCTGACCTGCTCACCTTTATGCCCTTCCTTTGTGCTCCACTCTAGTACATCTACTAGCATCAAAAGGCAGGTTGCCAGGGCAGCTCCAGAATTGTTCTCTTGGCGGTATAATGCAGCAGAGATGCTGGGCTTGCCCATAGTGCTGCTCCAATGGAGCTACGCTACCTGCAGGACACAAACCTGCTCTGCCCTGTGAGGTTGTTCCCATGCCTTGTGGATATGAGACCACTTGGAGTGACATGAGAAGAGATGCTCACACAGAGATGCTTGCTCACTCTCTACTACAAACACCTGCTGTGGGCATCCTAAGCATGTGGACCATCTGTTTATCCTGTTTTTTTTTCCGCAAGCAGGCTTTTTTCCTTCAACCCTTGCCAGCTTTTTTTTTGGTTCTGGTTTGTCTTGACCACTAGCTCCCAGCATCCTTTCCTTGGAGGTCCCTTCCTCTGTGACACCCTGACAGAATTTTCTCTTCTTGTTCCACCTGGAGAAGATTTCTCAAAGAGTTAGATTTGGCAAGTGGAAAGCAGAAGCTCGGCTTTGCCTTTTCTAATGACATTTTTAACTTCCATGGAAGAAATCCAGCTAGGCAATCTACCCCAGAGTTTCTGTTTGCCCCTGTGCAAGATAATGTTACTGCAAACTTAGTAAGCAATTTATGTTATTTAGCTGAAAATTACATTTTGAGGGCAAAAGAATAAAATTAGCATGTTGAAAGACTGACTCTGCAATGTTCTCTGCACCAGTGAATGGCAGCCGTGCCCTGGCTTTGCAGGTCCCGAGCATAGACTGCCAGTAAGGACACTAGATGTGCACACAGATTAAGAATTAATAGGGTTTATAAATATATTCTGCCAGTCAAACAATATTAACTTTAATTCAAGCTGTAAACAAGGTTTGCATGCCACATATGTCTGTTTATATCTGTGACTGCTGAAACTGCTTTAGTAGAATGGACAGGCAAGTTTTCCACATTTTGGTAGTAAATTAAGAAAAGTCTATTTCCCAAGCACTCATCCAAACACATTATTAGAAAGCTTAGGTCCATATTAGTTTCTAACTGCCTTCACATCACAAATTTATTCCTACTTGAAACCCTTGTAGTCCTTCATTATTTCTGAATGTTCAGTATTTTGGGGTTTTCTTTTTTCGCTTCAAAAATATATTTTTTAGGATTAAGAAAAGGAATTTTATATTTTAAACAAATATATATTCTTGTGCAATAATTAGGTTTTATTTTTAGTGATTCTGCTCAGAGTTTTATTGGCAAATACATGTACAAATTCACAAAGAAAATATCAATCAATATTTGTTTTAATAGAGCACCATTTTGGAATGATATTTTGAATGGCTTTCCTGTGGCAGAGCTACCCCAACTAGAAAATACAGTTAGACCAAATACATTTATTGCAATCAGTTTTGAAAGAAATTCAGTGCCCTTCAGGCAAATTATTTAAAAAAAAAAAAAAAAAAAAAAAGTTTAAGCAAGCAATCTGCTTGGTGTTTATCTACACACAGGCACACAGGCCTAACATTCCTGCCGACAAACATTTATCTTTTCCCTACTAATTCCATTTTAGTGCTTCATGTTGATTATTGCTGTTTTCATTATAATTTTCCCATTTCTATCCCAAATTTATGAAATTATTTACAACCAAAAGCATGATCTCTGGCCTAAATCATCTGCATGCCGAAGACTATGTTAGACTAATATGCCACAGGATACTGAAACACTTCACTGATTTCTGCAATAAAACTCAAAAGGATTAATTGTGTAACAATTACTTCAGGTCATTAGATTGCTGTAGCAGGTGCTGTTTTATTTGCAAATTCCAACAAAAAAACTGATTTCCTGTAATATGAGATTGTGAAGATGGGAAAGTTACAATGTCTGGAATATTTCTGCAGCATATGTCAGCTTCTTCATTTCCACGGGCTGGGCAAGAAAGCGAAGAACCCATAGCTGACTGTACTGTACTATTTTAGGGAACAGACAGGAGAAAGTGCTTGCAAATGCTTCTGAGGAGTTTGGTATACAGTTGATTTTACATCTGCTCAAACCTAAATACAGTGCTCTCTTGTTTTAATTCTGGAAGTTAATAAAGTCATTGCTATTGGAGTTAAAGTCAGAATGCCGATGATGAGAGGGAAAGAAGACATGCTTTCACCAAATTTCTCTTTTTTGATATCTGTCTGTATTTATACATGTATGTACAATGCACATCTATGTATTCAAGTGGGCAAATTCCATCTGGTTTCTATTATCTTTGGTACGAAGACATATGTGATGGGATAGCTATATTAATGGAAAATGCATTAGATATTTGCCAACATCATATGCCTGAAACTCAGAAGAAATAACAGAAAGGAAAATATCCTTCCCTGGTTGACCTCCTGTGCTCATCACCATGGTATCTCAATATGTTCATAAAAACACTGATTACAGTGTCTGTTCTCTCTCACACATGGTTCCTTTTTCCTCTTATCCCTTCTCTCCCCATGCAAGAATTAGGGGGTAGAACTGGATTAATTTCTAAATGTTATTACTCTATAATATGGAATGCAGTTTTCTTAGTGAGCCATATCAGAAAAGACAACTTTTTATTTTGAATGTAGAGCAGCTTAGTTCTTGTGAGAACAGGCCCCGTAGTCTTTCAGAGACATATAAGGAAACATGAAATTGGGAAAAAATAAATTTTAAGAAAAGTTTAATCACTGAACCACTAAGAATGACACTGTCCAGTGTCTCTTCTTTGTGTCACATCTTTTAAATCCAAATGAGACTAGTATGTGCACAAAGTGACACGGCAGACAAGTATATTACAGTGTCTTCAGGATATGAGCATCATTGCTCAGTGCCATTAGAAGAGCTAAATCCCAGAGGGGAACCAGATTTGGCAGTGTTGGCTCTCTTATAACCATAATGTCATGGCAGCGTTACAGTATGCTCAGTTCTGAAAACAAACTGGGAAGACCAGTAATTGTCCTTCAGCCAGTATTAGCCACACAGGTCTCTCTCTGAGTTGTGGCAAGCTGAAGTGAATCTGCTTCCAATGTCCCAGATGGTTCTTGTACAATCCCCGTAACTTCTTTCAGTCTCCTATTCCCTTCCCGCTTTTCCTTCCAAAATGCCACTGACTATGAATAATTTAATTTGCCTGCCAGAGTTCTCCATCACTTTCTCCAGCCTTAAGAGAGTAACTTTCTAACACTGTATTTCAATGTCTTCTGGCTGAATATTTTCCATCTGCTTTTTAGATGTGTGAGTGTGGGAGGGGCAGAGGAGGCTGGGATAGCGGGGGTGGTGTCAAGGAACGATGCCAAGACATGCTGCTCTCGCTGAAATGATCTACTGCTTCCTTTCTGTTTCCACAGGGCTTGGTACGCTGCTCTCACTTCCCTTCGGTGTGGCTGCTGTTCCTCACTTCTCCCAGAGGTAAGGATAAAAAGGAAAGAGAAAAAGAAGGTCAGCTCCTCTACAGATAACTTTCAGAATGTGTTGGGATTGGAAAAGTCCATGAAATAAAGCTTTTATCTCATTATTCCAGGCTTTTAATTGCAGCTAGCAATGTAGCTAGCATGAAAAGTATTTGAAGAATGAGCACTGATCTGGGTGGACAGAGGGAGCTGGGCGAGAAGGTGTGCACTTGGAGAAAAAGGAGCTGGACTCTGCCTGTCCCAGATCACTCTGGGCATTGCTCTGTGAACTGGGAGGACAAAGAGTCTTCTGGTTATCACAAAAGGGAAGTGTCACAAAGCAGTAGCTGTTTTGCAAGATGCTATTAATAGGTATAACACATGTTTATTTGCCATGTGGATTTTAGGGGTTCACCTTTACAGTGAAGATACACCTACTATAAGCAGTTTTCTGCTATTTGGGCTGGGAGAAGCTGGTGAATCTCTGATCTTCCTTACCTGTAGACATGTCTTTGGAGTGGTTTTTTGGTATGTTACATAAATAATGGGAAGCTGTAAGAGACATCCTGAAGCAGCCTTTAGGATTGCATTGCAGTACAGTTATGTAATAAGAAGCAGCAACTTGGATTAGCTTGTGGAAGTCAAGAAACATGACAGCAAGCATTATGCTTAACAGGGAACATATTAATGATAGATTAAATAATACAGTATCCTGTTCTAAAAGACTAGTCAGATAGTTTGATGCCTGTGGCTATGCCTGATGTGGTGCAACCCATCACATTCAATCACGGATACTAAGTTCGGCTGTGCAGGGCCTTTATGTAGATGCAGACCTCTTGGAAATCCCACCCACCTTTGCCACGAGTCAAGGAACTAAACTTGTTCTGTGAAGCAATGTTAAATCATGGAAACGGAATGCAAAAGTCTTTGTGCAGCTCTGCTGTTGCTGACACATAGCATGGAAAATGGTTGCTGATTGCCCCATTTCCTTTGAAATCCTGTGCATTTCTTTCTTCTGAGTTCTGCTAAATATAGTGGCATTTCATCCAAGTTATATAGCTTCTCAGTGGATAACTGATTATTAAATATAGTAGTGTTTTATCCAGATGATGTATTTTCTTTAGTAGATAATAACTTTAGCATATCTGTATGACTGACAGGGAATTGGATGAGATTTTCACATTCTTGAAAGTTGTAATGTAAAATTACCTCAGACGTGTTCATGGGATAAAGACATGACTTTTCTTTCTAAGAGTCATTAAGGCTGAATTAACATGTTTTGCTATTGCAAAGTAGCAAATGTAGATGCTGATATCTATTTGTTAATATTATACTGTGGATATTTTAACTTTTTTTCTCCATATTTTTAACTCAGTTTGACAGGTGAATACAGCTGAATAATTAATTTATACTTTGTCAAAGTTAGGAAACAATTTGAATGGCAATTCAGAAGAACATCATGTAATGCTTAAGTTAGATCATTGCTCCATGTACCTTACAGTGTGTACAAGACAAAGGCTGAAATCTACAGCTTTGTTCTGTTTTGCATTAAATTGTAGGGTTCTTTTTTTTCCCTCTTTTTGAGCATATGCCACCAAGCATGCTAATGAACCAGTCAAAGAATCAGCTGTACTAACAGTTAATGAGAATTCAAAGAGATTTATTTGTCTGGCATCATCATTTCAGTGAAGACTCAAAGAGGATTAATTTGATTTATGTCAAAATGGAGGAATCTTTATATAATCTGCAGTCAAACTTTCCTGAATATATTTATGCAGAGTTGCACATTTCTTCAAATTCATGTGTAAAAAGCTATGGGAGAAGAAGACAATGTTTATTTATATGTAAATTATTTGTTTTGCGCAGAAAATATATTTCAGGTTTCAAATGTGTTTATATCTCCTCTTTGCAATGCTGGGGAACTTACAGGATGAAATTCTGAGCTGCTGAAATCACTGAGTTTTATACATGATTTTGGTGAACTCCAGAATTCATCTACAAAAAACTGATGGTCAGGCACAGATGAAAAAAACCTGTACAACATATTTCTCAAGGGCACTCAACCATACCTCAAAGCAACATTTTTTCCAGAATACTTATCACACACACAGAATACACATTAGTGTGCTATCAACATTTCATCTGCTCTTTTTTGGAGGAGCTGCATGACTCACATTTTTCTCATACCCAAGTACAAAACTTGTGCTAATAACGTCATTACAATCCACCAAAACCTCATGTATAACTATATTAAGTATGGAAAAGACAGCTGATTTCAGCACCAGCAGGATTTGTAAGCACAGCACTGCTCCTAAACCCCATACCATTACCATTTCCAGGAACTGTGCATGGCATCTTGAAGTGGGTTTTCATATACCGTTTCCACAGACCTTCACGCACTACTGCTTTCACACAATGACCCCATATCATGCATGAAGATACTGTGAGTCACAGAGGGCTTTAACACAAAAAGCCTTGTGTTGAGCAATTTTCTTCACATACACATTGAAATTCAAATTATTCATGAGTAACTATACTTTTGTTAGACAAGTTGTGCTAGCTAAATTCCAAATTCACAAGATTATTCATGCATGGCCAGAAAAGAAAGAAACTGTAGCATGCAGTATTAAATGACCTGGCCAGCTCTTACATTGTCCTTCACTCTTTTTTAAATTTCTTTGTCTAGTAGGGCTTTTTAAGCAATGGGGAGAAGTACTTGTGATGCACACAAATGCAATCCTTTGACCTGCTTTTTCCAAGGTTTTAGGTGAGGTTATTATTGGCAGTGGACATTAATCCAAGACCAGCTATAAGAAGCAAAAGCATTTTACTTGATCCAAATGGCTACTGGTAACTGATAGTAACATTCAGAATAAGCAAAACTTCCAACTGACATATGTTTAGGCATATAATGTAAGGGAAAAAGGATATCTAGTCTCATTTTGCATATAATGTGAGGGAAAAAGTAGAGCTAGTCTTTTTTTGCACCAAAATGTCCCTTACCCGCTGACACACAGACTCTATTTCACTTCAGTATTCTTTCATGCTCAGTAGTGGCATTTGTTAAAACGTTTTCTCTCTGAAAGGATTCTCACGGCCTCTGGCTGTGGCCAGTGTTCTCTGTCAGACACCATGTTCAGCACATATTAATAATGTTATGCTTCAGTGATAAGGACTTAATGTCATGTACTGTCCAACCTACTGTATGGATCATGCACATAACTGTGTAGACATTGAGAATGAAATCTTAGCCTTGGCATTGCCTAGAAAAAGTAAAGTAGGAAAAATCTCTTTGATACATACCTTAATTTTAAATAGTCACATGTATTTACTTACTATACTAATGGAATACAGATGTGCAGAGTGATGCAATATTTTTGGCCAGGGAAATCTGAAAAAGAGTAACCATGTGGGAAGGATACAAGGTTAGTCTAATGCGGCTCCCATGGGCATCAAGACATTCTGTGACTGGTATCAGTTGGAGCAAACTCTGTGGAGCTCTGGCCGCTGCAGAATTTAACAAGAAATTTCTGCAGGGGAAAAAAAAATAATAATAATAAAAAAAAAGAGGTTTGTTTGACAGAAGCAGTAAAATCTGCTTTTCCCTAAACCAGACTTTAATATGAAAAATGATGCTAGAAGTTTCAGTTAGTCTGGCAGGGTGGAAGAAGTCTGGCTTTCCATGGATCTGTGTTCTCTGATTTTCATCTCTTACTCACCCACTTTTGTATTCCTATCCTCTATATTCTGTGTACCACATTTTCCTTAGGTCTTTCTCCCACAGACAAGCCTCTTTTCTGATACCTCTGCCTCTTCAATGTCCCAAGGCTCCTGAACCAGTGTTTTGCAACTGGTGATGCTTGGGCCACTAGTAGTCCACAGAACTCCAGGTGGCTGCCAATAAGAAAACTGAAAAAATACCCAAAGACTTTTACATGTGCAAGCAAATGATCACAGAAAATTGGGGAAACAGAAGCAGTTAATTAAAATTCAGAGCTGATATTAGTTTTAGTTTATTGATAAATGAAAAGAAGTAAAAAGATGTTCTTTGGCTGTCCTGCAGAAGAGGAAGATATTTTTTGAAATGGGTAAGCAATCCTAGAAATAAAACTATCTAAGAAATAATATCTTAACCATATGTATTTCTTGCCATGTCCTTTACCTGTCATGTTAGGCCAGAGCATCACTTGCTGTGGCAGGTTTAGACCTACCTATGAACTGGCTGACTCATCTCTTGATGGAAACTGATGGGTGCTTCAGCAGGGCAAGTCCACCCCTAAGCCTCACTGGTAACAATCCAGGTGCCTCTCTCCTTCCTAGCCAACAGTCTTTACAAAATATACAGGAAGATGATATTGTTGAGACGTCTACTTTTTTGTCATATCTCGTTGTAACTGGCTAACTGATTAGACATTTATTAGTTGGTACTGACAGGTGAATTCAAAGACCTTGATCACTAAAAAACCCAGCTGAAAATAGAAGGATTATAGCAATGTTCTAGGTGGCAGTTTCAGTATGATCTTAATTAGCGGGTCACATTGGTGCATAGCATATACAAACTAAGCAATCAGGTCCTTTTAATGACATTTGACAGGAAAGAAGAATACATTTATTTACACTGAAACAGGAAAACTTAAAATTTGCACAGAGTAGTTAATGAGTTAGTCTAAATATTGTCTGCTACTGCAAAATGCAGGTTCTGTGTTCAGTCAGTTGTGCTATGATAACTCCGTTACGTAAAGTCAGGTCATGTGAATGTAATGCCATTTAATGGGATAGGTTATAAAGACAGCTCTGAACAAAAAATCCATTACGATTTCCCATGCTTGCCTTGACTAGGGATTAAAACTTTGTAGTGGCCTGCATTATCTTAGCTCCGAACATATGGTGACATTGTATTCCCTGTTAAAAGAATGCATTTACTTTTCTTTGATCTAGAACGTAATTCTAAACAGCAGTTACCTATACTGTCTTATGCTGTAATGTGTATATACTACAGGTATAGCAAAGTTAATTTTAATCTATACAGCCTACAGTCATTGGGATGGCAGCAGTATGGGGCTCAGCGCAAACTAACCTTACAATTATTTGCTTTGCTTTTTTGGCTTTTCATCTCTCATTGAACCTAACACTTCCTCTGTCTCCTGTACCTGAATCAGCCAGTATAATGCTAGCTCAGGATAGTTCCTGTTCCACGCAGTGCAACAGCACTGTAATCAGTAAAATAAAGGAGTGAAAGGGCCCAAAATTTTGTGCCTTATCCTGCTGGAGAACAGTTACGTATGGAGAATAATATCTTCACAAATCACACCAGTTAACAAAAGGATTTCCCTTTTATTCCTGTTGTCTTACTACTGTGTGATAGAAGTGGCAGATTCCCTTCACACATGCCATCCATGCTTCCAAATATGAGATCCGTGTCCTACAAGACAAAAAACCCCCAACCATGTTACATAAATGAGATCATACCCTCCATAGAGTGACCTAGAAGAATCACTTCAGTTTTCAGAAGCTTCATTAAAAAGCTTTCTTTCTCTTCATGGGGGAAAGAGGAAAAGAATAAACATTGCACAGAAAAAGAAACATTGGACTGTATTAGAGACCTTGGGTTTTTTGAGGCAATTTACCCAGAAAGACATCAGGCACAGAATTTTTCTCCAAACCTTTTGGAAAACAGATGACCCAAAAATAACTAAGCCATCATAATAAAAGCAAAGCTCTTAAATCAGCCATGAGCCTGAGCTTTTCCAGTGGCTATTCACAACAGAACTTTGAATATTTTTTCAATGATGTGCAATGAAAGGAGTTATGTCCTTCTCTAAAAATGTACTCTGTTTTATAAAATATTTAACATGTATAAGTAAACATGTACAAGTAAACTGTAGAAAGAATAATATATTAACTACTAGGAGGGAACACCATCCACTTAACTTAACTTCCTTTTAACATATACTGAGCCCTAATGTGTTATATTTATAATCTGTTCTTTTTCTAGAAGCAAAAATGAGACTTGAGTAGCATTTTGGATGTGGAGATTTGGTAAACAAATTAGCTGTAAAGCTTCCCACATAATAATATTCCTTTGACTTTCAGACTTTGGCCTCACTTTTAAAAAGCATATGCTGCACATGGAAGTACTTCATAGCTCTTTGAAAGTGAAATGAAAGTATATTTTAAGATTTAAAAATGTCAGGATATTCTTTCCTGATTTTTCTATTTCCTAAATTAATGAGAAGGGAAAGATTCACAGCTGCAACTGTCATAGTGCCAGGACAGTGACTGAGAGTGTGTGGGTTTTTTCCCTTTTCCCCCCTTTCTTCCTTTTGCTAAGTTTAATGGAAAGCATTGTATAAATAATGCCTGGCAATAGGATAATAAATATGTAATATCAACCCTCAGATACTGGGCAATTTCTCTAAGGACACTAGAAAACAACTTAAATCACAGTTTACCAGTACTGCGTTTACAAGGAATGCATTACCCAGGACTCCAGGACTTCTGGTGATGCCTGTGGGTTTCAGGACAATGCTTACACTCCACTCCCACTTTACTCCACATATGGCTGGGAAACTTAGTCTGAAGAAAAAGTGTAATTCACTTGTTCCAAGTGGTGCTACATTCTCTCATGTCTGGTTAGTATCTTTTGCTCAAAAACACAAAGATAACCCCACTAATATTAAGTTACAAAATACTCCTTCTGCCCTCAGCCCTACAGCCAGACCACAGGAACAAGGCAGGCATTTATTTATTTTGCTTTCATCTGAGATCTGCTTTCTAGGATCATCTGGAGCCCTGTTTAACAAAATCTGGGTTATTTTCAGGGCCTTAGGTGACTGGTGGTGGTCTCGCTTTCTTGAACTCCGTTAGAGGGCAGGGTAACTTGGGCATTTGGTCTTCTGCTACAGGCTTTAACTTTGGCAGGGAGGGTGGGCAGCAGCTCCTTGGATCTGGTATCTTATGCTGCAGCTGCCAGCAATTATGGGCAGCCAGGTCTGACAGTCTTGGTGTTCCCATATAGTCTTAATGTTTTTGTATACTCTTGATTCAGAAAGACAGGGTGGTACAAACACAGGCAATGGGAAAAAGTAACATTAAGAAGCCAAACTTCCCTGTCCCCTTCTTTCCACTTGCCCTGTAGGCCACATTCAACTGTGATTTCTATAGCAGCAGTGAAGAAATTGTATGCTAATTTCTAAACATTTCCTGGAGCAAGAAAATGAACAAGCTACAGATATGAATTGCATAACCAGTACATGTCAGTTTATAAAGTGAAAAAACCCAAAGCAACCCAGATTAACATTATTAAAATTCAGTTTGTCTTTTTTCCTCTTTGTTCTTCACCAGAGGCAGTAAAAGTCACTTTTTCTGCAAGATCCCACTCAGTCAGTCCCAGATGGCAACTTTGGTTTCATTGCAATCAATGACAGCATCTTCACCAAGCTTGCACAAAAAACAAATTAGAGTTTTTCAAATTAGTAAGTGGTAAGAAGACAGCTCAAGATTACTCTCATGAAGTAGCAGTGTTACCCCATGCAAAAACTTTAGAGCTATTATTTGACCTTGTTCTAGAAAAGAGAAAGGGTAGCGCTCAAGGGTCAGCCTAAAGAGTGCCTCCAGGCTGGTGAACTTCTATGATGTCTCCTCCTGTCTATGCATCTGTTTTTCCTCTAGGAAAATCTGGACTAGATTATCTAAAGCAATTATTGTATTTGAAACTGGTTTACTAGATTTTGATTAAAAAAGGGAAAACAAACAAACAAACAAAAAAAGAACATTTTCTGCCCATGTCTTTTCTTAGCTTTGGTGATGTGCAATAGTGAGGGTTTTTTTAAATCCTATTCTGTTGCTGCTTGTTTCTACTGTGACATTAACAGTTTAAGACTGCTTTCATCTCTCCTTCTTTTCTTGCTCTATAATACATACAGAGGTCCTGGCACAAGCTATCATATACACTTCCTACTACTGATTTTTGTGTTTCTGTAACATGCAAATGAACAGTAATATAGTATAAAGTTCAGCTCAGATCTCCTAACATTTGGCTGCTCATAGTTTCCCATCTCCAGACAAGGAAAAAATACATAATATAACTTCTTTCTGTGGGGAATAACAGTCACTTGTCAGAACAGTCCAATTTTTTTAAAGCAGCTCCTGGGAAATTTCCTACTATTTATTTTCACCAGTTTTGGCAATATTAAGAACATTAGCGCATGTGTGATACTAGCTGTACTAGTGTGTTCAAAAGGTGGTGCGGTATGCTCTGAGTCACTTTGAGAAAAGAAGACATCCTTTGTCAGAAGCATCAATACTGGCCAGAGATTAATTCCTCAAAATGGACCTTCAGTTGTCACCAGGTCCAGTTAGCTACAGTTTTTGTTATTTAGCTTGTAATCAGATGTAATTACAAACATGGAAACCAATCACTCACCTTCATTCTTTCCACATTTTGTTTGCTTGAAACAGTTTCTAAAAATTTCTATGAGAAGTACATCCCTTCTTGGTCTCAGTCTTCAGCCAAATTACAAATTTTTTAAAGAGTGTCTGGTGATATTCTTCCCAATAGAAAGTACATTGTGAACATTCAATAAAAAGCAGAGTGTTAATGTTCACATTTGGTTGTCTGATGGTTTAGCACTCTTTTGTTTCTGAGATGCTTTTCTGATTTTCTTCATTCTTTGCTATTCAGTGAATCTTTTATTCTCCCTCCTGGTTGCTTTTGTTTTGCAGGGGATTTTTTGGTTTGTTTTGTTGGATTGGTTTTTTTTTCCTTCCCTCAAAATATAAATTGGTCACATTGCATAGTCCATATTTACATTGTTCATTTATCTTCCATCTAATAGTCTATTGTTTCTGTTGCTTTCTAATGGGTCCCAAATATGGTACTTGTAGGAGGTGTAATTCTTGATTCACTTTAGTGGGTTTACACACTTTTACAAATTTAGCTTAGATGACCAAAATATTTTTATTCATTGAAAAATACTGTGGTATGTGTGTATACTTATTTCAGTGTAACTAGCAACCTTTACTCAAATATAATGAGCAAACAAAAATCACAAAGCAAAAACTTTTTCCAATAATAAACAAAATGTGGAAAGAATGAAAGTGAAAGATTGGTTTCTATGTTTGTAAATATAGTCTGAAACATACAACTACAGTAGTTATGGTTACCATAAGGGAACTCCATAGCAAAAAAACAAAAGCACTGGCAATGTCATTAGGCAGTTTAAATACATTTTTAGCAAAACAAAATATGCTTTATGTATTGGGAATTTTAAAATTTATTTTTAAAGCAAACTCTTTGTGTCCAAACCTTGAAGATTATTGCATATTATTACATTGTATAAAATTATGTAAGCTTTATTAAAATTCAAAAAAAGTAGGATGTCACATTATACACATGAAGATATTTTGCTTAAACATTTTGCTAATCTTTTAATTTTTGTCAATAATTTGTTCCTTTTGGTCTACACTACTCACTTATGTAAGTACAGCCATTGATGCCAACAGTACGATTTCAAGATTGTCAGTATATCCAACTACTTGTCCCTGGTCTAGCTTCTGTAGCTGTAGTCTACCTTTAAAAACATTCGCCTAGAAAGACAAAATTAATTTTATTTTTAGAAATCACAAAATTCCGTATGTGTTTACAAAATGGGGATACCCATCAGTCTCTGCAGCCCTGCTAAATAGGTAATGCACACTGTCACCACAGACTACAAATACTATCTAGGAATTGCTCCTTAACCACAGTGTGACAGTGAAAACTCGGAGAGCTAATGTGCCCCATTTGGGAAGGCCACTTAAACTACTAACGTCCAGGACTCTAATGAGCAATAAATGTGCTTCAGATATAGGCCATTAAAACTTCATGAGTATCCCGTACTAGTATGCCATCTCACAAACATTCCTGTCTATATGGAGAGAAACAGAGAGACCTGCTTATTGTGGCAAACCTGTTTAATAGCTGTATGTAAGTAAACTTACTTGGTTATTTATAAAACTATATAAGGTTTCTAAACTATATTTGTATCTCTTCCTCTCAGCAACCATGCCTTCTGCTATTTTGAGGTGATAATTGATATCCAAATAATCTTATTTGCTATATACAGCTCATCTTTATTTTTGGTCTCCTATAACTAATGCCTGTGGGTCTTGTCAGTTTGACCTTGAAAAGACCTTCTATTTGTCACATAGGATAATACAGATCTAAGACATCAATGATGGTAGGCATGATAGGCTTATGAAAGTGTAACAGAAGGCACCAGTCATGGACAGGTCATGAATTTCAATTGAAGTCTTCCTATTATAAATGAGGTGGAAAAGTGGACAGCATGTTTCCTGTGATTGGACAAAAAATCAGGATATTCATATTCTAACTCTTCCACCAGCTTCCTGCAACATGTGGCTCTGGAAATGGGCTGCAGATTTTCATTTTTCAGTCCTAAATTTGGACAGAGAATGAAATTAATCTCACCTAACTTTAGACCACTCCAGTGGAGATGCCAGTAACTCTTTACAGTCTCATAGACATAGAGTTACCATAGGGTGAGACTCACATACTTTGTATGAGATGAGAATTCACTGATTATTCAACTTACAGGTATCTTCATGAGATTGGAGGAATTCTAGTTTTAAACCCCAATGTTCACATGCAAATCATCCTCACCATCAGCTGAAGCTAATGGAAGTTGCAGACATTCAGCACTGCTGAAAACCAGAGTCCATTTGTGATGCACGTAATTTGTAGTTGCTCTTCTATTGCCATGGTTTGAAAAGCACTCTCATCTCTTACCAGAAACATGTTAAGGAAGGTAATGATGAAAATACATCTTCAGATCTGAACTGAGCCACAAAACTGTTTCAATAGTTAATAAACTCTGTAATCATTTTGTCACCTCAAGTGTATTCATGCCTCCTGAGAGGCGGTCATATTCCACACAGTGATGCAATCCATAGAAGAGTCTACAAATAAAGTTAATAATGAACTAACTCTTACAATTTCTTCAATTTTAAATACAAATACTAATTTATCTGTACAAGTACAGGAATGCATTCAAGTTTGTTTTAAATGCTGGCCTTCTTTAGCTGCTGAGGTTGATTCAGAAAAAGAATTCTGTCTGAAAAACAAACGCGGCACAACATACAAAGTGTTTTACTGGGAGGTTTTACAGATCTACCCATTTTACAAGTTCCTTTTTCTCTAGTACAGTAGTTTGTTAAGTCATAAAATGAAATACCAGACAGTCTTTTCAAAAGCGAGACTTATGTTTCCTTTTATCAAAGCAATAGAAGTCGAATGTATGTGTGGATGTATGGTAGAAAGTACTCTGCATGTACGTACAGGATAGAAAAAAGGCATGGAAACAGTTTTGGCTCCATGTTCCAGATAGGTCTATTTTATCTGATAAAGGTTTTGTGAGAGGTTTAAGGAAGGGTTAAGATTGATCATAGACTGCTTTGGGGGAAGGGGAAAAGGGAAAAGTGGACCCAAGGCGAGGCCCAATATGACTCAGCTGTGCCATGACTTGATGGACATGGCACAAACTGAAGCAAAGCAAAACTTCCTCTCCTGAACCTCTGGAAAGTGATAGTTTTCCTGCATGATGAGATTATGCCTTGAATGTAACAAGGATCTCCTGATATCAGGAGGAAATGGATGACACCTCACTGCTCATTTGAAGGATGGTTTACCATGGTGCTCTGTGGTTATGTTCCACATCTAATGAAAGAAAAAGACTGAGGAGATTGGAACAGAGCTTGAGGTTTGAGGTACTAAGATGGCTAGAGAGCAAGAAACCTAAATACCTCAGCTCTGTGCAGACTGATTGCATGATACTGTTCTTTAGCATAACCCATGGAAATAAGAAATGAAAACTCACTCATTCATTTTGCTTTGCAAAAGAAAAAAATGTACTCAGCTTACTCTGTTGCTGTCACAGATGTACGTTTTGAATAGGCTATCCTGGACTAATTCCAATAGACTAGATCATGTTGCTAATATCTGTGTGAATGTGTGGATGCTTAAATATTAAGAGTCATTTCTTTCCGTAATAACAAGTAGTAGCTGGTTTGATTTCACAGGACAGAAATACTGCTGAAGCCTGTTGCAGAATCGCATTATATTGGATTGGGAAAAGCACACACAAGTATTGAAATGGCTGCTTCAATGGAGTAGATGCTAGTGAGCTGTAAGATCTTTTCCTTTATCAGTTTTGCCAGCCAAACTTTTTGTGCAACAAAGGGAAAAACTAAAATATAAGTGAAAATCAGGCTTGAAAACAGAACTTCACCTGCTTGACCATGAATTCCATACAAGGAAAAACTTTTTCACTGTGAGCATAGTAATATATTTGAAGAAGCAACCCAGAGAATCCCTATCTATGGGAATATTCAAAACTCAGCAGGTCTCTGAACAACCTGGTTTAACTGGACTGCTTCAAGCAGGGGTTGGATTGGTTGTGAACCAGATGTCCTTTCCAACCTAATTTATTCTATCATCAGAGAGGTTGGGGACTGATTGCACACATAAGGCCAAAATACCAACTTTACTGTTAAAACCAGAGTGAAGAGCAAGAGAGATATCTGCACTCAGAATATATCATGGAACAAGGAGGTTATTTTCTAAAAGATTTTCCAAACAGCTGTGCAAAAAATAGTTAAAAATACTTGCCTTGAGGTCAAATTTCATTTTTCCACTTAAAGTTTCTGATGCATTCACTATTGACTTAAAGTTAGAATTACACCAATAATTAAATAAAATATACCTAAGTTGATTTGGTGCTCAACTTTTAAGCTCAAGTTAGGTGAGAAAGCACCAGTCTTTACAGCTGCCTCTGTTTTTTTCCCCATGTAGGACAGAAAGATGAAGAATGTTGAAGAGCTGCATTGTTTCTGGGATGCTGTAAGCTTTGAGTGCTGACTAGGGCAGAGGTACAATAAAGACTGGACTTCAGCAAAGCATTCAACACTGTTTCCTGCAGCCTTCTCCAGAGCAACCTGGACAGGCTGGAACAGTGGGCTAGCAAGAACTGTAGGAAGTTAAAGAAAGAGAAGTGCAAAGTCCTGCACCTGGGTTGAAATAACCAAAAAACCCAGTACAGGCTAGGATCTACGTGATGGGAAAGGAGCCTTGTTGAAAGGAATCTCAGAGTCCTTTTGGGCAGCTAGCTGAACAGGAGTCAGCAGTGCACTGCTGCAGCAGTGAAGGCAAATCGGATCCTGGGCTGCATCTGAAGGTGCTTTACTAGCAGGGAGAGAGACATGATCATCCCACTCTACTTAGCGCTTGTCAAGCCACACCTAGAGTGCTGTGCAAAGCTGTGGTCCCCACAATTCAAAAAAGATGTGGACAGACTGGATAGGGGCCAAAGGAGGGCCACGAAGTTGGTCAAAGGGCTGGAGAACCTGCCCTATATGGAAAGACTGAAGGAGTTAGGTCTTTTCTGCCTGGAGAAGGAAAAGTACAGGGGAGACCCATCATGGTATTTCAGTACTTAAAGGGCATCTACAAAGAGGACAGAGGCTCTCTCTTCACAAGCAGCCACATGGAGAAGACAAGGGGCAACAGACATAACTTTCAAGGAGACAAATTTCACCTCCATATAAAAAAGAAATTTTTTACAGTGAGAGCAGCTTATCATTGGAACAATCTCCCCAGGGATGAGGTAGAGCTCTTGTTGGAGATTTTCAAGACTCAGCTGGACAGGGTGCTACGTAACCTCATCTAGGCTCCCTTTCCCATGAAAGACTGGACCACATGATCTTTCAAGGTCACTTCCAACCTGGGCTATTCTATTATTCTGTAAAAGAGAAAGAGATAAAGCATATTTAACATCACCTGGAATGCAACTGTGTAGTAAGGTATTACTTCATCAAGAGCATGTGGTCAACAGCTGATTTCAGCAAAGACTTGTTAGGATTTGGCATTGGTGCCCTTTGGTTATTGCCTATATTGACTGTTGTCCATCAGCTCCCAAACTCAAGAAGCGGCTCTCACACAGCAGCAAGCAAAAACCCTTCCTTGAAGCAACTTTCCCTGCAGTTGCTTCCCTGCCATGAAAACTGCAAAGACACAGTCTTTCCAATGCTCCTCTCGCTGCCACTCCTCCTACATAGGATACAGGAGGAAAATTTCCCTGGGTCAGGTATGTAGAGGAGGAGAATTAAAGAAAAGAGTGTGGAGCTGGGCTGGAAGAACTGTCAGTTTGGCAGGAAGGAAGGAGAAGAAAGTTAGCCAATAGTGGTGCATGTTCCTGTCTGTCTGCTGGGATTGAACCCAGTAATACCAAATCTCTGTTTCTTTTACTGTTTAAAAAGAAACTGTACTGCCCATGTGTCCCCAGCTCATGGCAGATGCAGAGCTGAACAGGAAGTAATTTTTCCTTGCTATGAGTTCCTCTCTCAGATTATGCTGTCATGACTTTTAAAAATATTTAAAGACCCCGTTGCTGCTGAGGATGTGATCATTGGGATCTTTGCAGTTCCATGGGATGGGGCCTTGAACCATGTTCATTGTTAAACAGTTCAGGAATTTCATCTCAACTGACATGATTTCAAAGATGTTTGTGAAGTCGACTCAGTATTTGCTGGCCAATAGTATTTCAGTCCCTGCTCTGACATGTGTGCCATTACAATTGGAAAAGTTAATGACATTTCAACTGTTCCCTGGTAAGGAAATCTCACCAGAATTGAATGTTAAGAGCCTGCAGATCACTCAGGTGCAGACCACCTTCCCATATGTGACTAATAGAGTTGCATTTTGCTGTGAACTTATGTTTTGCTTCAGCTATCTTTATTTTTCTGTAGGGGACAGATAGGTTTGAATGTCTGAGAGTTCCAAGGAATTATTCAAAATTGCTGTTGACAGAACCACGGTGTGAAATATTGCAATTTACTAGAGAAACCAGGAAAGAATGCACTTTGTGTCTGTGGTGTCAACCTTCTGGTAACCTTCTCATGTTATCTGTAGATAAAAAAACAAAAAGTGCCGGGGATTATTTATTTATTATTCTGAGGGATGAACCACCCTAAAGGGATCCTGCTACCTCCCAGATGAATTACTTCTGACATTTCACTTGTGATCTGAAACATGGAACCAAATCTTGTTCCAGACAAGTTTTAATAGCTGGTTTCCTGCACTAAATATACATTGCATAGAAAAAGCAATGGTTGGGAGGGGAAAAACAAGCACTACTACTGGTATGGGTGCCTAGCCTTCTGCTGCTCCTTCCTGCTCTCATAGATTGGTAATTACAACCAGGAGGCTGGACGGTTTTGTGTGTGGCTTTGTTTTCAGTTTCATAGACATTTAAACTATTCATTGAGCAAAGTTGGTGTGGTGAGTTAAAGCAGGTCAGAGATTAGTCCATTTGAACGTGGGGGTGCAACACAGTCCTTTGTGTAAGAGCTGAGGAGCACATCCCTAGACCTCAGTGTGTCCTCAGGCCTTACAATGGGAAGGTGAGCCTCTGATACTGAACTCACAACAGCTCCTGTTTAAATTGTGCCATGGCTCCACAGTTACTTTGAGACTATCTAAGAGTGTAATGTTTTCCTCATTTTTAAGCTTTTATTAACTATTTCTTTTTTAGATAAAGACTGGATATTTGAGGTCTAACAATTAACTGTAAGCCCTGAACAATCAAAAACATATATTGTGGTGCTTTTCAAGTTTCCTTCCTAATTTATGAATACTGTGTGGGAGAGGACAACAATCTGTACTCAGGAGAAATCCAGTGAATCAGCCTGTTCTCTATGGTGAAATATTCTTTTACGCAGCTGCTGTACCTTGGAGAAAAATCCAAATAAACTCCAGATCCTACTTTAATCAAACTCATTTAAAACAAACAAACAAAAAAGTTAGGCTGTTGTTCTTAAAACAAAGATACTTCCCAAGAATGGAATGTAAAGTCTACAGTCTTAATGCAATATTTGGTATTGTTTGGAAACACTGTATAATGCCCCCCTCCCTTTCTCTTTGGCTGCAGGAGCAATACTGATTAATCACACTAGACTATTATGGAAGTTAGGCAAAGGCAAGATGGGGAATAGTACATAGATCTATTGTCCCAGGGAAGGATCTGGGAGGGGTTCTTCCCTAAGTGCTCCCACATGCAAACAGTGCTGGTTGAGATCCCTTTTTAGGAAATTCAGACCGTTATCTGTGCACCCAGCTGACCAGCTAGGGGCAGAGAGAAACAAGCACAGCCCTCATTGCTTTTCCATCCTCTGCGGTGCCGAATGCCCGCCAACAGTAACCACTTCTTGCCTTGCTCTGTCACTGGGCAGGGACATAAGAGGTGACAGAACAGGTACTTACACACTCAGAGTCACCACAAAAGGGCACCTAGAGAAGTCGGTGTCAGTCTGATTTGACCTGAGTTGAATTATTACACCCTTTGTCCCTACTCTAGGGAGTAAAGGACAATATGGAAATGTACTAGTCAGCTCAGTGACAGCATAGGGCAGTGGCTGTTCCTCTACACCTTTTCTGGAACAAAAACTAGCTGAGGCATTAACACAGATTTCCTCAACATGACTGATGACTGACAGTTTTCAGTTTCAGCCTGTAATTACTACTTTACCAAGTGTCACTGTGCTATGACCATAAAAGGTTTGGGAACTTGATGTAAAACCTGAGGCATCTTGGGATTACGTGACTCAGGGGACCACTTGAATGATCATGTACTCTGACATCTCTTCTACTTATTGTCCTAATGTGACAAACTCCAGGAGTAAGGCTGGAAGCTCACCATTCTTAGAGACTCTCACCAGTGATGTCTTTGCTGGGCACAGTCCTCTGTAGCACAGATCTTTTAGAAGGCACAGCAGGATAATGTTCCTTTGCACATTTCTGCTTCACCTTCTGGTCTGACCAGATACAACCATGGCCCAGCAAAGCTCTAACCTCAGTAACAACTGTTCTTGTTCACTGTGGACATCTGTGCAAGTCTCAAGGGACTGCTAAGGCTTTTGGCAGTGTGTCCATTCCAGATTGCTGTTATGACTACACATATCTGCATTTTAATTTATATGACGAGAAAGAGTTTCAAGCATTTTTTTTCTTAGTGGCAGACATAGCCTTGGTCACCATGCCTTACACAGCTATTGCAGCTACAGGGGGATCCAACAGTCAAAAAATGCCCACTCCTATCATCCACATGCTAGAAGCCACCAAGAACTTCATGTACATGCTCAGGACTCTTTCTGGCTCCCTGGCAACTGCCAGGGATAAACCACTCACTCACTGTATGAAATAGACAACGGGCATGCACTGTTTCACAGGATAATAGAATCATAGAATGATTTAGGTTGGAAAAGACCATTAAGATCATTGAATCCACCTGTTAACCCAGCACTGCCAAGTTCATCACTAAACTGTGTCCCTAAGCACTGCATCTACACGTCTTTTAAATACCTCCAGGGCTGGTGACTCAACCACTTCCCTGGGCAGCCTGTTCCAATGCTTGACAACCCTTTCAGTGAAGAAATTTTTCCTAATATGCTGACACAATTTAAGGCCATTTCCTTTTGTCCTATCACTTATTACCCAGGAAAAGAGACCAACACTCACCTCATTACAACCTCCTTTCAGGGAGTTGTAGGGTAAGAGGGTGCCCCCTCAGCCTCCTCCTCTCCAGACTAAACAACCCCAGTTCCCTCAAATGCTCCTCATAAGACTTGTTCTCTAGACCCTTCACCAGCTTCGTTGCCTGTCTCTGGACACGCTCCAGCATCTCAATGTCTTTCTTGCAGTGAGGGGCTCAAAACAGAACACAGTATTCAAGGGGTGGCCTCACCAGTGCCCAGTACAGGGGGGCAATCACAGTTCCCTTGTCCTGCTGGCCTCACTATTTTGGATACAAGCCAGCATGATACTGGCCTTCTTGGGCCACTGCTGGCTCATGTTCGGCCAGCTGTCAGCCAGCACCCCCGGGTCCTTGCCCACCAGGCAGCTTCCCAGCCACTCTGCCCCAAGCCTGTAGCATTGCATGAAGTTGTTGTGACCCAAGAGCAGGAACCAGCACTTTTCCTTGTTGAACCTAATAAAATTGGCCTTAGCCCATCAGTCCAGCCTGTCACCATCCCTCTGCAGAGCCTTCTTCCCTCAAGCAGATCAACACACCTGCCCAACTTGCTGTTGTCTGCAAACTTACTAAGGCTACACTCAGTCTCCTTGTCCAGATCATCAATAAAGATATTAAACAGGACTGGCCCCAATACCGAGCCCGGGTAACACCACTTGTGAACAGTCACCAGCTGGATTTAACTCCATTTATTGTGACTTTTTGGGCTTAGCCACAGCCAGTTTCTACCCAGTAAAGAGTACACCCATCCAAGCCAGAAGCAGCCAGTTCCTCCAGGAGAATGCTGTGGGAGGTGGTGTCAAAGGCTTTACTAAGACCCAGGTAGACAACATCCACAGCCTTTTCCTCATCCACTGAGTGGGTCACCTTGTCACAGAAGGAGATTGGGTTAGTTATTTCTGACCTTATATTCCCAGAGGAAAAACTCATTGCAGCTGCAAGCAGGACCTTCACATTTGCAAGACATTCCTCCCACTCCCAGCCTTCTCCAAACACACCTTAGAGCAAACCTAATGACAGGCAACATGGCCTACAAAACACTTCCTGAAAGCAGGCTCTGCTTGCAGCAAAATATGAAATCGTAGCTCACAGAACAGATTTGTAAAGGCATTCTGTTAAAAGCCAGTAGGAATTAGGCACAAAAGCATATTTACAAATGCTACTTGGTGAGGATTTGCATCTGGGCACCTGAAATCTTTCTGAGGCCCTGAACTTCACTCAGTGGATTTGCCCTGTTTCTTTTCCATCTGCAAGGTGTGGAAGAAAGGCAACCATTATATTTTGTCTCATTTCGCAGGCATTGTAAATGTTCCATTTTACGTCAGTTCCATACATGCTTTTCGCATCAGAGCAAAATAGTTTATGAATTCAGATTCATGCAGTTCTCTCTACTAACTGGGTTAAGAAGTTTCAGACCCTTGATCTGAAATGCAGCAGGGATAAAGTGATGATTCACCTACTTGTGTTCACAGCTTGTTTTACTGAGCATTGCAATAGTTTGTTTTCCCCCAGCAACACCCAAATATGTTCAGACGCAGCTGATACTGTGGTATTGTGAACCTTTGGGGTATTTTTTTTTTTAGATTCTTATGATGAATCCAGTTGTAAAGTGAAGATCCAGATGAACCAAGGTCAGAGGTGTTTACGTTCCTAGGTTCAGTCTGGGAAACTAAAAATATGGGATGGATTTTTATTCCAGCATTCTCCTTTCCTGACATTCAGGGTGGCAGCAGCTGTTAACAGTTGGCATTAATGACTTGGTGCCCAAAAAGACCCATCAGGTGACAGACTGTTAATTATTATGTAAGGTGATAATTTTTCAAATGCTTCTAAAAAAATTTGTATTATTATTGGTATCATTCATTTTAATGTGTGATAATACTGACCAGATTTCATATCCATCATTCACAAACAGCCCTGCATTTGAGAAGAAATTGGACTGCTTAGTTTAGGTAAAGCAGCAACCCCCCACAAAGGGAGGAAAAAAAATTCTGCTGTATATGTTACACATCGGAAATTTTTTTCTTTCAGTCATGGAATACGAGGACTAGCATATTATTAAAAACTTTATTTTCTATGTATTTGCTGATATTCCAGCATGAATAAGGCATGACAAACAATGGCCAGAGTGTTACAAATACTTATGGAGATGCTGAATTTTAGACATGCAGGTAGTCCATTGAAATTCAACAAGCATAGTAACATACAAGCCAAAAGCAATGCTGATATTTAGAGAGAAAAAAGCCAAACAAACACTACTGTTAGTTACTCAGGGATGTACCTTAGTAATGACATTGTTAATGTAAGAAAGTGTTTCCTAGGCATACTTTAGAAACTGACCATCTTTGACTCAGTTTTCTTGAAGAAATGCTGCAACAGAGGCATGATATGCGTTTCTGTGGGATAGGCAGACCTCCCTTTTACACTCTCACTTCCATTTTTTATTTGTGTGTTCTGTGTGTTGGGAGTGAACCAGGGTCCTGCTAGTGGCAGCGGGTGGTCAAACAAACAGCAAGTTCTGCTCAACCCTGCGGCAGAGACAGGCTGGGCGTGAGTACTGACGCTGAATCAATGTGTGCCAATAGAGATTTAGTGGGGATATGTCAGCTTCAGAGAAGTGATGCTTGGAAAAGCATCTGAGCTCTGTGGTGGGCTGTTTTAAGTATGAAGAATGAATTGTACCTGACCTCCGAATTGGTGTGCAGGTTGGACATTCTTCTGAAATTGTCAGGTACTGAGAACAGGCATGTGAATGTCTCAAGCTAGTGGAACTGGACTTCAGATCCAATTTCTTTTCCCTGGAGACTGGCACCCTAATTGCTTGGCTCTTTTGGAGGACATGAAGGGGAGCAGCAGGACAAGGAGAGGAGCTAAAGCTTTCACTTGCTCTTTTTTCTTGTAGAAATTGAAAGGTCTCAATTTCATCCCAATATGGAATGGAAAACTGTTTCTCAACTTGAACATATTCCTGGAATGGGAGTAAATGGTTTCCTACTAATTTCTATTCATGGTTCTTCATTCTTTCTATTTACAGCTGTGGATTTCAGATTATGAAATCCAAAGTCCAGACACCTTTGAATAGCTGTCCTCTCAGGAGATGCTTAGTATGGGTGCACATGGGTGAGTGAAGATGGAGGACAGCTGCCTTGTAAAAAGTATCCCACTGCTTTCCTTCCTTTATTTTCACAGTATTCTTTTGGCCTTCAACTAACACCAACCACTTAGTAGAAGGAAAAATAGCTGAAAGCCTGTCATAAATAATTATATAGTCCTGCAGTCCTCTTAGCAATGTTCAGCAGTTATTTTTGAAACATGCCAGCACTAATACACAATCGTTAAAGTGCTTCAAGTTATTTGCTTTTTGTGTAGTGGTGAACTTTTCCACTGATGTTTTTTATTAGATGAAAACAATGCAACTGTCTGGGAGCCAAGAAGATCCTGTACTCTAATCCATGTAAGACAAGGATTTGACTAAGAGCTTGTTGCTGTAACTGTGGTTGCCCAGGCCAGAAGAGAAAAACCCACCCAACCAACAACAACCCCCACAGATATTAGTAGATAGGGGAAAAAAGGCACAAACGTCCACTGATTGTGTAATTGCCACCTCTGTTGAATGAACTGTGGCAAGATGATTCATAGTATGATGATTTATTAGATCAGGGATATTGCTAATTAAGTAAGTAGCCATTGCAGCCAAGTGCTTCATCTTCAGACCATTTTTCTCTTTAGTGTTCTCTGGAATCTTGTGTCTCTTACTACACCGTTGGATGCAGATCTTGTAATAGTTATCCATGCGTTTTCTACCTTTAAATTAATCTGACATAATATGCTGCATGGGAACTATCTGCCAAGGCTTTCTGGGAAATGTGTTAGTGCAGCATATAGCTGGCCTCTTACTGAGCAGCAGAGAACTTTACCTCGGTGCTCTGTGATTGGCATCATCATCATTTCTTCATTTCCATGTAGCATTTAAAGTATTGCTTTTAACCAGTGAAACTGAAATAGGTCTCTTTTAGCTTGTTAACTAAAGAATCTGCCTGTGCTGTGCAATGCTATCTCTAGAAAAGACAAAAGCTGAAATGCCTATGTCTCTTATTATCAAAATGTGACATTAACATCTGGTAAGCTTGACTTGACAAGTCTCAGCAACTTTTAATTTAAAATGTATTTCAAGGTAAAGAAGTTGCAAGAATATTGAACTAGAAAAAGAGAGGGGGGGAGAAAAAGGAAGAGAAAATCTTTATTATAGTGCATTATTTTTACACTTAGATAACTTTTAACATTCTGGGGAGCCAACAGTGTTGTTGAACCAGTTTTGCCAGTTTGTCTTATTAAAAAAATACTAAGAAGTACTTATCAGTCTTTTATTGCAGTTCTTTGTGGGACTGAGCAAAACTGTGTGAAGTCATCTTTTCCATCACCTGGCTGTGAATCACCTGCATTAGTTGTAAATTACCTCTGCAAGAAAATGAAATGCTGCAATTAGACAGAGATTGCTCAGCTCAAGCCTCACAAGCCTTAAACTTCCTCACAGAGGAAGAATGCACTTTAGGTGACTTCATCACTTGCAAAATAAGACAGAGGACCAGAAAAGTTTCCTATAAAACTTGAGAAATGCTCTGAGTAGGCAAGTATCATATAGAAAGTATTTGTGAATGCTTCTGCATAATCCACAGTTCATTTCTGGCTTTGGGCATGCACATAATGTGATCAGATGAATGGGTCCAGATAGTTGCACCGCCACTCGACTCCAGAGTCTAAGATGCAATAAAAATTTTAATTTTAGCAGGACAAAATAGTTTGAACTACATGGTATTCAGCCAGATTGGAGTTCAGGCAGAATGGATATGTAACTGTCTGTACCTATGTGCATAGATGTGTCCTAAATCTGTTTACTTGCAAACACTGGGGCAAGTGAAATGCAGGCAGCATAGGAGGTTCAAGGCTCAGGTAATTGTATTTGTACAGGATGCCCTATTTTAAGAAAAAGAAGGATCATGACACATAAGCATTGACAGGACAATGATAAATATGTAAAGGTAATTTGCCAAGAGGAAGAGAAATATTTGCCATAAAAAATGAGCACATCTGAGCAGACAGAATGGAAATAATATTACATGAGCCCGAGGGCTATCATATGGTTTGTACGCAAAATTAGGAATGAACTGGAAGCTAAATTTCATGGGTGAAGAACAGACCAGTTCTAGTTAAAGATATTGTGAAAGGAAAAATTACATCATTAAGGATGATGTGTGGCATTCAGAGCAGGTATAGGAGGGGATAATAGAGACTTAAAGATGAAAATACCAGAGGTCTTTCTGAGAACATCAGAAGGATTGAAATTGGCAATAAGTTAGGGTCAGGCCAGGGTGCTTGTCCTAGGTGTTTCAAACATTGTAAATAATTTCATTTTTTTCAATTATTTTATTTTATTTTATTTTATTTTACGAGATTGTGTTAAAATTCTGACTAGAGGTTTTTTGTTTGGGTTTGGGTGTTGTTTTTTTATATGTATTTGTCCCAAATGATTGTTGATCATTACATATGAGCAATAAAAAATGTGACTGTGTGGGCTGGCTATAATGAAGATGGGATTTTGTGTTCATTCATCACAAGATGTAACACAAGTGCATCTGTTATCTATTTCAAGATCTTTTTTCTTATGAGTAGCTTCATGTATAACTGAGCTAATGAGGATCTTTGTAAAAAATCATCAGGAAAGAAAGTGCATAGAGGCTTCAACATGGTGTCTTTCTGGTGGGCTCAGTCATGACAGAAGAATTACAGAAAAATAGGGCTTACCTTACACAGATTGTCACACAAGCTTTAGCATACAATTTCAGACAGTCGTCAGGGCCCTCTCTATTAATGCTGTATGGAAATCCAGCTCTTACCTTATACATCTGCCTTATGATGTAGAGAACTGGCTTGTGAAGGTGCTAAACCCTCTTCAATTAATACAGAGAACCAAATAGTAGCTTAGGTAAGATGCTTCCAAATGGCCGGTAACATAAATCTCACTTTAGCAATACAACAAAAATCCTTCTGCCTCCAAGAAGCTGTTGAAGGAGAGAGAAACATATAGGTCCTGCAAACAGCTAGTGGAAGTTGGGTACAGATCTCAGCAAATACCTGCAAACTCCAGCCTCGGGGTGTTAGGCTGTCCCTCTTCCCTAGCAAAGGAGGGATATGGTAGCAAAAGGCTGCGTGCAAAGAAGCCTGACCTCATCTAAAGCACTCTAGTCATGTGTTGCTTATATATAATTATTGTGAACTTCAGAACCAACACAGGCAGTGAGCTGCTGACACAAAGGGAGTGCAGGGAGGTAGGAAGAAGCTTGAACACGGTCATCTGTGTGAATTAGTGCAGAGCACAGAGACTTGCATTCTCTGTGTAAACAGCAGATGCTGTTTAAAGACATACCTTCTCAGCTGTTTGCCTGCTGGAGGTTACTGTTCCTGTAACTGTGCTTGCTGGTAGAAAGGAACATGTATGTGTCAGCAGCTCCCACTCACAGACCTGCATCTTCATACAAGACCACCTTTACTAGTGACATCAGCTAAGATGCTGGTCCCGATGTTCCCATCAGGGCCATGTGGGCACAAACTGAATTATTCTGATTCTGTCATGAGGAGGCAGTAGGAAATGGTGGGCAGTGGAAAGCTGTAAATTAATAGCTCAACATTCACCAGAGATGCTTTGTCAAAGCCCTAAATCCATGTAGAATTTGATTGTTCATCTCCTCCAAAAGCCTCTGTCATTCATTCACAATTGCTGTAATCAGCAGTTTGCTTATGGTAGGGGACACGCTTCCTGTTAGAGCAAGCTGTTGGAGGCCACAGAGGTTTAAAGGCATAAACAAGAATTAAATACCCGACCCTAATGACTTTTAGTGTAACCTAGTCTTTAGTGTAACCAAGTGTTGTAGTCTGCACCTTTCAAATGCTTACCTGTGGACCTGAATGTGCTGTTTTTCAATACATCTTTGAGATGTGTTTAGTCTTCTCCTAGAAATTGCTGTGCTATTTTTGCATATTCAGATCTCTGTATCAGTATCATTCCAGTTTGGAGAGGCCAACTGTTCCCTCTGTTTTCATATGAAGATAGAATGAATCAGTGCTACTTCCACCCATATTGCTGTTCCCCCAAATGCTTTCACAGATGTACTAGGAACATGAAGTTCTGCGGTCTATAACAGTAATACCCCAGACTGGGCTGCTTTCAAAAACCACACTGAAGGAACCATGCAATTATAAGTAACTCAAGGCTGGTAGGAGTTATCATATGTTGCATGAGGAAAGATCCCATGAGGGTGCTCAGGTGATAGCAAATCTCTAACAGGAAAAAAAATTCACAGAAGCAAATGGGCTTCCAGCAATTCTGTGTCTCCAAGACTGGCCAGCCCAGTACTTACCAGACGACTGTAAGGAAACTACTGACTGGCATATCATTTCTTTTCAATTTGTTATGTAAATTTTAGCTTGCTGTCAGGCAGACTGGTACCAGTCTATATATTCTTTTCTCCTTAGAAATAGGCTAGAAATCTAGCATATACTCCTATATATAAGGAGACTGCTGATTTTTATATCCAGCCTGCTGTGAGAATGAGTTCACATCACAGCATCACCGTGCATCATTTGTACTAGCTCAGCACAGGTATCAGTGTGAGCTCAGAATGGAGGAACTAATTAAATCTACATTCCTAATGAGGAAAAAGATGAGGGAAGTACTGGAGACAAGAAAGTACAGTGGCCTGAGGATGAAGACGGAAGGGAGCGAAAGTACTTCAGCTTGTAGACTCAAACTCTGTAAGCCTAGACATTTTTTTCTTTACACTCCAATGTCAATAATATCGATAACAGTTAAGAATAAAGTGAAGAATAAAAGTTAAGGATAAAACGAAGGCTATGTAAGCCTTCCCTATCTGTGAGACACTTAGGCTCCGCCAGCTGTGCTGGCTTGCTTCCTACATCTGGGCTCCAAAATGGGTAACAAGAAAACTCTGAGAGAACTATTTTAAGAACTCTGGCACCAAGCAGAGTGGGGAAAGGAGGGAAAAAAAAAATCCTAACCCTCCACTTCTTTACTGAAATCAGTCTGTTGAAAGCATTTCTGTTTGGCTGCCACAGTTCGCCAAGCAGCCTGATGTGCCAGCTATTAGTACCCAGCAGAGAGCATGTTTGCAGCTATTCAGCAAAACTATCACATGGCCTTAGCCAAGGAAAGAGGGATCAGCTGCTGAACACTGGAGCTGATGAAGAGCAGAGCTATTAAAGCAAGCAATAAAAAACAACGCAACCCAGAATGGAGACTGATTTTTATTATTATTTTTTTAACCTAATGGATGACATTTATAACTGGAAAGTATGAGTCAGAGTGTGCTGTGCCAGCATGGGGTCTTTATGATGTTTTCATCTTGCTCGTTCTTCTTCCTTGGCTGGGACCATTCTGCCTTGTTGATTTGTAAGTTTTAGGTTCCTTGCAGTGCTTAGGAGATGGGCGTGCATGTGTGCGTGCATGCGTGTGTGTGTGAGTAGTGACCACAGCTCAGTGAACTGGAAGTAAAGTGCTAAACTACTCCACTCTGAAATTTTTTAGGGAGTAGTGAGACTGCTTTACAGTGCTGGGACCTCTTAGATAAATTATTGCTGCCAGAGTGTTATTGCTGCCAAATGTGGCAGTGGTGTGAGTGTGGGAGGCAACCACCCACTTCCTAGCGAGGACAGAATGGACACAGCTCTGTCCCTGCAACCACTAATCTCATCCAAAAAGCTTTAAAAACAGAGAACTGTTTGTCCCTTTGTAGCACATAAGCAAATAGAATCCATTTGCCACAGAGCTTCTCTGTAATACCGTATCTCTAGTATGTAACCAAGAAACAAAATTACACTATTTGTTGCGATGACATTAGAGTCTGGTTACCTCAGAAACAACACGCCTGATTCCAGATCCTGGTTCCAGAAATTTCTCTTTACATTGCAAGATCAGCCCCACAGCATTTCCCAGGAAGAATACGTTGAGGAACCCCTGGTATGGGAGAGTCCTGTCCTGACATAAAGCCAGCATTGTTTTATGGTAGCTTCTCCTACCCTGCAATGCCCTGTTGCAGAAATCACGTCGGGACAAGTAGGCTCCTGCAAGCAGAGTAACCCCCAAGACCCACGCAAGGCAACATCACATAGCCATGGCTGCTTGGGCTGGCGCGGCAGCTGGGTCCCCTCGTGGCTTCCCGAGGACATGGGGAGGTACGAGGGACCTGCAGAGCCTTTGCCTCTCTTTTCCCACAGCTGATATGGGTCATGCTCAGTGCAGCTGAAAATTGAGCCCTCAGGCAGGGAGCTGTAATAAATTCACTAGATTAGGCAATGAAAACCAGTGTGAACAAAACAACCAGCTGGCTCAAGAATATTTCATGCTAGCATCAAAGTGCTACAGGAGGGGGGGAAACAAGCTTCAAAACTGCCCCCTTTCATTCCTCTGAATATCCTGCTCATCTTTTCTTTTATGCACATTGTTATACCCTACATACAGCTGTGAGACTGAAAAGAAATAAAGGTATTTTCATCCTCTATGTACTGTTATATGTCATAGTCATTAAAAACAGTAGACTGTGTCCTCATGTAAGAATGTGATGCACCTTGGCAAAGGACTGTTCAAGGAGGATTTCTGTCTGAAGCTCTGGGATATCACTTTTTTCTTTTTTTTTTTATTTTATTTTATAATGAGTATTGAAATCCAACCCAGTTGTTTAGCTCTTTGTAGTTATTTTTTAATTCTGGACAATTAAAAGGCTTTTCAAGTTTTCACAATCATTATTTTTAAAGAGTCTGTGAAAGAAAAATAGCATACATAGGGTAACAGAATTCCAGAATCAGAAACTGAAAAGGTGTTTTACCTTTGTTATTGAAAGTGGAACAGTAATTTCAGCACAACTAGTGTGAGAGTAGACTGCAGTTTATTTCATTGCTTTCATCCTACATCTAGGGTTGTGTCAAAACCCTGGGCTTTAAAATGCTGTTGATTTTCCTTTAGCTGAGATGTGTCTTTTCACATGTAAGCCAATCCACTCACACTCTTCCTGTGATTATCCTCAAGAAATGAGAAGAAAATTCCATACAATGTGCATGCCTGATAGCATCGCATTTACACTTCAAGCCTTCTTTCACTTGATTAATAGTTTCCCTTCCTTTCCAGTTTCCAAGAAATATGTATTCCCATGAGGTGTTTTTGGAAAATGCATGGCAATTACTCTACCGGAGGAATGTCTCCTATGGATGCCACTCTTACCACAAAAAAGGCATGGGTAAAAACAGCCTCACATTTGGCATTTGAAGGAGTGAAAGGCAACACTTAAGAATTCCTGTATGGCGTCGCCCTTACAATCTCCTAAGGAAATGCACCGTAAAATACAGTATGTGCTGAGAACAGGCTGGGCCACCTAAATATGGATTGCTTTTGGCTTCAGCTATTCAGAAACACTGAGAACAGGTGCCAAATTAAGTCACCCTACTAGCTGCTTTCCATGGCTGAAGGTCAGTAATAGTTACCACAGAGCGGAATTTGGATAGCACATCTCGCAATTCCAGAGCACTGTAACCGCTCTAAAACACCACGGCATTCTTACCTCGGGAAACCTCAAGTACAGAGCAGTCTAGCTTTCCTTTGACATGGCAGTGGTTTACAGCTTATAAGGAAAACATATTAGTCTTTCATATCAATGTTAATTTATGCCACATTTCCTGTCTATTTATAACTCAAACATTCTAAATTAGAACTATTACATGCAAATATATTATAATCTGACAGAAGGCAAAATATTCCATAAGTCTGATTTGGAAAAGGGAAATATTCATTCATATATAGCTGACTAATGGTTCTACAGTTGCAATTTCAGGAACATGCTTTTTTGAAAGAACTGCTGACAACCCATGTTAAACTTTGAAGATTAGTATGTTTAGCCATAATTTTGCTCCCATTGGAATCCTACTGTGTTGTCTGCTTGTTGCTTATTGCCTTTTTTGTTTCTTAGAATACTTGCATAAATAGAGAAATTTTGTTACTTGAAAGGTTTTTGATCTCCTTTTCATCTCCCACCTGCAATTATAACTCTTTCTTGGTGACGTCATCCATTGGATGAAATGAAAAGAATTTTGATAAATGGCTGAATAAACAATTACTGACATCAAGTGGAAAATAGCCAGCTGGAACTGATGAACTCTGAAAAAGCTTGTTTGCATGCAGGAATCATAAATAAGAAAGAACACAATCAAAGAAATACAGAAAATACTTTATGCAAACTATGCAGTGCAAAGTCAATGCACAGAATTGAAAATCTCATGAAGGTGGTTGGTAATACAAAGTTAAGTATGTAACCTGCTTAGCTAGAGAATGCTTGCAAGCATGAATATAACAATAGTGATATATTATTTTATTTTATTTGAATAAACAGTGAACTAGCACAGACATTGTAATTTCTTTTTCTTCCACATCTACTTAAATTCTGGCTGGGTACACTTTTAAGAAGATCCTTCTGCAAAGATTAATCTCATTCTCCAGTGAAAACACAAGTCTATGATAGGCCCATATTCCTACTGACTTACTATTTTATCTTTTTCCTTATTCCTAATACTATTAGTTGCATTATAAGTTCAGACTGAGGAAGTATGAAACAGTATAACTCCATGCATGGAGCTGCCTTTAAACTGTGCTAGTCAAGAATCTAGTACTTATCTGAAACAAGCGCTGACATATACTACTGCTTTTGTGTGTGTGTGTGTGTGTAAACAGGGGTCATATAGACCTTAATCATATTTACCATGTGGACACAGAAGTAAGGATTGCAACCCACTTCCCTCTTTTAGGTGAGAAATACTCTTTAAAGAGAATTAAAAAGAAGTCGTTGCTCCTGGGCTCTGTCTACCGTTGTGGTGCTTCATAATATTCACAGCATAAAAGTGAAAGCAGGGAATATGGCATGTACCAGTAATCCTAGTTTTGGCCTCTTCTTTTGAAGTAGTTGGAACAGAAGAAATTCAGAGAGGAGTTTCTGTGAGTTTAAATTTTTGCCAAGTGGACAGTAGAGTTACCTGTCTTAGTTTTGTCACTCTTGGTTTGCTGTCTAGCAAAATGTGATAGCTAATGCGTATTTTGGAAAATCTTCAGGTTAACAACCAAGTGCAGTTTAAGTCACAGTTACATATTATTGTCGTTATAGCTACTTTTCAGACAAGTCTGCTATGTCGAGTGACTGAGTGGTGCTTGGCTGCCGGCTGGGGTTAAACTGTGATACTTTGTTCGCTGAATAATAAGATATAAAAATTTACTGAACTTAAGAATGTAGAACACAGAGATTCAGTAACAACCCCTAAAAGAACAACAACAGTCATACACAGTCTTGCAGTCAGAGCTGGTTTCCATCTGCAATCGCAACAGTATTGTCCATAACGCTTATAGAAGCACTGTGTACTAATAAGCATAGATCACGTTAAGGTTTTCTACTGTACTTTGAACTTACACAGCTTATCACTTCATAGTAGAGATGATGCAAATGCATTATCTGGTTCAAAAGCAGTTGCCCTCTGGAATGACTTATTAGATGCTCCTATTTCAAACCTAGTTATTGAAGTCTAAAAATCTCTTTTGTACACAGGTTATATCTGCTGTGAGTCCATCAAAGCTACTGTGGGTTTACACCATCACAAAAGTAAAAGAAAAGCAGGCACTGCATAACCCCTCATCCCCCAGGGTCTCGTCTCTGTCTGTTTGGAATGGCATTTTTGGGAAACCCATGAGCTCTGCAGTATGAACCAATCAAGCCAGATTTGGTTTAAAGTGGACTTTTTGAGAGTTCAGGTAGACATTGTATGTAAACGAGGTGGTGTAAACCTCTACTAGCCTAACCCCTGTCTTCTGATAGTCTTAGATGACAGAGGGGTGGAAATCAGAAAATTATTCAGAAACTCCAGTTCTGAGAGGGACACATTTTGCATATAAACCTTTAAATAATGTTAGGAACACTGTATTTGCCTGCCTTGATCTTTGAAACAATACCTTCTGGCTGCATAAGATACTGGCAAATGCATTTTGCATCCAAGCAGATTCTTTCATAACTGTCACAAATGACTTTTCACATGGAGCATCATTTATGTGACAGTTACAGTTCCTGACAAAAGCAAACAGAGACATGCCCAAGAATGCCGCTCTTTCCCCTCTGAGAAGATGAATGATTCTTTTACCAAAGACAACAAACAGTTTGTTGCATGGTAGACTTTTGAGTCATACATCTTATTTAAAATCATATATGTAGTTACCAAAGGGAACACTGTGACCTCTTTGACTGCAACCATCAATATTGTGATGTCGCTTAGCTCCACTTTGCTTCATATTGTGCAGATGGCACAGTTCTTTAGCTTTATTTATGCTGGGTTTGAGATCATTCCTTGGTTGAGAGGTAATTACCTGAAGCACATCTGAGAGAAGCTGGCAGACTGTCTGAGAGAGGTACTATCTGAGACTGAAGGACCAATTTTCTTCATCATAGCCAAGCTTGTGAACTGAGAGTAGCTTCTAGGACCTTTAGGTGCTTATTGATACCTTGACAGCAATAGTAACCAGGAGCTTTATTCTGTTTTGTTTTCTTATTTAAAATCTGTGTCCAAATGCAAACATTCCGGTATTTTGCTTATCTGAAGTAAGCCACTGTAGAGCCCCGGTTTTAAAATAATTTGAAACCTCAGCAAGAGTACAATATGGTTTGCTTTCTGCTCCATCTCTTTTACTGCATTGCTGCTTAATAGCTATTCTGACTTCCACTTCCATTCTGGACGCATATTAATTACTGGGGTTTTAGTTCACTGTATCTGAAAGATACAGTTTCTTACAAGGCAACAGGTAAAATGACCAGAGGAATACATGTCACGGTCCTCACATTTGAACTTCTGGATGGCTGAACTTCTACCTTGGTGTGATCTTCAGTTCTTGGTTTAGTGTGCTCATTATCAGTGAATACTACTGGTATAAGGTATAATAACTTAGGATTTTATTTAGAGGAAAATTGTCTGGGTTTTGCTGCTTGGGAGGTATTTAAAATTATGTCAGTTTGGTGTTATCAAGAACACCATTTTTGTATAAGTTTTGTATAAAATATACATTAATCCAGAATATTTGGGACAGGAGCATCATATAAACTGATCATATACTTTTGTAGATAACTTTTGTAGATATTAAAAGCAAGAGTTTACTGGAAAACGCCTGTATAATGGCTGGTGCAGAAACTAGGGCATGATTGTGGTTTATCAGGCACAGTCATCTAAAAGTGTCATTTTAATAATTTGTGCTATTAGAGAAGATAATATTGCTTCATTCCCCAGCACAGGGAATGAAGCTATTTCACAGGTTGATGCAAACACAAGCGGTTAGCTGTAATAATTTATTGGGTTCAGCCCTTCACTGTTACGCAGTAAGACACAGCTGTTTTACCAGGTCAGAGAGCGCTTTTCTTTTTAGTTCACTGTTAAGGGTACATTATAATCTCTGTATTAGTTTTCCTGAGCAGAACACATATCCATCATAAATGTTTTAGCAATGCATTTAGAAAACAGGCAGTGCAGCTTGTCAGTTTTTACAGACTATCATTATCTGGTGCTGCTGGGGCAGGATGAGGACTTAATAAGTGCTCTTCCATTGAGAAACTGTCCAAGATCTCACTTCCCGTACAATTTCAGTTAAAGTACCTCTCAAGAGCTTAACAGAATGGATGGCAGTATAAATGAAGCAAAGTTTTACAGTAGAGACCTGTTCCAAAGATAAGCCAATTCAATAGTAGACTTCTCAGTGATTTCACAGTGCTTTCTGCAATTTTACACCAGGCCTTCAATGTAAATTTTTTTTTCTCACTGTAATTTAAGAAAGCAAGGAGGCAAGACAGACATTTCAAATCTATTTCTTTTGATTGGAAGGCCTGGTAGCCAGTGAGTGTATTTTTAGCATCTGCTAGTCGGGCATCATCTTTCACCACTGGATTAACCTGTACTACTGATACTTTCATTACTTTGGTTTCTATGAAAAGATGGAAATTTTCTATTAAAACAACAAATGTATGCTTGAGTATAAATAATGAAGACAATTCTGCTAACTCACTTGGGTGTCACTTTGTAAAGACAGCCAGATATTGAACATTTTACTGTCTGGGTTGAGTTTGGAAAAAGCATCGATGAGAAGGAAGCTTTCTTACCAGATTCCAGCACTTCCACTTGGCATCTCAGCTGGAAATACCAGAAGAAAAGCCTTTCTATTAGAGCACAGTCATTTCCAGCTCTAGTCCCTGGTGGAAATCAGAGGTGCCAAAGTACTTTTGGTCATGAAGGGTTCAGTGTAAGTTCAGTTCCAAACATGGGCTGAGGTTACTTTTGTGTTTCTTCCTTGCAGCCTGTGGGGGGGCTTGGTCTGTGGTTTTTTTTTTTTTTTAACCCTAATTGTAAACCAGAAGGGCCTTCACTTTTAATTGCTGAGGATGTGACTCAAAACAATAGTTTTGAGAATGGACCACTGATTTTGCATATATTAATTGGCAGGTTTTCCATAAAAGAGAAAGGAAGCGGTTAAGGCAGGGGTCCTCAAACTTTTTAACCAGGGGGCCGGCACGCGGATGCAGTGGCAGGCAGTCACCTGTGGCTGCTTGGTTTCCCCCCCAACCCCCGGCCGGGGGGGGGGGGGGGGGGGGGCGGGGGGGTCTGTAAATACCAGGGGCTGGATTGAGGACCCTGGGGGGCCGTATCCGGCCTGTGGGCCGTAGTTTGAGGACCCCTGGGTTAAGGTATTGGATGGAACTATAAGTTATAAGTCTAACCCTTTTCCACAAAATGCATAGCTATCTTCTTCTGCCTGAGGAGGCTCGAGCAGCAAACTTTTACATCCCTGAAGACTGCTCTAATCACTGCACTTCAGCACTGCCTGAGAGTGGGAAGGAGGAAAGTCTTGGGCACTTTTGATGAAGCTATTTCACTTTGAATAATATAATATGAATTAGATAAGAGGTTTAATGCACATCTCTTTATATTCAGAGAGGTGCTTAAGCTAGAAGACTTTTATTCTCAGTGTTTACCTCAATTAATATTTAAATGAGTGCATAGGTAATAGAGTAGTTTCAGTCAGAGAGGTAGAGCAGACCCTCTGGTCCACAATGTGCCATACCCAGATATTAGATCATGCTTGCAGAAAATTTAAGTTCAAGACCACTGAAGCAGATGAGAAATGTGAGTTCAAGACTTTCAAGACCCTGAGTGCTCTAATGAGCAACAGAGAAGACAGCACCAGCATCTCTTCCAGCAATTTTTCTTTGTGTACGATGACTGGTCCAGTAGCCATGATCTGAGAATTCCCAAATCCTGAATTGATGTTAAGCTGGATGTTTAGTTCATACAGACATGGTTTGGGTGGTTCTGCACATGCTGACAAGCAGATATTTGAGGTTAAATTGGGATTGATCTTGGTTAATTCTCTTCAGTCAAAGACGGCATTGTCAGTGCGTTGTTCATCCTATATACCACAGGCTTACACCTTATGGTAGGATGAGTGGTCCTTTGAAGGTTTCTATTTCTCTTCACAGTAGGAATATAGACATAGAGCTTTAATTATATTAACTTTTAGCATAACTGGTAGCAATCCTACTGTTAAATACTCAGGAAACTCATCTTGTAAAAGTGGATACATTTACAAAATTCAGACATAAATACTGTTTGATAACAATTTGTGGGGTCTTTGAAAATTAAAATTTTGAATATCAACAACAAAAGTCGGAAGCAGGTACCCCAGCCTGTTTGTTGATGTAGCTGTGTGTGCCTGTTTGGTATCTGCTCTCCCTAGGCCTGAGACAAGCTCTTTAGATGCTGTTTTAAGACAAATAGTGGTCCTTATTTTTTTTTGTGAAATGCTTTCATGTAAAAAAATCTGTCTAACAGTAAAAAATGTTCAGGGTACTGGCTTTAAAACCTTTTATAAAGTTCATAAATGTGGGTTTTATGTCTTCATTTCTTTCTTGCAAAAATACCTGGAACAGTATGCTTTGCCAGTTTGATATAGGTGTGCAGATGGATTGGCTGGGAAAGATAGCATGATTTTCAGTTTTCCCTCCAAATTAAAAATGTTGATTATTTTTGAAAATACTGTGAAAGCTGCAACATCTGTAATTCTTTAAATCATTTTTTTCTTTTTAAAGTTTAAATTAAAGAATCAGTAAATCTCTCCATTCTTAATTTTTATTAATTCCCATTCATTCTTAGTTCAGAACTTCACATGAATAAATGGAGCATTGAAGAACTTTGTGTTCTCTTATATAGGTGATAGCCTATACTTCTCCCTTAGGACTGATCTGTGGAAACCGTGCTCTTGTTGCCAGGTTCCTAAGACTATATCAGAATACTGTATTATCAATACTGTAGTACATAACCATAGCCAGCACAAGGCAGGGACAGAAATATCCATGGGACACCAGGCAACTTGAGTTGTGAAGCTGGATCTTACCTTAAATCCATTCTAGTTTAGTTCTGATGCTTATGTCTGGAAAAAAAAAGGGCTTATCTCATTCTAGAGAGAAGTACTACAGCCCTGAGTAAAGTGAACCAAGATTTTCCTGCTGCTTGAAAAGGGAGAGCTGGTGATGAATGTTACCAGAAGGTCACCTAAAGTAACACAGATGCTTTAGTGTACCATCTGCCTAGAGAGCAAGAGTCCTGGCTTACTTTCTGCCTGAAATTACTTTTTTTGTTGTGTGTATTTTCTTGAATCCATAAAAATGTGTGGATTGTACCTGTGAGTTGTCTATACTGTGGAACAGTGTGGAAATAGGCAACGATCCAGCAGCCAAAGTCACTAACCCAGTTATCAAGTAATTTCTAATTTCTTCCTGTGGATTTCAGCTTCTTGAATAAGGAAGGCAACAGCCTTTGAATATCAACATCATCAGGAGACGTGTTCAATATGGGCTGTACACTGCTGTGCTTGTAATCCTTGACATAAACGGTGAGCTGGGGAAGGGACAGACTCTTTCCAGTCCCTAGCCATCCATTTGGCTCACTCAAGGGCAAATTTATTTTAACAGTGGTTGATTACTGTCTGGAAGAACTGAACTTCAGAGAAGGCCAGGGAAACAGAGCTGAGACACACACCTGCTCAGATCACAGTGCCAATGAAGTCTGTGAAATGGTACATTTTTCCTGTAGAAAATCCTTTCTTTCTGCATAAAGTGTATTTTTCTCCAGAAGTTAATTAATTGATATTTATGTTTCATAATGTGTTGCTTCTATTACTAACATTATAGCCTACTGCACAATATGCACATCAGGTGTTTCTTCTTTTTGCAGGCTTTCAAACAAGCGTAGCGTGGCACTAGCTGTTTAACAAGACAGAGCGCATACTACCCATAGCTAATTCTTCTTCAAAGCGGCAGTTGAATTAACATAAGCTTCAGGTGGGTGTTATGTATTCATTTGCACATTTTCTGCTGCTGCTTATGACTGGTTTAGCTGCAATCTGCTACACATGAAAGGACTACTGCACCTATACAGAACCTTACTGAAGTGGCTTCAGGTATCATTTCATAAACTGATGCAACACACTGCAGGTCATTAGTTTCAAACGTTTGGGGGCAGAGGTACAAATCTCTTCCATTCTCTTTCTCCACCCACAGTCTCACCCACCACCAGTTCCAGACAGACACATTACACTGGCACTCTCTAAAACTTACCTCATCATCATGAGTCATGTTTCAACTTGTCCTTTTCCTCTGCTGTCTATTATTCAGGTGAGATATTTGTTTAAAATATACCCAGGATGCACTGGTTGTAAAAGAGAGAATTTTTTGCATTTACCTCAAAAGACTGAACCTAGTAAAATGCAAACAATTGCAGCGCGTGCTTCTCCACATGTGCCTGCTGCAGTATCCCCAGCCTGAAGGACCCTGTGCATAACCCTCTGCTGAGTGTGCTGTAATGACTTTGTTAAACTGTTTCCTTAGAAAGAGTAAGATGAAACCAACACCATCTTTCTCTGCTATTATCTAGAAAAGATCTGAATTCAATTTTTTTGCAGAAGTTCCTGTGACAGTTCACAGCTACTGTTTGTTTCCTTTTTCCTGGATAAGCATCATTTGCAGAAAATAATCAGTACTGTGGCTTCCTGAATTCAGATTAAATCATGCAATATATGCTGTTTCTAGTTCTGGAAAATATGATTTTCTTCTCTTGCCTTCTGTTTGGAAATTACTTTGCATGGCTTCTTTTTCCCAGAGCATATTAGCACATTATATTTTTTTGTTGATGTATGCAGTGGTAATTTCCAAGACCACATAGGAACAAAAGCAAAGTGTGTGCTGTTTGTTTTGATGGCTTATCCAGCCATTGCACAGCAAGGGTAGAGCTCATTCATGAGTTGCTCTTCATTTCATATCAGTTACCACTGTGACCATTCTGTGCAAGTTGCTTCACACACAGAACTGTAGAGGCATGTTTAATCTATTACCTCACTCAGATCACTTCATAAAGCAATGTGTGAAGGGGATTACATAAAAACGTGGTATGTTTTTGTTTCTGGCCCACATTTTACATGGTGTCTGTCTGAACACCTTAGGCATTTCACAAAAACATTTTTGTACACACTTTAACTTTGAAACACCTTTTTCTACAGCCTGTGGTTGGTATGTATGAAAACCTGTGGACTATCGCTGAAGGCATGTCAAATATCAAATGTCACGCAAGGCAGCAGAGCTATTCCAAGGGCAGATGGCTAGAAGTCAGACTGTGGCCAACAGTGTATTGGGCTCTATTGTAAAGTGATCTGTCTTTCTAATATCTCCAAATAATGACATAGCACAAACTGCCTTACTTCCTCCACTATTTTGATAGCACTGATTTACTGAGTCAGGCTGTATTTGTGACAGATGACGGACCACTGGAACAAGGTGACCCGAGAGGTTGTGGAGTCTCCTTCTCTGGAGACATTCAAAACCCACCTGGACATGATCTTGTGCAGCCTGCTGTAGTGAACCTGCCTTAGCAGGGGGCTGGCCTAGATGACCTCCAGCTCCCTTCCAGACCTGACCATTCTGTGATAGGAAAAGTGGCTGACAAACTGCAGAAACCACTGTAAGAATGGAGACAAGAGGGCTGATGACACCAGTTATCCATGTGAAATCTATCTCTGGACATGCTCACTTTCCATTGTCAATCATGCCTTATAAATTGTTCCTTTTGCTTCTTGGCTTCTGTGACATGCAGTATACAGTTTCCCACCCCTAACAGGTTGCTATTTATGAAACCTACTTGATAAAGAAAACTATTAACATTTGAGCCTCACTTTGAAATGTTAAACATGCATCCTTTAGAGATAAGCAACTTGTTTATACTCCTACTACTCCTACACACTTTTTTTTTTTTTTTTTTAATGTCATTGGCTACTCAGTTTAATGACATAATTGTCCCTGAATATTCTGTTAAATAACCCCAGTGTAAACGGCTTGGATACAGTAACTGAATGATATATTAACAGGTTGCTTCAGCTGTAAGTGAAATGTCCCTGTCACATATACTGTTCAACATTCTCAAAACTGTCTTTTGAAACAAATATTTCCTAATGGGAAAAGACAAAATATACCCCCATATTCTAAAACTTTTATTTCAACCAGAAAAAAGGGGTATCACACTAAAAATATTACTTTTCAAGAGATTTTTTCTTTCTTGATTTTTGGGGGGGGGGGGTTTACTTTTTTTTTTTTGTTGTTGGTTTTATTTTTTTCCACACATTAGATGATTAGATGATTGTGTGATTAGATGACTTTTTGAGTTCCTGATATGTGACACACCACATCAATTCTCATGAAGGAAAAACTCAAGCCTTTGACACACGATGGTATTTATCTCACCAGGTTTTACCAATAAAATATTCAAACATTTAATTTAAGCTAATCAAGTAGGCTCTGTTTGCAGCTGAAACAGCTCCATACTATTTCAATACAAGTGTCTTGGGCTGGTAGGATAAACAGCCCTCTCAAGATGCCTGCCTCTCAATTAAATATAGATGGAGCCTAGATGACCATCCTAGATTTGATGTCACATCTAACTTTTAGATGGATAAAATTTGGTGAGGTAAATTGCAAGTGAATTCACATAAAAATTGATTCAACACAGTATGAACTCAAGATGTTTTCATTTAGAAGAAATTCCAACATTAATTGCAATATAGAGGAAAATAAAATAAACTAGATAACAAAATCTTTTGCTATTATGTCGCACTGCAATGTGACTTCATGTGAAATAAGGCAACAATGAAGGAAAGAAGGCTGAATAATCAGTTAAATTATCAATCTCAAGAGAGCAAAAAGGCTCTCATTCCTTGCATCATTACCTAGGTAGAATAATGATCCACATTTCACTCCCATCTTCCCCTCTGGGGGTTTGGGCAGTAGAAGCAGAGAAAAAAGAAAGCTGGCCTTTAGGAAGATAGGATACTTCAGGACAACAGGGCAAGTTAGGAGGACAACAAAGGTGAGAAATTGTGCGAAACTGATCTTCGTTTGAGTTTGGTTAAGAAAAAATAAATTCACCCCGGTATTATTTTTTTTAAATGTTTCTGAACTGGATCACCCTTATGTACCTAACTTTGTCAAAGTGGTGCTTCCTGATGAAACTGTTTTCAACATTATTTTGCTGTGTGTTTTTTTGATAGTGTATTTGGTAAACTCATCTACATATTCAAGAACACCACTTCATGTAAAATACAAGCTGTCATGTTATGAAATAAGAGGAAAACGTGAAAAACAAACCACTGTGGTGTTATTAACAAATCCACATTTAAATAGCTACTTCTCATCCACTTACTTCCACTTTCAGTTATGTGATTCCGTGTTTACTAATTATTTCTATAGAAATGCTATGTATCATTAAGCAGCTGCAATGTCTGGAGACAATGGCATTTCAGCGGTGAACCATCAGCACACATTTATATATAGGAGAGGTGTTTTGGCAATAATTTTGCATCAGATACGAATATCAGAGAAATTTATTGCACTTTGGGGACTTTGTGTTACTTTTTTTCTCAAGAAAACTAAGAAAATTCTTTTGAAAAACTATCAGCTAGCTGTGGAATGCACATCTGTGTGCATCAGATTCTGTTGATAGAGGGTGCTAAGCAAAACAGAAATTCTTAACTACAATTGTAGTGAGTTATCTGTGTTCACTAATGACCAGAAGAATATTTTAAGAGAAATCACTTTCTAATGTTGGAATCTAACCCATAATGTTTGGATATAAACAACAGAACCTAAATGTATAAAACCATATTTTGTTACATAGTCAGATCTTTACGGGCGTGATGTAATCAGAGCTTCTACCGGCCTCTGGGGGAACCATTTTATGGCTCAGCACCTCTAAAAATAAGACTCTAGAAAACTAGATTGAAAAATCTTAAATAAGTAATACTGACTGAAAAGCAAAGACATTTCAAAGCCAAATATTTTGTTTAATATATCAGTCATCGTAAGTAATGATAACCTCTGTATTTAGCTTTTGGAGGCATTTGTACTTTACACAAAACAAGTGTCATTACTAAATTAGGTAGTTTGAACAGTCATACTTGTTAAAAGAGTTAACCCTGTGAGCGCTTGCTGAAAAGCCAGCCTGAGGCTTTTCCACCACATTCCTTGCATTTAATGAACTATGGCTACACAGAGACTTACTGTCATTTGGATATATAATTCCACCACGGTCAGTGAACAACCCAGAGAATCACTATTCATTAATACGGTTATGGGTTTCTTGTTTGTTCTTAAATAAATAATGATGCTTCAAAAATGTAAGGCTGGGGGGGAAAGACCCTGTAAATATGTAAAACAATAGTACACTCATTAAAACTAAAAGTGTTCTAAATAGAAGCATTTCTATTGAATTCAGCAGAATTGCTATCCCAGAATGCTGATCTTCAAAGCCACATGGGGATTTTGTCTGTAAGCTTCCCATTAACTTTGATGTGAAAATTTCTGATGATGATTATGACTGTTTTCCTTTTGTTCAAATGATTCACCTAATTTTTTTAACGGAAGAGTTACCTTCTCTTAAATGTACTTTTCTGACAAGCTCATAACATTAGCCCTCCTTCAGCAAATGTTTAAGATAATTACAGACAGGAGCATTAGAAGCAATGATAGACAGAGCACTACAGTTTCTGCACTTTAGCTGATTTGACATCTGAGAGATCTGTATCAGTGGTGGTGATGTGGGAAGGCAATGCCAAGACAACAGGTTTCACTCAAGGGTATAATTCAGACTACGGCATAAGGAGCAGCTCTTACACCAACTTGCTTGAAGCTTCATCATATCATTCTTGTACCTGCTAACCTGGAGAGGTCCGTCAGTTGTAGCTCCTTTATTCTAGCCCACAGTGTTTATTCTATACCCATAGTAAACACCAGTCAAAGGGGTAAAAAATGGGAGAATTGCAGACTATTTTTGCAGTTAAGGTCCAAAGTTCCTTTTGTTTTTCTTCTGGCTGACCAAATTTGAGTGTATGGTTAAATATTATTTTAAATTACTACCTCTATCTTGCTATTTAGAAGCAGACTTGTACCTTTACAAGTATATTTGCATGTGTATGGATATTGCCCTTTTAAAAGGAAACAGATTCAGTCATACAGTTGTCAGCTCCTACGTTATGTAATTAACCCCAGGCTGTGAGGGTGATTTTGCCCTTTGTTATTCTGAAAGTTAAAAGCCAACCCTAAGCTAACCATGTGGGCTGGGATTCTTCTTACCCTTACTTCATTCATTTATAGATGCAGAGTCATAATTTGCCTCCATGGCCACTGGTCATTTCTAGAGGACAGCTGACTCCTTCTGTCTTGCACCTCCCTCCATGACCAGAAGACTCTGTCTCAGCCGGTGCCTAAACCTTTTCTGTAAAACACAGAGGCAAGTACTTGACTTCTGTGGTTTAACCCCAGACAGCAACTAAGTATCATGAACTGCTCACTCACTTCCTGACACCCCAAGCAAAATGGGGAGGAGAATCTGGAAAAAGGTCAAACCCATCAGTTAAGATAAGAACAATTTAATAACGGAAATAAAATATAATAATAATAATACCAACAACAACTAAATCAACAATTGTAATGAGAAAGAGAAAGGAGAGAGGAATGAAACCCAAAGGGGAAAAAAATCCCATGTGATGCACAACACAACTGTTCACAACATGCTGGCCGATGCCCGGCCAGTCCCCGAGCAGCGATCAGTGGCTCCTAGCCGACTCTCCCTAGTTTATATACTGGGCATGATGTTCTATGGTATGGACAAGCCCTTTGGCTAGTTCAGGTCAGCTGTCCTGGCTACTCTCCCTTCCCGGCTTCTTGTGCACCTGCTCACTGGCAGAGCATGGGAAACTTGAAAAGCCCTTGATTTTGAGCAAGCGCTACTTAGCAACACTGATGTTTTAGTGGGTTATCAACATTATTCTCATATAAAATCCAAAATACAGCATGGTACCAGCTGCTAAGAAGAAAATTTATTCTATCCCACCCAAACATAGGACACTAAGACTGGACCCACATTTTAGATGACTAAAATTAGTGAGATGAATCCTACCATCTAGGTGCATGATCTCTACATAGAAACTTTGTATTGTGTGGAAAAAATGGATACTACAACAAATATCACCCTTGTAAGATCCCAGAATTTCAAAACACAGCCATGTGCCTGATTTTTTTGTCCAAACTGGGCATGAAGTTTAAATATATGCTGAATTTTGAATAATGTCTTCAGCATCAGGCAGACATTTTCAATAAGCATATATAAGTAAATTTTTAAAAACCCCAGAGGCTCCCCTCTTCTGCTAAAACTATTGATTAGGTCTTCAACACCTTCTTGTGAAGCAAAGGACATTATTGTAACAAATACATTCAGCTGAAAGCAAAGACAGTGAGGCTAGATATAATTATATTGGCTCAGAGTCTAAACCCTTGATTTTCAATTGGCAATTAGCTTTTTTTGGCCTTGAGAACGTTAAGTTTCTGGAAAAAGAGAACAACAGCATGGCTTTCCTTATTTAAAAGTTTCAGTCTGTGTTTGATGTGATCATATGAATGTACAGTCTATAGCAAAATTACTGCCTGTGGTAGAAAAGGCTCATTATGAAAGGCATGTAAAAAAGAAATATATCAATATTAATTTGGTATTGTATCCACCAGTGCTTCTTGGATATCAGGGTGCAAGTTAGGTGTGGTCATTCACCTCACATGTTCACACTTTTGGGGATAGCTGAGATATTTAAAAGATCAGTACTCTCTATTCAGCAACTGATGCAAGATTGTTTTTGAATTAAAGACTTCTGTTGATATACAATCTTCTTTCATCATTTTATTCCTCCAGAAAAGAGCGAGTAGCATATGAACATTACACTGATGGATTTTTTGCACACGGTTAAAAAATCTCAGCTTGGAAACTTGGGGAAATAATGTGTGACATTTACGTAAAGTCCGCCTCTACCACAAAACAGTAAAAGCTTTTCTGGCTTTTCACCTCCAATCTGAATTAAAGTCAGGGCAGAGATAAGTTTGAGTAGATGGTATCTTTCATATTTCTTCTTCCCTAGAAGCAGCTGACTAACTCCACCTGGATTATTTGGCAATCCTTAGTGACAGCAGTCCTGGTAGAGAGAACACATAGATGATCATGAGTAAGGCGTTTGAACATGACAGCTTGCACTTACTTCGTAAAAAAAAAAAAAAAAAAAAAAAAAAGGTAGGAAGAAAGAATCTATTCTTTAAAAATGCCTAGTGCTAATGGAATATGCCCCTGTTCCGTCAAACTGAAGCATTCCTTGCACTAAGTCCACATTTTCTTAACTTACACTGGCATAAAGTACTTTACAAAATATCATCTATTTTAAAGTGGTTACCTTCTTTTCTGTTCTCCACTGAAACTTATATAATAACTTCCTGTTAAAGATGAAAGCCAATAGTATCTTTATTCTCCCCATAGGAATATTTCTTTTCTTAATTTGCCAGAAAAAAAATCATGGCTTGGTGTTCTTCTTAAAGCAAGAATGTTTCTGAAAATACATATTAAAATGTAAATTTTTAGGGTTTTCAATAAATGCTGAAATATAGGAAGAAGTATTATCTGATGATATACTCTAAGAATCCCCCCTCCACAACCTTGCTAGGTAGTAACACTGCTGGAAGATTTTTAATATGTGTTTGACTTCATTCATTTTGCAGCAAAAACAGTGACGATGTTCATCTACCAGTGTTCATTTATGGCTTGTTTTTTGTAACCCTGCCTCAGGAATTAGCATTTCCTTAATTCACAAGCGATCCCTTTTGTTACTGCATATTGGATACTTCATAAGTACGTAATATTTGGTTTATTCTGCATTGCTCTAACAGTCCAGCTGATGCTCTAGAAACAGTCATTCACCTGTATATACCAGCCAACGGGCAGCAAACCTCAGCAGACTGCACCCCATGGCCATCAGTCTATGAACCCTTCCTATTTTTTGCTGCCTTAATTTTTGCTTCATTTCCAGTTCCACCACAAACAGTAGTGGAAATTTCCCTACCTTTGTACATGTTTTGTATTAGGCTATTATTTAATAAACCTAAAACCATCAGGATTCTGTACCTGAACTGAAAACCACATTGAAGGGCCATTCTTTCCTTAAACCAAAGGTGAACAGCTTATATACCTGTGGATTATAAAGACTGTTAAACTAGCTACTGGTTCATAATGGTGCTTTTTACTAAAAACCTCGACCCCCTCACAGGCCCCTCTGTGGCCAGCACAGAGACTCTCTGTATGCATTACGGTGTGAAACATGTTCCTGTGTTGCCTTGTGCTCTCAATCTCCCCTTGTCTCTTCCCCGCACTGCTACAGATTGGGACAGGGCAGCCTCAGCCCTTGCTCTGCAGCCCTGACCTTGCTTTTGGCCGCTCCTGCTGCTCTTTGGGATTGAGCCTGGTTTCACAAAAAGTCTCATTTGTCTATAACCTGAGAGCCGTGTTTCGCGTGCCTGCTCCTGCAGGAGGTGCAGTGATCTGGGTGATCTTTTTTACCAGCAAGACCCACAGTCTGAACTTGTCAAAAGACCTAACTCCTTGTGACTCTCCGTCCTGTGAATATTCATTGACAATTAACACATGCTGGTTTCTGTTAGGGTCTGGCTTTAGTATGGGGAATGTATCAGAGTAGGGTCACATAATGGGCAGATCACAGACAGTACTACCCTGTATAGGTGAAACCACCTTGGGACATTGCCTTGACTAAAATGAAGAGAAGATGTTTTCTTTTGTTTTATCTTTTCCTCAAATTTTTGGAAAAAAAGAAAAAGAAAAAAACCCCACCCATGTGGATTATGGAAGGAATTGAGCAGGAAAGGAAAGGAAAAGATAATTCCAATTAGATCATATTTCAAAGACTGAGACAAAGGGGATCTCTACAACAGAAGAACTGATCAGGCAATGTTGTTTCAGAAGTGGGTATTAAGTCCTAGAAATACTCAAGTCAAAGCTAGAAGACCAAGGAGAACAAACGACAAATTGTGGGAGAAAGGTCCTAAACACCTGGCAGGATATACTCAAAATAAGTGGTGAGAAAACTGACAGGAATGTGTATGTGACAGTATTTGCTGCTGTTTGCCTAAACTTTCCCCTTCGCTTAAGGCTATGCGGATCATATGGAAGAGTGCCCAGCAGAGTGGCATGGGAGAGTGCCCTGTTGCAGGGAGCTCAAGCAATGCTCTCCTGGTGGACAGAAATGCTGTAATGGGTTATACTGGCGGGCAGAGGTGATGTAACGGGCCATGGAAGTGACTCAGAGAAGCAAACTGCATTGAGGCAGCAATGTAGTACTGACTCTTGGTGAGAGAAACACCAGCTGTGCAGGTGAGCTCCTTCTTGCCTCTCTGCTCCACCAAACCAATGCAAGTGGGTCCAAGCTCCTGATTCAATGGCTTGAAGAGAGCTGTTCTCATCTTGCGCAGGTTTAAATCAGTGCAGGACCACCGACTTAAAAGAAATTGTTCCTGAATGAATCCAATGCAGGTGAAAAAAAGATTAGTCCATTATTTTGTCCATAGCAAATCATGCCAGTAGAGCCCATGAGAGGCTTTTCGTGCACTTTAACAAACATCTCAATGCTACTTCTTATTGTTGCATTGTCTTCTTCTGCAGTCAGTGGATAAGATGGTAGAATTCCTGCTCCTTTAAGTATTGTGTATAAGTATTGCGTAAAATAATCTTTTCTTGAGGTCCAGAAGGCTTTTTTCCCTGCTGTACTGTACCTGTCTGCGAGGAACTGCTCTCCAGTTCTTAATTTTCAGTATTTGTTAGAAATGCTTTTACATCATCTGGCAAGGTGACAATAGAATAACCCTACCTATGAAGAAAATGTTCTCTTCAAAAGCATTACATAAAATGAAAAAGGAAATAAGCATTAACATAAAGGACTAAAATATATGCTACAGGGTCCTTGATGTGTCTTTTTAGCGTCTGAACATGATGTGAGATAACTATTAAAAAACCCAAATAATATATTCATAGACAGATCACTACAACCTCTTGGGACTTGTCTGATGTAGTTACATATGTATCTAATAGTTGTTCTGCCTTTTCCTGTCTGTTGTATGAGTTAACCGACATTGGTTTTAATGCTGATACTCAAAAGAGCTGTCTTTGCTATTCTTGTTACACTTCCCTGACTTAACTGGTGGGCACGAATACATGAACCAAATACTCAAGGACATACTAGTTCTCTCTGTTGCATCTTATATTGCTCTTTATAAAAAGATAAAATTGATTTTAAGAGACAACATATTGTTACTGTAAAGCTTCATCTCAAAGAATCTCAGTATAGTTTAATGGAGCAACCACAGTTATTTTCTGATAAGGAGCTCCCTTCTGATAAGGACAGGTAATTTTATGGTTTTTCCAACTCCAGACACTCAAAAATCGTGGGTCAAGTCCATCCTCAACACATCCAAAAATAATTAAAAAATGCCAACATAATTTTTCTTTCTTCTTCTTGGTTTTTGAGGCTGTATGTGTGCTCACAGCACACTTTCAAACTATTCTTTTCAGCCAAGAGTATTTTATTGTAGTTTTCAACTAAAAACTGGAATTATGTTTTTGCTCCTCACCTCCAAGAACTGAGGTTTAAGACAATGCATTACAGAGAGGGGGACCCTAGGTAAATTGCAGTAGCTGGGAATGCACATGTAAGAAAACCATGGAAAATGTAACATGTATTTCTGTGCTATAAAATAAAACTGTGGCACCAAGAAAATGATACAAAATTTAAAGAATGAATGTTAGATATTTCAAGCTGATCTTTAGAAGGAATTGTACAAACATTAAAAGTGTCAGTGATTGACTCTTCAATTTAATAAAAGCAGTAAGAAATATGTTCCTTATTTCACTGCCTCTTGCTATTCATACAGATTCTCACTCTGCTGTAGCTCATTTCTTCAATTACAGGATGTACCTTCATTATTGTTGATGTATTTTATTAAACAGTAAGTCTCTTATGTTAATATTCAGAAACTTGTGGTTGCCAGGCATCCTCCTAAAAGAAAAAACCCCTAGAATTTTCTTTTTAATTAAACAGTTGTCTCCAGTAGGAATAGTTGTCATATGCTACTACTGTTACCCAAGGGGTAATGTTTCCAAAGATCATCACAGAATTATCCAATAAGAAATCCCACATCTGTATTTATTGAATCGTATATGAAATACATAAAACCAGTCAAATTGCCAAGTAGACAATTCTCTACTGTGGCCCCCAAAGAAAGGAATTGTATAACAGTACTGAAGAAATTTTTAGGAGTTTCTGCAGTTTCCCATTGTATTCTGGGAAGAAATGAGATAACCATGTTTGTCATTTGTATCATCTGCTCTTATTAATGTAATACTCATCTTTTGCTCTTAGTTTTTCTGTGGTGTCTGTTGCAGACATTGGACTCATCTCATTAACTGGTCTATAATAGTTTGATGAGGAAGTGATGTTATTCGAGAAATCTAGGCAGCTCTTAGTGAGAAGCAGTGGCAAGGGCAGAGTGGGTACTGCCTCTTGCTATGAATCCAGCAGCTGGGGGGTGAGCCATGTGTCCTGTAGTGAGGGCAGCAGTGAGGGCTGACCTCAACTGACCCAGTGTGGAAAGGGGATAATCTGGATTAGGTAACTCAGGGTAACTGAAAGGCGACTGCCCTGTCGCTTGCTTGTGCATCACGGACTACACAGCAGATACTGGCTTACCTTAACCACACCTGATCACTTGTAAAGGCTTAGATGAAGTTGGCAGATCTCAGTGTAATGAATCTGGTCTTGGCCCGTGCCTTTGGGCCATTCGTTAAAAATCTGAAATATGAAACTTGACTGTGAACTTCACAGTGTGCAGAAATTTCCCGTGTACTGACTAAGACAGAACTCATAAAAAATATGCCCAGCTTCACATGTTTGAGCCTGGGAAAATAGATGGAAGATGTTTCACTGTGCTTTCCTCTCTCTTTCCCAGTTCTTTGGCTACTGCAGTAATATGCAATGAAATAATGATCTTACAGAAATATTGTGTATTGAAAAAAAACAACCCCAAAGAATGCTTTTTAACAATGGGATTTGTTATTTAATCAAAGCAAAACTAATGTGATGTTGCCTCCAAAGGTGATTCAGTTAATCCTAAAATAAATACCTAAAACAAGTGGGATCAATTGCCCTCTAGAAATGTCATACTTTTTTGCATTGTCTGCTGAGGGAGCCCAGATGACTAGGTTAGATTATGTGCCTAATTTCTAACAGGCTAAAATTAAGTCCTAAAATTGCTCTAGATGGTTGTGTTATAATGATCAGCTCTTTGATGTCCCACTGCACTCAGTGCAACACTGGCACCAGAAGGAGCCCTGAGTTCAGTTTGATGATAGAAAATGATTCCTACTGTAAACCTACAAAGATCTCTAAATTGTGCAAAATGCTGTAAGACAAACAAACAAACAAAAGCTCCTACCATTTCTTTTGTCTTCAGAAGACTGAAAAGTCTTCAGATTGTCTGTTTTATAAAGCTTTAATAATTGATGCAAGTACATTTAATTGTTCTGGTGCTTCTGTTAATGTTTTTCTCAGCGTTTTACCTGAAAATCACCCTAATGGAGAACTGGGCAGAAAAATGTATTTGGCAGGAAACTGTGGATTGTCAGAGAGCTGTTATCTTGACAAAGAAAACCAAAGAGGAATGGAGGAAAGTATGAGACAGGAACATGAGCTCTTGCTGCTCTTTCACCAGGATTATTATTGTTAGAAAGACCACTTTCCAACACAGCAATGAGGAAAATAGAACTGAAGGTTTGTTCTTGTTTTGACATAAATAAGACAGTACATACCTCTGTAGCTGACAGTGAACATAACAAATGGTCAAAATTTATGTTTTCCTGCATTTTATTTTCCTTTCAGGATTGATTCAAAGTTACCATTCTTTCTCATAATAGCCTAGGAATCACTTGTAACATTTAGCCAAGTAAAGTAAAAAACAAAGTTTAAAATCTTGGCACTAAATTTCATTAAGTTTTCAGAAGACATCAGAGAATGCATACAATCTAACCTCAAAATGCATTCTAATTAAATATTTTTCTGTACAGAATATGACATATCACCATATACTTATCTTAGTACACCTTCCTCAGATGCACAAATACTTCTAGTTATGACTAGTGTAATAAGATTATTTTTGGATTACAGCAACAAGAAGGATAATTATTTGATATTGATAAGGAAAATGTATGGATTTATGAATAATAAATCAGAACATTAAACAGGATTTTTAAATAAATTAATAAATATCCTTTATTATTTTTTAAATTTCTATTTCTTTAAGAAGACTTTCATATTTGTTCTGTCTCATCATAATAGGTTTATCTGCCACATCTGTCCCTGAACTTTTAATAACTTTTGATCTTTTTGACTGATTTCAGACTAATTTGACAGAGAGGAGGAAATTTCATCAAGAAATTCTTAAGTACACCATAAATGCCTAGCTGGAGAGAGGAAAATGTGTTCTAATGAAAGCAAAATTACCATAGGAATTTATATCTGATTAGGTACCAAATAATTAAACCAGGAAAGAGCCCTTAGAAGTCCACTGATACATGGAAGAACTCAGTCAAATTTGGCCCCTTCTTGATATCAGATTCAATTAATGATGATAATGATGAGCTCTGAGAAGAAAAACCCTTGATTAGTCCCAGTGCTTATGGAACAAGGTCTTTGTTTTCTCAAAGTCTGTATGTGCTTACACCCTGATAAGAAGAGAGTCAAGGCAAATTCATTTCAGTTCCCCTAGCTGAAGATGCCATATGATCTCGCCTTTAAACTGTCACCGACTATGCAGTTTCAAACACCTCTCTTGATCAAAGCCAGGTTTTTAAATTAGTTTTTCTTGCTTGAAGAAAGTTTTCATTTTTCTTAACTATGTTGTGTTAGAAGTGCTGAAATTAAGTGAGATGAGCTTTGAAGGCTCTTAAACCTTCACAAGATTCCACTGGATTCTACACATGCCTCAAACGTAATGGCACAAGATACACAACAAGTCTGATTGGTTATTTACAGATCTTGTCTTGTTTTAAGCTTTACAAATTTAGGAGCTAAAAGTGGTCTTGACTGTGTCTTGCAAGTCATTAGTACAGAATATGCAAAAGCTCCATTCTTCTCAGATCATAGAAGACTACAGATGGCACTTACTCCTAGATTCCTAACTTTTTATCTGCTAAGCAAAGACCATCTATCCACCTGGTTATGAGTGACAGAGGAAGATAATTTAAATGAGCTTGGCACCCATGATGTGAGCCACCTAGCACTTGTGTGGATTTGCAATGGAGATTAATGCCTGTTTAATGCAGACAAAAGAAAAATGAGACACTGTAGCTGAAGTGCCAGGGATTAAAGCACCAAAAATTGGGTGCAACAGTCAAAATCTTCTTAAATTAATTCAACCTGAATGAGTACAGCCATTTGTGGGTAAGGTGTGCTAACCTCAACATTTGAATTAATTTTTACTTCTTCATTCATCCCTGCTTCAACTAATAAGGGAAATGTGAAAATGCTTTTGAAAGTATCAGAACATTTTGCCTAATTTTACTTACTATAGTGAAAAGCTGACAAAAGTCATAATAGAATCTGAAACCATTTACTATACATTCTGTAAAATCTAGATTTCCTGTGAATGAGAATAAAAATGGCTCAAATATGTACATCTGAGCTGAGAAGGACAGGAAACAAATGGATAAATGTGTGTTTTGCTTACTTTAATTACATGGCCACACATACCTATATTTCATATATTTTGTTTATTAATATTTTTAAAATCAGTTTTTGATATTATACACATATACTTTTAATACACAGTAAGATCTTATTTTTAAAAATGTTAACACATAATTTTATTTTATATATTATTTACATGTTTATATATATTTAAATAACATTACAAGATTATTTAATATAATAAGAATTTATAAACATAATACATACATACCTCAAGCACTTTTGGCAGTCTTTAACTGGAGCACTGATGGTGAAGTACCTTACTATCTATTCCTTGATATTATTGATACTGTTAATTAGGTGTTGTCTGTTTCCCTCTGAGACAACACCACTTCTGCAGAGGAAACAACATTCCTTATCTCCTAATAGCTTTTGGTGGAGCCAAGCATGTACAGCAAACTCCAAAAGAACACTTCGGGTTAGCGAAGACAGTTTGTAAGGAACTTGTAGAAAAAGGCTTGGATTAAATACCTGGAGGAAGCCACATTTTTTTTTGCTCAATGCTTCAGTAGCAGTAGTTGGAACATCCTTGTAAATAAGTAATAAAGAGACTAGGTTTTTTAGAAGCACACAGCCCTTTCATGTCACAACCCAACATATGTGAAACATGGTGGCAAGGAGGAAAACTAGTCAGAATGACAACAAAAAAAAGTGAGTGCAGTCAGTAGCAAAACAAACCAGCACTTAGAATCTGAGTAGGCGACTCATATGATACGAAATGAGATAATTAACAGAAATAAAGCCCCAAACTGAAGAAAGTGGAAAAACTGTTTAAATTCTGTCACCTCAAATTGAAAGAGTGTCTGTGGTGACTGTTTATCAGAAAGCAGAAAGCAATACAAGTGATAGTGTTGAGAAACTTGTTATATGTCACTTTGCATTAAAAATTGCCTAATTTTTGGCAGGGGTTTATCATGGAACTTGTGCCTCCAGGCTTTGGGAGAGATTGGTCAGAGAAACAAATTTCAACCTCAAAAATAATCTGCAAATAACTAATATAAGTGAAATATTCAGAGAAAAAGGCAGAATAAACTTGGATGTTCAAAATTAAGGAATTCACAGGGCAGGACAGAGGGAGAAAAATGAGGAAAGCAGGCAGTCCAGAGCAGCATGTATTCTGCAGAAACTAACATAGAAGTCTGAAGGAAGATAAACCAGCTTCTGGACAAAAATACTAAAGAACAAAAAATCCCACCTTCTTTTTACCCAGTTAATTGTGCAGCTTCTTCAGGAGGAAGAAGGTAACCGAGGAGGACAAAACTGCTTCTGGAGGGAAGGCTACTTGTGATGCGATTTGCACACCCATTGCCAGACAGCTGCTGTGCTTGCTGTGGTGCAAAAGGAAAGAACTGTCTTAGGTGTTGCCTGGCAATGACTTTATGTTAATTTTTTTTCATTGAGGAAAAAGATGAAATGAGTGAAAAAGTTTTAAATAGTTATTTTTCTGATGAGTGCAATGAAAGAAAGGAAAAAAGGTGAAAATGTGGTTTTGAAGAAACAGCAGTTTTGGGAGAAGAACAAGTCACGCTATAGCCAGCATGAAAAAAAACATCAATAAGCACAGACATATCTGAAGCTTTGGAAGATAAGTTCAACAACTACTGATCTGAAAAATAACTTCTGCTAACTGTTGCAGGCATGATAAAATTTGAGAAAGTACAAGCGGAATTATAAAGGGGACACAGGTTCAGTTAAGATCCCATATATTTCACAAAAATTATGATGAGTCTACAAATCCATTAGCAGTAGTGGTTATGTGTCCTTACTCTGTACAGAGCCAAGCATGGTCTTTTGTGCTTAATAGTTTGCAACAATGGTAATATAGTACATTCTAAAAGGATTTTTGCTTTCAATTGCATTTTTTTTTTACAAGACTTGAACAACCAAAGTGATAGTTCAATGTTTGAAAGAGTTTAATTTTGTTTCTCTAGATATAGAGAAATGCCACTTAATAGCAGAATGGAGACATTAACTGAAAAGTAGTGCATGGAAATCAGCAAGAGGGATGACAACAAGTTCCTGTCTTAGAATCACACCTCTAGCTAAGCATATTATTTTGTATATATCATGCACACATAGACACACATTTTAAGAGTTCAACTAGCTTTCTGTTTCAAACAGTAACTGGTAAAGTTACTTAACATTCTTACTTTTGGAGCATTAGGTTGTAAGGTAGGCTCTTAAGGTTTGGGTTTGGTTTGTGGTTTTTTTTTTTTTTTTTTTTTTTTTAATATAAGGATGTTCTTGTAAATTCCACATCTTTGCAGTTTACAGGTTTATTTTAAGACGGCAACTGCCAGCAGCCTTGTTCATCCCACTGTGTTTATCCCATAACATATCTTTTTGTTTCTCCACGAATTAAATTATAATTCATAATTCTATCTCTGAATTAGCTTCCCACAGAGACGCTTATTATAACAAATGCAGTTGTTACAACTCATTTTAACAATTTAGTCTGTAACTTGGCAGAAAGTACTTTATGTTTTTTCTGTTAGTGAACAGAACTTATTTTTGAAGGGAGTTTAAATGTTTATACGTACTGCATGCTGACTGCCTGATAAAGTTTTGCATCTCTGCCATTACAGTACATTAAGAATGTACAAATGCAGCAAACAGGAATGTTAGCAGCAGACCTGAATGTGAATTTGAAAGAACTAATACTGAAGAGAAAAAAAATAACACCTTTGTGGAAAAAAACCCTAGAATTATGTTGATGTCTTAGTGTATGTGGAAATGTATTCTAATAAATACTGAGATTTCAAAGAAAAACTCCTGCCAGAATGTTGAAAAACTGTCTTATTATGGCATACAGTGCTTTCCCTGCAGGCAATTCTGAGTGATATGGCAGATATTAGGCTTTATTTATAGATACATAGGTAGACAGACTAATATATCTGTATTTTAAGCTATTTAAGACTGGAAATTATTAAAATGGATAATGTGTGTTTTCTGTCTCTCAGCGTACCCCTAAGCTGTCAGGGAACAGCCAGGCACCAGAAGGCTGCCCTGGGGCTGGGGGGCTTGGGGGGGGAGGGGGGCAGTGCCATGCTGTTGCCAGCAAGGGTGCAGCCCTGCACAAAATGAGCAGGGCAGGGGTGGTGGCAATGGCTGGGGACAGCCACGGCCTGGCTGTCATCCTCGTGCCACTCTTTCCCAGGAGATGGTGCAGGGCTGCTTGGAGGTACCATCTCAGGACATGCACAGCCAGCCTCCTAGGTGCAGGAGGAGGCTGCAGAGCCTGTTGGGGTGCTCGGAGTCCTAACACACTCCGTCTGTCTCTTTTGTCTTTCCCCACTTCTCTCGCTTCTAGTTTTCACAAGGCAGTGGTTTTTGGGTTTGGTGGTTTTTTTTTTTTTTTTCTTCTTTTCTGTATAACTCATACACAACACTTTTCTTGCTGAACCTCTGTTTTGGCTTAAAGAAAAGTAGGTATCACGGAACTGTGTTTTTCTTTGTCAATACTACATTTCTCAGTAATTTCCATCATCTATGCTGGCATACTTGGGTTAAAAAAATGCTTTGGAATATTCTTTTTGAGGAGCTAAAATGCCTTGTGAAGAGACAAGCATCAGGCATTTATGTGTCACTGCACTTCTGTGAACAAACAAGAGCTTGTCGCCGTGCCTGGCACCGAAGCCCCAAAAGTCAGAATAATTTCCATTCCTTTTTTGCATTCTTTAATTCTTTGCTCATGTAGTCGGTTGAAAAAAGATTGATATGGATGAAGCAAATTCATGGCTTTTAGATCCTCAAATTGCTCTCTTAGGAACAGAAAAATTGATATTACTTGTTAGTTCATAAATCTGTCAATGCTATGACATTATTTTTAAAGCAAGGATTACACAATGCCACCTTGATCATACCATGCTTCTGTTTTTCTGGACAAAAGTATTGGCAGTCTTCATCAGCAGAAAGCCCATGTATCTAGGTGTCTTTACCCAAAATTGTTCATGCCATTTGGACAGAAATATTCCAACAACTAAAAAAATTCATTGAGTGATACCTTTTGACATTCTAGTGAAAAGTACATTTTAATTACCTTATTAATTTTTGCTCTGATACTGCCACAGGTGATCACTTGAAGGAGATTTTATTAAAGTCTGAGTAATTTCATCAAAGGTTTATTTAACCCAACACAAGTAATCTAGATTAATCTCTGTGGCCTATGATGGAAAAAAATTTCTCAAGGCTCTCTGGAATACAATGTATAACAGAGTCCAAAGAGCACAAAAGTCTGTCAGTCCAAACACATACACATGCCATAAAAACAGAATTCTTTTACTGTAAATAACTTGCTGAGTTCACCCAGCTTGAATCTGCTCTTATGGAAGTCATAGCAATAAAAGCTAGGAAATAGCTAGTTTTTCAGGAACTTTAAGCCATCACTCATCTGAAAATCTGACAGTCCATGGGAGGGGAGGTTGGGTGTGGAAAATTTAATTGCAGCCATATCGCTACTCATGACATTAAAAGTTCTTTTTAACATCATTTAAATCATCGCCTGACAGCAATCTAGTATGTTTCCCCTCTGCTCTCTAGGAATAGCTGGTTTCCATTTTAGACTATTTCATTCAGTTAGGCTGCGCAAAAAGTAGGACACCAGACAATAGAAACACTTTTCTTTTCAGGAATGAACTCTCAGTACATTTTGAAGAGATCAATGGCCAAGGGACCTAAAGTTAATTACGTTATAGAATCTGAAATTCTGCTTCCCAATTCCAGCATCCAATGTTTTTTATTTATTGTTTATTTAATACTCAGAATTAGACTGAATGTCATATGTTCATGTGAAAGGTTCATACTGTTACTTAAATGAATTGCTTCTTAAAGTGCACTGATTGTGAAATCACATCACTGTATCTCCAAGTAGCTAAAATAGAAGCCGCTAGCTGGGCAGAAAAAGATACGTTATTTTAGACAAGACAGAAATGTTAATTAAGAATCTTACATGTTGAGAGGAAAAATCCTCGTGTCCTACCCCTCTGACCAGGAGCAATTGCCCTGACAGATATTTGAAAATTTTACCCAGAAACAGCATTTTACTAAGCAGAAAAATTTTAATATCTCTCTCAATTTCCTTTCCAGGTATTAGGGGTTATTATATAGAAAATTAAATGGCATATTGCCTAAAAGTACTGAAAATCCAATCTCAATATATACAAAATCACAAAAACAATGCATGCCAAATAAGTTATGCAAGTAGCTGTCTGGCTAAATTTCTCATAGCCTGAGCTGATTGTGTCCCAAGTTGTTTTCCAAATGGATATAATCTGGGGAGGAAACTAGATCTTCTGCTCATGATAGATGGCAGTCATTTGCCTATTACTTTTATTAGTATTAAATAAATCCTTTGAAGTTTATGCCTTAAAATGTCCTTGTTCTTGCTTTTAGATCCATATTACTTCAACTCAAGGTCAAAAGGAAAATGTGATTCTTATAACAATAATTTTCCTGATTGACTGAGATATTGGTTTTCCCATAGCTATTTGAAGGTATCACATTTATATATATATATATGTATACACACACACACACACACATATATATGTATTTGTATATAAACATACATACACACAGATGCAGAAACTAGGAAGCTTTTTAAAAGTAAAGGGACTGGGTTTGTAATCAGTTTCTACTAAGGATCAACAAGAATTTGGCAGCTGAAATCCAGTTTGTACCCTTGAAAACTCTTCTCCATAAAGATCATCTTCAGAGTTAATATCCAATAGAATAATCCTGTAGCCTCATTGATGGAAAAGGATTGAGGTCCTGCTTCAGTACTTATGCAAAACACCTTCTTACTGGAAAAGAGAAATTAAAAAAATCATGTTCCATTTGCTGTATTTTCTCTTTTCTAAATGTAACAATAATATCTTTATCATTGATGTTTGTGTCCTAATTTTGTCCTAATTACAGTAGCACATATTAAAACGTATAATACATGAGAAATCAGGGCAAAAACATGACTGTTAGATCATGGCTCTCTTAACATTTTTTGGAAGAAGAGAGAAGGGGGAAGCTTAATAAATTATTATTGTACTCTAAGACTAAAAAGTAAAATTACAAAAAAAAAAGTAAAAAGTAAAAAAAAAAGGAGTAGATAAGAAGTCAATCTGTTGTTTTCAATAGCAAATCACTACAAATTGCATTTCCTAATGAAAATATAATACAATTTGTAATAATTTTGTGAGAACCGCAGAAGTGTTTAACAACAAAATATCTTTGCTAAAATATCTTGGATTTCAGCTGGAAAATAAGCAATTCTATTTTTCTGAAAAGGGAGGCAGTTCTTATCTGATGCCTTCAACTACTAATTCTTTGATACTGAAACCTCAAAAAATCTTTTCTTCCCAAAGACAACATTCCGCAGTTGCCCAAGGTCAAAATGGCTCCTGTCTATGCCACAGACTGTCCTCACACTCTTTTTCAGTCCTTCTGTACGTACGTGACATTGTCTATCTGTCCAAATCCTCTGTTTCATGCCACCTCCTCTCTTTTACCTTGATCTATTCTGCCCTTAGTCCTCTAGGATTCATTTTTTCAAGCCTTTGAAATTCTCCCTTCTGTAGTTTCTCACTGCTGTTTTCCTATCACTCCTCCCTAGTTCTCCCATCTTTTCTATCCCTTCTCTAAAACCAAACCAAGTCCTGGTACCCTAGTATATGGACTCCTGTATCCACCCACACATTCTTCCTGTCCCTGCTTCCCACTTTTGCATACAAAACTGCTGTTGCCTGCAACCTACCACTGTCATGCTTCAACCCATGTTGATGATTCCACATTTCTTGCTATGTCCTTACTTCATTTCAAGCATGTACAAACTGTCTTGGTCTCTCCAGTTCCTGGGTCTTCAATTTCCACTGGAATTTCCTTATCTGGCACTGAATCGGCACTTGTTTTCTCTTATGGAAAGCGGTATTTTTATCATACGGCTTTGTTTATCATAGTTTCTTCATATAACCTCCAGTTTCTTTCCCTACTTGTAATTTCTCCTGTTGCAGAACAGCTCAGTTTTCTTTTCTGTTTTCCTTTGCTCCAAGCTGCTAACTAGGCCAGACTAATCCCACCTAATTTTAGCTGTCTAAAAGCTAGCATGCAGCCTGAGCTGTTCATCCTATGGTTTTAGTTCTGAAGTTAAGAAAGAAAGATAGGCAGTTTCAGAGACTGATTCACATCACTTATGTATCTCAGGATGGGAGGATATAAACTGCAGAGGTGATTACTCTTCTGTATTAACTGTCAGAGGAATATATACAGCTAGACCATATTACACAATTGTTTTTTCATGGTTAAAATTAATCCTCTTAATATATATTCCATTGTAATTTCATCCCCTAACTTTTGCCTTATGATCTCCCACAATTATTCCACAGCTCTATATAACAATTTTCAATTTCTCTATTACAAAATTTAAAGGATTTTAAAGAAATTAATGACTCATTTCTCACAAATAAAATTCTGTTTCTCATAATATAGTCTGTTATCTTTTTTATTTTAACATTATTGAAAAGACTTCTTGTTGTATTACCTCACTGTTATTGAGTTGGTCAGGATAGTTGAAAAGTATATCTGTTCCTTAATGAGGATGATTTTAATTCAGCTTTGAATACACAGTTGTTAACTAGGAATGAAAAGTAGCCACTATTAATAGAAGAGGCTGGACAAATCAGACTAGTAGTTGGCACAAATTTACAGCAGTTCAGATTGAGAAAAAAAAAAAAAGAAAAAGAAAAAGAAGGGAATCTAGCTGTTTTAGACATGACAAAAAAATATCCCTCAAACCACAGAAAAATCAGTTTGCTGAGTATGTTAGATGTCTACAGACAAGAAACTTGAAGTATAAATAATTAGATCTAGAAGCTTGAATATTTTATCAACAGTATGACTTATCTGGCATAATGCACAGTTCATGGTGTAATACACATGCATAGTTCATAATACACAATTTGTATTTATCAATGTTAACAAATTTAAGAAAATGAAATAATAAGTATAGTACATATAAATGGATATTCTATATTTATTAATATTGGTCTAAAAATTGAACCACATAACATTTTAAACCAATACAATCAATATTTATATTAATATAAAAAGTCAGAAACTAAAAATGGGAAGATGTGCTTTCATCCAGCTCAGAGACACATATTTGCTCTGAAGTCCAGAATGTTGTTAAAGCCAAATACAGCTGATGCATAACAGCAAAAGATGACAAGTATATTGTACTAAGGATTATGGTGATTCAAGCCAAGTGAGCCAAGGTGGAGATAACTTTTTGTAAAGATGGAGCAAAATTCTCTGAATCAGAAGACTAAGTGGTTTTGTAGGAATGTTAAATAGGCATGTGTTAGAAGAGGAATTTAAAACCCATTCAGTATACGCATGGAATGAGCTGAGGGTTTTATAGAGAAAGTAAATGATGCTATAGAAGAGTGTTTTCTTCTCCTCACTACAGAGTAACTGAAAAAGACTGAATGCAACTTAAGCGATGGTGATCCTAAATCACTGAAGTAGGAAGAAAAATAATGAAAAACTGATAAACCCAGAAGATTTAAGAAGACAGATTTCAATAAACTCTGGAGAAGTGGAAACTAATAACCCCTCAGAGAAAGTCCAAGGCAAAAACAAGTAAATGAGACCTGATATTTTCTTAAGGAAATAATGTTAAGTATAATTCCCAGCTACATTTTAGGAACTGGATTAAGGAGTCCCAGTATTGAAGATGTGGGTTTTTTAGATCTTGTGAAGTATGACTGAGGTTCCACAAGACAGGTAAAGGGCAAACAGATCCACCTTTTTCTTTTTAATTAGCACAACTAGTTTTGAGTTTCTGCACTCTGTTACTGCATACATATAACATATAGTGCCCAGAAAGACAACTACATCTCCCATTGGACAATATGACATATTAACATAAAATACATCAAAAGTGATAATGTATTTACGTATGTGAATTAATGGTTTTGTTCATTTCCTAATATTTACTGATCTACTTTCCAATACTATCAGTACAACTGATACAATAGAGCGTCTTCTGATTTTCTAGATAAATTAGCCATCAACAGACAAGAGAAAATCAGACCTTTTTTATTCACCAGTAATATATACTTCCAGAAGAAGATCAAAGTAGAGAGAGAAAGTTTATTGGGCTAATTTAGTTGTGAAAGAAATTGCTATTCTCAGCATTGTCTTTCTTACACTTTATGAACAAAAGCACTTGGAGGAGACAAATGCGGAGATCTTTGAATGCAAAGCAAAATATGAGCATGGAAATTCCTTGCCTGTTAATGCAAGAAGTAAAGCATTTTGACTACAATCCACTGAAAGACAACTGGGAGGGACACACACATTTATATAGTAAACCAGAACAACTGAAAGAAATAATATAGATAGCCTAATAAAAGTTTGTATTCCTGCCAAGAAATACGTGTTCATGCCAAACATGTTCTGGAGCACAGCTGCCAAAAAAACCCTGAAAGCATTATGAAACACACTAAATCTATACATAAAGGAGGCTTAGAGAAGAAAAAAAAATGTTTATTCTTAAGATTCAAGTATATGAAATCATTATGGTTATTTTATGCACAATAAGCAAAGCTCTGAGCATGCTGCCAAGCATTCAATGATGCATTCATGTGGGTTAAGAAGCATGTTGGTCTTAAATTCAGGAAAAAGGCTCAAAAAATCTGTATCTAATTGAGTGTCTGAGATATGCTAAACATCCAAATTGACACAAAAACTTGCATATGTTGCTGGACAGCTCAGTCAGCTCTTGATGAAGGTCATTGAAGGTGCACAGAGCAGGCATCCTGGGTGCTGTCTTGAAGAAGATGAAAAGTGGATTTCCATGTGGCTTACAAATGAGAACCTCTGTAAGGAAGCTGGAGGCCCTTAAGAATCCTTCCTATTCTGCCATTTCCAAAACAGTACTTTCACCACCACATCCTGGGGTTCAGATCACAAATTTTTAGCTTTCCTCTTGAAGTTAGTCTGTTGAGGGGTAAAATAAAAATCAAGACTCAGGGATCCAGGAGGAAAAGTGGAAACCAAAGGCCAGTGACAAAGCATGATTGGGAGATGGAGCTGCCATCTTCTGAGAAGAGACTGAAGGTCAGGGGCTCTGCTTCAGAGCAGAGAAAGATGAGGGATGACAGACTGAGGTCTAAAATTCATGAAGGCAGAGGGTAAGGTGAATTCAAAACTGTCATTTACCAAATCCCATAATACTGGAAACAGAGGGCGCTCGATGACACTGGTAGGAAGTGAGATTAAAATAGCTGAAAGTACTTTGCACAGCAGGTATCAAACTTTTGGAACTTGCTGCCACAGGAGGTTTTTTTATGTTCATCCATGAAAAAGGATTTCAGACATATTCTCCTTCCTCCTCCTTGTGGGCTGCCTAAAACCTTAGTGCTCAGACCACTTATGACACTTGATGCAGGAGCCTAGACCTTCCTCTGTCTGATTGCTACACTGCATCTTCAGCTCTTACCTAGACATAAAATCAGCAACCAGGAGTATGCTCTTAACTTTGTAGCATTACAGCACCACCTACCACAGTGCCTGACAATTGTTTTTCAGTATCTGCCTCCTTCCCTATGAAGATACACAAGCAGGCACATTAATTTGTTTTCCAGGAAAGCAATTTAGTTTACACAGCATTCACAAGTTTCCCTGTGGAATAGGATGTAAGAAATATGCTTGCGGCGCTTGGAAAAAAGAGAGGTAAATCACAAATATGTGTGAAAGGTTATTGCAGGTTGAGTCCAAATCAGTTTGCCTCACACAGGGCACCAATTGTCACAGCACAAACAACAAAAAGGCTTTACTGTGAATCAGATTCTACTGTCCACACTGTTTGGTTCCTCCCAAGGCCAAACCACACTGCTCCTTGTCTCTGCTAAGTCCAGCTTCTTCCTTCTCCAAACTCCTTCTCCCTCCAGACCTCCCACCCCCAGACTCCTCAGGGCTATTTAACTACTTAGCAGGAACGAGCTACAGCTGCACATCGTCCATGTCAATCAACATGGCCTTTGAAGCAAGGCCACAGCTGCATGTTATCAATGTCAATCAACCCACTGCCTTCATTCCTCTACAAAAGGTGGCTTACTATGGGTGGCAGGAGAGGAAATTGGCTGAAATTGTGATTTGCAAGCTGGTCATTTTAGTAATGGTACTCTTTCAGGTTACTGCAAGACTAAAGGGGAGTTCCTTTTCTAACATTAATAAAGCATGAACTTCTAAGCATAAAACCTTCTGCTTTTGATGGGCTGTGAAGTTTATGATTAACTTGTGTCATTACTTCTCCCTTTATCACAATATCCAATGAAGAGAGAATATAGTTTTGATTTTCTTTTTTGTCTGCAAGCAGGAAAGGAAAAGTGACCTCTGAAGAGATATTTATTTTTTTTTTTGTCCATTATTGCTGATTCTATACATACAATTCTGTGAGGCAGTCCCAAGCTGAAGAAATTTATATTTGTTTTCACAAAACAAGGAATTTTCCTTATTCATATAACTTTTTTTGCAATTAATCATTGTATCACAATTTTAATTATGATTTTCAATTGTTGCTATGATCAAGCATCTTGGAGTTAGGGTCAATAATAAACATCAGAATAAAAATATTTATGATGGTGGTATCACAACACCTTAAATTTCATTTTCAATTTTAATCAGCCCTTTGATAAAATCTACATTGATTTTAATGGCTGAAAAAGGGCAGAGAGAGGACTTAAGTATTCTGCACAGTAAAGAAATAATTAAGCAATAATGAAAATAGTATGATCAAAACTAGTAGTTTGTTCTTCTACAAAACCTGGCTAGTATCATGGTGTTGGCTCACTTCATTTCCAGCTGCTAGATTTCACTAAAAGAAGCTAAAAATAAATTCAATACTTTCCTAAAATGCCTTTCCCATGTAAGCAAGTGCTGCAGTTGCCATAGGGATGTTATAACATCACGAATGGGAAGCAGTTCACATAGTGGTAAATAAGCACATTGGTGGGCAAGTTGTCCATTTGAGCATGTCTCTAAGAAGAAATCTCTCAGACTATATTTTTTGAGGAGGGGAGGTTAAAAAACACACACACACACACAAGGACCACTGCTTTAGTCTGCAATAGTGCAAATCACTGAAGTACGTTTCCACAGATGTGGGCATAAATGCATATGAAAGATATACTACCTATGCTGAGTGCTGTAGCACCTAACTTGTAGGTCCTACATCTTCCATTAAAAAGGAATAAAAATGTTTAAGATATCTGTAAATTCTGTGAAAACAAAAACATCGTTGTGTTCTTGCGTTTACCATTTGTTCAGTAAGCCTGGAGCTGTCCAGCCTGTCCTGATTTTCCCTTCTCCTTTGTAACACATTGAGTGACTGAATTCTGGTAGTATGTTTTTTGCTTTCTACTATCCATTTGTTTTGAAAGTCAATACAAATAAACACAAAGATGCCTAACAAACCAATGGACTTCCTTTCCAAGGTTTCTTCATAATGTTCTACAAATTTCAAAGGTCAGATGATATAAATAAACAGTGACTTCACTGAAGTTGATACTACTGTCCTGATTTACAGCAAGTAGTAATCTAGCCCCAGCACTCAAGCTTTTCATTCTGTGCTCAACCCAGAATAGAAAGCAAATGGTTGGATAATAAATACCATAGAAACAAGGAAAAAAAAAAAAACAAAAAAAAAACAAAAACAAAAAAAACCAAAAAAAACCCAAAAAAAAACCAGCTCCCAAAACCTATAAAGAGTCAATTCGGGAAAAAAGAAGAAAAGCCAGATTGTCTGTAGTTGAAATAGACTTCACTGGAATTCAGCAACAAGATCATTTAAATACAAAATATGATCATTTCTACATTTTTTTGGTACATGCTTTCAGTTCATGTCTGAGGGCTTTTTCTTTTAAGGCTGACAGTTGCACCAGTCTTACCAAATAATTACCAGCTGCTTGTTCTGAATTCAGTTTCAAAGTGGTCCCTTTCCCAGTCAGCTCTTTCCCATTTTGTGGATCAAGCTTTCTGAACTAGCCTCTCACAACACTATTATTCCTCTGCTTTGAACCCATAGCCACTTGTTTCCTCAGATAAATAAGGTGTAGGTTTCCCCCTGAAGTGTGCCCCATCCACTTTGCAGTATATGTATAGCTAGAGGAGAGCTCAGGCTGGTCAAGGATGTTGACCAGTAAACAATCCCTCTGTTTACTTATTCCTGTCTGGGATTTAACCTTAATTACATTAAGGGCTCCATTTTAAAATATTAGACCCATAGCAGAAGACAAGTGCTCAAACATAACACCTACATCCCAAAGTAGTGCTCTATGATCTGCTGATCTTAGCAGGTTTTGTATTATCCCAGTGTCAGGACAGAATTAAGTTAGAAGAATCATCAGCCATCTTTCCTGATTTATATCATTTAAACTAATATCTTTTGGGACCATGTGGCTGGTCAAGAGCAGCAGATGCAAACAAGTCCTCTAGAGTTTGAATTATAGTGCAAAAAGTAACCGCACTAACTTGTAAATTGGAGATTTTTCCCCATCCTTTCTGTGTCCGGTGTTCAGAGCCTGGTGGTTAGGAGAGAGTGAGCCTTAACAAGTGGATATCAAAATGGTATTTGGTCAGATTGTTACCAGGGCTGCTAGAACCCCACAGTGGAGTCCAGATCTGGGGTGAGATACAAATAATCTCTCCAGCTTTTAACAAGAAAGATTTGTGTATTGCACTAGTCACCTACATTCCCTTTATAGCCGACAGGGAGAAATGACATTAGATAGGGTGAATTAATCTATTATAGATATGTACTCAAGCATGAGACAATTAAGGTACACTCTGTCCCGGATATGACTATTTATCTCCTTTGGTTATAATGGAAACCTAGAATGAACAACTCAAATGTGTACATATACATGACAGATTTAGGCAGACAAAAATCACCTTGGCTGCTCATACTGTCCTTGCAAGCAGTCAGCATTCACTCTGAGCTTAGCTTGCCTGCAGAAACCATGCTTCTGCACAGAAGGCAATGCCAGAAACTGTCTCAGAAGGATCTCAGAAGCCTTACAGGCAACCACTGGCAGCAAGGGCAGATGCGGCAGCTGGGGACTGCAAAGTATGGTGGCATCCACTAACAGAGCATGAGTGCTGGCCACACAGAAGATTATGCTGGCCAGCTCTGGGAACACTACCAGGGTTGCATTTGAAGCAACAAGTGAATTGAATACCTGTGTTCCACCCCCTCTATTCTGTGAGCTATTGCTCAAAAGCAATAGCCCTCATTTCTGTCCATACTTTATTAAGTTTGTGCTTTGTGTCTTTCATTTTATCACAAGTGGCTGGAAACGAAATATGCTGGAACTTGCAGTTGGTTTCAATATTTCTGAACTTTTTCTTTCAACCCAACATGAACTCTATTCAAACAGGATTTTGTAAGTTTTGCTTTTTGGCTAAAATTATAAGAAGATGCTGACCTAAATGTAAAGTGATTGTTGGTAGTCCCAGAAGTGTGTTTTTCAATGAGAAAAGTGCTTGAAAAAAATATGATCCAGCTTCCCTGTCCCTCTAACTGTCAAGTAAAATGGCTAAATGAGCAATATGATCCAATATTTAGGCTGAAGGTAGAGCTGATTTTTATAGCACTGGAGAAGACCCCAGAGTGGACAGAAAAGCAGAGCAGGCCCTTGTATAGACTTTATTGTTTTTAAAAAATGAGTAACCATACTTCATTGACTCGTCCAAAAAGTCCCATGAAAGTAGGTGAAGCTGTTTCTGAGGCTGGATCCACTGAACAATGTTTGGAAGTAACACTAATCCAGAAGAAAAGTAGTGTTCAGATAGGTGTCAGCTTCCATATTTTATTACATTTGTGTGTATGTATATACATACAATTTTTATATACAGAACTGTATAGTTATGTGTACAGTTTTAAATTAACCATGACTAGAAAATTTTGCTTTATGTCATGCATGCTCTTTTTGTTTATATGTATACATATGTGTAAATATAAATATGCACACACACACACATTTAAATATATATATACAGCATAAGAAATCTAGATTTTTCAGTTCTGACCCAAGACACTGAATATGTATGAAAGTACATACAGTCAGCACAGACTGATTGTGTACATGTTAGAGTGACCTTTGTAATGTTTTTTGTGGTGTTTAAAGGGTCTCTGGTTTGAAGGTTATGACTCAGGTGAGGTTTTTATATAACAAAATAGAGAAGGGAGAAGCCAGGAAAGACCTCTGTCAGTTGCTTTCCCGAATGCTTTAACAGCAGCTTCTGAATCTTCTTCCCTCTGGGGAGCCCTGGTGCTGTTACACCTCCAGCTTTTGCTGACACAGAGACTTCTGTTTTCACTTCATTGGCATGAAATGCAAAATGGTAGTCAGTTGAGGATAAAAATTGAAATATTAAATTAGTTTCATTTTTATTGTGTTTGTGTTAGTTGTTTACAAAAAAATAACTGAGTAGAAACTCTGTTAGTCGGTTGAATATGCATGAGTGAACACCTCAATTTACAGTTCTGTCTGAATCAAGGTATGTGAGTGATACTGTTAGTGTCATCAAGGCAATTGCCACTGAGGCTGGGTTAGACACCACAGTAGCAGCACTAAAAGAAAAAAGCTCCTTTGAATGACAGAATTGTATCTATTGGGATATTACAGCCACAGCAGGCTGTCCAAGCTGTGCAAAACGGGGAGGGATGAACGAGCTCTGATGACAGCAGGCCCTTGCATCCTAATTCAGCCTCTAGCTTAAGTTCAGCCAAGCTCCTCCCTGTTCCTTACATGTGAGGTATGAAAGTTTCTCATGCTGAAGGTGGTCGCTAAGGAGGCTGCTGGGCAGGACAAATTGCCTGTGGCTGCCCCATACTAACCCTTTCCACTACTGTATTTACTGACAAGCCAGTAAGCAATTGAAACTTTTCTACACCAAGATAGGCAGGAGCAAACTCTTCAGCTGGAAAACTTAATCCCTTCTGTCAGGCCACTTCATACAACTGACTTGGTCTAAGATTTCCTAATGTGAATAATGTTAACAGGACCATGAAGACCTTTGCCTGTCCTCTTAGCGTTTATTCCTCCTCTCTCTCTGCCTCTCGTGCAATGTTTTAGCAAATGAATTAAATATTAAATTCTTGCCATATTATATATGGGAGCTGACAGATATACTGAGCCAGCAGTACTTGCCAGCTAGATGCCAGCTATCCTACAACGGGTACGCTATACTGACAGGCATACAGTGTCAGCTTCTCTGATAGCACATGCTACGCCAACTTCTGCAGCTTCTGACCAGGCCAGCTCTGGAATCATATGAAGTAAGGCTAGACATGACATTGCAACTCATGTAATTTGTATCCCTCTACCCAAAGACAAGATCAGCTGCTTCTGAACCATTCGTGAAAGGTGACCATCTTACTGGTTCCTAAGACCAAAGAGTGATAGTAATTCACAATCTCAGGGCAATCTATTCTAGAAAACAACCATCAGACGGTTGGTATTGCTTTTTTGTAACGTCTAATATAAATCTTCCTTGCTCCAATTTATGCTTATTACTGCCAGTTCTGTTCTTAGGGAACGAGGAGCATAGTTTGTTATTCTTCTTTGGCAGTTTCCTTTAGAATATGTGAAGACTGTTAGCCCATCTTTCCTCCTCATTTCTTTTATGGACAAAATGAACTTAATTCCTCTGGTCCTTCTGTATAAGTCATTCTTTAGATTACAGTTCATTCTCATTGCACACCCCTGAGCTCTTTATGAGAGTTAAAGGACAACCATTACACAATATCAACGCATGACTTTGCTGTAATCACAGAAACTAAAATAAGGTGTGAGGGTGATTTGCTGTTTCTTTCCAGAGGCATAAAATAGTCTATTCTTTTATTTTTTCAGAGAGTTCTTTTACCTCCTCTGAGACAGTTGTTGAGGTGCTTTGAAGGCAGTACCACCTTAGACTCTGTTTTGCTTGTAATTGTCAAAGCTGCAATTGTATAAAAATATCTGCCAAACTCTCTGCAATGAAGGTATGACCTCATTACACTAGGAAGAAAAGAGCACACATGGTCCCTTAACCTAGTAATATATATTGGTATCTTGTTGATACTATTTTATATGGAGGAAATTTATTTCTTTGTATTTGAAAAGACCACTGTGAGAAACAGCTGTATAATTCAGAGGTTGTTTGAGAACCCATATATGCCCCGTCTGGTGCTGAAGGGCTGTGGCAAGTTCCTTACAGGTCTCATGCTTCCTTAAGTCGACACTCTTGGAACCACTTTTGGTTGGCTGACTGGTGATGTCAGCCCATCAGATTGAGATAATTCTCACGCACCAAGAGGAGGAATCTGCAGAGACTGCAACATGGAAAAGATTTTTCCACTCTGCTATTCAGGGTGCTAGCATACACCCTCTCATGCCTCGTATCCAGCTTTGATTTAAGGCAGCAAGCACATGGCTTGAAATGTGGCCCCAAATCGCTGCCTGCAAGCTGCTGTAACAGTAATACAGATACAGACAGGAACAGTGCATCCACCTGACACAGCTCTGTGATATGTCAGCAATTGGAGCAGTGGCTGAAAAAGCACAAAACACAAGCTCTTCAGCTGAAGAAATCTGACAGTGACCACACATGACTGTGTTATGCACTGGAAGTGGCACAGGTACAGATAATACATGGGCCCACAGCAACAGGCTTTGCAGGTAGATTTGGTAAAACTGGTTAGACATGCCAGGAGCCTTTACTCAGCTGTAGATTGTCATGCTGATGTCTCCAAACAGAAGAGCCATGATGAGAAGCAACAGCAGCATATACCCTTTTTCCCCCCAAGGATGTAAAAGGTTTTGGGTGCTGAATATGAAATTTGTTTAGCTGTGTTTACCCTTCTTTTTGCCAATACCAAGTAATTTGTTGAACAGACAAAACAATAGGCGTGTTCTTGATATCTCTGCTACATGCAACCAGGTCAAATGCCACAAAGCTCCAAATAACCCTTATTACATATAATGTCCTGTGCCAAAGCACTGAAATAAAAGACCAGCCTGTGCATGGAGACAATTTGTATCTTTAGCCCCACTTGGACAGAAATAAAATATATTTTTTCTCCTTATTTTCCCCCCAAACTAAAAAGTTTTTTGAGAGGTTGGTGCATTTTTCAAACTTTCCCATCTTTAAAAACAAAATGTTAAGAACAAGAAAGGAAACAACACAAAGTAATAATAAAAAAATAATACTTAATCAAAGGACGCAAATCTTGATTACTGTTTACTTTTTAGTTTTGTTTTCCCAAGGTATTTCCTTTCCCAGTTCCCAGCCAGCCAGCGCTCCTGGGTGAAAAGAATTTTCAGCGAATACTGTTCGCTTCTGGATTAATAGCACCTCTTGCATTTATATAACAGTAAGGAGGGCATATTCTCATTGAAACGTTTGTTCCTTGCAGATGCTCCCTGCCACAACTCACTTTCCAATTCTGGACATGCTGAATCTTTCCTCATCTTCAGTCTGTGTGATTAGTACCATTATTCAGGATCTTTGGTACCCATTTCCTCTCCTTCTTTCTACATGTGCTGTCAGGTAAGTGGTGATTTGGGTGCCTCCATGAGAGGTTTATTCCCATCTCTCCCTTTTAAATCACAACCACTGGTCTTGTCAGACCACAAAGCAAAGTTTTTCTGGGCTCTGCCTGACCAGCAATTCCAGGTTGTAATTTCATTTTCTTTTGCTACTGAACATTTGTTTCATTTAAATATGAGGTGAGAAAGTCCTGCAACATCTAAATGCTTTGTTACATTAACGTATTTTAAAAATGTTAAAACCAGTTATTTTCCGCCCCTCCTTTTTCCCTTGTCGCTGAAGTGCAGGGAGGCAGAACAGTCTGCATGTATCAATCTGCAGACAGGACGTTTACATGAGTGTACTGGATTGCCATGCTGCTGGAGATTATGCTAGCCTATGACAGAGAACCTTAACCATCACCACTATAAACTACCCACACATTCATATTTGATCAGCTGCTCCTTTGACTTGTACAGACAGGTTATTCAAGCATGTCCTAAAACTACTACACATTTACCAAGGAAATTGAGGAAATAATCTGCATATTTGTCTCTGACACAAACAACACAAAATATACATCTATGAAACACTTTTTTCACATTGCAAAAATGAATTTGCTCATTTACTACATATTTCAGTTAATTGCCAAACCAACATGCTCAAGGCATGACAACTGACACCAATCACAGTATTTTTTATGATGGTAAGTCTTTTCCACTGAAATGTAAGCCAGTCAGTAAAGTAACAGCTAATAACACTGAATACTGCTTTGCAGTGCTTCACTGTCCATACAAAGAAACATTTACAGACATGGAGTTTTATACTTCATAAAGAATATATCCTAAAAAAGGATTGGCTGTATTTAAGCCAGCTTAGTTGAGAAGAATTCATGGGGGACAGAATTTCTTATATTTGTTCAAAATGGTGGTACACTTAATCATTTGATAAACATTTGTCATACTTCCAACCTCTGCCTACTGCCTTTGCATGTAAACAACCCCAAATTATTTACAAGTTTGAACATATAAAAGGTCACTGATGGCATCAACATTAACTATCTTAGCTAATTTGAGCTAGATTAAACAACAAAAGTAATGTCCTAAATCCCAAATTCCAACAAAAATCAATTTCCCACAAGAGTATCCCATGCATGGGACAACGAAAAACTGAAGACTTGGGCACACAGAAAAAGACACTGGCCACAGATTCCTTTTGCTGAGTGTGACTCTAACCATTGCTGGGGAACAGTAAGATGCCTGTAGCCAGCCGAAGCTCTTCTGGTGCATCAGACAAACCAGAAACAACAAACCATGTGTTTCTGAAGAACGTCATGGCTTAACCAAAGGAAGATTCACTGGTGGGATTGTTCCTCACTTTAATTTGTCCTTGGACAATATCATTTGATATCACCCTCTGCAGGAGAGTTAGGATTGCTAGATACAGTCCAACTTTAAGACAGTATAAATTATATATATATATATATATAAATGTATGTATATAAATATCCCATTAAAATAAAAAGTAATGAAGCAGGAGCTTTGAGGGACAAAGAAAACCTGACATACAAATTAGCTCCATTCTTTTGTCCTGTCAACTCAACCTCATCTCCCTCACCTCAAAGCCGGCAGAAGTGTTTCTTAGCAGAGTTACAGACCTATATCAGGACTTCAAAGCATCTCCTTATAACTGTCCTTGATCTTATTATGCTGGGAATTTTTACATACCCATCTTTTACACACTCTTTTTACTCTTTTGTGGCTTAGCACAGGCTGCAGAGGAGTTGGCTGCTGTCTCAGTTACACTTTTCTTGTGCTTCCTTCCATCCCAGTGGAACAATTTTCTTCAGAAGCTGTGATCCTGCAGGAATCCCCTGGTATATTTCCTATAATTAGTTTTTGTATAGCTTAGAGGAATTTGATAATTCTCTAAATCAACTCCAGACATTGTGACTTTTTATTAAACGTCTGATGGTGTGGTTAGCTTCATCCACTTCATAGCCAAGTACAACAGAAGTGTGACTTCTGCCTGCCTACCCTCCGCTTTAGAGATGTTCATCTTCTGGACATCATGGGAAGCAACTATGAGTACTAAGCTCTCTATGGGTGGCTTTCAGCCTCCTGTGCAGCCTGTTTGACCTTTACTGGCATCTAGTGGTAAATGAGTTTGTATGGAAAGTCTTCACAATTAAATGGCAATTAAACCAGTGAATACCAGTTTCATCTTTATATGCGTAAGTGGGAAGAATGGAGCTTGCAATGCATCAAGATGGTGAGGACAGGATGCTGCCTGCCAGGCTACCTGACTGGTATAAACCAGTCTCCAGGTACTATTAGGCCATGTAACCACATTAGTTTCAGTACTAATTTACAGAGCTTCTCATGAACCTTTCTAATTATGGTTTGGAACAAGGGCTATAGGTAGTTAAGAAGTTAGCATTAGCCACCTTTTGCAAATAATAAGTGTTATTTTTGCTACTTTGTTGATTTTAATTCCTTTGTTCCGTATAGCTGTGGGAGACACACTTTTACCACAATGTGACTCTTACTATTACCCTTCAAAATGTCACAACAGATTTTGATATTGCCTTGACAGAAGAAGTCCCCCTTCCTAAATGAGATTCACTAGTATTTTGATTTTATCAGATGTCATAATACTTTCTTCTCCTGTCTAGTATTAAAATATACATGGACCAATATGCTAGATAATGGCAACCCACAGTTCAGACTCAAAAGATATTTGTCTCGTAAATATATATTTCCATATTCAGGCACCATACTGATAGAAGTTGATAGAGACTTCGAGCTGTGCTTGAATAACAGTCTGCAATTTTTAAACTGCCATGCTTTTAATGCATTAGTTTTACATGAAAGTTAGTTGCACGCAAACAGAAGCAATTTAATAAACACTGTAGATGAAGTAGTGTCCTGGTTTCAGCTGGGATAGAGTTAATTTTCTTCTTAGTAGCTGGCGCAGTGCTGTGCTTTGGATTTGGTGTGAGATACTGATGGCACACTGATGGCTTTGGTTGCTGCTGGGTGATGTTTACACTGAGTCAAGGACTTTTCAGTTTCTTAGTCCCTGCCAGCGAGAAGGCTGGAGGGGCACGGGAAACTGGGAGGGGGCACAGCCAGGGCAGCTGGCCTGAACTGGCCAAAGGGATATTCCATACCATATGACATCATGCTGAGTGTATATGTAAGCAGGCAGAAGAAGAGGGAAGGGGGGGACATTTAGCGTTATGACATTTGTCTTCCCGAGTAACTGTTGCGTGTGATGGAGCCCTGCTTCCCTGGGGAAGGCCAAACACCTGCCTGCCGATGGGAAGTAGCAAATGAATTCCTTTTTTTCCTTCACCTTTGCTTAACTTATTAAACTGTCTTTATCTCAACCCATGGGTTTTCTCACTTTTACTCTTCTGATCGTGTCCCCCATCCAGCTGTGGGGGGACTGAGCAAGTGGCAGCATGGGGCTTGGTTGCTGGCTGGGGTTAAACCACAACAAGTAATCTATCCAAATGATTTTTTAAAAATAATTCTGAATTTTAAAAATTCAAACCAAAATATATATATGAAACATTTCTGTAGGAAGTATCTCCACAAGTGCAAAATGTCATACATGAATTGAGGTATGCATATTTGTTGTTATTCTGTAGCTGTATAGGGGATGAAAAAGTGTCTGTGAATATAGCATTTACAATCCCTGAAATCTTCTGAAGAGATTTAGTATTTACATTATGTACCCCCTTATATTCATGTAACAAAAAAAGGTCTGATGCAAAGTTTAATATTGCTCATCATTTGGACTGACTGAAAAAATACTGTTTGAGGATGCTTTTCAGTGAAACATTTTCAACTAAATTAATTTCTTTACTGAGATACTGTCAGATTAGACCAACTTTGCAAGAAAACCTAGTAGGAAATGCAGGAGGATATATTTTGGTCATTGTATGGCTGAAAAATACTATCTAGTCAAATCCTGTAAAACAACTATGAGAAAAATACTGTAATATGCCATTGTGGGATTTTTTGATAAAATCCTTCCTTCTGTATTCCGGAAATGCCTCCTTTCTCCTGGGAGCTCCCACTTCCTAAAGTTGCTATAAAGCAATATGCTATAATCTCTTAGGTCAGCTTTTTAAAAGAAAGAAATGACTGTTCGTTTAGGACATGGAAAAAGTCAATGAGTCACAATTCACTATTTCAGAAAGAAACAGGAAATCTTTCCTCAGAGGATTAATGAATGAGATACATTAATACAGCAAGTCCTTCTTATTTCCTTTGCTGAAGGATATACTCACATTCTGGCAGCCAATAAAGCCTGGGAGGCCAGAGAATGTATTTGGTCCAGCTGAGTGTGTTTGCCTGCCAAATTAAATAATAGAGCAGAGACTCTGGAATAGGACTAGAGGATGCAGAAGATAAGTGAAAGCAGTGCCAGATAAGAGGTCTAATGGTCTTACTGGAAAGTGGCTTGAACAGCTTGCAGCTGAGATGAGACAAAATGTCCATGTGGGTAGAGAAGTCCATCTGTCTCTGAATGCATTTTTCCACTTAGTGTTTAGGAAAGATGCAGAAATTATTTGGCTTCCTTGATTTGCATAATAAAAGGAAAATGGAAAAAGATTGTTATGTTCTTCTGACATTGCCACCATAACTTCAGAGCAGCTTTTGCTTTGTTCAGGTAAAAACCTTCTGCTTGAAGAAGCATTAAAAGATGTGTCTGGCATCAAAAAAATCCCTATTAATAAAACTGAATGAATGGTCAGAAAAAAATCTATAGCACATAGCTGATTCTAGCAGCGAATAAGCTCTATCCAGATGAAACTCGTTGGACATATAAAAGACATGCTTTCTATGGTTCAAGAAATATTGACTGTATACCTGAGAAGTCCCTAAAAAATGTCTCCTCCAGAGGAGGTGAGTTTAGAGGAAGAAAATCTTTCTGGAGTTACCCAGCATCCTGGAGGCATGAAACTATCTAAAACAAGAGGGTAGAGTCCATAGTTGCCTTCTAGTGTGCAATAAGCTGATGGCTGACAGCTGACAGCTGATCACAGAATTTATTATTTTCAGTGTGATGGTGGCCTTTTAGAGAACTAATAGCTCCTAGCTAGAAGAGGACTGGTTGAACAATTTCGGTATGATTCAAGCAATCAGTATACAGTTGGCAGGTTTTGGAATGGTACTTAAATTGAGGTGGATTTTGTTCTTAAAGGCTTATATTTTTCAGGCATGGTTCCCCAGCAGTCTAAGTGTATGCTTCTCTCCCTGCAAATCCAAGAACAGATGAGACTGAAGGACAGGTGCTAACAAAGCTGTAGTGATTTGTTAAATTTATAGAGTATCACCAGTGTGAGCTGCATTTGTCTAAAAGATGTGGCAATACAATGTGTTTGCCAAAGTGCTTAAAATCTGAAACAGTTACATTTATAGCCAATATGTTAGATTAAAGAAAATTATCCAAATACTACAGAATTATTTTTTTATACTGTAACATATAGGTCTAAACACAATAGACTAAAAATTATTAAGGCAAACAGAAAAGTCATAGTCAGATTTATGCAAAAAATATTTTAGGGCAGATGATAATTGGAACACAAGTGTAGGGAAAAGTTCTAGGTATTAGTAAACAATGGAATATGCTTCAGTGAGAACAGCAGGCAAAGGAGCAATCTAATGATTACTGCTGTCCTTATAGGCTCTACTGTGCTAACCAGGAGTCACAAATAGAAAAAATCCCAATATTTTTTCAAAGTAATTCCTCCTCTGAAGAATGTACCCACATAGGAAGAGAAAAAAATACAGGGATGAAATAAACATGTAGAGGAAAAGAAGGCAGAAGCACAAAACAAATAATGAATGTTCTTGCTTATTTTTAACTGATGGGAGCAGCAGGAGGGAAAGAAAGAAATGCCTTTGGGATAGCAAAGAGCATTTTAGAGAAATGGAGGGAATAAGAGTTCAGTATAGATAGTATAGTGTAGGTAAGGGTGACTAAGAAACTTGAATATGATGCCAAAGGAGAAGCGAGGCTGATCAAGGGATTCAAAGAGGAAATTGTACTGTACTGCATGCAAAAGACCAGTTAAGATGGAGAAGCTACAAAAAGCAGTCAAAGAGAGGATACAATTATTAACAGAATCAAAACAACACAGATAGAGAGACAAAATATTTTTTGTTTTTCAAAACTCAATTTGATGGCCTTTACATGCTGTACTTTATGAGTTCAGCACTTTTACCATAGGCAGCCAAGAACATTAGGAGATTGTTGCTGCTACTCACTTGCAAAGAAATAGCCCTCATGAAGCAGCTCTTACTTGTTGAGACTTATTCCAGGGATGTACTCCATGCTCCAGGGTCTCTGAAAAAAATGTTTAAACCAAATATTATATTTATTAGCTATTCAGTTATTAAAGACTTTGGATAAAGTAAGAGTCACAATGGCCTAATCACAGCGGGGCTATAGTCAAAACCAGATCAGATCAGCCTTGACTTTTTCTAGCTGAATCTTGGAAATCTCCAAAGATTTTCAGGAAACCTCTAAGGATGGAGATCACAGAATAATAGAATGATTTGGTTTGTAAGGGACCTTAAAGATCATCGAGCTCCAACCTCCTTGCCATGGACAGGGACAGCTTCTACTAAACCAGGTTGTTCAAAGCTCCATCCAACCTGGCCTTGAACACTTCCAGGGATGGGGCATCCACAGCTTCTCTGGGCAACCTGTTCCAGTGCCTCACCACCCTCACAGTGAAGAACTTCTTCCTTATAGCTAATCTAAATCTACCCTCTTTCAGTTTAAAGCCATTTACCTTTTGTTCTGTCACTACATGCCCTTATAAAAAGTCCCTCTCCAGCTCTCTTTAGGTACTGGAAGGCTGCAACAATGTCTCCCTGAAACCTTCTCTTCTCCAGGCTGATGAACCCCAGCTCTCTCAAGTTGTCTTCATCGAAGAGGTGCTCCAGCCCTCTCATCATTTTCATGGGTCTCCTCTGAACTCCAACACGTCTATGTACTTACAGTGGAGACCCCACAACCTCTGTGACTGCCAATGTTACACCGTCCTCCCAAGACAGGTTTTTCCTAATGTCCATTTTGAGCCTTAGTTATTCTCCCACAGAAATGCCTATAAATTCTCATAATTTATATCAAAAGTTAAAAAGTCCCTTTACTTAAGACAGTTTCAATGCTGGAAGACAAGTTCCATGCATTCAGCTACACTTCTCATAGACTCTTTCTGCTGTTAGAGAAGCAGCAACAACACTAAACCAGTCAACATCTGAAAGGGGAGAATCACACAAACATACCTAACTATTTATACTGTTAATTTTATATTTAGTGTTTGCCTCCATTTTACCATCACCTACCTATGTTACGACAAAAATGGCACATAGTTCTTGCAGTCATGTTTCCCCTCGTGATGCTAAACAGAGCTTTAACCTAAGAGCAGAGTGGTAAAAAGCTTCTTGCTGCATGCAAAAGTAGAAGTCTGAGATTACACCTTATCCTGGATTCATGCTACAGGCTGCCCCTGTTATGAATGAGGTTTTGGTCATTTGAGCTGGGGAATTGAAAGCAGCTGGATATAATGCTTGCCTTATGTGCTGTTGGCTACAGATGATGGCATTCCTTAGCCATGCAAGTTTCCTCTGTCCTTGGGGAAGCACTTTTTGAGCACTATAATGTGCGCTGTAGGTGTATCCTCCTACTGTCACACTCCAAGCTGTTCTTCAACCCATTCTTTCTCCTTCCCTCCTCAAAAGATTTCCCAGTTTGGAGAAATCTGATACAAGTATGTATATTGAATGCCTGTGCTGCCTCTCATTTGCAACTTGTCAATGCTAATGTTTTATTTCTCTCTGCTGGTTCTAACAGGAAAGCAATTTTCTCCATGTATCTGAGTGAGGAATCAGTCGGTACCAGCAACAGGGGGTACTTAATAGGCTGTCAGTATTTAGCATGAATCTTAGATCTTACAGTTTTTAAATGCTGATCCCTTAATTAGTAGTCTTCATGTTTTTTGGTTTTGTCTTTAATGAAATGAGCACTCTAACTCTGTTGTGGAATCATTCATGCAAGTCTGAATAAGCCCGGTTATTCCCCTCATGAAATGGATGACCACAGCATTGGAATGACATTTGTGGTTTATTTCTAATTTGTATTCTCTTGACAATGTACGTTTTCAAGTGTAGAAGTAACTTTAAAATGAGTAACTTTGCCCTAACATAACCATCTGCAGCAAAAGAGTAAGAACTTGGCAACACTAACTAGTTCATAGAAGTTCTTACTAGATATAAATAATCTCGTTTTCTGGCAGAGAAAATCCTCACAGTGTGATCTTTAGTTAGAGGAAAGAAAACTTATGTTAGTTGGCACATCTAGCAGCATAATGTAGTTATTATTAAAAAAGTGACCATGTAAAAATGGCACCTTGTTAAATAATGTAACAACTCTCTGTGTGTATTCTGGGGTAGATTGGCTTACACTGTTTAAAACAAAAACAAACTTTTACTGCTTTCTACTCTTATTAACACTGCTGAGCCAACACATCCACACAGAGCAGCAAGAGGCCAGAGCCAAATACTGACTGAAGTGTTTTAGCAGGACCAAGGTGGACTTTAAATGTGTCAGTCATTAATGCAGATTAAAAAAATGGGGCTACTGTAGACGGAAATTTCTAACAGAATCCTCTCTCTAATAGAAACCCTGATCACAGGGGTTTTGAAGAACATGCCTGGAATTTCAAGACCTCTTGTGATACTGGCAGCCTTGATGCTTCCCACCCAGCAGCTGCATGACCAGAGGTCTCAGACACACTCCCCTGTTATGGGCACGGCTGAGATTTCTGGACATGTAGCCGCCTGGTCAGAGCTGCGCTGCATTTCTTCTCCACTCTGAGCCCTCTGCTTCAGGGAAGTTTGTGGTGGATTAGTGATGCATGCTGCATGGTGGCTGCTTCTAGCCCAGTGAATTAGATGTGCTCAGGATGCTTTTCAGCACAGAGGCCACTGGAGAGAAATGCGCCTTATGCCTGCTCTTAACTCTGTCCTCCTCCAGTTCACAGTGCCTGTATTTCCCTGCAAGAAGATTCAAACACCAAGCCATGGAAATGTACCCAAGACACCAACTTTTTGACAAGACTGGATGGGGGGTGGCGTTCTCCACTCATTTTCTTAAAGCTAGATTGTTTTGTTCCAGCAGATGTAATGGGCATCAGGACAGTGTCATTACAGCTTTGCGACAAGGTCTTCCTTTCATAGAAGTCTGCAATTCTTGATTTTGATGTTGTCCATGCATTTTACATTAAGTAGTTGCTACACTAGGAGGAAAGAAACAGGCTCTATCCTTAGTTTAGGACTGGTTCCTAATTATTTCCACTACAGTTAAACCCATAGGGCAGGGGTCCTCAAACTACAGCCCACGGGCCAGATACGGCCCCCCAGGGTCCTCAATCCGGCCCCTGGTATTTAGAGACACACCCCCCCCCCCCCCCCCCCCCCGCCAGGGGTTGGAGGGGAAACCAAGCAGCCGCAGATGACTGCCTGCCACTGCATCTGCGTGCCAGCCCCCTGGTTAAAAAGTTTTAGGACCCCTGCCATAGCCTATTGAGCAGATTTTTTTCTCTTTTCAGGCAGATGGTGTAAAGAAAGCTTTTGATACCCCTATCCTTGTGCAGAGCATATGATTGTAGATGTGTTCAGAAACAACTACTGGTTAGGGACTGATGGAGAAGGATGACCCACATTTAGGTGCTTGGGTGGTCAGCTGTGTAATAGGCGTGGTGTTTCTGCTAATGCCCATAATCAGGGGTTTAATCACCTGGGGGACACTGACATTGAAAGCTGAAGTGCCTACACACTACAACCACCCTGTGGGCTGGTGAGAGGAAAGGGAGCTGAAGATGCATGTTTTGAAAACAGATGTCTGATCATATTTGAGTTTAATGGATCTAGGGCTTATCCATATTTGGCTTTAAGTAATTCATGCATAAAATTGTGATCTTCCCCAAACTGTTCATTTTTGTCATGGAAGATAGTAATACATACAATGGAAATAACCTCACTGGAGGTAGGTTTGTCCTTCTGTATAGAGGTTAGTAAAACATTTTTTCTTAAAAATTTCATTTGAATGAAACCATACCTGATCTACAGCTACTGACAGCCTGTTGTCTCCAAGAGATAGAATTTGTACTTCTTCAGTACAATAAAAATGCAGCCAAAGTTATTATTTCATTTCTTACTTTTTTAAGGTTTTCCACCACATTGCATTGCAAACCGTTTACATCACAGAATTTTCAGTGTCTGATGTCTTTGAGACTTTTAGTCCTGGTTTACTAGAAATCTTAAACTCCTGGATTTTTTTGGTTATTATTTGTTCCAGCTCTAAATGAAGTGATTAATGTTAAGATATAAATAGAATAAAAATTAAGTAAGGTATTTTGTTTTGCTACAGAATTATGTTTATGTGCTCTTTATTTGTTAAGTTCTTCTACCAATGAATTGTATTCTTAATTCCACTATTTGTATGCAAGTTTAAACCAATGTTTAAATGGAGAAAATATTGATATGGAAAAACCTACTTTTATTTAACATTGAATCTAAACATGTGCAGATAAAATTGCAAAATTTGTGTCTTCTCTAACCAAAAAATGACAGATTGCTACTGGCAATAATCAATGACACCCACCTTCTAGGGGATTTACTGTAAACCCTCTGTGATACACTTTTAGGATGTTTCCTCACATTTTCAAAGGAGTCTTTGCAATAGTTTTTTGGCCATTTAAGTTCTAATACCTGTTTCCATCTTCAAAAAGCTTTGGATTTTTTTTTACTTTTCTGGAAGAAAAGCACTATCCTGTGATTCACTGAGATAATCGCCACAGGTAATTTTGGTTCTAAAAAATGTATGCTATGTAATTTATTTTTGAGCGCTTTTGAAGGTCCATAGTGCTGACTCAGACATAATGGTCAGTTGTATGAAATGACATTTAAAGCAGCTTTTAGAAGACTGGTATGTAAGCCTTAAATGTTACTATTATAAGTTATATTCTCAAAGGCTATTCTTGCTTATATTGTTAGAATAAACTACTCTGAGACAGCTAGAGTCAGGTAGGAAAAATCCTGCTCATGACATCCAGAAGAGTATCTACTGGCATAGACTAGAAGAGTGCTAACAGGGACATGTGTAAGAAGTCGTATGTGGAAATATATTCTCTTAGCTCCAATGTGGATTAGTCTGATGCACCAGGAAGATGACCAGTAAGCCATTCTGTAGCTATTTAATTGCAATTTATTTGCCTCAGTGTGTTAGAGTTTTAAAACTGTGTCTCTTTCCTTTAAATGGTTGAGAATGAACATGTGAAGGAATGGTTTAAATAGTGCCAGTTGAAAAGTAAACTACTTAGGGACTGAAGGAATTTTCCTCTCTCTGAAGAACGCTGGTCCCACTGAGCCAAAATTGATGCTTGTCCTTGATTTAAGTGAAACCAGATTTCATCAGAGGCTCACAGGTGTCCAGCTCCATTGACAGATGTGGAAGTTCAGCATTTCTAAAAGTCAGCCCTGAGTGATAATCCAATTCAAATCTAGAAAGTTCAACTGGAAAGTCAGGTATGTCTACAATAGCTAAAGTTAAAGTTGTGTTTTCAAACAAGAACTTGCAGACCATTTCTGCCTGGTTTTCCAGTGCAGTACTGCTTTTACAGCCACAGGTGAAATTTTGTGCTGCAGTGTTTGCAGAGCCCGGAGGAGCTGAGGGAATCAGTTCTGACCGGTAAAGGCGGCAGCTATTGACATGCTGTCTGCCTTCCCAGCTACTTCATATCATCCATTAGTGGAGATATTATCTTAGCAGGTGCATTAGTGCCCAGCATTGCCAATAATATTTAGGTGAGTACTCAGGTACATTATGAAGAGAGGACATTTTTTACTGGTACCGGTAAATATCTATAGTTATCATTCCTGAATCACTGCATTCTCTTTCCTTGTACCTTGGTCTTGTCCCACAGTGGGTTTTTTAACTCCCTATTGTTCTGATGTGATTTTTTGATGATGATACAAAACCTATCAGATGAGGTTAAGTAAAATTCTCCAAACCTTAAAAGATACTGCCTCACACTTATTATATTTATGATGTGTTCTGAGACAAATTCGCAAAATTCCTAGCAAAGTTTTGCTAAAGACCATTCTGTATAATTCTATCTTCAGAAGTCCTACTTCTTGATAATGAGAGTTTTGAAATGTGGATTAACGGCTAGAGCTGAACCCTGTCTCTTGACAATGACATTCTCCTTTACAATAGCAGAGAACAGTCTTCAACAAATTCTTGAATTCAAGATAGTTACTTTAAAAATAAGATTAAAAAGAACTATATATAGAGTTACCCACACAGGTCTCTAAAGGCATTTCTGAAGTCAAATAAATTGCTAGTAAATCCAGACTTGATCTTAAATTAGTTATTGTCATGACCCTCTGAAAGTCTGAGAACTTTCTGCAAGATGTTCCTGTGAATATTTATGTATCTACTCTGTAGTTCAGCAGTCAAAAAGATAAGACCTGTGGCACCGAGCATATTGCCAGATGCTCTCAACTTCTAATACAGTGATTTTATTCCCATTAAATCCTGTTGAGGAGAATTTACAGGTTTGGCCTGACCTGGAATGTAGCATGGGTTACAAGGGGAAATTCAAGCAGCTTTCTTTCTCCATGCTTATTACAAAGTAGGGAGAACATCTCTCTTATGTATGACCTGAGGGCACTGGCAGCTCCAGAGGAGCCAGGATAGAGAAATTAACGCACTGTTCCTTCTCTGTAAAAATGAGCAAATTGATACCAAAGGGTTTCTACAGCCTACATCCTTTTTGTAACATCTGTTCATGTGACTAGTTTAAGAAAGAGGATAAGGAAAGGAAAATTCAGAGCGATATTTTCCTCATGGTGCAAGCTGTGTCATGAGTCTTGCAGAGGCTGCCTATTCACCACTGTGTTTATTAGCTATCAGTAGACATTTCTTACACATAATTGTTTCATCTTGTTCAATCCCGTTTGTACTGATGGCAAAACATTCAGACACAGCGAGTTCCCAGCAACTTTATACAGGATGTAGAAAAACTTACTTCTACTCTTTGCTTTTGACTTGATGCCTCATGATTTCATTTAGTTCCCTCCAATTCTGGTTTTATGAGAAATAATGAAAAATTATTCAACATTACCTTCTGTGCCATGCTTCTTTAATGTGTTTCTTTCACTTTTTGTTTTCTAAGTGAAGTTTTAGTGAGCTTAGGCTCTCCATTTTCTTTGATTCCTCCTGTTGCCTTTTGTATAATTTCTTCCTCTGCAGTTTTGTTTTGGTTGTTTTTTGGTGGTGGTTTTTTTTCGGTGTGTTGTTTTTTTTGTTTGTTTTTTTGTTTGTTTGTTTGTTTGTTTTTAGGTGGAATGACCAGAACAAGGCATGATAATTAAAAACAGTTTGCATTAGGAATTTGTACAGCAATATAGCAGATTCCCATTTCATTTTCTATTCTCTTCCTACTAATTCCTAGGATTCAATTTTCCTTTTGACTAAACACAGAGATGGAGATTTTAAAAACCCGTCCCTTACAGATCTCTTCCTTCAGTGCTAGGAATTCATTTAGAGTTCATCATTTGTATGTATAATTGGGGTTGTTTTTACCATTGCCAATAGGCAAATTACTGACAATGGATTTTATTTTCCTTTTTTATCACTCTGCCACTCAGTATTTCAAAATGGTTTTGAAGAACATTATTGTAAATTTTAATTTTGGCCACTGAAGCTATTTTTGTATCATTTGCATGTTTATCTGTGTAACTGTTTGATCTCTTTTTCAGATCATTTAAAAATATGCTTGGTTCCTAAGATAGTTCCATATAGGGTTCCCCTGACAATCCTCTCCCTCTTTTTAAGAATGAACATGTATTGCTGTAATTTGTTACTTATTTTTCAACAGAATACTGATCCACAAGACAACTTCCTGCTTTTCCACATGACAGCTTGATTTCTTTTAAATAAAATTGCAATAATTCCTTGGAAATCCAAGATGAGTTAGATGGGTAACCGTCTCCATACGACTACTGACTGCTTGAAAGAACTAATACCTCTCAAACTTGGAAATTTGGGAGGCATAATTTTGCTCTTCAGATGTTAAATTGCCTCACTTTTATTATATTTTTTATTTGATTACTGATACAATTTCTATTTATTACTATAATTTCTCTTTGATATCTTTTTTTGTTTGTTTAATTTGCATTATCTTTTTTCCCTGTGAAATGTATAATTCAGCAATTTTATATTTGGGCTTCTTTGGATCCCTTAGGTGAAGCTCTTTTGGTCACGCTGGTTTGTTTTTATACACATTATGAACCGATTCCAAAATTCTTTCACCAACACCAGTCTTGCAGAACAGGTGAGGTAAACCAGGCAGATTGATTCAAGATGGTTCCCTTTATGACCGTACTTGTCTCCCAGCAAAGATTTATCTCCCCTCCAGATCCACACAGGACAGTGACCTCATGTTGCCTGTTGCTGCCTCTCATACCTAAGAGATGCAATGTACCCTATGGTAGTGAAAATCAAGTTACCATTTCACACGCACCAGAAAACTGCCATTCATACCATGTGTCTGAAACCAATGATCAATTAAAAAGGGCAAGCCGTATTTCCTATTTTATTTGAAATTATTAAGAAAGTGGATGACTGTGAAAAAGACTGTGTAGAACTACACTGTAAAAAGTTTAATCTGCTAGACATTTGTAAAGGCAGCCTACAAAGAGACTGAAAATAAGGGGTCTAAGGTTTTTTGCTTTCTTTAGAATCTGATCTGAAAAATGATATGGAAAAAAGGGACTCATTCTCTTGTTACATATTAACAAAACAGGTATAGGGAAGGCAGGGGGCAATGATCAGTATTTGACTTTTCTATAATGAAAAATTCAGATTTTGTTTCTACATCTGTCTTTTTCAAGAGTTTTTTAAAAAATAAATTATTCTAAGACAGGCATGCATGATTTTTCTTTGCATTGATGAAATCTTGTCTGATTATTTCATTTTAGCACCTATGTGCACATAAATACTTGGAAAAAAGAGTGTATGAACATCTTTAATGACATCCCTTGTTCTCTCTTTCAGCTTTAATCAACAAACAGGTATGAATGTGGGTAAAAAAGTTAATTTCCAAAAAACTGACATGACATTACTGATATTTTTGTGGTTTAACAATAGCAGAATATTAAGGTCTTTAGAAAGGAAAAGCAAAAGCTCTTTCACAGTGTTTTTATCATAAAGAAACAAAGGTTACCTGTTAAAAGAAAGGAAAATTGGGTTATGTTCTCTTTAAGTATAAGTATGTAACAGGTCAAAGAGCCATTTGAAAATAGTCTTCAAACAAATTTTCTGGTACATTGTTATAACTTTTTTTTTTTCCAAGCTTAACAAAGCCTCTCAGTAAGAATTTGTAGAAAATTTGAACAAAGCCACAAGCTATTAACTACTGTTAAAAATAACCACTATCTTCAGAAAGTTCTTTGCTACTTCAGCTACAGATGGAACTTGCTGTTCCTTAAGGAACATATGAAGTAGTGTTGACTTAAAATCAAATAAAAATTATTCTGAATTGCAACATTTAGCTAGGTATAGTATCTCCATTATGCAAGAGGAGCTGTATTGTTTCCTCTTTGTTTTCCTGTACATGCTTTACACTTTTTTGTCCTCAGCGTTAGGATTATTGCCATGACTGAGAAAATATCCTGGAGACTTAAGACATCTTTCAAGTTTCCCTTGGAGTAGCTCCTGTTGTTGGAGACATTAATAGTTACAGAGAAACTCTGCTGTTTTGGATGGAAATGTACTATGATTTGAAACTTAAATAAGTAAATACAGTGGTAGGCATAATGTCTGATTGTTGAAACTACATAATGACAGGTTGTTCGAGTAGGTAAGCAGAATTCCAGAGTATTTCAAAAGCAAGCATTTGAAGTGAATGCAGAGTTATGACCTTTTCCTAATGACTTTTGCAGTAGGTACTGTCTCTTGGCTGCCATAAAATCTTAACCAGTATTTTCCCCTAAGAGTAAGCTCATCATATATAGAGGAAGTATTTCTAAGAAAACAGTATCTGGTAAAACCATGAACATACACACAGATAACACAATTTTTTCATTGCCATTTCCATAAGAAATTGCAGTAGTAAATATAAAGTGTTAGTTTAAGATTAGTGTAAGTATAGCTACATTTACAATCTGCTAACCTGAATAGATGTATCTCTCCAACATCTCTTTAACAGAGCTTTAATAAGACTTTGTATGAGTTATAAACCTTCATTCATATACCACACTAAAGGGCAGAGATCATGAGTTAAGTAGTTTTCATTTATCAGGTACTATGTTTTCTTATATGTTTATTAGTGCATAAATAAACTTTTTAAAATAAGAATGAATCAAATGGGACTCTTTTACTCCCTCTCATCTTCTCACTTGTCTCATATTTGCTGCCCTTAATCTTTCCTTGGACCTTTCTTGCCAAACCGTAGGAAAATAAGAGCTTCCACCCATTGCCACATCGCTACTGAGTCCAGCTGATTGACCAGGAATGCTTACAGCCAGTGTGAAATGCATTACAAACACACTCTCAGGTTGATCCCAGAAGATGTGGTCACTTGACTAATTTTTTGCCTCCATCCTTCAGATAACGCAAGGCATTAGCCTGTAAGCAAGTCTCTGAAATCCTTCCCTTCATACAGATTAAGTGGTACAGTCGCACGCATCTTAGTCAGCAAACTGTTTTGGGAATGATGATTGATTTTTAAAAGCCTACTGATACAAATGCCTTCATGTTTCTTCTCATGCTGTTGTACCATCTATACATGCCTATATTGCAGCTGTGTCCATCTTCCTGACTGTGTCTCAGGCATTCTTCTACAGGGACCTGGTAGACTTCTTGTGTTTTCTATTTCTTGATCCTCTGTCAGAGACTTGTCAGAATAAGAATATGTTGTGCAGGTTTAAGGCTTTGATTTTTGAAGGCATTGTAGGGGAAATCAGTACTTAGCTGCCATTCTTTCCCAAAGTCCTGAAGTCACTTATTCCCTTTAAGTGGCACGTCAGCCTCATAGACGAGCACAGACCATCTTCCATGCTTAAGGTACATGTGCAATGCTCAAGGCCATCCCAAGGAAGTATCTTGTCTCCGAGCCACAAGAAAGAAGAAACCTATTAACATGAAATCCAGGGCTGGGAGCAATCCCAGGAGTGCACTATTTCAGTTGCCTTTCCTTAGGTAACCAGAGGTTCAGAAATGTGCTGTGCATCCCGGTGAAGGACCTCACTGAACTTTCCTCCTTCCCCTTATAATAAGGCTGTCCCAAAGTAGATTCATAAATGCTCTACTTCTTACCTGATACAAATACTGTTCCTTTGAAGATGCCAGGGACACACTTAGATCCCCAAGCATATTGCTGGATTAATACACTTGAAGGATGGCAGCTTTCTACCAAATTTCTAGTTAGACAAATGGGTTGCTCATTACAGCTTAGGTGTCTCTGCTAGATGAACAATCCTGTCAAGGCAAGTGAAGAGTCTTGATATGGTAGAAGGTGTCTGAGTAGCAACATTCTGGTTTTGTGGCAGAAAATAATAAAAAAAAAGATTGTGGTAGTGAGTCATCTTTCCAAAATTTTGGTGTGGGGAACACTCCTTCCTACCTGGATAGAAAAGGGAGTGTGCTGCTGCTACTGAGATGTGCCCAGGCGGGCTGCACACTTCTGAGGCTGCCAGCTTAGCTGGGCTGGCAGAGGAGAGACTGTAAAAGCCTGTGCATGTCAGCCAACCCACAGAGTGGTACTGTGCAGCATGGCGGGGGGGTGTGGTGGTGAGGCACAAGGCTGTTGTGCTTCAGGGCGTAGTGGCAGATGCAAGGATGCTCTCACCAAAGGCCTGAGTTTCTATCCTGTAGACAAATCACATAAGCGGAATATCCCACAGCGCTTCCTGGGTTTATCAGGTGGCATACTATGTGACATTCACTCCTGTGGTTAGCTAGCACAGGCTCTTCAGGAATTTGTCTTTGAGGGGAGAGATGAAGGTGCTCTTGCAGGACTGTAAGTACAGCTACTGATTCTTTTGCATTTTTTCAGCATATCCACTGATTTCAACCAGATCTATAACTGCATAGCTCAAACTGGTTAGGGCATCCATTAATAATTTACAGTATAATAACTCATATCCCACAATCAGTGACCTGTCTGCCACAGCTTCCAATAGAGCTTAATGTGTGCTCATTAATGAACTACCTCTTAGAGAAAGAAAAAAGTAGAATCTTAAATTAATTTTCTTCCTTTGCTTTAGAGTTTCTTAGCTGTTTCCTTTTCTTGTGTGTGACGATCTTCCTCAAATTTACTAGACTTTATATTCTCAAACAGAACTTGTTTTTCCATCATTGCAGCAACATTTATTCAACTGGGATTATTTAAGCATTTGAAAATGCAATATGCATCCTCCACGTGGGAAGATTTCTGGATGAAAATATAAACTGCATTGCATCAGTGTAAACCAGAAGTATCCTCACTGAAGGTGATGTAGTTGTAACAACATAACAATAATGCAAATGAGATGTCTTCAACACCTAGTATTGTAATCCCTTGAGTAATTAATTTCTTAGTTTGTTTGTACCAATCAATATCAATCAGAAGTGGGATGAAGAGAGAGAAAAAGAGAAGTTAAATAGAATCATTATACACACCTTAATTTAGTAAGCATGTGTAAACCTTATCACATTTTTTACTCTGTTTTTCGTTTATTTTCTTATGTTTCTTTGGACAAAGAAATTACTTTCATCAGGTAAGTTCTAAGCACATGTCTGAATAATAATTAGCAAGAAGGTTATACTATCTCTTACTTTCAGGCCCACCGAACCTTCTAATTCATGTTCCTTCTTTTCTCTGAAAAAATCATATGATCTTACCAATTTGCCATCTTTTGATTTGATTATATGATGTTAATTTTTTTTCAACAAATGTGAATCATAAATTTTTTAAATTTCCAGTTAACCTTTTCATGCCACAAACACACCAGCTGAATAATGCTGCTTTTTCTGCTTGGAACAGTGAAAACTGTTAGTTCACTATCATCTAATCTGCCTACCTATTCTTTGTCTGGATAAGGGTTTAAATGTATAGATAAATACTTAGCGTATCTAAAAAAAGAGAAGCAACATAACAGTAATCCCTAAATCAGCTTTACATGCTGCCTTAAAACAGCAGAATACTTTGTTATCATTTAAATAGTAAACTCCAAAACCTATTGTAAGTTAATTGCTGTACTCCCAGGGCAGAAGACCTGCTGAATTATACTCCTAGACATGGGGTACCATAGACATGTGTTGGTCTGGATGAGTAAAAATAATAAGGGCTACTGGTCTTTTAGACTATGACTAACCCACTTTCTAAGTCAGTGACACCAAAGCAGTTTATCTGTTTTCTTGGAAACATGCCTGTTCTTCTGTCCCCTTCCTTCTTGAAATGTACTGCACACAGAGCAGCTGCCAAGCCAGATGAATTGCACACTAGGGGGAATTGTTGAAAATAAGCAGAATGCAGACTGAAAATCGGACTTGGGAATAATTGCAGTAAAGGAAAACAAGCATGGTTTTCTCCACTGTGGTTTCCTCTTAACCACTTTCTAAATGCTTCATGTACTATGGAAAATATTCTGGAGAAGAGGTGCAGTGGCCTGAGCTGAAAAGAAAATTCATTGTTGTCAATGACTTTTGACACCAAAGGTTGACATCAGGCCCTCAGTCTCCCCGCATCCTGCATTCAAGGACTCGTGTATTAGTGACTAAGACCTAAAAGAGTGTGCTCAAGTACAATATGAAGTTTGGTGCCTTTGTCCAAAACTGAAATCAAGTCCTGCCTAGCTTGGAGGCTGCCAGACAGTAGGAGCATGTTCCTGACTGCCCAGGCACTTTCTTCCTCCTGTGTCCCTGGGTAGCTCTGTCTTTTCAGGGCTGAGCAGCCCAGTGGCTATTTCACAAGCCATCATACAGATCATCCAACACACAACTGGAACAGACTCCTGAAAAAAAAATTATGAGGTTGACTTTCTTAAAAGACAGCTAGATAACCAATTTCCCCTGGGTATACAATTTGAGCACTCATCCTAGAAGCAGGGAAAGGCTTATTTCATGCTCTTGACTACCCAACAAGATGCACACTTACATTTTCTGCTGCTTCCTAACTATTATAGACACTTTAATGCACTATGGGAGAAAGAGGGAATATTTCCAACCCTTCCTGTTGAAGCAGTGTTATTGTGCAAAAGAATGCAAGATTTATTGTTCTATAAAGGCAGTAAGACACAACACAAAGCAAAACTGCTTTTTCGTATTCTAGCTTGGAGGCAGCCATCTAGGTTTCCTGTCCTGATCAGAGGCTTTATAAGGATTTAAGGAACAATCACTGTGTAAAAAATGTGTAAAGGCTGTTTTGAAAAGGATTAGGATCCAGATATCTTACTGCCAGTGTCTTAACCATTAAGCTATGAACCAGGTTCATATATTCTGATTCATTTTTTGTTCATTCACCAATCCGATGGGTGCTGATTTTTTACTCTACAACTTAGTTTCATTACCATAGGGACTTGGATTTCTCTATTTCTCCCTAAATATATTTCCAGCTAAACCCAAAGACTTTTATATGAGGCTACAGGTAGCATGATGGTTAAAATATTTTCCTAGCGTGCTTTTGTACTAAAAAAAAAAAAAAAGTGCCCCACTTTGTTATGAATATTCCAGCAATTGCACGATGATAAAACAAGAGCAGGAGCAATGTTTTAGAAGACAGTAGCGATAATTACACTTGTCTTGTTGTCCCTATTGGGGCATGCTTAGGGGTTCTGGGAGAATGCTTGTCAAACCATATCCTTCTAGATACGCAGATGGAGGAATGCCAGGCCCAGCCATTCCTTATGCATCAAGCTTCTCATCTAAGTCAACACTGAGAAAGAGCTACACATCTATCAATTAGGTGCTGCTGGGATCAGGAAGCAACAAAACTGGCATATACAGAGTCATCATTTAGGACTGCAGAAGAATTTAGGCTTCCAGCTCAGCTTTTAGATGTTTAAATCCTTCAGTAGGTCTGGTCCTAAATTAACCAAATACGTGTATGCCTCCATGAGAGACCATCAGGTCAAGAAGAAGAGTAAAGTCTAGTGTGTTCTTAACTACCATATATATCTTATTACTGGGATTATTTCGTACTGTGGAGTTAGACTGAGATCTATGTGACTGTAGATGGTTCCCAACCTAACAGGAGATGTCAGGATCCATCCCACATGGATCCTTCAATCACTGCTGGTTCTGCAATATCACCCCAAAAGGAGCTGGTGTATATATAATGGTCTGATCTAGATCCTCCATGGGGTTACACTTGAGTCTTTAATAAGAGGCAGCACAGTCTCAAGTGTTGTCCTCAAACTATGGAGCAAATATAACCTGCACCTAAATGCAAGCATGTGTCCTTACACCTCTAGATGCTAGTCCAAACTTGTCTGAGTCCCATTTTTTAATAGAATGTTGGGGAATTTGGTCTCCAGTACTTCAAGACCAGCTACTTTGGTCTCTTTGGTTAGTGGGTGATTACTGAAAACAGGAATAACAAGAAAAAAATTTCTGCTAGTCACCATTGATGTTACTTTGGTTTTTGTCATTAACACAGCTACTGTAAGAACTGGCCAGTTATCTTGGCTAGTAGAAATGCAGGTCTATTTATATTACAAAGAGAGTTAGGCCTGACCACCAAATTACAGACCATACTCCAAACTCTCAAGTGTTTTGCTTGCTCAAACGCATGTATTGTATGAATGTTTGGTTTTAACACTACAGTCCTTATTCAAGCAAACCCACCCACTATGGTCAAAAATAGTGTAATTTGGCATCCAGTAACGATCTATTCTCAAGTGACATTATTCTCCTACCATCACCATTGCTTCTTGCTTGAATAATTATTGTTCTCTCAGCTTTCTCCAGCTTTATTGATTAATTTTATTTCTCCTTCTAATAAGAGCAATTAAAACTTGTCAGAACTTTAGGATGAGAACACAGCATTCATATACTGTTATTATTTCTTGCATATGCTAATAAGATTGCAATTAATAGTGTCATATTTCTTCTTTCCCCTTCTTAATGCAGTCTTAACATACTAACCACTTTTTGGGGTCTCTGGTAAATATTGAGCAGATCTTCCAGTGTGGTGGTTGCATAAAACCCCCACCCTTATGTACACTGTGTTTTTTTCATCTATAAAGAGCAATATACTTATTTTCAAGGAAGGTGACTTATGATATGGAAAGCCAGCAAAAGACAAAGAAAATATATTAGAAATAGTGTTTATTTCTCTTCTGAGAAGACCTTCCATTGTGAACATGTTTCTAATCTTGCATAGATACATTTTATATTTCAAATGTATTTTGAGAGAAAATAGCATCAGAGATTTAGACCCGAGACTTTTCTTAGGTCTCATTATTTGGAAAACAAATTGCTTTTGATTGTGCATGCATGTATACATATGTGCAGTCATACATGTACATGCCAATAGTTATAGAGTGCCATCTGCTGTCATATGAGACTAAATAGTGTTATTTCTGTTAAGTTCTTAGGATCAATAAAGTTGTGTCCTTCAAGGACTTTCTAAGTCACCCTCACAGACAAAGCACATTTTTAAAATGTAGGAAGATTGGAGTGTTTTTTTCCTGCCTTTGAACACATTGACCCCTCTATACTGTATTCTGCTTTAATTCATATAATTGATTAATCTTCCTGGCTGCCCTATCTGTGCAGTCTCTTTATTCTTTTGGTCATAAACGAAAAAATACTTTTGTGACAGGCTTGTGCAAAATATTGATTTTCTTAAAACGCTAACTTATTTAGACCAACATGTTGTTTTCTTATTGATCTAGAAATAAATTACAGAGTCCAGGCACAATGTAAATAGCAGCAGAGGTATTCACAAGCAGCATTCAATCTCCTTTTTGGGAATGAAAATCTAAACTTGTTCTTCAGGAGGAAAGTCTGCCTTAAGAATAGGAGTCATAGAAATGTTAATGCAAAAAATAAACTTTGCCACTTGTCACAGCTTCCTCAGAGAGGTAAATCCATCTCCCCCAGCCATATGGCGTTTCATTCAAGACTGAAAACTTGCTCAAATGCTGTGTCTCTTAAGACTGTTCAGCATTTCCCTCTGGTGCCTGTCCCATAAAATATTTCTCACAAAAGTTAAATTGCTTAAATTACTCTCTCTTTGAACTTAGGAAATGTTGTGAAGATCTAGATGAATAGAAGTTTGCACCAGTTTTCAGATGGGGTCTAAAGTGGTTTTAACTAGAAGGTTGTAAAAAAATATTTTAATATTATAGCATGTTTTGTAACAAGATCTTGGTTTCCAATTTGGGTTAGGTGGGTCATATTGGTGAAATTTATTTAAACTTGAAATCTCAGGAATATCACAAGAGCATATTTACCTCAGTTTTTAAGAAAGCAAGAAGAACGAAAGCCAGCTATATACTATTCTGGGCAGGCTGACTTCTTAATCCTTTTAGGAAAGGTAGCCAGGGAATCAGGACATATTCTTGTATCTGACATGATTGTACAACTAAACCTTCCACTCTGCCATGGCATCTTTATGTGCTGCCATGATTATCTTGTGTTCCCCATGAAATGTATTCCTGTGGAAATGTCCTAGTCTTGACATTAATAAGACAACATTGTTTGCTTTTGTTGCTTATGTATTTTCTAAAACAACCCCAACTTTTACTGTTTCCCTCTTTTGGCATTCAAATGTGGACACCTGTAACCTCATTTTCAGAGTTACTTGCATCAGCATTTTCAATATTTTTTGGCAGTGAGCACTTAACATAGGCTCTTGATACAGGTATCCACATAAAAAAGAGGAGGTAAAAGGAGCTAATAACTATGGGTAGGATTTGAAAAGTGGTGCCACTTTCTTATTCACTCTCATTTTCCTGAATCACTCCTTTTTGTCTTTTACTGTGCTTTTCAATGCAAGTTACCTGCCATTCATACTGTTGTGCATGGCATTCTTCTGTGAAATATTTAACTTTCTGCTTTTTTCTCATTATGCATTTGATTACGTAGTCTTCATTATTTATTTTTATACACTACTGTGATTACATGAAATATTTAGTCTGTGAAAAGTATATATTCTGTAAAAGTTGCTACCCTCTTCACTTTTTCATCTCCTTCTACAAGACCATATTTTAAAGTCTTTCTTTCATGGAATACTGCTGCAGTGACTTAAAACAGCAGTCAATGTAAAATATGGAAACAACTGAACCTAAACTGAAAAACTCACTCTGTTAGGTCTCATGCTGATGCTTTTCACTGTTGCCTAGTGTTTTCAAGTTTTGGAGGATGCAGGAAAGACAAGCATATCCAGGCCATAGATCTATATTTTATGTATGGGAACCTAAACAGAGTTAAATGTGGACCTGCCTTGAAAAGTGAGATTGCCACTAGAAGGATGGTTCAAAAAATATTAGCTGGAGGGAACTCAACCCATTTGTGTCAGCCTTCAGTGTTTTCTTATACAAAAAACATTTCAAAATAGAAAATGAGTGAGACTTATGTTGACATGTAAACCTGACAAAAATGTGTATTTTGGAAATAGTACCATAAAAAGCCAACACTGAGGTGGATATCTGGAATGGATTTAAAATTCCTATATTTCACTAGGTTTAAATTTTGGCAGAAAAAGATAGAACACAATATTCAAATGACTTACCTAAGATTTCTGTTAGGTGATTGACTGTTCTATGGGCCATGATCAGGTACCAAGAAGGAAAAAAGATACTGTATTACCTACAGCTTGCCAGAAATCTGGCAAGAAATGTCATTTAAATTAATAATATTCTTGAAGGGAGACAAAAAATTATGTTTGGATTTATTTTTTGTGTGAAAGAGGAATAGTGATTTTAAAAATCTGTTTAAGAGAGAAGCAACAACAAACAGAAAGTCATTGCATTTTCAACTTTCCCTTTAGCTAGACACATCCCATCTTCCTAAAGTTCCTGAGGACCCAACAGTGTAACTCCAGAGGCAGATGGAAATTCGGTAGTTGAGAGAATATGGCAGTCTGGCACACCATTCAGGAATGCCGGCAAGCAGGCAGGTAAGAAACCAGGCAGAGAAGGAGACAGTTTGTCTTAATCCCTTAATTCCTTAGATAAATTCAACAGAAGCAATATAGTATCATGTAGTATTTTAGTCTAGTGTAATTGGTTTATTGTGCCAGAGAACAGTTCCAGTGGTAGATTTTCAATCTATCCTAAGGGTAGTTTGCACTGCCAGAAAGGCTTCTACCAGGGATCTCAAAGCACTTCCCAAATGCTCATGAATGAAGCCTTGTAACATATCCTTCTCACTGGGCAAGAAAAAACATGGGAATGAATGGAAATTTATCCTTTCATTGGAAATGATCCAAATTAGCATCACTGAGCACTCCCTTCATTTCAAGTGGAAATATCAATATTTATTTGACACACATCCTCTAAGAGAGAGGACCTATTCTTAATCTTGTTCTTTCACAAATGTAGGTATGTTCTGGCAAGAAAGGCAGGAGCAAAGGAAAAGGTAGATCCTAGTATTATAAACAATTCTTATTTTTGCTTTAAAATTGCTTAAGCAAGGCCAGATTTGACTTCCACAGTAATCAACTTGAATAATTCCCTTTTCAGATGTGTGCTTTACCTGTAGGCCTGCAAATTTGGCAAGAGTTTTATATGCCCAGTTTTATTTATAGACTTTTTACAACATAGGAGTGATTATTTTAAGAGTAAATAATGCTCACTTTAAAGATGGGCTGCTGTAAGTAAAAAGGTTGAGGACAAAAACAGCTCACCATCAAAACCAGGAAAGTGGAAAAAAAAAAAAAAAAAAGGAATTTAAAGCCTTCAAATGCCTCCCAGGTTCCAAATATTACTACAGATATTCTGTCTGTGAATATACACCATGACTTAACACATAGTCACTAAGCACTGGTTTTCTTGAATTCTTTAATGAAAGTAAGTCACTATGTGTCCTCTTTTTATGTGCAATATTTACTGTTTGTCTTTTCACTGTATATATCCATCGATTAGGTGCCTTTACCAAGGAACTTGGATCAATGAATTCCACTTTTTCTTGTAACTGAAATATAAGCACCTGGTGTAATTTTTAAGATCTATGAAGTGCCAGTGAGACATCAAACTGAAATTGATGTCTGTGCAAGACCATTCTGTAATTTTCTTACACTGACAAATATCAAGGTCAGATGTGATTACAACAGTACAGTGACAGGTAAAGAAATCTTTGGGTACTCTATCCCATGAGAACAGGCTTTTCATTACAGATCATAAATCAGAAGAAAAATGACAATGTTTCACACTCCAATGTGAAAGCACTTATTTCCCTTTTCAAGCTTTTGTTATTACACTATTATTATAGACCTTACCATCATACACTTACATTATGGTGCATTAGTACCATCAAAAAAAAGGGATTCACTTTGAATAAGACAGATCATTATGCCTTCTAGAATTAAGAGAGTTTTGAGGAAAGCTTGCATTGCTGTCCCTAGGGTTTTGGAAAGCCTTTGTTTAGCTCTTGGGGATGAATGTTGCCCTTTAGAATTGTACTGCTCTTCTTTTTTTACCTCTAAAAAAGCTCCCAACAATAAACTGTCATTGGCTCCAGAGAATAATTAAGTTTAATAGTATCCCCAGACATAATATTCAAAACACAAGCACTATGCTACATAGCATAATGTTGTCTTGCAATAGTAAATATCTTAATGCATTTTGGATGCTTATTTATCTCCTGTTTTTTACACACTTGACATATATTTAGGTAACTTTTTCAAGCTTTTCATTGAAACTTGATTTGGGATAAGAGAACAGTGGAAGTTGTTTTATTGTTGATGTTTAATGAAAGCCAACTTTCAGTTACAAGAAAAGAAATCTGGTAGGTAGTAGACCAACCACAAAACTGTGGGAACTGGCAATCCTAATACACCTTCACAAAGATGCAATGTGAAGTCATTTTTATATCACTTTTATCACTTTTATAACTAGCCGAAGCTGAGTCCTACCTTTAGATTTCAGGGGACAATTACTAGGAAAGCTCTTTCATGTTTGGAAGAGCCAATTTTAAAAGTTATGAACATGGGCACATAGAGAAAAAAGTTTCTAAATGAAAAACTACTCATCTTTTCCAGGAATGGAGAATAGCATTGGAGTTACACTATCAAATGCAAAAGCCATACAAAGAGAAAAATAAATCTATTTTAAGAAACTTAATTTATTTCTAAAGCTAACAGATATAGAAGTAGAAGATAAAGATACAGGTATAGAGTTCCTATGTAATTTTAGAAGGTTTAAAAATAGAGTTTTAGGGGAATACATATATTTTACAGCAGTCACTTTAAACTTAGGAAGCACATTTCAAGGGAAGGAGAGAGAGATGGAAATTGCCAGAGCATGGCTGTTCAGATTCCTGCAGTAGGGTGGGAAGAATTGCTGTCTGGAGAAGCCTGCCTTTCTCCTCTGACTACAGGCTGTCTTGAGCAATCAGCTTATACTTGATTCCTAACATTTAGATAGCTAAAATTAGGCAAAATAAATTCCAACTTATGTTAAATACTTCTCCATAAAGACAGAAACATGAAAAAGACTGTGAGGTGGAAGATAATGCTATTATCTGCATTGCTTGTGCCAGGGGTGCACTGAAGTACCTCTGGTCTTTAACCAGGCTCCTAGTATGCAATGTACAACGCAAGCACAGAACAAGAGAGCATGCCATGCCCTGAAGAGCTTGTTCATTCCCCACTGTCAAAAATACTGATAGTTCTACCAAATCAGGATTATCTTCCCACGCTGGTCTGCTAAAAAACTATGATCTCAGTCATAATTCAGTAATGAGCTTTCTAACGCAAGTAGAGAACACATTAGAAATGAAAAAAAATATTAATACATTATATTGGTATCTTCTGTGATTCATAAGTTTGTCTTATTCATAAAGTCTCCCCACAATAAAAGGTCTAACTTCCATCACAAGCTGAAACTGTTTAAGCAACTGATAATTTTAAGAATTCAAAAGCATTTATAAGCATCTGGACTCCTATCTTATGTGTACAAGTGGTAAGATAAAGGTTTCTGTGTATGTATAGGTGGGTTAGTGTCCCACTTTCTTACTAGAGTATATAGAAGCATCATTTTCTAAGAGATTTAGTTTAAAGGTCCAAGGCTGAAATCAGATAAAATCTTATGAATTTTATGGTATATATTCCAGCCCCACTATCCATCCAGTATGATTTGTCTTGTTTTTCCTTTAAGTTGTACTCAAATAATCACTGTGCAGACTATCACAGAAGTTCATTACAATGGACAAAATCTCTACAATACTGGGTGTTTTTTCTTATAAAACAGCTTATAGAATCTGTCTTTACCCAAATTGGCTTCCTCCTTTCTGTGTGACACACCAAAGATATAGATACATCAAATCCTACATTAATATCCCATACAAAATGGTGACCCTGCTAGATACACAGTTGATGTATGCAGGGCATGCCAGAATTTGTTTGACATGAAGATGTTACAAATTCTCCCATATCAGGGACTGAGTTATATTAACCGCATTGTATTAACTAGTTTTCAAAACTCCAATGACATCTGTAGGAACTAAAAACATTAAAGCCGTAGCACTGTAAAACAAGGAGAGGTCATCCAGAATGCATAATACATTGCAACACAAAGTTTATTTACTACTAGTTTGCTTTTTAACAAGCTTTAACATCGTATTGAATTTTCAAACATACCCAAATGTTGGGGTTGGTGACTATTAATTCATGTGTTTATTTTTAACCAGAAAAATGCTGTAAATTACTTGTTTCTATGAGGCAAAAGTAGCTGATGAATAAATCCAGTGGCTGAAATAGAGCTGGACATACAATAACATCTAAGATGAAACTTCAGAAGTAATAGAACAATAACTGTAATGAATTAAGAGATGATGGAATTTGAAAGCAATTAATCTCGTGCAATTTTTTTAGCTGATACAGTGACGTAACTGTAAAATTTGAGCACTTCCATCAGACATTACTGGACACCTCAAGAGATAGACAAACCTCTTATTAAAAGGGTTTATGTAGTTATGGCATCAAATTAAAAGCTGGTGATTCATTTTGCCATTACAGAAGAAATAACATTACTTCAAATTTATACATTATTCTTTTTGTCATAGAATGCATAATGAATCACAATTTTTGTTCATCACTTGCTTATTATTAATTTAACAGGCATAGAGATAGTGTAATATATTTTCTTCCATTCCATTTTTTATTAATAGAAGTCTTCCTTTTCAGGTTTAGCATGGTGCCCAAGAGGAATGTAGTGTTGGGGTAATGAAGGAGCAAAGAAAACAAGTCTCCTTGAATTTCAGTTCTCCTGATTTACATAGCAGTCTTCTCAACAGGGAAAACGATTCTATTACCTGCAACAGAACACACACCTCATTATGGATGAGTGGTGCACACTGCTTTAATGAAGCCACAAACTACAACACAGGAATCGTGAAGGGCTCATCTGGGATGCAGCTGCTTACCTGGTTGCAGAAACAGACAGGGAATGTATACATTTTATCCTTTCTCCAGCTAATATGCAAAGAGTTGTAAGGGTAATGAAATTAATGATATTAAATCAGTGTTTATGTAGAAAATATTTATTTTTATGTGTTTAAATATAAAATATCAGCCCTCTTTCCATCCAATAACTGCCGTCATTCCAGGATCTACTTTCAACGTTTCTGTTTCTCTGGAGAAAACCGTACAAAAGTTATTAAACACAGAAAGGAATTTTGCTAAATGTTCCTTTTCAAGATATCAGCAATATATATTAATATATATTAAGGCTCATTTAAAATATACTCCATTGTTTTCAAGACAACACATCTATTATTAATGCTGCATTTCTCAGTTTGAAAGCAGTGCAGGTCTCAGGAGGAAATCTGCATGGCGCAGATACAGCAGATACTGTGGGTGTGTGTTGAGTGCCTGTTTGGCTATAACAGTAACAAAGGAGTTTCTGGCTTTGTTCATGTTGCACAGCTATAGTACCCCTGAAACTTTCATTTGACTTTCAAAGTGAATCCTCTGAGTGCCCACAGCGTCTGACCCCAGGACTGACCTCCAGGACATCCTGAGCACAATCTGGCTGGAGGAAACCAGTGAGGAGAAGCTGCCCTTTCGGTACCTGTCAGAAGATCCTTAGGCACACTGTGAATCACCCTGACATGGAGCATGTCGAAGGCCCAGCAACCCCCAACACAGGTCCCATCTGAGAAAGAGAAAAGGGAGGAGCTGCACCTACAGCATCCCATTGTGTGGATCTTCATAAGGAACACCTGTAAGCCATTCAGCAAATCCATGCATTTTCAGGTTCTTCTGATCACAGATAAATCTCTAGTCTTATGTGACAGTCTCATATCACAAGCACATACCTGCCTGCCATGCAGCCCAAGTCAGCCATCTATTAGGAGTAAAAGACATGTAAGAGACCATCATCCTGCTGTGACAAAGGCAGTAGAAACATGATTTCTCTGTAAACAGTGCAAGCACAATCTTCTCATCCAGTATCCAGGCCTCCTCCAACAGTTCACTCATCCCCAGGGCCTGGAACCAGGTTGCAAGTATTCATCTGGGTCAAGCCTCATAGCCAGTAAGGAAAAGATGAACTGCTCTTTTTGGGCAACCACTTTCTGGGGTGGGTCCCAGAATGCTTAGACTCATCTGCTGTTGCTCTTGACACACCATCAGGTCATGTTCCTGGAGATACGCCCTGTAAAGTGTGTGGCAGCGTAGCCCCTTACAACAATATGCCTTGATCTTTTCTTGCATGATGATCCCTAGGACCTTTGCCTTTCCACTGTCTTCCAACCTTATTTATGATAGCTTGTGACACATACTAATGCGAGTGAGACCAATATAGAGACTGATGATGGGACATTTTAGAGTAAGATGTTATTTCATGGCACAGACAAGTAGAGTGGGTGAACACTAAGAGTATCTTGCTAGACATGCTGTGAGGACTGGTGGAATGTCTTGATGAGAAAACCTTATCCAGTTGGGATATGTCTGAGCTACGCTAGAAATGTCCTGGCAGTTTGGTGTGTTGACAGCAAGTATGAATGCAAGGTGCTCTTGCTGGAATGGTCTTTAGAGTGGCTGAAAAGCACAGTGGAGACAGAACCAGTGAAAATGAGAATTACTAAGTCAAACCTCCAGCTTGCCAAAAGCACAGCTTCCATGGGGTAACGGTGTAAGAAGGGGGGTAGAGGTGTGAGGCAAAGAAGTTACCAGTTCCAAATTACCTTCAGATATGATACTACAGTTAATACTCACAAAGTTTAGGCTTTATTTTCAAGCTGTCTATATTTCTGAAAGCAAAAGTGAAGGCAGAGCGCAAGTATGGGGAAAGTGGAAGGTCTATACAGTCTTGCTCTAATTTTCTTGCCACCAAATGAGAATTCAGGTGCCTGGATGAGGGAGAGTCCTGTGGTAATTCTTCAGTGCTTGCTGCCCTGAGCCCCGTAACCCTTGTGAATGCAGAGGTCTCCCATCATTCCCTCAGCTGCCTCTGGACTTCTGTCCACTTTCCTGTCTCAGTCCTTTCAGCCCAACCTCTTGCCCCCCATCACTCAACTCTTCCCATCTCAAAACCTTCCCTGTCCTCTGCCCATCTGTTCCCAAATCCCATCCTGACTTAACAACCCAGGTTCATGCTCCCTGACACTTCTCTACCACCTTTTCCTACTCAGGGCTATCTCTACGAGGCACAGCTTTTGGCATGCAGGCTGTTGTGCTCCTCTACCCCTGTAGTGCCTGCAGCCTGTGGGGGCAGCTGCTGCCACACCAAGCCACCACTGCTGCAGGCATCTGCCTGTACCCTTCAGCTTGTCTTCACACACGTCCTCCCAGCAGTGGTTGTGGCTTTTATTCTGGCAGGGATTTAAAAATCCTGCAGAGAAGTTACATTTATAAAATACTGCCCTAGATGCACTTCAGAGGAAAAGTTCAGGAAAAAGAGTGGAAAAGAGAGGTTTCCTTGCAGGAGCACTCCCTCCTCTACCAGCCATAGAGATTTTCTGGGAGAATCGTTGAGGGTTAAATAAATCTTAAAATGGTTGGAAAATGTTTTTAGGAGATCTTGGCTTTGCCTCAAGATCCTAATATAACATTAAGGAGAATTACATAATTTAAAGACGGCAAAGGCCAAGCAGATGACCCAGTGCAACCTCTCAGCAGTACAATCTTGCACTGTTTAGCATATTTTGTGGTGTCTTTGTCCAGTCTAGATCTGATTTACAAGAGATGAGGCTTCCTGTACTCCTTTGACAGTTTACATGATTTTAACCTTAAGAAGTTTGCAACATAAGAAGTCTGATACCTGTGACTGTCATTCAGACTACAGAAACTTCCATTTTACACCATACTAATTTCAGTTATGTACAAAAGCTGAAACATACTGTTATAGTTCAGCAGCAACATAAATAAAAGCAAAAATGGGCTAGCAAGAATGGGCTACTCAGTCATTTTCTCTTTACTAATCATTCACAGGGAAAAAGAATTCTGACGAAGCAAGATCTCTCTCTTCCTATAATTGTCAGTGCACCTCACCTGTTTTCAACCCTTACATCTGCTCTTCTGGCTGAGGGTGTCTTTTTTTTTTTTTTTTTCCTTTCATTTCTCTTTTTAATTTTGACCTTTTCAGTCATTTCTCAATACCTTTTCTCAGTTGCTTTGGGGGATTTTATGAAATACTTCAGAGCATTCTGCAAAGCTGTAGGATGCCTGAAGTTCACAGTAACTCTTACTGATTTACTATAGTTTGTGAAGGAACCACTGTTCCACTGAAATCAAAAAGGATTTTGATACAGATTTCTCTGGGGTTCAAATGCCACCTTGTTTCTGCTGTTTTTCAGGTTTATTTTCCACTTCCAATAAAACTTTGAAATCACTAATTCTGATAAGAGTGATTTGATACCAAATATTACAGCAGCAAATAAGATGTGTCAGCTTGACTTTTAACACTTGTGTCAAGCAGGATTTTGTTCTAGTAGGCCACACACAGTAATACAGATTTGTGTGCTTAGTTGTGCAGATAAGAAAATCACATTGACTTGAGCAAGACTACATGGAGGCACAAATTCATTACGGATGACTGTGTGATGAAGGATGTCATTGTCCGCATGACACAATGGGAACAGCTTGGCTTGTGTTAGTGCTGAAAAACTTCAGAACTTCAGGATTTGAGTTTTCTGCATGAATTGTAACAAGGCCATTCCACCAGTTACGTTGCTCTGTGCAATGAAAAAAGGTGAATACTGTACTAGAATTGGCATTGAAATAAAGAGATAGTATAAGTGCTTTTGCTCTCAAGCGCTTGGGGTGCCATTTGAGTTGTCAAGTCTTCTTATACTGAGTAACACCCACACCTGTCACGTGTTGTTGAAAGACACTTCTAATTCTTCGCCAATATATTTTTGGACAGAGAAAAACATTTCTTGTTATGATAGTGAATGACAAGCTTTACAATTTCATTTGTGGGGTAGTATCTGCAGAGAATTTAAGTTGAAATGAGAAAGACCTGGCCTCTGCTTGGACATGTATGTACAATGGATGTAACATTACCTGTCATACAACAGGCTGGGACTACTCTTCAGAATTTTTCTTTGTAACTGTGTGGCCTAGATATATTTGAAATAAATCTGGGTAAAATGTTTGCTATTATGTAATGGGTATTCTGGCTCAGATACCTATACAAAACACAATTTTTGCTTTGTTGTAATTTGATGTGCTCATTTTGAAAAGGCATTGGTTTTCCCCATTGGGTTGAAATATTCATAAGGAAAAAAAATATTTTGCAAAACCTGCATTTTTCCATGAACCTAACAAAGTGAAAACTTAGTAAATGGCTCAAGTTATAAACTATTAATCAAGCTGATAATTTGACATTATATTGTTATAAAACCGATGTTTTTGAGTCACCTTAAGTGACTCAGTCCTCCTGGAATAAAGCACTGAACTTCCAAGAGATGATAGTCTTTCTGGTAATCTGAATGCTGAACAAGATAATTGTGATTAATGGCTATCATAATAATGTAGAATAAATTAGTAATTGCTTTCAACTTTGCAGTAAAATGCTGAAGATAACACGTACCTTCTGTGATGTACTTACTCTGTATCTACAAGACATTAATGTTTTAATGCATACTATTAAATGATGTGAAACTGCTATTATTCATTTGCTTTGGAAAAAAATATTTTGTATCTTACTCCTGATCAGGTAGTGAAATCTCATTAAATTAGAGACATTTACAGGGGAAGTATGTAGGATATGTCCTTAAAAAGAAATTACATTTTTGGACATGGAACACTTATAATGAAGTATAAATGCATTTTCACCCCAAAAGTCTGTTGCCATAAACTGGCAAATTCTAAGGCTGCCTTAATGGAATGGCTTTTGGGCATCCTTATAAATGAAAGCTACCATATTGAGACAAAGAATCTGATGCAGCTCTTTTACTGTTGTTAACTTAAAGCATAAGAAAAAAAATCAATGAAAAAAAGAGGAGTGAGGTAGCTGAAACTCAAGATTCAAACTCTTACTGCCATTTGTTTATGTTCCTTGAGAAGTGAGGAAAACAGTTGTTTAGATTGTCCCTGCATTTAAGGGAAATGTCAATATTCAGGCTGAGCGTCTTGTAATTGAATCTGAGTGTGCTTGCTTCCATGCCTGTTTGATATAGATCCTCCATGTTCCAACACCCAAAAATAGAACCAACCTTAAATGTCACATCCTTTCACTGTTCACCACTGAGAGAATAGAGATCAGTTAAAGACACCTAGCAACGTTGTACAAACTAACAGTTAAGAGAAAGCAAGGAGATCTGTAAAGCAAAAACGCTCAGCCATCTGCCTTCAGCCTGAAAGATCACACACAGTAGTGCTTATCTGCAAAGCTGTGGAAAAATCCCTTCCACAGAAATCGATCTATCACAAGGGATGTGCATTTTTTTCATTTGCTCCATGTCCTTTCTGATGTTTATTTTCAAATGAAGGACCTGCTAGGCTGACTCTAACTGAACAGCTCTCAGGTCTGCTGGCTGGCTTGAGGAAGAAGAGGGGTGCTTGGTGTGGGAACTGTGGTCAGCCAGCCACCATTCCCGTGTGCCTCTGGGACTGTCATGCAGGCTTAGCTCTTCATGATTAACTCCTGCTGAAACTTCACTGAATTAGATGCCTTAATACTTCAAAGCTGTGGAACAGGGTCAGCTTTGAAAAAATCTTTAATTTTGATTAGTTGAAAAAAAAATGGTGTGTGACCAAACTTCCTGGGCCATTTTCTGAAGAGAATGTCTGCTGAAGCCAAGTGCTGGAGCTCCACCCAGAAGCACTGGGGCACGAGGTTAGTTTTCTCCTTCTAGTGTTATTGTAGATAAGTTGAGCTTTTATTTTCACAGGTCCCTATTGCTATGCTGGGAAAAACTGTCAATCTCAGGCAATAACACTTATTGCCTTTCCCTTTGTTACCTATAAAAAAGTTGCTGTGCATTAGTTTTAAAAAGTAAATGGAATTTGTCCACCTCAGCCACTCTTGTTTTTTTCACCAGCTAAACAGGGCAGTCTACTTCAATTGTTTTTTTTGCCTACTGGGAGCACAAGTAATAAATAGCAACCTTATTTAAAGATCACTGCAGTGGGCTTGCGATAGCTGTTCAATAGTTTCATTGCCACAGGAATCTTTATTTGATGGTTATGTGGGTTCCCACTAGGTCTGAAAACATTAAAGATCTTAGGAAAGCCATTTTCCTTCTTGACAGGAGAATCAATTGGACTGAACAGATAGGTTCATGCTGATATGATTAAATGACATGTGATAAGAAGATGGACTTCTTGCCTTATATTTTAGCATCGAAAGAGGCAAATGTTAATCAGCACTGATCTTCATATTAGGTCAGCTAAGAGCATGAGGTTGGACAAGGTGATTTTTCATTTGTTTTATTTATTTTTGATGTGTAAAGGAACATTACAAACTACTTTCTTTGATTTATTGCCTTTGAGGCAAAAGAAATCTGAAACCTAAAGTAGGCTTAGGGGATTAGAACTCAGCCAGCAAAGGACAATTTCTTTTTTTATATATACCTATGAAGTCCATTGGCAGATGGGACAGGACCTAATTTCATTTTCCTTCATTTCAATGGACATGTGATCAAGAAAGGCTGTGCATAGTGCAAGATGCCATTGACTTTATTGACCTCAAAAGCATAATCGGCAAAGTTTTGCTCCTTGTGATAAAAGAAATTCTTGGTGCCATACACAGTTGTCCCCTTTGGCTGTTCCCCTTTCCAGTACTCATTACAATTTGGTGTTGTTACATGTATTACGAAATGTGGAGGCATTTAAACTGTTCAGTTTACAAATAAATCTAAAATAAACTTTTTTATCAACATTAAATAATTAGAATTCCTACAAACAACAGATGAAGGATATGTTTATTTAAGAATTTATTTTGTACCCCATTTCTTATCTATGCATATATAGAATAACAAGTACAATTTTACAACATTTTTCTACACGACTGTAAACCATTGTCAATGTCAGAATGTTCATTCCTTCACTAACAGATATGAACCTCTTCAAAGTTTAATTTTAGATAAGAGTCGTCACACAAATGCAGCCTCTGTTTACTGAAATGTTGTAAAGTTATTTCCATTAATAGTAAAAAGTGTGGTTTATCCCACAAAAACTATGTGATTTTGATAATTTGCTTCACTTTACAGAAACTGGAATTTCTTTTCCCAAAATCCTACTCTTAGTCTCTGAAGACACTGACAGCACTGACATTGACTTTACTAAAATTAGAATGTAAACCTTCAATCTCCATGTAATCAGTATTAAATACACAGATTTCTTTTTGTCTTCTATTGCACTTGCTTTGTAATTTTTTGTTGTTTTCTGAATTATGAAGATTCATCTTTCAGTAGATTACTTAGTAACCCAATGGCTTCCAGATTCTTCTCATGGTCTCTTTTTTTTTTTTTTCTGTGGAAGGAGCTTTTCAGTCATATTCTATTGAAAAATGTCATGGGTGACATAGTAATAGTGAGAAGAGTAAAGATTCAGCTAATGCTACCCATATTTGGGGCAGGATATGCTGCAATCCAATTAGAAAGTGGAGTGGATTGAACTACACCATTCTGAACTGTTCTCACATAGACCTTAGGTGATGGTTGCTGTACAGATTGTGTGCAATATTCTTGTCTCTGGAGGAAATTAATTACATTTTTAGATATGCCATCTTAATTGCAGAATATTGAACTATTAAGCTCTTATCCATCCTTTCTTAGAAAGGAAATAGCTGTATTCTCCTCATTTCTGTTAGTTTTACATGTAAAAGTCATTTATCCATCAATAAACAAAAAATGGTCATGATTTCATCATTGTTAACCATGTATCAGTGTAAAATCACATAATCACTGACACAAAATAACAAGACTCCTAGGTGCAAAAAATCCCTGCCTGAATCTTCTTAGCCTATTTTGGGAATTCTTGAGAGAAATAAGCTCACAATTCTGAATTCCTCATGGATCAAATAATGTCTGTTGATTTCTGTGAAGCCTCTCAACCTGTGCTGTGTGCACCGTTGACACTGCCCACACAAGCATGCAGAGAACTTACATCTTCAGGTCAAGGCCAATTCACCTCCATGGATCATTATAAAAGTTTTTGTTTCCTGAGGGGAAGTAACATTACACTCAAGAAGCATCAGACTACAAAGGCTCTGAGAATGGGGAACACACATCTGTATCAGTGGCAGAAAAAGCAAGCTACAAGACTTGGTACTTATTTTAAGCACTGCAGTGATTATGTAGTTTGAGAAATTGAAGGCCCAGCACCTGAGGGAAAAATTTACTCACTATGCAGCAACATGATTTTAGGTACAATGTGACGTTAGCGAGTCTGTCTAAAAACCACCAAAATGTAGTACTAAAGAGGACCAATTTTCTCTCCTAAATCAAAAGGCAGAGGAAACAACATAGAAAATAGTAAATAACATGCTTATTAATCCCAAGTTAAGCTGCAGTTGATTATTTTCTTTAGATTTTCTGGGCTTTATGTCTTCGTTTCTATGGCAAATTGTCAGGGTAAATGGAAGAAAATTACTAAGCAAAGCATTGCATGATGATCATCTCTCATACATTAACTCCCCCACAACACGCATATAACTTACTGTTAGGCGTGCACCGAGGACAATAGGAGTACAACCCTCTTACTCTTCACCATAGACTACACTGCCAGGAATGGAAATACAACTCACTGACCTTTAACACCCAGGATGCCTTCTACATCCCTTTCTATAGATAGAAGTTAAATTTGCCATCCAGCTGCGATCCAGGGGCTGCTTGTAATAGCATGTTACACAGCTTGGCTAGCAGTCCTGTGGTTTCACATGCAAATAACATTTGGTCCTGGTGGTTTATTAACATATTAATATTTAACTTAATCATTTGATCTAATATTTCCTGTATATTTGCTTCAAACTCACCTTGTGCTTCTGACCTATCTGCACAGAGGATGCATCAGCTATGGGATTCTCCTCAACTTCTTCAGCAGTAAAGACCAATGGAGAGAAGTCATTGGGCTCTCCTGCTGTGGCTTTATCAACCCTCAGTGACACTCCTACACTTCTGCCATCAAGCTGTCCTGTCATTTTGTAGGTGGTTTTCTGCTTTTGATGTACTTAATGAATTTTCTACCATCAACGTTTATCCTTTGCTAAGTGACCTTCAAAATATTTTTTACCTCTCTTAATTCCTGGTTTATAGTTCATAGACTCACAGAATCATTTAGATTCCACTTCCCTGGGCAGCCTGTTCCAATGCTTGATAACACTTTCAGTGAAGAATTTTTTCCTAATATCCAATTGAAACCTCTCCTGGTACAATTTGAGGCCATTTCCTCTTGCATAAGACTTAGTACCTGGGAAAAGAGACCAACACCCATCTCATTACAACCTCCTTTCTGGGAGTTATAGAACGTGATAAAGACTCCCCTCAGTCTTCTTTTCTCCAGACTAAACAATCCCAGTTCCCTCAGCCATGCCTCATCAGACTTGTGCTCTAGACCCTTCCCCAGCTCTGTTGCCCATCTCTGGACTTGCTCCAGCACCTCAGTGTCCTTCTTGTATTGAGGGGCCCAGAACAGAACACAGTATTCGAGGTACAGCCTCACCAGTGCCCAGTACAGGGGGCCAGTCACCTCCCTAGTTCTGTGGCCACACTATTTGGATACAAGCCAGCATGCTATTGGCCTTCTTGGGCCACTGCTGGCTCACATTCAGCTGGCTGTCGACAAACAACACCAAGTCCTTTTCATCTATACAACTTTCCAGACACTTTTCCCCAAGCCTGTAGCATTGCATGAGGTTGTTGTGACCCAAGAGCAAGACCCAGCACTTCTCCTTTTTGAACCTCATACAATTGGCCTTGGCCCATTGATCCAGCCTGTCCACATCCCTCTGAAGAGCCTTCCTGTCCTCAAGGAGATCAACACTTCTGCCCAACATGGTGTTGTCTGCAAACTTACTGAGGGTGCATTTGATCCCCTCATCCAGATCATTGATGAAGACACTAAACAGGACTGGCCCCAGTACTGTATGGCCTCATGACATCTTTCTAGTCTTCCTGGGTTGCCTGACTCTTCTAAAGGTTGTATAGTCTGTTTTTTTCCTGAGTTGCAGCCAAATCTCTCTGCTTAGTCGGGCCAGTCTTCTTCCCCACCAGCTTGTCTTTCAGCACATAGGGGTGGACTGCTCCTGTACTTTTAAGATTTCCTTCTTGAAGAATGCCTAGCCTTACTGGAGTCATTTGCCCTTCAGGACTCCCTCCCAAATGACTCTGTCAGCCAGGCTCCTAAACACACCAAAGTCTGCCTTCTGGAAGTCCAAGGTGGCAGTTCTGCTGACCCCCCTCCTTACTTCTCCAAGAATCAAAAAATCTCTCATTTCACGACTGCTGTGCCCAAAACATCCTCCAATCATCACATTTCCCACAAATCTTTCTCTGTTCGGAAACAGGTCCAGTAGGGTGCTTTCCCTAGTTGACTCACCCACCAGCTGTGTCAGGCAATGATCTTCCACACACAATATGAACCTCGTAGGCTGCTTCCTTTCCACTGTATTGTATTTCCAGCAGATTACTAGTAAATTGAATTCCTCCATATGAACAAGGGCTAGCAACTGAGAGGCTTCTCCCAGCTGCTTATAGAATATTTCATCTGTCTCTTCATCCTTCTTGTGTGGTCTATAACAGACTGCCACTATATCTGCCTTGTTGGCCTTTCCCTTGAGTCTTACCCATAAACAGTCACTCTTTCATCACCGTTGTCAATGTTTAGATAGTCAAAACACTTCATAATATACAGGGCTACCTCACTGCTTATCCTTCTTTGACTATGCCTTCTGAAGAATTTATATCCATTGCAGCTCTCCAGTTGGATGAGTCATACCAGTGTTTCTGTGATTGCAACTGTATCACAGTTTTCCAGCTGCACAATGGCTTCCAACTCCCTGTTTGTTGAGCTGGGGTATGGATCCTGTCACCTTTCTAGGAGGAGAAGCCATAAATCCTATGTCACTCTTTTCATGTGCTTCTGAAGTTTCTAACACATCAACAATACTTGCATCTTTGCTGCCACATGAATCTCCATCCCCTACCTCCACTAAGATGGATGATTTTACCTGTTGTGTTTCGTGAGTTTTCCTGTTGTCTTCATTTGTAGAGGTATTTTGCTTTAAAAATATCTATTTTTTTTTTTCCTTACACCAAACTTTTCCACTGAGACATAAAAATGCTTGCTTTTCTTTTTTAATTTTAAATTTAGGCACTTTTTTCTTGAGATTCTAGCAAATAATTTTTTAAACAGATTCCAGGTGGCTTAGGGGCTTCTTGCTTTTTGCATTCTTTTTCCCCCCTTCTTTTTGTTACTATTTTTGTTATTTTTTCCCTTTTGTTTTTGGTTTGGGTTTTTTTCCCCTCCTTTTGTCTTTTTTTGGCAATTTGCTCATTTACACAGTAGCCTTTCTTAAACTGAATATGCATGTAATGATTTTAAGATCCTTTCTCAGTTAAATGGTGATTGGTACCACAAAGTGGATCATCCTTTCATATATGTTGAACTAGGCCCTATGCTCCACTCAAAATCAAATCCAGAACAGCATTTTACCTATAGAATCTAAAACAACGTGTCTTATTAAACAGTCATTTCTTATCTTTGTATGCAAAACCTGTGTCTCTACACCTTGTCTTTAATAGATATTCATCCAGTCTGTATGTAGGCAGTTGAGATCTTCTTACTCTTCATAACTGTCATAAATTTGCAGGTTCTCTTGTCTTACGTAACATTTCCTGATCATTGTCATTGCCCCATTGCAGCGTTCAGAAGTGTAATCCTAATAAAACAATCTTTACCATTAGGAGTAATCCCATCTGGGATTTCCACCCATAAGGATTCTACAATACCTTATATTCTACAATACTTTATATTCTACCAAACTTCTGTGCTGCTACATTAAACTAGTAGGATGCCCATTGTCTTATCATTAAGCAATACTTCTTATTGGTTTTGCTTTTGTGGTTTAGGATTATTATGTCACAGACTGAACAACAGAGAGGACTGAACAGTCTTGACAAGCTAACTACATCAGATGAGACTGAAATAGTTGATGGTTCAGTAAACAGAAGGTCAACTGGCAACCCAAAGTGTGAAAAGCTTTTAAGACTTCTTCCCTGCAACAAAAAAATCTTTATATTATCACTTCAGAAACAAAATGTTTTTATGAAAAAACACTGGTTCAAGTATTCAATTAGGAAATAAGAACACAATTTCCCCTGTAGTATTGAGAAGAGCATTAATTACTGTCTGGGGTGTGTGTATGTGTGTTTGTGAAAATACTCCTGATGATTATTTTCTTGCCAAGAGGCTCACTTGTTTGCAATTTCTTGTTGGTGAAAGAGGTATTGGAACTAATGTCTGACTAATTAAGTAACCACTGACTACCATAATGAAATAAAATCCCATATTTGACTACATCTTTCTGTATTGTCCTATTGAGCTTGGAAAATAATACTGAAATATGTCCATTGATATGTGTTTAGTTATTACACTGGTATTTCTGTGCCTCTCCTAATTTTTCACATTAATCCTGACAATCTTATTTTTCACGTTAATGCTTTCTAGAAAAGTTATATGTATGAGTTTTCATGGAAAATAAATTTTAAATTCATGCACACTTGCATTCAGGCAAAAGAACAAACTTTCCCTGCCTGCCAGGTTATGCCTGCTTTTTCTTTAAGAGCTGTGTCCAGAGAAGACGCTGAAGCCTGGTGTGATCCCTGAATTAATCCTGTGCATCTATATCCACATGTGATATCTGTAGCAGATCTGTCTGTACTGTAAGGCAGTGATCAACTGATTTCTTTGGTTAGAAATCCCACCACTCTGGGGACAGATGAGGACTACCACGTCATGAGGCATGTTTCAATTGCCCAAACATAGGCAATGACAAGGTCCTGCGCCATTAGTGCTCTTCTAAAGTTGCAAACATTTCTGCATGAGGTTAAGAGATATTACACAGGATATGAAGAAGACCTCTACCTTTCTGGAGTGTCAGCACAAGGCCACATGGCATCAGAAAACTATATTTAGGCAACTAGATTTTGACACCTTAATGAGAGCAGATGAGATTCCTGGTGTTGTCAGGCCATGGACACTGTGACTACTCATCTGCACTATGGAAAAATAACTGCTATGATACATACAAAAGGCCTACCACAGGTTCAAGCTTTCTTCTCTTCCTCCTTCTCCCACCTCTGTCTCTGCCATCACCCTCTGGAGGTACTGCAGATAAGTATGAGTGGCCTTGAACATGGGTTCAGGGGCCCATGGTTGATTCACACAACAGGTAGATCAAAAACCAGCAGCCAGCATACATGACTTCTGTGGAAAATTTCACCCACAGAATGTAATACTAACAGCTTTCAGAAACAAGCAGGTTTGGCTGTTTTTTCTTTGGTAACCTAGGAGATAAAAGGTTGTATATAAACCATTCCTAACTCCCTGAATCAATGCCCTGAAAGAAGATATAATTAATCCTTTAAAGGATGTCAAACACTGTTTATAGACAATGAGATTAACTTGATTAAACATCAACTTCACCAGTGAATATAAATTATTAGAATTCACTAATCATAGTTTACTGTATTTTATAAGTTCTCAAAAGAAAATGGGTGTTCTTAGGATTCAGTCATTTAAAATGTTGCTGTCAGTCTTAGAAATAATGGCAAGACAATGAAAATAATGAATTCTCTGATATCTGTGCATGATTTTGCAACAGATTAGAGAATAAAACTAGCTGTAGTTGCAGCATTAATAATGGCAATAATAATAATAGTGACAAAACAAGCAATACAGTGCTTGGAGATTATAGGACACAGCTTTTGGATCACTTTAGTATTTTTAAAATGGAAAGGAACTCTTCTAATATATACACCTGTCACATCCAATTGATAGAGGTTATCAGTGCCTGCTAGTAGTTAGTACTTGGATGCCAAAGACCTTAACAGGAAAGCATTGTAGTCAATAACACGTTAATTCACCTCATTCCATTGATGTTATCAGAGCTAGAATTCACTTCACTGCATTCAAATCTGGCCCTTAATATTTACAAATAGCACATGAGAAATATTTGATCAGTTGCAATTACTCATTGCTCACTGCAGGGTTATGGGTGATGGCAGGCTGGGAAATGTGCTGAGTCTGAATTTCCAAGCACAGATGGATAAAGCTACACAGGAATCACTATGCGCATCTTATGGAGAATTTGAGATTTTTTTTTTTTTTGGTAAGAAAAAACCCAAGCAAACAGAAAACTGGAAATGCACATCATACCATGCATGCATTTCTTTGAAGAAAATTTCAAGGCAGTGAGGTGGCAAGGGATACAAGCTATTGTGGTAAAACAGAGAGCTCAAGAAGCATGTATTACAGTATTCAGCCAGGCAGGTCTGGAGGTAGCTTAGAACCTACGTATCTACCTCCCAGGTTTTCACAGTTGTCATGCAATCATAATGATCCCACAGAAAACTTTAGATGTGTTGAATCACCACTTACCAGCTGAGATCCAGTTTACCTGAACTCTTCCAAACAGTTCTAAAAAGACAAACTCATTTTCCTCATACTGGAGCAAGATGCTTTCTAGTTCACATTTTAATCAACATCCCTGCCTTTGTAAACCAATGGGAAACAGCTGAATATATTTAAAATCAAATTATGAAGCAGCTGAAAATAGTAGCTGTGTTTGAATTACTACACAACAACATGGGGAGAAAAGGTATTCCTGAATAGTACTAGCAGCTGACAAGACAATACAGGGCTATGATAAGAACATAAACAATTATTATTATTCTTGCCTTGAAATAGCACTTGCATGTAGGCAATTTATGTTTTATTTTAATAACATGCTAAAGGTAAACAAGATAAAATACGTTGGGATGACTTGCCTGATTCTGAGGAAATTACTCCCAAGAATTATCTAATATTTTGCCTCAGATTTATTGTTGTTATTTCCTGCTAGTCTTATCTTGTCTGTGTCTTGTTGTCAGAAGCCCTATAGTGCATTATATATATATATATATATATATATATGTCCTGAGGGTATTGGCAGATCATTTCTTCTTTCTGTTTCCTTCCCTTTCAACTAAAGGCTGAAGAATGTTAACTTCTTTACCTCTCCACCCCCTGAGACCATCTACCCTGTAGAAAAATGGAAGTTAGACCTGATCAATCTAGAGACATTACTTTTCAGTTAATTTCATTCTCATTCAATAATCATCACTAGTAAACAGCACAGGGCTGTTAATGACCTTTAATTTGCTTTAGAAACTTAAAATAGAAGTAATTTTATTCCCCCTTGTAATAAAAAATGAGGGAAAGCAAAGACCGCATATGTGATTGGTCACAGAACAGTCATTAAATCTATTCATTGGTATCTAGCAAATTCTTATTTGACTCAAGTTCAGAGAATTCAAAACAGCCAAGAAAAGAACAGTGACAAGTACAGGGAAATGTGGTCTTATGGCTCAGCCTCCATTCTGCTGCTGGCTTTCATGGTGACTGAAACAAGCCACTCATCGCTGGCATGTACTTAAAAGGAGAACAGCTGTTTTAGCCTCTCCTCCATCCCTGGAAAGGTGATGGAACCGCTCATTCTGGAGGTCATGTCTAAGCATGTGGAAGAAAAGAAGGTTACCAGGAGTAATCAACATGGATTCACCAAGGGGAAATCATGCCTGATCATCCAAATAGCCTTCTATGATAAAATGACTGGCTGGGTAGATGAAAGGAGAGCAATGCATGTTGTCTACCTCGACGTCTGTCTCCCACAACACCCTCACAGGTAAGCTCAGGCAGCGTGGGTTAGGTGAGAGGACAGTGAGGTGCGCTGAGAACTGGCTGAGTGGCAGAGCTCAGAGGGTTGTGATCAGCCGTGTACAGTCCAGCTGGAGGCCAGTAGCTAGTGGTGTTGCCTAAGGTCAGGACCGGGTCCAGTCCTGTTCAACTTAGTCGTCAATGGCCTGGCTGAAGGGACAGAGCGTGCCCTCAGCAGGTTTGCTGATGCTACAAAACTGGGAGCAGTGGCTGATACACCAGAAGGCTGCGCTGCCATTCAGAGAGACCTGGGCAGGCTGGAGAGTTGGGTGGGGAGGAACCTAATGACGTTCCACAAAGGCAAGTGTAGGGTCCTGCACCAGGAGAGGAATAACCCGGTGCACCAGCACAGGCTGGGGGCCTGACCTGCTGGAAGGCAGGTCTGGGGAGAAGGACCTGGGCGTTCTGGTGGACACCAAGCTGACCATGAGCCAGCAGTGTGCCCTGGTAGCCAAGGAGGCCAATGGGATGCTGGGAGGCCTTGGGAGGACTGTGGCCAGCAGGTGAAGGGAGGTTGTCCTCCCCCTCTGCTCTGCCCTGGTGAGGCTGCACCTGGAGTGCTGTGTCCAGTGCTGGGCTCCCCAGTTCAAGGGAGACAGGGAAGTACTGGAGAGGTGGAGGGCTACCAAGATGTTCAGGGGACTGGAGCATATTCCTGTTGAAGAAAGGCAGAGAGAGCTGGGCCTGCTTAACCTGGGGAAAAGACTGGGGTATCAACGTCTACAAATATCCTTAAGGGTGAGTGTCAGGGGGATGGGGCCAGGCTCTTTTCAGTGGTGCCCAGCGACAGGACAAGGGGCAACGGGCACAAACTGAAACACAGGAAGCTCCAGCTGAGTATGAGGAAGAACCTATTTACTTTGAGGGTGTCAAAGCACTGGGACAGGCTGCCCAGAGAGGCTGTGGATTCTTCTCTGGAGATATTCCAAACCTGCCTGTACATGATCCTGTGCAACCTGCTTTAGCAGGGGGCTGGACTATATGATCTCCAGAGGTCCCTTCCAACCCTGACCATTCTGTGATTCTGTGATACACATAAACAGTGGGAATATTGATTAAGAAGGATGATTTAGAGGAAGAATATTAAAATAAAAAATAATTAAAAGAAATAGAAATGTAAGAAAAATATTTTTTAAATGTGGTATCTATTGTGATGCATGCAATACCCTCACAAGTGAAATGAGAAAAACCCTCTTCTTTGTAAAATTAGTTTATAAATAGAAGTACAGTAAATAACCAAGCATTTGTAAATGTACTTGCAAACATTCAGGAAAAGCAATGCAGTGTAAATTAAGGACAACTCCTTAGCAGTCAGCAGTTATATAAGCATAAAATCAGCACAAGTGAGGTCAGACCAGGGTCTAGGAATGTTAATGTGTTTGAATTGGAATGTTAATGCATCTGAACAGGAATGCCAGGTACAACTTTACAATGCAGCGTCTGGAATTAATATTCAGTACTCTTCCCCTCTAATAGAGTTTGGTACTGTGGAAAATACAAGAAGCACAAAAGAGGAAATCTCATTCATCTGCCAAAACCACAATCAGCAAAGCAAACTGTGAGCTGATAAACAGCTGGTTTTCCATGTTGATGTAATAGTACCAGAAAGAGAAATATGGAAACTGGAAGGCTGCAAATGAGGTTGTTTCCTTCCCATTCAACTCTTGAACATCCCAAGGAGCAAACAGCACCTGAGTTTTGGGTGTCCTTCTCTGGCATTGACTTATTTTCACTCTTTCAAAGCGCTCCAGTGCTCACTTGTATCTCACAAGTGAATGCTGACAAGCACCATGTATGTCACAAGAAATCAGTCATTCAAAAAAGAACAACCATTTTGTGTCATTTCAAAGAAAGCTCTCTGTTGAAGCCACACAGCCAGAAGAAAAAAAAATAAAATAAAAGATCTCCCCCACCCCAAAGACAGCAGCCAAGCAGCAGAGTGCTGAAAGAAAGCTAATTCAAGAGAAGCACAAAAGAAGGAGAATGAGAAAGAAAGTGGGTTAGCCCGACTGATTTAGGATGGGGATGATTCAGAGTTGAGGCCAGCCCATTGTGAGCTGAAGTCAGATCACAGTGGACTTGGCTGGTTGTCTTTTTGATTAATTTTTGGGCTGTAAGCCTTTTGGGGGGAATACTATGAATAATAACAGGTGCTCATTTCACAGCATTTTAGCTTCTGACATTTCACGGTTCTGTGCAAAGATACCATTCTGAAGAAAGTTGTATTGCACCACTAACTTAGCAAACATTAAGAGTATAAAAGGACTGAGAGGTAAAACATAAAAACACAAAAAAAATTGAGCTTCTTTACCATTCTTTCAAAAAATGCTGCTGAAGTGATTGTGAGTAGTTGTTGAGCCCTCTTCTTGGCTAGATCCATTTCTCATAAAGCAGCAAGAAGTGCAAGATTAAAGAAAAACAAACATAGAAGGGTAAAAATGTCCTCAAGCCTGCCATGCATTCAAACCTACCTTTGACCTTGCCTTTTGCTACTATGAGACAAACGATTTCTCTAACTGGCAGGACCTTGGAGGCCTCAAAATTAAATCAGGTCCCTGCCTCAAGGTATTTAAATTAAGTAGCTCTCTTAGCTGGGGCAATGTAAGTCAGCCACTCATTTGACCAGGCTGGGGAGGGAAGGATTGGCTTTTCTGGCAAAGCTCCAGGCAGGCAGTTGCCTTCAGAGCCCAGCAAAGCACCTTCCAGCACAGAGCAGAGAGAAAGAGATAAAACACTTCTCCCCAAGCCATCATCAGCTTAATATCTACTTCTCAATGAATCCCTGCTGAAGGGCTATTTAGCAGATGAAGGCTGTTTCTTTTGGGCTGAAGGAGCATGACCTCTCCTGTGGCGGAGAAGGACATTTATCTCCTGTAGATGGCTGGCTGTCAGACACTTGGTTACTCTACCCACACAATGCTGCATGCATCCTCAGGTGGCAGCAACAGCAGCCACGCTCACATGCTGTTTTCTGGAGATGTACCAGCAAGTCTCAGCTCTGTCCTACAAAGGGACTCAAAAAGGGGCAACCAAGCACTGCAGGTCGCCACCCTGAAGAATTCTGCTGGTGGTAGGCTGTGGGGTGGCATTTCTCAGCCAGGGATGCTTCTGCTTGTGATGGGGGATGTCTAGCATGCCAAATCTGTACTTTTCTGAATAATTTTTTCTTCCATAACTAAAATCCCCACCTTTGGGTTTGTTTGTTTGGTTTTCTGTTTTGGTTTGTTTTGGGTTTTTTGTTTGTTTGTTTGTTTGTTTTCCTGAGCACTCTACCCTCACACACAGTTCTCATAACAGGGCAATCCTGGTTATGCTCCTGCCACTGGAAAGGAGTTTTCAGAGCAGCTAAAGAATCAGCTCATTCCTCAGTGACTATTAATTATATCTATTTTTAGGCAATAAACCATGTTAAATTCTAAACTTTCAGAACTACAGACAACAAAATCAACACCTGAAAGAGACAAATAAGGCATAAAGATAGCAATGGAGAGAGTTGTATCCTCCATCATTTAAGAAATCCGGGGCTTTGTTTGTGGAAGGGCAGTAGTAATGGTCAGGTAAAAAAGCAAAATGAAACAGTGCAGAAATTATCAGCAGACCATGGGATTTTCTGAATAAGGTTCTTTGGAGCAGACAGGGCTAAGAAAATCTCCTCAGAAGGTACAGGGGAAGTGGGTAGATGAGGGAGAGAGAAAACTTGGCATCATAACTAGGGAATTCTACACGTTTTATGATTTGAAAAGCCAGATCAGAGCATTTTTTCTGGTTCTGCATGCCCAATAAATGTCCTGCTGGAGAGGAGTAGGTGCACAGATCTTTGTAGAGGTGGAGAGAGCTAATTGATCCTGATCTGACAGCCTTTACAGTGGGGCCGTGCCTTGGGAAAACAGAAGCAAAAGTTAATTTTCTGTCCAAAAGGAGGATATTAATAGTCCTATGTCATTTAGTATGATTTGCTCTTTTGATCTGCCTATGGCTTTGTCTATCCTTCATTAATTTACTTAAGTGTTTGCAAGGAGGGGCCAAGGGGAAAAGGTTTTCATTACAGCTACAGAACAGCTGAGTTGTTTGACAGTAATTCTATTTGGAATTCATTTATTTAAGTACAGACAAGGTGGGGTTGAGGAGTGTTGGTTTTGTTTTTTTTTTCTTATGCGAATAGGGTAAATAGTTAAATGGATGTGTGCATTGATGACTGGAATTACTAAAAGCTTATCCCTGAGCAAAGTTCACCTAGTGCAATGCTGTATGGTATAGTGACAGGGCTTCCTTGCTGTGCCTGGCACACTCATTCCTGCTCTAGACCAAAACCAGGCAAATACACATGTGTATGTGCAAGTACATATACAGGAAAAGCCACAGTGGAAGCTCTGCCTGTATTTTTCTCAGCGTGTCCCAGGACTCCCAAGGGAACGATTTATTAAAGACAGTATTTAATTCCCCAGGACTATATTCCAGCTTCCTTGCAGAGGCTGCAGAGATGACAGTTGAGTTGCTGGTTGCTAAAATGTACGTATGCAGTGCACTGAGGCTGTACCAAAATGACCAACAGACTTTTCACTTGAGCAGCAGTCTCTTGGGAACAGATTTCAGTCACTATTAACCTAAGCTGTGTTTAAATCATTGACATGGAGATAAAAGGCTTCATATCTTGTTACAAGTTCTTCAAGCCAGCTGCTCCTCCCTTTTGTTAAATAAAGTAGAACTGACTGGATATGAGTTGTGGTGTTCATTGGCTTTCTTTTTTTTTTCCTCTCTTCAAAGGGGAAAAATGAAGAGGATGAAACGTTAGAAGTCTCATGTCAACAGCCTCTCTGCAGACCAGTTGTGACGTGCATCTGTGCTTTTCCACACTACTCTCTGTACCAAGGAATTCTGTGTGGTCACTTCTGGTTGGGTTTACTCTACTTGGTAAAAGAAGCAGAGATGAGAGACCCTAAATATGAAATCTGAAGGAAAAAACGCCATAGTATAAAATAGAAGGTTATGTAATAACATGATGAATAGCTTATTAAATGCCAGAATTTTAAAACAAATAATAAGTGAAAAATGCAAAAGAATTCATGATAAGAAATTCCACTAACTAGATAGTTTTCTATCAGGAAGTAATATAAAATTAATTATAAAACATAATTTTTCAGAATATATTCTTCTTTAAATGATAGTCTGGTTTAACCAAAAAGTCTTAATGTGTATTAGTACTTAAAACTTGAAGTGTTGATTCATTATAATAACCATTATGTACTATTTTTCTCTGATTGCAAAAAATATTATTTTGTTGTCTAATTAGTACACAAGTAAATTGAAATGAATGTTTCCATGAATTAACTTGAAATAATGGAAATTCTGGAAGTATTTCTATTTATACCTTTTAAAACCACTTACTTATAATGAATTTATTTTAGTAAAACTTAAACACGTAGTGATCTCGGTAAAAGATACAGCTCATGTTAAAGAACTGTTAAATTAAATAAATGAAAACTCTAAAGGAACAGGTAATAACTTCTTTTAAAGTGTTTGCCCAGCTGTAGGTAAGAAATACAATTTCTTCCAGATTATTTAGAAAATATCACTGTGTATTTCATATATATGTCTTGTTTTCATGGATTTCAAGATGATTAAGTCCCTTATTTCCTCCAGGAACAGTACCAATTAATCTTGTACGCCATTAGCTCTGTCTTAAAACTCTGAAGTACTTTTTCCACATGTATGAAAGGTCAGGATATTCCCAGCTTTATTTAACTACAACCAGATTCAGATCACTGTTTTCTGAACCATTTTATTTTTATGTTGTCTGTCATTTTGCATAACTCCCAATACAATATTAAAACTAAAATTTCTATGCTGTTGGTGATTTTTCATATTAAATTAAAATGCAGCAATAACACCTTTTATTTCCATATTATTCCTCACAGTAGCTTCAGACTACTTTTATAATTCAGTCAATATTGATATGTGTATTAAGTGGAAATCTCTTCAAATTTTAAAATGCAAAGATGCATCACTTCAGCTAATTTATATGATTGATGGTAATTTTTGCCTGAAATAGCTTTTAATTGGATTAAAGATAAAATATATCAACTATGGATAAATATGCAGTAGTTTAAAACAGATTTAAATTTTACATCAGAGGTTGAACACAGGGTGCAGAAGTGCTGGATCCATATTAGCCTTTGTCAATGAATATGCCTCTACCCTCTACCCTCACCCATGACATCCCACCTTTAAAGGAGGAATGCCTCTCTAAGTGAAATCATGATGCCATTGGAGTCAGTGGAAAAATTTCCAATGTTTCATCTGCAATGGCTTTTCACCTGTTCTTATATAATACTCTGTAACAAGCAGATTTTATATTTGGCTATATTAAAATTCATATATGAGGTACTAATGAAAGCTAAATGCCAGATTGTGAAAAGTGGTTCACATTGTTCCACTGGTTCACATTTGATTTTTCTCTCCACCAGCTCTTTTCTTTCTCTCCCTCTCCGTTAATAAAATACATAGATAATATTTGTAATATTGGGAAACTCAGGATATTCATCACTTCCCATACAAAACCATCACAGGCACTTAAGTCTTGCAGGGAGGTTATGTGGACATTTACAATCAGCCATTTATTTACTCCAACTCTTTTACCTCATTCTTTAAAAATTTGCTCTTTCATTTCACAGCTCACTTCTCCGACTGTTTAGATGGACTGTATTACTAAAGTAAGTTTGCCTTTCCAGAATCTTCAATATCTGCAACAGATATCCCTAGTGACTTTCCATGACTTACAGTTTCTCTCAAATCTCTTTTTCCATGGGCTAATAATTCCTTCCTCAGAACTCAAGGCTTCTGCCACCTTTTCCAAACGTAGTATTTTATCCTGAAGCTTTTGTTAATTCTATTTTTCTCCTTTATATCTTTATATTTCAGCCTATTCACAAATTAATTTTATATGAATTTTTACTGTAAATAGCCAAGGCCTTTACATGCTACCTTTGCATCTCAGTTTTCTCACAAAATATTTTATGGCTTACCCAGCCCATGTACAAATTAACTGCAGGAGTTCTTTCATTCATTCACTGCAGAAAAATAGGGTGAAATAAAGAAGACTTTAACAGCACATTTTAGCATTATGCAATGGTTTAAGACAAGAAATGGGGAATGTCATATCAATTTAGTCCATGGAGGAACATGGAAAGGCAAAATGTTGTTAACCTAGTTACAGTTTGGGGTAGAGACTAACATGCATTATAAAATTTTCTCACAGGGATATAAAATAGCTATGACTCATAACTCTTCCAAAGCTACATAAGATTTCATCCGTCCACACTCACTGCACCAAATGTATGCTAATAAAGTTTACTGAGGAAAATTTCTAGATACTATATTGTGCAAAAAGATAATGAAATTTAGTGAATTTAAAGTATTATATACTCTGTGTATTACAATGTTCTGTCTGCACGAGTATTTTTAACAAATTCCTCACCAACGTCTAGGATTAAATAAGGTAACTTTGGCAGGAACATCCTTAGCCCCTTAGTAGAATGGGAAGAGGTTGAATCTTAAAAAAAACCCATGCATCAGAAATTGACTTGTGCCTTTTTGTTTGTCCAGCACAGAAAGCAGAGAAGATCAATGCACAGGCAGTCCTCACAGAAGGTTAGAAACAGCTCTGGGAAAAATCATGGCTCTTGGACCAAGTGACTGAGCTGCAGGTCTTGTAGGAAAGTAGAAGAATAAATGAAAGCCAGGGCAGGAAGGTGCCAACAAGCTGTGTCCCTGAACCCACACTAACAAGCCCTTGTTCATGGACAGTGGACACTGGCTGGAGTGGCACCCAGGGTCTCTATCTGCCTGTCCCATGGCCATGCTCCTTCATTTAGCCATGTGTACAATAGGTGCCTGTCAAATCCATCTTTTACCTATCTTTAAAGCATCTTAGTACCAGGTTTGCTATGGTACTTACTGAAGCAGTTCCAGCAGCTTTGGCATGTGCATCTTGTTTGTTAGCACAGTCTGAACTGAAGCTTGTTGGGTTGACAAACTAAAGCAGCCCATGAATGCTGAAGAAATGCTGCACTTTGGTGCATGAATATGAAAGCCCTGGGTCTCCCATTTGTAACGGTCCCATCTGTTGGCAGATCATTCACACAGAGGCTCAGAGCAGCACCATGGCAGAAGAAGTGATGTCTTGCAGTTTTATGCATTAACTTTTCCATGATTCATCTACCAAGCTGTGCAAAATATTGTACTCAAACCTACTGGAACTCAGGTTTGGATTTTTTAATGTTCATTAAACTCTGATTATATTACTGAAACTCCTACAAGCTTGGCTGAACTGCAAAACCAGTGAACCGCCTTCATCTGGAGACACACCAGAGGGAAGTGGTGGGCAGCTGCTGTGTTCCAGTGTGGGTTCCCTGGTGGCTAAAAGGATTCAACTTGTTCCTCACTGTTCAAGATATATTAAGCTATAGAGGAAAAAGATTGTCCTCCAAAATATACAGGCTCCCAAAGCTTCAGAAGTGTGTGCAAGTGCATTTTTTACATGCTTTTCCATTTATTGTATGCCCATGTCTGTCTGCTTCATGTACCTATTAGCCCCTCTCCCCCAAGAGCCACTGTACGATGCCATCTCCCTCAGCGTTTCAGACAGCTGCCATTCCTTTAAATCAACCTGTCAGAGGAACATTTCCTCATTCTCTTTCCAAATGGTGACTCCCTCCCTCCCCACTAAATCATCCTGGCTTGAGGCCCAGAATGGGCAATGTTCAGTTCTGAACCAATGACAATTTTTCTTTACAGATGAAAATGTGGTTGTGTTTAGCATTTTCTTTCCCAAGCACACAAAGTTAGGAAGAAGGGTTTTATACTTTTATAGAAGTCATTCCTGCTTCCCAATATTTCCAAGTCCTAGAGTGTCTTCCAGGTATCAGATTTCAAAATTTTGTCAGTTTTCTGAACAGAACAGTAAATTATTTTGTAAGTTGGTTTGTATTTATTCAATTCAATTTGCCTCTCTTTCTGAGGCATGAGCTGTCAGGGAGAGGAAATGAGTACAAATAAGAGCAGAGTGGGAAGAAGATATGAACCCTCTGAGACAAAGTTTCAGTGAGATGAGATGAGGCATGGGAAATGAGGCTTGAAAAAGAGCAAAGAAAGGTGTAGGGAGCTAGAAACCAGTGCATACTGTGGCTAGGAGGATATGGAGAGAGAAGTTGCTGTGTCTACTTGATATAAGGTGAGAAAGGCCCAATGTATACAAGGCAGTAAAAAACCAAACCAAAACAAAAGGAATTTTAAGATTCCTAGCTGTGTTATCTTGAACTTTGTGACTATGTGTCTTTCCTGAGGTTCAACATAAAAAAAAATAAAAATGTCAATGGTTCTCTTAGCCAGTTCGTTAACAATTTCTTCTTAAATCCATACCCTTGATTTGAAGAAGTTGTCCTTATTCTAGGAATTACCCCCTGATACCTTCAAGAAACCCCCAGGTTTTACTCCCATGCTCATGCTTCTAATTATGGGCTGCTTTGATGATGTCTCCAGCATATTCTCTTCACTTCCCTGGAACTGTCAATAAAGGGACTTTTTGCCAGTGCTGTCTCTGGACTGCTCTTGGGTGTTGGCTCCCTCTCAGCACCACCACTTTCAGTCAAACATGTAGCCTGCTATATTTAAGCTACCTTATGGGCAGAGTGTGTTAGGGAAAACCCCTATCTATAATCTTCTCAACGTACATAAAAATACACAATGACACATTTGGTGACATCTCCCTCTTATCATTCCTCCTGGGGTTTCAGGACTGGTCTTCACCAGGAAAAGTGTTTGGGTAGCCTAGAAGAGCTACTATGTGTCTGGGGAATTTGTTGATAAAAGGTCATCTGAAAAGACTCCTAGCATTGCTGCTACCTCCTCCATTCACCCATTCATAGACAGCAAAAGCTCTCAGCCTGCCAAGCGTTCACAGAGTCCAGGCTTGCTCACATGACTAGTAAATTCTCTCTCTGGGAAAATTCCTTGTGCCATTTAGGAGCTCCTTGCACTGGTTGCAACACATGCTTACAATAATCAAGTGATTCCTTGGGGTGCTACAAATAACATTGGCAAACAGATGTCCTCTACTTTCTTCTGGGTGTTCTTCATAATAACTAGCACACAAATGGCATGCAAACCCCTCACTTTCCTCCAGGTCTTTGATTTAATTAAAGACTATACAAAAACATTGTATAAAGCAGTATAAAAACTTTATGCTAAGATGCAGTACTGCCTGCTGGTGACAGTGCTGTATCTTTTGGTCATGATGATGCATTTGTATAGGTACTTACTGAATTAGATTAAATCATCTAAAGAATGCCAAAAGAAACATTAAAGGAATGACATTGCAACGCACTTTTGCAACCTAAGCTTATTAGAGTTAATCAATTTTGCATGTATGTAACAAACTGTTTAAATCTGTGCTGTAATTGCGTCAGCAGCAAAAGTCTTGGACTTCTAATCTACAATGAAAAAAGTCACCTGGACAATGTAATGTTAGTTTCCAGAATACAGAAGTGAATACAATGTAAACAAATCTGATTTTCAGGTCTTGAAATATCTCCTTCAGATTTTTATCTGTTGTAAAATAAACTAGGGTAGCAGTGTCTAGTAAGCAACCATCCTTATACAAGCAATAGGGACCACTCTGACAAATAATATGGTATATGCAGAGCGAGCCAACGCTGGTAGGTTTTCCACATCTTTTGTATTAGAAACAAAATCATAATTTTGCACCTGCCATGCAGATCATATTTTCTTAGCAAAAAGCAAGGTCCTTCATTTGCTTATTTTGTGCTGGTGAATTTCACTTGCTGCCTTTACCTATTAAGCACATCTATTACCAGATCATGTAATATTAAAAAAAAAAAAAACTAAAACCCACCACAAACAGTTTTAATGAAATTTATCAAGGGCTTGGAATGAAAGTGTGCAGTATGAGGCTTTTAATACTGATGAGAAAAAAAAGATGAGTTCTTAAAGTCTCTGTCTTTGTGCTCTTGGCAGTACCAGGCTTGCGAAGTTAACTCCTAATAGTTCATTCAAAAACATTTTGAATATTTTCCTGTATATTATTACAGGAATATATTATATATTATTACCTGTATAATAATATACCTGTATATATAATACACCTGTATTATAATATACCTGTATATATAATATACCTGTATGTATAATAATTATTACCTGTATAATAATATACCTGTATATTATTACAGGTATATTATTAGCAACAGGTATATTATTATTATAATTAATAATAGAAAATATTTTCAAATACATAATGTATTTGAGAAAGCTGGACCAGTGAAGAATAGATAAAATATTATCAGCTTGCTGTTAAAGTCTGTTTCACATTTCTTAGTTGCTGAGGTTTTCCTACAGGCTATATAATTAGTTTTAATCTAAACTATATCCCAACACACTAATCTAGAGTATGAGCTATTATAATTAATGTAACTGCTATTTCAGCTCAAAGAAAAGCATCATACAAGTCAATATATAAAACCTTGGTTTACTGAAGTCAGCAGCAAAACTTGAACTGATTTTCATGGCACTGTGTTTCCCTTTTTTTGCCTTTGCCAAAAAAACATAGACAAAGAGAGGGAGAAAGATAAAAGGAGGTGGCTATTTTATGAAATAAATTTAATTAAATGAAATTTCTTTCACCCTATTTGACTTTTGAGGAAGAATGGGCAGGGAAGCAATAAAGAGGAAAAGTATTTGCCTTCTACTGACCAGCAAAAGTTTTCTTTGAACAGACACTATTAAAGAGAAATAGGAGATTAGAGAAAGAAATTGAATTTAGATCAGAGGCAATTGTGTAGATGTCATGTTCATTGAAATGGTCGCTGAGGAGCAACTGGGGCACAGTGCTATGTCCTTCAAGAGCTGGACATCAATATATGAAGCTACTGTCAAAGCAGCAGCAGGAAAGCAAGCTTATCCAAAGAGCCTATTTTGACAAGTAAGGCTAACTACTTTTCCCCTCTTTATTAGACTATGGCTGCTGGGAAATTGACTGTGCTGGTCTTTGCTGAGAAGCAAAAAAAAAATCCATATAGAGCATTCTGCCTTGAACACAATGATGTTATGGGGTCTGTCTTTCATTTAACAATGTCTTAATGCATAAAGAACATTATTTCTCAGGAAAGTATAAAGGCCACCACTAAACCATAGGTACAAGATTTTATTATCAGAAAACCTTCAAGGAATTATGTAATGCCATACTGCAATAGAAGCCACTGTATGCTTTTGTGTAAAACACTGTCATGACTGCTTCTTGATGTTTAGGCTGCATTCATCACTTCTTTGGATTTCTAATTTAAGGGCAAACACTTTTAACATTTGTACTTGTCTTTTTGATGTTGCTTTCTGTAGCATTATCTAAATTTCTTTTGCAGTAATCTACCCCTACATACCTCATTACAAAACAGCTAAGGGATAATGCTTTATACAAGCCTTATGAACAGAGTAGAAAGGATGATACAACCCTACTCCAATGAGGCAGTGAGGTGAAAGAAGCTTAAGCTTCCTGCTACATTTTTTGTGACTCAACATTAAATGAAAGTACTATTATTGTGATGTTATGTTATAAATATATTAGAAATATCTGCAAAGTATATTAATGCAAAGATGTTGCTAAGTGCTTTGGGTGCATTTGCTCCTTAGTCACACAAAGAGACACAGACATATAGAAAATATAGTCCAAATGCAAAGCCAAGGTAACATGCCTGATAACTGCAACATTTCTGTGCTTGAATATTTGCTGTAAATTTTGCTTGAGTCAGAAATCGTTATTTCCTCATGTACCTGGCATTGTGCATTTCATACTTACTAGGAAAAAAACATATAGGAAAAGGCAGCTTTCAAAAATATTTCCAGGAAGGCAATGGCCCTGCAGTCCCAGCCCTCATTCACTGCCTTTATCTTGTGTTAGACAAAAGCTAGATAGGGCAGTTGCATCTCACAAGGGAAAGAAATACATTAGGGGTTTCCATAGAGATTTACTCTCATGAGACTGCAAGTATAGGAGGTTGCACATGAAGTCTGGTTGCCCAGGTCTGACAATAGTAGGTGTAAGGACCCCCAAGATTACTGAAGTATAGTGTAGTGAAGATGGCCCTGGTCATGGCAGCACATCTGCTCCACAGATGATGGAGTGCCAAACTCATGAACATGAATTTCAGCCTCTAATACCTACCTGTACATCATCACAAGCATTAACTATATACTGTCAAGAGAGCACAGGATATGCTTCCCTGTCTCATAGAGATTTTATTTGAACTAATTTTAAATGTTGTGGAAGTATGAGCATTTCAACACAGTTGTTATTTGAGTAATATTCACAACAGCTAGGAGGAGAGGAAACAGCATCACATATATTGTTTGTTGTTTGACTGAAAGGAAAGTCTTTAGATGAGGCGTGAAATTCAGGAACTCTGGCTAAGATCACCCAAAAAGTGAGGATATTACTAGATCTTAAAAGTAAAAGATTTTTCAATCCACAATTTCGCATAAGGGAGTTTTGTGACATTAAAATTGCTATATAAAAATTCCAAAAGTATAGACAAAGTCTGAAATAACACAGTTGTCCAAACTTTGAAACATTTTTTGCCAAAATGAAACACCTCTGTCTTTCAAAGTTCAAGTGAAATTAAGAAGGTAAAAGCCCTAAGACTTCAGGGGTCCTCAAACTTTTTAATCAGGGGGCCGGCACACGGATGCAGTGGCAGGCAGTCACCTGTGGCTGCTTCATTCCACCCCCAATCCCTGGCCGGGGGTGGGTGGGTGTGGGCGGGGGGTTCTGTAAATACCGGGGGCCGGATTGAGGACCCTGGGGGGCCATATCCAGCCCATGGGCTGTAGTTTGAGGACCCCTGCCCTAAGTCATAGGTTCAAATTGACGTTCTGTGGCAAAAGTGAGATACCAACCCTCATAGTGTCTCTATTGCCACTTTAACATTAACCCTATCAGGAAAAGTTATGCCTTTTATAGGATGGGGTTTTTTGACCCAAGCAACTCACCATGTTTCAGGGCTCCTTGTGTTGCTCCAAATGAAGAGAGAAGTTGATTTATCTCAGGCAGCTTAGGAGCAATCACAGCTATTCACAGACAGTAAACAATTTTGATTACTGGATGCAACAAGAATAAAACAATAGCACAGAGCTTCTTTGCTTCAGCTTTAAGTCTCTTTCATTCAAAAGCTCTTTATGCTCCTTCAGTAAGTGACTGCTTCAGTGCTTGTTTAGTCACGGGCTACGTTCCTGCTCCCTCTCTGTGCTTTATTCTGTGGTGCTTCTTACACATGCAGGCTTCTAACTAAAATTATATTCAGTCAAGCCCTGCTTCCCAGCTGCTTTAAAATCTGATGTTTTCTCATGTCAGGTTTTGGTTGGGACAGTGATATATGCTTGCATTTTTATCTGGAGACAGTTCTTACCTCAGCAACCTATTTATCTCTTACGGACAGCTTAGGTGCAGGACAGGCTTTACTCATCAGTGTCAGTGTACCCATCAGTCCATCTCCAAATTGCATGCTTTCGTAGCATCCAGAATAGGACGATAGGTCTAACTGGGGATTTTGGAGCCTAATATAATATAGCATAAAATTATGAAAAGTTATAGTAGGCATGATATATCTGGGTTTGCAGCAGTGCAGGTTATGAGCCCCTGCAGCAGGTTGATGGTACCCATCAAAGCTGCTTTATCACTCCCTTCCTCAGCTGGAGGAGGAAGAGAAAAGGCAACAAAAGGCTCATAGGTCAAGATAAGGACACAGGGAGATTGCTCATCCATTACCATCACAGGCAAAATGGACTCAGCTTGGGGAAATTAGCTTAATTGATTACCAATCCAGACCAAATGGAGTAATGAGAAATAAAACCTAACTCTTTAAAACACTTTTCCCCCATCCCTCCCTTCTTCCTGGGCTTAACTTCACTCTTGATTATCCTCTACTTCCCCTGCCTCTGCAGTGCAGGGGGATGGGGGTTGTTGTGGTCAGCTCATCAGAGGCTGTCTCTGCTCATCCTTCCTTCATGTGCTCTTCCCCTGCTCCAGCATGGGGTCACTCCCACAGGAGAAAGTCCTCCATGAACTTCTTCAAGGTGAGCCCTTCCCACAGGCTGTAGTCCTTTAAGAACAGATTGCTCCAGTGTGGGTCCCCCATGGGGTCACAAGTCCTGCCAGCAAACCTGCTCCAGTGTGGGCTCTTCTCTCTGTGGTGTCACAGGTCCTGCCAGGAGCCTGCTCCAGTACAGGCTCTCTACAGGGTTACAGTCTCCTTTGGGTGCATCCACCTGCTCTGGCATGGGGTCCTCCATGGTCTGCAGGTGGATGGATATCTGCTGTCCTGTAGACCTCCATGGGCTGAGTGGGCCAGCCTGCCTCACCACGGTCTTTACCATGGGCTGCAGGGGAATCTCCGCTCTGGTGCCTGGAGCACCTGCTCCCACTTCTTTCTCACTGACCTGGGTGTCTGCAAAGTTGTTGCTCTCACATATTCTCATTCCTTTGGCTGCAATTACTCCTGTGCAATAACTTTTTCCTCTTTTTAAATATGCTAGCACAGAGGCACTACTGCCATCACTGATGGGCTCAGCCTTAGCTAGCGGTGGGTCCATCTTGGAGCCAGCTGGTGTTGGCTCTGTCAGACATAGTGGAAGCTTCTAGAAGTTTCTTACAGAAGCCCCCCTGTAGCCACCCCCCCCCAACACCCCCAAACTTGCCACATGAGGCCAATACAGTCCCACAGACAGCTTGCAAAGTTTCATGTTCATAAAGATGGGTGCAGTCTGTGTGATCCCACCTGTATTCCAGCCTTGAAGCCCCAAAGCTGCATCCACATGACAATGAACCGGTACGGATCCTCTGCTCATCCCATCACAGCCTGTTTGTCTGGTCTCAGCATCCCAACAGCATGGCTTCAGAGCATCTATACCAGTATCTGGCCAGGCTTGTCAGTGCTGGTTCATCCAAACATGCAACCACTGGCACTTAGCTGAGCAGTGAGATGACCCAGTGCAGACCTAGCAGTGATCCACTTACAACTTTTCATAGAGTCACAGTGAACAGCCCAGTCTCAGAAAGAGCAGGAGAACATCAGATTTGTTTGTATATCAGCTAAGGCTATGATGATAAATCTCCAACCCCTTCTGAAAAGTCAGTCTGATTGCTTGCTTTTTGGGGTGAAGGTTTTGTTTCGTGCAATTTTTAGCAGGAAGGAGAGGGAACAAGAAAGAAGAAAGAAGGGGGGGCGGGGAAAGGCAGCCAGTTTCTTCAGCTGCACTTCATGACTCACTGGAAAGTGTTTGACTTTGGTTTGCTGACAGCAGCTGCCCACTGGCAGTTGTGGGTTTACACAGGTTTCATTTCTATGCTTCACTTTTTTTGCAAAACAGATATAAATAAATTGGAGAGTTTGACATGAGTGAACTCAACATTGTGTGTTTTCTCCTGTTGGGATACTGAATTTTGACACTGGAATGGGTAAAGAAAAAAACTGGACACAATAGATGAACAGTGTGGAGACAAAAGGCTGTTTGCTTGAAGAATTAGGGAAGAATAAAAATCTAAAAAGACCCATCTGCCTGTCACACATGAGGATTACTGCTAAGAAATTGGAGTAGAAGGAAGCACACTAATTACAATGTGTAATTAAACCTATTGTCTCATTTACCTTTTTGGTCAATGTGACAAAACCAAAAAGACAGGGAGAATAATCAAGCATGATAATGATGACAATAGTATGTTATTCTTATCGGTACTTGTAGAAAATATTGGGTTGACTCCTCCGATTCTCAGGTTCAGTTTGCTCTCGTTCAGTTTGCTCTCTTTCAGCTCATGGTTATCTTTTATGCATTGCATTTTTAGTATAGAGCAGCTGGATGTTGTCCCATGGGATTTCTTTCTGTGTATTGGGAAGCTCTGCTGTTGTAAAACTTCCTATAACCACCTGCATGGCTTGGCCTAAAGTCAGCTGTGGGGTGAAAAGACAAGAAGGTGAGGGAGTGCATGTTGGACCCATGGCTTTTCGGTGAGCAATTTCCCAGGGGAATTATGTAGCTGAGGGAGTTTGGCAAGGCAGGAGCCAGCACTGATCCTGTGCATCTGCAGCCAGATGCTGGATGTCACAGGAGCAAACTGAAACACTATATGAAAAATTCTTTGGAAATTAGCCATATTCAGGGAGTAAAAGGTGATTTATAGCTGGATTTCCTACATGGAAAAAAATATCCACCAATCAGCTGTCAGGATGGTTTTGTCTTCCCAGAAAACCAGGGTTTTTCACACTAAAGGAGTACAGATCGCCTATAGAAAAGGAACGCTACACTGTAAAGGAGTGTGTTACATTTTTGTTTAGGTATTGGTCAGCTTTATTATCCATGCCCTTGAAACTGATGATAAAAATAGTAATTCTAAATGGGTATGGACTACAGTACTGTTCCTTGTGAGCACTTTCATGCCCTTACTAAAGCAGTATTAAAATTGTGTCTTCTAATCCACTGCACTTGAAGTTGCTTTCCCACACATAGAGGGTCATCCGTACATCTTCTCTTGCACATCTTTTTAGTCTTCATCTTTCTCTGCCTCTTTTGGTTATTTTCCCCTGCAGCTTAACTTGGAAACTTTCAACATTTTAGGCAGACTGTATTATTTTTAAAATCCCACATTTGATTTCCTGAAAAAAACTGGAAATTTATTTCTGAAAAAAAGGACCCATAGAGACATACAAAAAATATGAGGATTTATATTATTGGAATGCAGCTTACACACTAGACATATGACAGATCTGATTCCCCCAAAAATGCACAGGGTGTAGGTATGGTTATTTTTGAGTACTGCCAACTCTGAACATGAGAAGTCAATAAATTTGATGCTGTTAGAGACAAAGATTATCTTTAAAATTTCTGTCCTTCCAGTTGAAGGTAGCAGAAGACTCTCTGTAGAAAGTACAAAGAAGGTATATAGAAGTAAATCTAGTATATAGAAGCTATATCTAAATGTTTGCTTTGTTTGCACACAATCTAAATTACAATGGCTGTTCATACATTGCATTTAGATGTAAAGATCATGATTACCACAATTTACCAGGAGGGGAAAAAAGCTTTCTAGGAAGAAAAAAAAACCAACCTGGTGTTTCAACTCTTTCTCAATCTCCTGCTATGAAAAGATAATCTCGCTTATTTTTTCAGCAAATGTCAACCATGTCATCTCTGTTTATAGATGAATGGATTTCGGTCTTGAAACGTTTATTCTAAGCCTCTGTTAGTGGACAAATTTTTCTTTGGGTAGTCTAGTGCAAAGAAAGGAACTATTCTGAACAAAGGGAAGAGGAAAAAATTGTAAAGGATTATGACTGGATTGCAGCTTTGGGTGCTATCCAAGTTGGTTTTTGTGGACTGCATTATACCCCATATAATGGGTATATATATATATATATATATATATATAATGGGAAATATATATATATATATATATATATAAAATGGGTATATATATTTATAATAGGAAAAGTAATGTGTATGAGGTAAGATATAAATATGACTTCCTTCAACTCTAGACCATTGAAAGAAGTGAAGAGTGCAACTGAAGAGTGGAAATATGACACAGATGTATTTGATGAATTACTTTCAAAAAAATGTTCTTAGGGATAAATTTTTAGACAGTGTAAAAAATGTAAATTAATAGAAATTGCTTCATATAGGCAAGTATAAATACATGTTCGTAGAGAAAATGTGTTCAATGAAGAAGAATTAATGAAAATGAACAGAACGTAAAGGTAAAACCAACATGTTCAAGTCAGATTAATCAGGATCACTTCAATATATCCACATACGAAAAAATACAATACAAATTAGAATGAGTACAGTTAAAATAAAGAGCAAATGTGACCTAACACTAAAGAAGGGGTCTCGCTCAAAGATTCCATAATTTTAATCTTTATTCTTTCTGTTAACTTTTGTTGGTCAAAGAATTGTCTCCTTTAACTCCTCCCTGCGTCAGTTCTCCTGTGATATAAAACAGTAAAAGACAAGGCTTGTTCACCTATTCACTTGCTCACTGCTCTGCCCAGACAGATTGAAGTGTGTAGTTGCGTGTGTGTAACATCACAGGTGAAATTTTATCTCTGTTTGAGATCACTGCCAAAACTTACTGATTTTTCAATTGATACTTTCTTCTACAGGCCATAAGTGGAATGACAGCTAATACCATCATCTGCATCTCTTAATCTTTTTGTTTTCTTTCTTTTACACCATTCAACACTTTGCACCATTCTAAGCTTTACAGTCAGGTGAAGCTGGAAGTTAAAGTCCTTCAAAGATTGCCTGCTGCCTGCCTTGCCTGCGCCAGATATCTGGAGAATGGTTTTTTGTTGTTGTCACCACTGATGGTCAGGTCCCTCTGCAAGGATGTGGCCATTGCTAGGCAAGGCAGGGGACTTAACAAAAACAGCAGCCTCTGCTGTGAAAACAAATCACACATCCCCTTGCGAAAACAATCCCAGCAAGCCTCTCTCCCCAGGGGTGACTAATTTTATCCATAACCTTGGGGCTGTAAGATTCAGTTTTGCCTACTCTCCTGCTAAAGAAGCCTTGAGTAGGTTTTGCCTCTGGCTGTTGTTTGGTGCACAGAGTCGCTGGGGAGACATTTAGACAGCAGTTACTGTACAGCTCAAAGCTTACTGAAGTCAACAGAAATGCAAGCATTTCCTGAAGTGAGGTTTGGTTTTAGCTTGTTATACTGAGTATGTGACAACATTCAATCTTCTATTATTAAAGATTAAACTGCAAAATAATAGATTTTAAAATAATTATGTGGCTTAGCAATTTCTCATTGAGAATTAGTGTCACGCTATCACCAGTACTTACAAATTATTCAAAATTTCAAGACAGTTTGTGTTCTTCCCTAAGATGTGAAGTTGCATAATTTATCACAACAAAGATTTAAATGCGTTTAGAGATATAGATGTTTTCATAAGAACTCTTTAACAAGTAAATTTAATTCAACATATTATTTCAACAAATGCATTCTCTTCCTTTTTTAAAGACATAATTAGCAACACTGAAATGATTTTTCTTTGAAAAAAATCTATTTCAAAATAAATATTGATTTGGAGAAAGTGAAAGCTTTCATAACACAGGCTTAATTCTGAACATATCGTTCTTTCTGATTTTTCATTAAAATCGTCCCATCTTAAAATTTAGGACACTTTTGAGTTAAAACCATAAATAACTGATAATATTTAGAACTTTTATGTTATGCAAAGAAAAAAGTCATTCGTTCTGAGACAAGAATTAGATGACAAGTTGAAATTTTAGGCTTGGTCCAAGGTGGGGAATAAGAACCTGTTTTTCAGTCTTACTCAGTTACAATGTTTGTAAATCTATGGGAGAAAACAAGAGAAAATGTGGGATACTGTAGATGGTCCAGTCATGCTGAAAGAAAAAGCTAAATACGCCATAGGTCTTCTAAAGTTATTTCCATGAAACATGATGGAGGTTTTTGCACAGGTAAAACGTGTGGTGGTATTGCTGACAGCAATAAAGCAGAGGAGAATGGGTTATTTTATCAGGAATATTTCTATGTAACAATATCTGTCTTCTTCCTCCTTTATGAACTCCCCATCAGCCAAAGGAATCAAACTAATGAGTCTATGCTAAGAAGTTATTGAGAAGGCAGTATAACATATTATCCTCCGTAATTTTTGCTGATGCAGTGTTTCTCCTGAAAAGTCTTTGCGGAGTCCAATTTACCAATGTGCTATATTTAAAAAAAAAAATCAAAAAACTTTAATTACATTATGAAGTAGCATGGGAACTGCAAAATACCATTTTTCTAGATTTATGAAAAGAAATTAACTGGCCCAGGTTACATGTATAAAATGAGAAGGGAAATGGCATTGTTTCAGGCTTTCTGCCCAACGCGGTTCATAATTTCTTAAACATTAATGTACTTGGAAAGGCAGAGATAGTTGAACTTCAACTTGTCCAAGTGAATTTCTTATAATAGCAATAACAGATTTAGTATGTACTGGATGACTTCTTGAGGTTTCCTAATCCTGATTAAAGCCTAAGTGCTTATAGGAAATGAATTTATTATTCAGCCATGCTGACTTTCAGTCTCAGCCTATAATTTCTGAACAACTGGCCTATTTCATGTGGGAAGATGTTACTCTCAAATGTGTTAAGTTCCTGAAATGTTGTGAAAATTCACAGCTGAGTGAAGGAGAGAAATGCAAATTAGTGCCAGAGTGCAGGTAAAACTTAGGCATCAACTATAGTCAAGAACTTTTGCAGTGGCTGAGCTGGAAGGGGGACCCAGACCACCAAATGGTGGCCAGGGATCAGGAAGGAAAGACCTGGAGAGTGCTTATGGAGTCAAGGTGTTTGACAGGGGCTGCAGGGTGAGCAGTTACTAGTTTCCAGGAGCAGCACACAGAGATCAGGACCAGAGTAAAAATGAGGCCAGAGAAATACTGAAAAGGCCCTTCAAAGCAGGCAAGTATCTCAAGGTCCGAAGAGGAGGAGCTGTGTCTCCAAGGCAGAGGCTGAAATTGTCCCTGGAGGGAAAAGTCACTGGAAAAAAGATGGATTGTGTGGGATATTCAGTGGGCACCAGTGTGTTTTGAAGCATCACGCTCAGGGCTTCTCAGAAGGAGTATATGAACCTGAATACTCCAAAACAAGGGAGGCACTATTGGAAAGATAATGAATGAAAACAGTCCAGTAAAAATGACTGACAGGGATAGGTACGAAATCAGGAATGAATTAGGTTATTACAATTTGCTATCTGGTGCCAGTGGTTCTGTCCTTACACATGTGTCAAGACCTGCCAAACCTTGCAATCAGATGGCAGAGCTTTGATGTTTATTTGATATGTTGACACTGTTAATGTTTTCTTTTACTTTGTTGTATTATTCCCCCAAATTCTTCAGAGAAAAAACAAATAACAAGCTTGACTTTTCAGTCAAAAAATATTTTGTATTTCAGTGCTTAATTTAGATGAAATTTTAAAAATGCATTTTTTTTTCAAACTTCCCTCAAAAAACAGTGTGCTTCAAATGACCAAAAGCGAGGTTTTGGTTTGCTTAGCATGCTTCAAAAAAATTGGGGGAAAATTTATTTTGTTTCATATGAAAACATTTTTTCTAATTAATTTGATCTGCAGGCACACTATTTAAATATTGGTTTGTTCAGTGCTAGAGGAAAACTGATCACAGGGCAGTTCATCCACCAAACACATTAACATCTTAAATGCAGAGAGGCTTATGGATCATTATGGTCTTTTTCCCTAACCTTTGTGACACAGACCTGCCTCCTGAGCGTTAGGGCTGGGTCTGGGGATGCCAGTGCTGCTGCCTGGGAAGGAGTCTGGCTCCCTGCTGAGCTGCCATAGTGGCAGAGCAGAATGACCTCCAAATGAGCACAATTTAATACTTGTTTCTCTATTTCAAACCCAAAGTATAAAAATTTCTGTACATTCAAATGTTTATTCATAACTGTTGGTTTAGTTAAAAGAGATTTCTTCTCCACCAAAACTATTTCGCTTATTGTACCATTGTAGTTAAAAGAACATGAGCACTAAGATTAGGCCTGAGGTGTATGTGCTCTCTTAGCCTGGTAGGTCCATCAAGACATAGGCATACGGGCCCACCTCTCTGCTTTCAACCTCATTTCGTTTGCAATCTGTACAGCGTTTCACCTGTGGCTTAAGTTTGGGCTAGACTAGCCCTAAAGGAACAAAAACATTTCACTTTGTCCCTGTTATGAAGCATAGCAGTACGGTCCCACTCTCAGCTTTAAGAGGTTATTGAGTATTGGAGAGGCCATCAGACACCTCAGATAATCAGGCCACAGCGGCATTTCAATGCAAGCAGCAGTGATGTCTTTGCCTGTGACGAGAACAAGAATGAACGAGTGCATTATGTGACTCATTTTGAACAGTCGCTCTAAGGGAAACATGAAAAGCAATCAACAAAATATCAGGCATTCTACTCGAGCTTTACAGGTGTTTTTTTTGTTTTTGTTTTCTTTTTTCTTCAATCATAATAAATATATTACATGAATATTGTGTGTTCTGCCTTGAAACATTTCAGTAAAAATGTACCTCACATACAATAATACCTGTATCTGTACTGAAAAACCCCATGGATCCGAAGTATGAAGCCAAAGCACAGAGAGAAAAGGCACTGCGTAAAGTGTAAAGTTGAAAATCAGCCTGTTTGAGACTGAGAGAACTCAAACCTACCAGAACTCCTATCTGCCTACCCCTACATGTGAACCCTAAGCACTTGTTCCTCTCCCCCTCTCTCCTACTGATCTCATGTATCTCTTGTCACTTGATGCAATAAAACCATTTAACGTTGCCTTTCATCTCCTGGCTAGAGCATTCCCCAGGGAAGGGGCTGGATTGATGACAGATGCCCTCTGACCACTAGAGCACAGGACTGTGAGGTTTCCCCCCTGTGACCACTCACTCTTCCCAGGACCAGTGCAGAGCCCTGCACATGTGTTCAGGCTTTACACCAGAAAGCCTAAAAAAATGACAGGTTTAATTGCTTAACTTATAGATGCCTGTGTTTGTTATTGACTCTAGGCATAGCTGCCTGAAAAAAGTCACAACAGTTAACATTAATAGATGCTTGCAGCATGTAGTGAAACCACAAAGTTTATTGCAATAAAATAAAAACTGTAAAAGCCTTATTCCCCTTTGCAAGCAGACCTGGAAGGTTAGTGAATATTTATAACTAAGAAGCGAATATTCTTCTTGTCACCCTTCACATCTTCTGTTTACAAGGAATGATTGCTTAGGAGATTCTTCAATTGACTTAAACATTTCAGCCAACAAAAGCACCTTGTACATTATAGTTTTCTCTAGGCTTCACATATATGAAGAGTAGTGGTGGCTGCTACAATTCAGGAAAAAGATTATAGAAACTAAAGCCTGCCAATAATATACTAATGTTGTTCATAATCTTTTATTTTGTAATTAATATTAATATGCAAGCTCCTGGATACAGTATAGAGATTTCTAAACTTTTGGTTTTATATAATTTTGCATATTTTTAAGATTTTCCAAATCTCATGACACCTTTTGCTTTTCACTTTCGAATAATATATTATTCGAGAAATGGCTTTGCATTTTCCATAGTTGTGTGTGATTTAAGCCTGATGGACATTCTGAGATAGCTTTCCACTATACCTCTATTAAATGGCCTATTGATCCCTGCAGTTGTAAATATCCATAGCATGCTCATTTAGCAGGAATGTAGTTTAGCTAGAAAAATTAAAATGGTATAAATGATCCATCTGGAAATTACTGTCTTCTTGCCAGAACACCATTTGGGATCTGTTTTATACAGCCTGGCCCAAGTCACTGACACTATAAAAAAAGTCTAGGGACTGTATTCATTTTATATATTATGCCACCATATTAGTCACAGTGTCATTCATCTACAAACACATAATTGGGAGCCATGAAATGTAGCTGTATCATGGACCAGCTGGGTGGCTGAGAAATCTTTCTACAGAGTGAGAACAGCTATAATCCAGCATTCAAGGCAGCCTGCCTGACTCCAATCAAGGACTCACACCTGGGTTTTCCGAACCTCAGATGTGCCAGCTGCCCCTGATGTCTGTCTGTTCTTGTGCAGAAATGTTTGTATACGTTTAATGCATATAAAATGTCTGCAGGATCCTACAATAAGGGGCACTGAGAGACATAGTCTGGCACTGCTGCAACATATGTGCTGTTATGAGTATCTGTGAAGTCTAATTCTGCTTTTTCCTTCAGTCAGGTCTTGATTTTGTTGCAATTTATTGTGACGTTCATGAAAATTTAGACCCAACCCCAGTGTACCTTTTTGATTAACTTTGAAATGTTTAATTAATGAAAGCTGAATGATTTGCTGCATGAGAGTCAGCTGCAAAGCCAAGCCAGTTTGCTGGGCTACTTTACAAAGGCTTGATCTCTAACTAGAAATTCGGGAGCTCCCAGTGAATCATTCATGAAGCTTTCTAAACAGTTTCTCACATCTGCTCAGAAACTGCCTGAAATAAGAAGGTGCTCCCATTAACATAACAAGCCCATCATGAAAGATGAAGTTTTTTGTTAAGATTCTGTGTTGATGGAAGAAAAGGCATTTTTGGAATAGTGCTGACCCTGCTTTCCAAACCTCACCCTGGCAGCACAACTGGCTGGAGGCAATCTTTCTTCTGAGTGGGATGAGAGAGCTTCCATGGGGCAGCAATTTCAAGGGGTATTGGGAGGTATTCCTTCCAAGTGACATTAAAGATTCATCAGAAACAGTGTAGGTGAAGTGTGGGTTATAGGGAAAAGGATTCAGGGACAGGTTCAAGGAGCCAGTGGTCACATGCAGAGGCCCGTAAGCTGGAGCCATAACCTTTTTGCAACCATTGTGCAGTCTTCACACTGAATGCAACAGTTGATAGGTGGGTGATTCCTGTTTGCCAGTGACCACCAGGTAAGTCTTATGAGGCCCATGTGTTAAGTGTGCAAACAGCTTTCCGTGAGAGCTGGGGAAGAAAAATATTATCCTCCAGTGAGCTCTTGCTCACTGACTCTGTCTCAGTCCAAAAGCCAGGAATATGCAAGGGGGGTGTGAATTAAGCAATAGATGTCTCCTGTACATGAAGGTGGAACTAACTAGCCAAAATTTTTGCAAAGCAATAGAGACAGAAAAAGAACTGGAGTGAGTTTTGAAGGTTGCTAAGGCAGTACAGTCCTCACTTTGTGATTAGACACACACAGGTTTGGGCTATCTCATGAGCTATAATAATGTTTTGCAGTGCAATCAAGCAAAGGAAAAAAACAGTGCACTCCCAGTTACCTACAGGAACTCTTCACGCTCATTCTATTTTAACACAGCAGGTTGCTGCTTCACTGTTTCATTATATTCTCTTGACAAACAAAAACTATGAGATGTGTTTGAGAAGGAAAGTTTATGTGATGAAAATACTGTTGGTTTTGGGTTGTTTTTTTTTTCAAAGACAAAATTGAAACCAAACCTAGAAACATTTTGCAAGTTTTAGGTAGTACTACAAAAGGTACTGCAGAATTACAGTAACTTCTCTTCCCAGGTACTTTTCTTCCTCCTTTTTCGTGTAGGATACATAGCTGTAAGGCATCTATAACTAAAGAAGGTAAATCTTTTTGGTATACTCTGAAGAGATCAAAGTTATAAAGTTTCAGTACTTTGCAAAGATATTATGCCCATGAGACTAAATAATCTTAAAGAAATTTCTTTGCAAAAACAGGCATAGTTAATCTCTGCTCAGGATAGTTCAGAGTCCATAGAAATATCAAGACACCTTAATCTTGACAAAACATATAAATCCTTTTGCGCAAGCTCAGGAACATGTTTTATGGTGAAACCTGTGTGTGTAGCTTTAACGCAGAGAAGGAAATTAAGCTAGCTAGTAGACTGAAAAGTGTTGGGGAGGACTGGAGTCAATGACAAAAAGATGTCCTCTCTTGCTTGAATGTAGAGAAAGAGAGGATCAAGACACTGGCAGGAAGCGGGCAAGTATTTGGGCTATGATTATTAACTCAATCATTACAAAATATTTTCATCATTTTTGACAGGATGAAACCTCTCCTTTCCCATAGAGTGAGCTACTGTAGTTCGTTGGGTTAGGTTTTGAATATGAACTTGCCCAGCAAGAGACTGTCTCATGTCCCTGAAGTGAGTGGCAAAACTCCAGAGACTGTCTCATGTCCCTGAAGTGAGTGGCAAACCTCCAGACATTTACTTGAAAAGGAGCAAAAGTAAAGCCAGAAAAAAAAAAAAAAAACACCTTTAATGTGAAATTTAGTTCCAATAAGATATTTCTATAATATTTAAGTGTGAATCACCTGCTTTGAATTAACAATTCTGTTTATTTTGATTAGATATACATTCATTCAATATCCCTAAATTGTCATATTATATGTTATGGAACATGTTCTTGAAATTCGACTACCATATGAATTACAAGTACAAACTTAACTACTTTGGGTTTATTTCAAATTTCCTGAAAACAGGGGTATTCACAATACTTCCTTTTTTTAAAAAATACGGAGAAAAAGTCATGAGTGAAAGCACAAAACTGATGTTTGCTATATATTGAGGAACATGATCTAGTCATTCATCATGCTTTTATTTGCTTTTCAGTTCATTTCCTCTTCCTGACCCTATTTGTAAAATTAACAGCATGGTTTTTGCTAGGCATCCAAATTGTCCAGGTGAGAACATTCCAATGAAAAGAAGCAAAGTGCACATTTATCTTTGTGCAAGGAAATAATACCAAATGTAAAATCTAATTGGAACCATTACAGCCTGTAGTTAGCAAGAGATGAAAAATGTTAAGGGGGTGAAATAATATTTTATAAAAAATTAATAAAACCTGTAAATGTCCATACACATTGAGAGTCACAAAGATTATCTGTAAAAATTGTAAAATTTTCTTTGTTAAATTTATTTAATATGCTTTAAATCTAATTCAAACCAATGGAGGTATTGTTGTTTCTTAGTTGATGCATGCCATGCCAAATTGGGACTTCCAGCTGTTCTGCGTTTGAAGGATCTGGTTGAATCCCTTTCTGAAGTGAAATGCCTTACCCAAACACTCTTTTCTAGAAAGTGAAATTAAGTAAAAGTGCAGTATGATTGTCAAACGTCTTCTACCAAGTATTTATCTATGTAAAACAGAAATGAGAGGAGTTAGAATCCGATTTAAGATGCCAATTCAGCAATACAAATATTTAACTTTCATGCCCTTTGCTGCTGAAAAGACTGCAACGTGGAAATACTGTCCAAGGTTTATAATGCAAAGCATAGGTATGACCAGTATCTAACCAGGAAGCTGGTAGTGGGAAAATCTGGGGAGAGAAAAAAAAAAAAAAGCAAGCAGCAGCTCAGGGGTGGGTAGACCGAAGAGAGTGAGAAGGGAATTTTCTGTCTCCTTGGCTTTAAGTTTGGGTGCTCCCTGCCTGCATGTGGCACTCACATTCTATGTGTGCCTTGTTCCTCATGTTCATGAAGGCACCACAGAGCTCTGAGACCTGTATAGAAAAGTCTCAGACTACATTGTTGAAGAAGTCTCACTCAGCAGAAGAAAACTCAATGCTACCGACAGCAGCAAGAACTAAAGCCAAGTCTTTAGGGAAACAGAATCTGGCATTCAATCATTCAGACTTCTCCCTAGTGCATGGAGTGTTCAAGGGTTCCTGGGAGGAGGAACAGCACCAACAGGACTCCAAAACCAAAAGTGAAATTCTGGGATATACTGCTCCTCAGTGCATAAGAGCGCTCCTGACAGGTGAGAACAAGATGAGTTTCCTTTAGGAAAGACATACATTTGTAGGCAGACGAGCAAAGGAAGGATAAAGCCCTGTTACCTTTTTCACTCTCTCCTTGCAAGGAGTGCTTTAGGTATCTTAGTTTATGTCTCTGGATGTGAGTGTGGATCGCCACATGCATGAATCCTGTTGCAGAGGTGTGGGGTAAGAGCTGAGTTTCTCTGTGCTGCCAAGTCTAAGGATGTCCTTCCTATTGCAGTGGTGAGATGCTGCCCTGGGAAAGGCTCCTGCCTCCTGGACATAGCATCCCCTGGCTGTGTGTACTTGGGGAGGAGATGGATGCCTATGCCACTTGGCAAATGGTGCCTGGCATAAATGATGAATGGCTGTGGGTGGGTTTTCTCGTCCTTTTAATTTGGTTTTAAATATTTAATATTTACTCGGAAGAAACCAGTTTTAAGGATGTTCTTCAGCAGATCATCTATGCTTTAATTCAAGACCAGGAGTGATTTCTGTGTAACTCTCATGACTGATCCCACATATAAGCATTTCCTCTGTGGCAAGGAAGAAGCATTTTAATGGGTGCATGGTCACAGGGATGTGTTACATGTCAAGTCAATTTATTTTGGGAGCCAATAGATTAAAAGGAAGCATGATTCTGTTTCACAGTTTGTTCCTTCTTTATGAAACTTTGCTTTAAAATTATTAGGCAAAGGAGACCAGATGTCTTGGCTTTACCAAGGCAACCGTTTTTTTGAGACCCTATTTTAGTGTTTCAACAATTTTTACTGCAATGCTAAATTTTTTTTTCTATTTTTTTTTTTCTGCTATTAAGCAACTCCCACCCTGAAGTACCATCTGTTGAGAAATGTTGAATGTCTTTTCCATTTCTCAGTACTTAAATGTATTTCTACAAAGGAAAAGAAGTCATGATGTGTATATGTCTGCATGTGAGAATGTATGTGGAAAACTGCATGAGAGAAAGGAGATATGCTGTGGTATGCCCGTAGGAAGTAATTAATGGTAAATGCTCCATGACAAACTCTAGCCTTGACTGGAGCAGTCTGAAGCGTAAAATATATTAACGCAGAATAATTTATTTGACATCTGATTGATTTTTGTATCACTTTACAAATAGCACTGAACTATTTATATAACCAGTTTAAGAGACTCTGAACTACTTTGAAAGACAGGGAAAATATTGGAAAGTACATTATTGGTAAATATTATTCAGTCTGTCTACCAATTATATTTCTGAATGCATTACTGGTACTAACTAACGAATACAATCAATAACTGAAATTTCAGGACAGGAAGATGACTCTTTCTCAGCTAAGGCATGATTTAATATATTTTTCTTTGAGAGTTTTTTCCATGTTTTCTCACTTCTTCAAAACTTCAAAGTTCTTAAATTTAATCTCTGCATTATTACTTGCCAATATTTGTGATATCCCAAATGTTCAAAATAAATTGCAAAATATTTTTTTTCTAAATTTCAGCAGCCCCAGACTAGTAATAACAGCACATCTATCCATCTGGCCCAGTAAGGAACTTAAAGATGTACTGTATTGTGCAGAGATAATATACGATTAATTCTAGAGTATGTGGGTCTGTTCACACAAAGAATCAGTGAAGAGAGATCAAGATTATCACTACTATCAATTTTTTTCATGGCACTTGGCAAGTCCTTTAGTTCAACATTTTCAGTTTTATGCTTAAACATGTAAATTCAGAGCATTAAAATAAATTTAAAAAAACTTACTGAGCACACATAACCTTTGCTGAATTCTCAGAAATTGCCATTTGCTTATCTTCTTTGATTCTGCTGCTTAAATTAATCTGTTCCATGTATAATGAAGTCCAAAAATATTGCCTCAATACTTTTACCACTGCTTTTCTGTATAAGTGTATCTCTGCATCAGCACACTGGATCTTTCTGGTTTTAGTCAATTTGTCTTCTAGCTAATATTAATAGTTAACAAACCCAAACATTTTTGACATATATATACACACAAATGTGTCTGTGCCAATAATGTTTTTACAAGAAATGATAAATAATCAGATGCAGCTTTGATGATGGTTTCCCAAATGAAAAACAACAATCTAAGTATGAATTTTGTATAGAAATTAGGAAGGAAATATCCATCCAGTGCAAGTGTTGATGTACTTAAGAGTAACAGCTTGATAACTTAGCCAGGAAAGTTTTCCACCATAGGTTAGCTAGTGTTTTTATGTGAGATCACAGTAGACACCTGACATTTTATTCTGAATAATGTCCTTACAATGACAAATATCAAATGAATTAATATTAGAACATAAAATAAAGTGAACACTTTTTCATATGAAGTGGAAAGCCTCCATTTCCTCGGTTTTCCTGTAGTATGATAGGATTCCTGCTGATTTCTTTCAGTTTATAATACAGCTCTAACTAGTGGTTAGAAAAAAGCTCTAAAGGGGTAAAGGTTATTGTTACAGGTGCCAATTGAGCTGTTTTAATGTTGTGGTTTTTTACAATGCATTTTTGAAACACACAGAGGCAATTTCCTCATTCCCTGATAAGTGAGACTGCTGGGAAGCAGCTGGTTTTGATTAAGTGCAGGTGTGGGTTTGTACATATTACCTTTGAATCCTTTCTATACTAACCTGTGGAGTGGAAACATTCTATTACTAGAGAAATTTGAAATGTCTTTGATAACATTTCTGAAAATTGCAGTTGAATTTACTATCTTCCTTACTAAGTGAAAACTGTAACGTTTTAATCGAGGCTTAAGTTCGATTTCTTTCTGTGCCATTTACTCTCCACTAATGTGAGGCTAGATGGACTTTGTAGTTCCTTTGGGATGTAATTAATCCCCAGCTTCATTGCTTGGGAAGAGCCGGACGCTGCTTGCCTCTCGCACCGCACCAGCTGCAGGGAGGGAGATACCTGCATGGATCTGAACCCAATTGCCAAAGCCTAAAAAAGACTGTGAGGTGAAAGGGCTGCTGCGGGGAGGAAGGGACATCACAAATGTCAGAGACAATAGGCTTCCCAGTCCACTGCAGCCCCCTCTAAACAAATGCTATACTCAAAATCAAATACACAGTGGTTCCTCCATCACACCTCCCACTGCTCACCCAAATCTGAAATCAAACACAAACTAACTCAAAGTGTGTTTTGCTATCCCCAAATAACACATTTATTTACCAGCTGCTAACCTTGAAAAAGGTGAAGGTCAAAGACTGGTAGAGTTCTCTTTCCAAAACAGCTTATCTGTCTTTTCCCTTTAGCAGTCTTCAGTGGGATATTTTGTTTTCAGCGAGTGGCTGTTCACTTCAATGGGTAAAAGAAAAGTTCGTTTCTCAAAACAGGATCCTTAATATCATGCATCAGGATCAGTTCATCTTGAAATGCATGAATGCAATCTGTATAATATTTATTGTAACCTTACTCACAAATCATTATTATTTTTTTTTCCTTTCAAAAGAATCCAGAGGGTCTGGGGGTTGTTTTTTTGGTTGGTTTTGTGGTTTTAGGACTGAACTGTTTCATTATCCCTAATTACATGATGAGCTACTCAAAAAATAAAAGGCACATTGAAAAATAGCTTGAAAAGAACAAAAATAGCCCTACAGTTAATTATGTTAAAAATACCAAACACTTGTCAGCATCTCATTAACATCTTAATGAGGGGAAATAACCCTCATCTGTCTTTAAAAAAATAAATGTTGCTTTCAAAAAAAGTTCCAACTTAGTTTGTAAATTTTGCACCCTGAAATACATGGATTATTTCTCCTCATTAAAATCCTACTAGCAGGGTATCTAAGAGTTGGAAAGTGTGAAGATAACAGTGAGGCTTCTACTCTAGCTGTTATTCTGCTTGTGTGCTGGAGGAAGATTAATTAGACTGCAAGACCTTATATTAATAGGACTCATTAGAGCAATAGATCTGTAAAGGGAGGGAATGGAGCCTGGACAGCTATGATTTGTGGGGTGATTTGTCCCAAATGACGTATAAATTGTTCCCAGCCTGCATTTATTTTCTCAGTATAATCTCTTCTTTTTGCTGTGATGAGGTTATGCCCTGGACCAGGCAGGTAAGAAGGATGAGTCCCAGACCAGATCTGTCCTTTGATTGTGGAGGGTCAGTAAGCCATGCTCTTGGCAGTGCTGATAAAAAAATGCTTCTTCTGGGCTCCTGCAGGAACTGACAGCAGGAGAACAGCAATGTAGCTGCACTGGTCTAGGAAATGGCAATACCTGCACTGAGGATGTAACAAGATCATAAAATGTCTTTACTCAGATACTGAAGTGCTGGCATTAGTCTTTTATTTCATACTCCTTCAAAAGTTAACATTCCTCCTAATTCTTAAAATAGTATTTAAAAACTACAATTCCTCCACAATGCTGTCAATGATATTTAGCTAAAAAAAAGCATTTGGAAGTTCAGCTGGGTAAAGTAGAAAAAAGTTCAATTTAAAAAAGTTTAATATTGATGAGTGCTGATTTGCATCAATTATCTATGATGTTAGTTCAGACTCCATTTTCTTCTGTGTCTTTGTATCTGAGTTTGTTCAGCCTCCTCATCCACCTAGTGGGAGCAATTAAGGACTATAAAAGAGTACATGGGATTTAATCATTGTCATGAAATTTCAAAGTATTGAAAGATTCTATCACTGAACAACTCTTTAAGAGTGGATGTGAGGAGAAAGGACACAGGTTATTTATGTCCCTAGAAAGGTTAGGTATGATATTGCTCCTTCTTCATGCCACCAAAAATAATACTACTGGTCAATACAATATTCCAGACTGTTTCTTTTTCAAGTTCACTGGGGAATCCAAGGATTTTGTAGGATTTTGACTACAACTTTTATATAAATGCTGTTTAATCTGGAAGGACTTACGACAAGCTTTTAAAATGTATTGCTAATTCTTTTTTCATCACGTGCTGATAATATGCAGTGTACTTTGAGACATCTGCAAGCCTTTGGTCATCACAAGTTTTGTGCCCTACCTACACAGAAAGGTAAATTTTGTACATAAAAAATAACTTCCATGTTGACCATTATGTGCTCACAATAGCTAATTAACACTTCTAAATTTTCTTGTGTCTCAAGTAGAAAATTTACTAGAATAACGTAAATCTTTCACCAATATAATCTAAGAAACAGGTTTCCTTGAGTTTCAATCTGTAGTCGCACCCCCCCTAATTTGGATTAAAAAAAAAAATCTTACTTCCAGAGCATATTGATTTATGAACACTTAAGAGGGAAAAATGTTTCTTCTGAACTGTAATGTTTGTTCCTTTAGGAAGTTAAAATCTAAGCATATCACTAAGCAAGACCGTTAGAGAGAAACTGCACTTCACTATAGACCTTAGCTATGCCTTTGGATACCAGTAGACTTTCCTAGGAGTTTAATGCTCTAACTACACAAATTCATCTGAAAACCCCTTCATCAACACTTTTCTGTTTCACTTCTTGAAAAGTATGCTATCCTGCTGCAAACATGTGACCTGTTACATCTTATTTGACTGCAGTATTACAAGTTAGACATCATAGTAGCTGAGTCTACAGATGTTTTTTGATAAAGCTAGTATGGCATTGCCTCTAATTTATCAATTCACACTTAATAAGTTATCATTTCCCGTGTACAGGAAAAAAACCAACAGGTGATGATTTTTTTTATTTTATTTTACTAAAGTAAAATTAGAATAAAACTGATGGAGAAAAATTAATGTATAAACAAAATGTTAATTATGTTCAGGCCTACATGATAGAGTCTTTTGCTTAGTATGATCTTACAGTCCTTGAAGTTTTATGCCTAGGTAACTCAGGATGGTTTTTAGATTTTTTTTTTCATAGGCTGCAGACAGCTTATCTATACAAAGCATTCCTCCATTTAAAAGAAGAACCAGATCCCTCACAGTTTTTTTTTTTCTAGTATATTCTAAAGTGACACAGAAAAAACAATGTACACCTACTGATTCCAAAACAGTACAACTTCAAACTGTGAGATGCTGTGACTGGAGTAGTTGGCTAGGTGTTCTGTTAGGATCAGGCAGCTGTTCTGTGACATGCTGATGGAGCAAGCAGAGAGGTATACCCTGCTGGACAGTTACCATAACTATTAACTACCAAATGAAAATAAGCTTCAAACCTATTTGTAGGAAGGTCTCTGCAGCCCAGAGGAATATCTGCTGATGATCCATATGTTATTACCCTATGAACTCCTAAAAAATACAGTGACATTTTTTAAAAGGTTTGAGTTTGTGATATATTAAGTCTGCAACCTGTAGCTTTGCCTTTTTCAGAGAGATTTTGGAGGCTCATATTCAAAATGGTTCATTTTACAGATAATGGAGACAACTGTGACTGTATATATACTTCTAGCCACTAAAAATCAGCAGTTAATGCATCACTGTGTGCAAGGTGTCACTATTATTCTCAGTATTACACAATTGAATATGGTATCTACTGGCTTTTTACTTTCGACCATTGCAGCCATAAAGAGATCATTCTTTTCATATAAAAACCAGTATAAAAATACATTATGAATAATACTTGCCAACTAGCATCCAATAACTAACACATTGCTCTGTTTATGTATCTTTACAAAGACTTTCCCCCCAGCTTTTGCAGCACCCTACTGAGCTGACCATAACTACCAATTAGACAAGCAACAAACTAAGGTTTTATTACTTTAATTTTCCAGACAAATGACATGACAGTAAATTGTGGCACATGGAAATACTTTTTGAAGGATGCAAAGGGAGGCAGACTTTATATTTTGATGAAATGAGCTACCTAGATTTCCAGATGAAAGGCTTGTTTTATGCTCCAGCCTGTTGCTTGCTTTAACTGCTTATATATCTTTCCAGATTTTAAGTGATACAATGTACAGCTACAGTCAAACCCTAAGATGCACAAATTAATCTAGTAAAAATCATAATGGCTTTAAAATGCCAGTCACAGCCATTTATAACCTCCAGCAGCAAGTTTCCTGGCCTGTCAAACCTTTTGCTTTAAACTGAATGTCAAAACTTTATCTATACTTGTTCTTGAATGCACTGCAGGAGTGTAATGCATTCTTTATTTGCAAAAACTGTAGGAAATTTTCTGACTAAATACATAAACAGGCAAATTCTATCTTAATGGAAAACTTATTCTTTTAACTACTAGTTAACTACAAATGTGGTGTACACATTTGCTTTAGACTTTTTTAAATCAGTAATTAATGACTTCATCATGAAAAGCATTTATTGTTTCCATTTCAGGGAATTCAAATAAAGATAACTGATTTTAGAGAATGTTCAATATTACCCCAACCTTTTCAAAAGGACAAACAGTACCATATGGGAGCAAGGGGGCAGGATACGGGTTTAGGAACAATTGAAGCCAGAGGAAACTTAACTGTGAAATAAGGTACACAAACATTTCTGATTATTGGTATTAATGACTGTTTATCTTGCAAACTCTGTATTGCCAAGAAGTAGATGTCATTTTCATCGGTAATCTAGATGTAAAACTTGTTTACTGGAGGAAAAAAAAGAAAAAAAAAACCACAGCACAAGAGTGTAAGGAACCTGATTAGGAGACGTGTCATGCCCTGGATATTTTTATAAAGCAATCATCCAGTTTTCCTTTACAGATATCAACAATTTCTCAGCGAGCTTAGTTACAGCCCTTCCTTTTCCACTGTACACCCCTAATCCAACAGGAAATTTGTTTTCCTTTACTTGCTGATTTAACTAGTCTTCGGATTGACTCAAATCATTACAGCTCGTTGGGCTCTTGAAATTGCTTTGGGTAGCTGGCACTTTGGATTTGCTTCCTCTAGAGAGAAGGGAAAGGCAATTCCAGTTTATTAATCAAATTCACTGAGTTAATTTTAAATTCTGGGAAAGCTTTAAATGTGAACAGTAAGTTTTATCTTTATCAAGCAAAGGGATATATTCTGGTTTACAAACTGGAAAACATATATACAGAAAAGCAGCATTTAAGAAAAAGAGAAAGAAAAAAAAAAAAGCAAGAAAACAAAATCTCAAAATCTACCTGAAATCAGTCCATTTCTCCAACTAGTGTTCAGGGTTTTGCTGAGGTCTTTCTCAGCAAAGTACTTAAGGAACCAACCAAAAATATTCTGACTTTGCAGCAGTTGGTGTTAAGATTTTATAATGTATGGGCCACTATGAATTTTTCAGCAGATAAGCAGCTTTTTAAAGCAAACTAAAGAGGGCTATGTTTTTCATTACTTTCGTAGACTCTTTAGGAATAGTTAATGCAAATTATTCACTAATGTGTTGTCCTTTAAAGTGGACTCCTGCCCTGGGGTTTAAGTTCCTTATTTAAAAACCAGGTTTTCTTGTAGCTACTGAACTGCAGTCAGTTCTTAATGTTTTAAAACTTTTCTTTTGTGCATGGTTCAAGTTTTTTTATTGTTGGTTTGGGTTGCTTTTATATATATATATATATATATATAGATATAGATATAGATATAGATATCAGTTTAGGGCCACTTGAGTTTCACTGCTGCCTGGTTTGGGTTTAACATTCTAAGAATCACCTGAAAGTAAGTATTCTCTGAGGATCTTTGAAGCACTGACCCTGTTACACATTTTTACCTTTTTTCTTTTCAAAAGTCAGTCAAATTTCAGCTCTTTATTTAACATTATGGATAATTTTTTCAAACCATAGTCCATACAGTCCATATTTTTAAAAAAGTTTTAAAGTTTGGGGGAGTGGGGTGGAGTGTTAGGGCTTTATTGTCTTTTTTTTTTTTTTTTTTTGTCTTTTTTTTTTTTTAATGTGTTCACTTGTAGAAGACCACAGAGAACTCATTCCTATATGCTACTAGTTTTAGGATATCCCAAGTGACAGGCTTAACTGTAATGGCTGTCCAAACAAAGGCTTCATTCTTACCCCTTGTATTGAAGGTAGTAATTTTCCACCAGGAGAGAGCAATGGTAGAAACACATTTTACACATTTTTTTTCTCTCTTCTTGATTCATCCAATGATTCAAAACTTTGTCCTGCTCCTTCTCCAACAGCTGAAACAAGATAATGTTGAAACAGAAGATAAACCTAAACTGCAGATCGCAGTTACATGGCTGTTTTTTAATCTGTAAAATGTCAGAGACCACTGAGTATACTGAACTCTTTAAGCACAAAGAGAAGGAATAACACCCTGATGTTTCAAGCAGAAATCACCACTTACAAAGATATACCTGGAGGTAGAGATAGAAATTGGAAAACAAGACATGTTTATGCACAGAGAACATGAGAAAAGGCTTCTGTTCCTGAAAGTCTAATTTTCAAAGTTCATGTAGCAGAAGCTATGACTGTATTTATGTATTTTGCTTTGTCTAGGTCCTTAATTTCTCATGACTTCAGCACTAAATTATGGAAGATATCTTCCATAAAATCAAGAAATGTAGATGTGATACAGAAAAGAATGGATTTAACAAGTGGCTGAGATGTGATAAAGTAACAAGTCACTGAGCTCACTTATTACTGTTCTATATCAGAAAATGAGAAATCTTTGTACTACCCTAATTAGATAAGACTGCAGTGGGTGGATCTTATAAGACTGTCATGCTATTGTACTGTCAGTGGAATATTTTGCTTTCACTGCTGATTTATCTCAGATACAGTGTCTAAAAGACTGGTTTTGCCACATGGATGCCAAAATCTGAGCTTTAAGTTTCTGCGCTGTGAATTTTGTCGTAAAATAATGCTTCAGTAAAAGCAAACACTTAGGCTCCAAAGACCATCTTCAAACACTATCATGATACTATAATAATTTTTGCCTGTTTCAGAGGTGGATTTTTCTCTATTGAGTTTTTGGAAAATGTGTCCTAGACATTACATCGATCCACATCTCCTTTGCAATGACACATTCATTCCTGAAATGATTTGTAAAGATAGACAGCATTGAATATATTAGTTGGTCATCCTCTGTCTGCATTTTTTTGCCTGATTCCAAATGCAGATGCTTCAAATTTCCAGGCAATTAGTCTGCATGGATGGCCTGCCTTGAGCCATCAAGGAGCTTGGGGTGAGGCAAACTATAAATCTAAATATACCAGTAATAAGACAAACTCTGCCAGTCATATATGTTTTAATTTGGGTAAAATAAAATCACTGTTAGATCAACTGGAATATTGTCTAATTACTGACAGTGCTAATTTGATCAGGATATGCTAGGATTTAAACATATGCCTGGTGGATAAGAAATGTGATCATTTGGTATTTTTACACAAAACTTTCCTGATATCATATTTCTGTGCCATATTTCTTTATGTTTTACACACAATATGCAAGAAAAAATTGTATTAGAATTACACAATAATTGAGTTAGATACTTTATGAGGTTGAAAGTATCTGGATACAAAAAAAAAAGTGTGTGAATTTTTTCCATGTGCATATTAATGGGATTTTTAAATCAAAGATAAATTAGAAGCTGTATGATCCTAATTACAGGGCTACTACATCTAACTGAGTGCCTAAATTCAAACATCTTAAATTAATCAACCTTCATACGCTGCATATTTGAATGGGTTTTCTTAACATGACTATTTTTAAATGAAATTAATCAGCTGCCACATCACGTTGCTCAGGTTCAGTCTAGAGAACAAAAGCTGTTTAAAGGTAGAATGACATCTCCCAGACACTGAGGCATGTTAGTTGTTCAGTGGTTTGCTCTGTGGTGGTTTCTAACTACCCCAATTACTCCTATGCATGAACTGAAAAAGGCATCTGGAATCTATAGAATTACTAGCGCATCCAACAAGACAGCTCCTGCCTTAGAATACATGAATGGCTTGCAACCCATCACATCAGGTGCTACTGCTTTTCCTAATGTCCTCATGGATTATTTTCCATGTAGGAACCAAGTGAAGGAGAAAGACTGGCTGTGATTATTTTTCTTTTATTTTTTTCTTTTTTTTTCTTTTTTTGTTTTGTTTTCCCCAAAGTACAAAGAATTTAAGCATTTTTCCTGTAAAAAGGACACACTTAATTAGAATCTAATCTACATGCAGAATCTAATTATTTTTCCAAATAAATGAAGAACTGAGTTCAAATGATGAAAACTACATCCAACTAATATCAAATAGAGTTGAAACATTTTTAGTAATCAGAAGTGTCACCAAATATGTCCTGCTGTAACTTCAACTGGTAACAACATGGCTTTTCTAAAATATGCTCTTAATATAAATATCTTGAATACTGATGTATTATGCATACAGTATTTGTGATGAAAACAAAAATATATTTGCTATGTATTTGAAATTGAAATGTGTGTCTATGCAACAGGATTTTGCCGATTAAACTCAATCAGGGAGACAAATCTTCAGAGCTCTTCAGTTTATATACCGTAAAAATAGTGAAAAGAAGGACCTGCTCCCACCCCAGTAACTCACTGACAGCGATGTCACATCTGTTCTGTGAAGTTGGAGGGCATGTCTGAGGCTTGTGCCATCCATAATGGCTGTCCACACTGGAAATGCCTGTCCAGTCTTAGGATGCTGTCAAGCCCTGCTCACTGTGCTGGAGCACTGGCTTCTGCTCAGGGCTGTTCCAATACATCTATGCAGCCTCTGGCTCCTGGAACACCATATATACCACTTTTTGTAAGAGATTACATAGAAAGAAGTAAGTAGCATCTACTCACAACATTCTTGCAGTATAAAGAAATAGGATATTATTATTATTATTATTATTATTATTATCCCTCTTGCAAGTATAGTGCAGTAATTCAAAAAAGATATCCTTTGCTTATTGTCATTTATGCCTACAGGACTGAGATCTGGGAAAGAGCAGCTAGATCAGAAGTCTAGCTGTCTGTCCATTTAAGCCTATGGAGTTGTTACTACTGTCTCAAATGGAAAGAAGAAGGTTTCTCCTCCTTCATCCTATGAATATGATGAGAAAAATCCAAATTACTGCTAGTAACTCAATTGTGGAACTCTTCTAATTAATTAAAAATTACTATCTGCATGTAGACAACCAAGCTACAAGAATTCTTTAAGAGGGAAGACATTTCTATTTTTGTCTTGCACTAAAGTGTGGTTTTTCATTTACCTTTTCTCAAATACTGTATATCAGATCCTGGAATGGAAACTCAGCCCCTTCCATACATGTGGGCTCCCCAAGGATGCCAGGTGTCAATCCAGTTTAGGACATTAGTAAAGAAAGAAAAATAACCTGTTATTTCTTTTTCTGCTCTTCATTCTATCTGCTGAGACGAGATGCACACAAACTCTGTTTTTGTCTGCTTATAGTTGCCAACCCAGTAGCAGATATCTGGGTTGATAACAGAGTACTAGGCTACTTGAATCACTGATATAGCTGGAAAGGTGTTTCTTTTTTTCTCATGTTTAAAGACTGTGGCAATTCATCCTGGTTTTCCCAGATGCCAGTAACCCTTTCCTTCTTCACTTTTGGGAGCAGAACCGACAGTGCCAGCAGGCTGTTGCTGAAGATGCATCAGGGCTGATGAGCAAATTCAGACAGTCAAGATATGGACTGGAATATCTCCATAACACATAGCCTACAGTACTCCCATGGATCCAGTACCTGCCAGATACATTTAATTTTCTTTTTGAAATAATTTCTGGGAGCATTTCTTAATGGCACAGAGTACCTTCACTGTCATTCTATTAATAGGATTGTAAAGACCAATAATGAGAAATTTAGTTTTATTCTGTTTCCATGGTGGAAATGCTCAGTCACACTCCCTTAAGCAACAATTTGAGAAGCTGGGTTAAATATGGGATCTGTCATTATTCACATTACTGTAGTGGTAAGAGGGGCAACCTGATCAAAGGAGTAAGGAGAAAGGATATCAGGTAATGAAGAACCCATTGTAGAACATCAGCTGAGGAAGGTTCACTCCTATGAAGAAATGTTGTTTTCTTCTAATATTGGTCATTCAGAATTTGCATCTGTTGATAATTCAGACTGCCAGATGTTTCCTTTTGTATTGCATTTCCTTGGAGCTTTAAAATGTATAAAACCCTCAAAACTTTCTAAGTTCCTTTCATAGTCCTCAGTTAATCCTCCTGCAGTTCTTTGGATATATGACAAAGAAAAATGAGTATACCTCTAGTTCATGTTATGACCGAAAACCAAATAACATCACTAATTATAATCAATTACATTTAGTAGTTCCGATCTGCTAACCACCAAATGCTTAGCTAGCTAGTAACCGTTATGCATATCAAGAAAGCCTTATTTTTCAGTTTATAGCATAAAATCTCACAAAAGTAATCCTCAGGCTATTTATAGAACACCTGTTTCACAGTGAGATTTGTATTTGTGACTGTTTTCCTGTGGGAATTTGGCTGGGGAAGCTGACAGAAAGTACCAAGTGTCAGTAAAGAGGTGCTGGGAAGAAAACCAGGGAATTTGAAGGGACACACTGTGCAGAGGTGCTGGGCAAGGCAGTGCCCTGGCACAGCTGGTGTTGGCCCAGTACAAGGAGTTACATCAATGCTTACTTGCTCAGGGAAATACCTTAGCCCTGATTATCAACATGTATCTCTGCTGCAGTCAAAAACTGAAGTCAGTATTAACAATTTTTGTGTACATGAAGAGCAGAGAGAACACGCTACTGCAGAGGCAGATGTTTAAATTTACATTTCATTAAAAGGCTGGGAGATAGCAGGCCTATTAAAAGGTAGGCAATGTGCAAAAAGACTGGTATAAAATGCTCTGAATTACACTACCCTTTCCCAGCTAAACTGCATGAGTAAAGACTGCTGTCTGAGCTGCTTTCGGCCCAAAGCCCGGTTTGACCCCTACCAGGGCGCTACTGGATGAGCACGGCAAAGCACTACAGAAAGGAGACCTAGACAAGACTCTGAATGTGTGTTTTCCATCTGCTTTTGCTCCTGTAGCTTTTGCAGACTAGGGTTTTGTCCCTGAACTTGCGCTGATCACCAGTGCACGCAGCTGCCAGTACAGACAGGTTTAAGGCTGCTCTGAGCAGCTGCAAGCACATTTCCCTGGTAGGTCACCAGCAACCAGGGACTCCTGTCAGTGCTGTGGTAGCATTACACCTGGATTGATCATTTCTTGCCTGTGTAAGGGTGAAAATACCAACATAAAAATTGGTGAATATGCCTGCAGTTTGCTCTAGGGAAATAAGGAAGCTAAAGGCAGTGCATAACCCTGCTTGGCAGACCTTGGTAGGTGCAGCCCAAGTTGAAATGCTTATGTCAAGCGAATTGTTAAAGGGCCTGACTGTGAGTGACACCGGCAAGGGGAAGGACAAATAAGTTTGCTCATCTGTGTCCAAACTCATGGCAAGGCATATATGGGCTGCTGAAAACTCAACTATCTGAGACTGTCAGAAGAGCGTAGTGGTGTTATTCCTGGTGTTCTCAGAGCAGAAACTGATGCAAACTGGCAAGCACTGTGTTTGCCTGTAAGGGCTGATATCTCCAGAGATTTTAGTCAGCTTAAGTGAGCTCTTCTTCACATATTTGCATCACTGTCTTACATCTCACTTAGGGAGCATTGGGACACAAATTGAAGAGGTGGGTTTATTAATGATAGTTACCTCTAATGCTTCTGTAGGAAACTTGCACTAGCAGAACATGAAGAGTGAGACGTTGCTTTCAGAATATCAGACAATGCAGCCATTATTTGGCCTCTTGATGAAGGCAATTAATGTGTTTATAATTACAGGAACCAGAATAGATGTCTCCGGCAGTAACACTATGGTGCAGATGTGCTGTACAGTGGTCCTTACAGTCCTGACCCCGCACACTCTCCAGCCAAACACTGATTTCCTGTGAAGGCAAAACCTGCGTGTGCACTGTCCGCTGGCACATACTGGTTTCCTCTGAAAAAAAAGGCAGAAGGTGGAGGAAAGAAAGCAGTAGTGCTATCTGGGCTGGATGAGCAGAGGCATCTGGATGATGGGGTAAAGTACAGCAAAGCAAACCTACTCCAAAATGTAGTCAGAAACTTAGGTCACCTGTCAATTAGATGTGATGCACGTCTCAGTCTCTTCAGTAGAAAAGCAGGGAAGGCAGCACCTTGTAGTGACTGAAGTAAGAAAACTGAACTACAGAGATGCTGAGACACCTCATTCATCAATCAGTTGAGGTGGTGAAGATAAAGGTAACTGATTATAACAATTTTTGGGAAGCAGCTTCTACTGCTGTATTATCAGACCCTCCATTGCCTGCAAAATATTTTATAACAGTGACCAAAAACATTAAATAAAAAATCCTATCCTTAACCAGGTGAACTACTTTAAGGAGTTATTTACTGTTTTGTGGCTCTGAGGATCACCACATTGCCTGATACCTCTGAAGATAAAAATGGTGAGGAGTTAATACATGGTGACTGCACAGAGGATTTTTGGATCAAGCTGTTTGGAGCAGGTGGAGAGGATCGGGTGCAGACTTCTGTCAGAGGAAGAGTTACTGTATTTGTTGCAGTGCTGACCTACTACTGCAAAGCTCTATCTGCAGAGGGACTTGTTGTAGTCCAATGTCCTGTCTATGGTCCACACTCATATGTTCTCTTGGTTCACAAATGACATGCTACTTAACAGGTGCCATCCTAATTCAGTCAGTGTTGCTTGTCTACAGAAGAGATTTTTGTGGCTGAAATAGTGGTTACAGAGAGCCTGCACATCAGGTCACTCAAAAATTAATCAAGAATAACCCATTAAAATGCAAGACTCAGGTCTGCATTTCTCTTAGAAAATCTGAGAAGGCAGCTGCCCAAAATTCCCATACAGAACCTGGTGGAGTAAAAAAGTCCTTGAGCTGTCAAATAGGTACAGAATTCATCTCATAAGGTTGAAGGCAGGTTTTCATTTGTCATCTTTTTTTCTCATCAGTACTTTTATAGCAAATTATATGTAAAGAAAGTGAGAACTCAGCTCCTTACCTAGAAATCATAATGTATCTTGAACAGTGATGCTGTGAAAGGTAATGAGCATAGATGAGAAAACCAAGTTAAGAGACACGTCTCAGCCTAATATGACAATGTGTTTCAAGTTTTGTTGACTGTGACCAAATGCAGCCTTCCTGACTAGCTCAGATCTCATTGGCTGGCTGAATTTCACAAAACTTCACATTAGACAACTTCACGTGGAAACCCAGACTGATAGTTTAAGATGTAATTACAACCTTGCATATGCTTATGTGGATTTTGAAATGTATGAACAAATGCACTCTCAGATTTCATAGTATGGTGGTTAGAAGCGCCTTCAAGAAAAGAACAGCAAAGACATCCTGCAGTGGGAGGAGAAAATTTAAAGGCTCGCTTAGCATGACTCCAGTTTTACACTTGTTCAACCATAATGGCGATAATGAGGCTGCAGCAGTCAAATATTAGATTAATGAAAGGGATGACAAATAAAGTTATTTCCACATGCAAGTGAATAGTAAAACTTCAGTTCATCTTTTGCCTTCTGAAGAGAAAAGCAGGCCCACTCACCCAGTAAAATGGTCATGGTTTGCTCTGACTGCCATTTTGTCTCCAACTGTCAGACATTTCCAATGCCATTACTTGATACCTAACCACTTTGAGGATTCACATCGAGATCCAGTCCTGACCAACTTCAGTTACAGTTGGCCCAGGCTCCAGATTGTCTCGAACTCAAAGTAAATTGGTTACTATTCTTTGCCCAAACTGAAACAGTTTTCATAAATATTGCCTTTTGTGATTGACTTAGTTGTCATTGTTGAAATTGCTGTTATTTGAAATTAAATGCTTATTTATTCCCCTCATTCATGTATCATGAAATAACTCAATGTGGGTGCTCAGACTTTATCTAAAGTTGTTAGCCCAATGATATTTTGATATTCATAACGTTTAAAATTTACTTTTTCCTTATCATATAGGAGAAGTTTTCATTAGGGTGCACACAGAAATGTAGGCATATATTTCACACTGGAATAAAAAAAATCATTTTTTTAAAAATTGTGAATTCTTGTTAAAGATAGAATGCCACACATGAGATAACATTAATTTATATATGTAGATACCAACATAAAGTGTTATCAGAAAAGCTCAGTTATTCACTAAAAAGTCAGAAAAAAAATAACACAATCCTCCTTTTCCCTTATGACAGAAATACATCAAGTTCACCACAGGAATGAAATAAGATGCCCTTTCTTGGGAAACTCACACTAATTTCATGGGACATGATCAATTGAAACAAGATTTTATGAAGTTCCTTAAATATTTTCAGGTTGTTTTAAGTCCTTCCAGCAACATTATCTAAAAGCAAACCAAACCATTAAGACTATTAATAAGCTTTCATTCTCCTTTTCTATCTACCCCGAACAAGGGACAAAGATTTTTTAATTAGAAAGGGGAAAACAGTGAAACTAATGATGCATTACATGCCAAACAAACCAAACATTACAGGAACTACTTTTTTAGTCATCTCTAGCTTCCAGTAATTGTAGATATTATTGGTAACAGGAAGTATTTTTTTAAATTGAATACAAAAGCTGACTTTGCTATTTTAAGCAGTCCTTAAAATCGCTCCCTTATTTAATTTAATTTTTTAGCACAGGCAAATAAAAAACATTAGGAGGTAATAATTTACTAGCAGCTCCTGCAGGCACAGGATATCATGGGTGCCTTCAGGTCATTCAGAATCTCCTGCCCCACTTCTGATCACTGTTGACTTGCCATGTGTCTGGACTGTTTATCACATCTCACGTGTGACTGCTCTCTGTCTCTGGGGAATCCTCTACTGAATTCTCTTAACATTTTATTCTTAAAGACTGCAGTGTTACTCTTAGTGCCCACATGCTTTTTTCTTCTGTTGTCCTCTTTCATATGACTTGTTTTTCCCAATTCTGCATACTTCCTTATGTCTACCTCATTTACCATCTGTCTTCTTTTGCGTAAACAGGATAAACTGAGCATTCTGCAGTGCTAGTGTGTCTGGTTAGATTCAGGTTCAAAGCATGAGCCTTCCATTGCCATGGCTGCTTGATTCAAGTTTTCACAAGAGGTGAAAGTTTAGGCATGCAGATGTTGTTGGAATAATTCCTCCTGATTTTAAAGGGACTAATAGTTCCTCCATAAAGCATGGGAATAAAGCACTAAGCACCTGCAATTTGATTAAAATAACCCTCTTCAAGCCATTGTGGCTCCATGAAAAGGAATAAAGGAACAGAAAAGCAAAAAGAGTAAGTGATATTCAAAATTAATAAGTATTGTTTTAAGAGGTATTTCTAACATTTGCAGAATGACCTCTACTCTCACAGGTTAAAAAAAATATAATATTTAGAAGGTGACTTGTGGATTACAAAAAAGCACAGACATGCACTGAAAACTGAATAGATGTTGGCTTTGTTAAATATTCACTATTTGATGGCAGAAATGTAATTACCAGAACATCTAAGAAACCTTTACTTGCTGAAGTTATTGACCTATGAGATCACTTTCCTGATTTTATTCAGCAGATACCAGAAGAAAATTCACCTGAAAATTTATGTTCCAACAAAATCTGTAATTGCTGAAGATAGAAGTAAAACTCTTCTTTCCAAAGCTTTTCTCTCCTCTGTTGTTCTTATGTGATGTCTGTCCAGAATGAAATCTTCCTAGGAATGCAATACAGCCCAGTGCCGATGCCTTTGGTGAAATCAGTTCTTGCTGTGAGACTATAATAGGGCCCCAAACACCCAGCCCTGTTTAGAATAAGGTGATGAGGGACAAGGTCACAGTGATGCCCTAATGGTGCCCACTCCAGCTTTTCAGTGTGTAGCAGTATTCCCTATCTTTTGTATAGACAATTTTTCCAAAACTTCTAAGTTAAGTGAATTTTAAATGCCATCACTCTGCTGAACCTTTACCTGCACTTCCTTCTGAACTCTTGAAAAGTTTCCTGCAGATGATATTCCAAAACTCAGATTTAAACCCAAACTTTGCCAGGGTTCATTTACAGAAGAACTATGTGTTATAGCCTATCTCTTTTTCCCTAGAGTCTCTACACATTTCTTTCACAAAACTAGTAGCAATGTATAAATAAAGCATTCAGGAATAAATCAAGTGATGTTAATTCATGAACCTAAATGGAGGTACTTTTTGGAACAATGAGGTGGTCTTTGCACTCCTAAATGTGACAGTGGTTGTACTGTCACATGTAGGAACCATTGGACAGTGTTCTCAGAGTGTGAGGTTTCCAGCTCCTGTCACCTTCCTGAAGTTGTATTTTGTCAAGGAATTCCCCTGTTGGTAGCTGATCGGTTTAAGCAGGATCTTTACCTCAAAGAGGATAAATGAAATACCTCTGGACACAATGAAAGCTGAACAGCATTTGCAGCACTTGGCCCACTGACATTGCTGCCTGTCTGGAAGAAGGGGAGAGCGGCCTGTAGTTACACTGAGCTGGGCCACCTTGCTGGTGCCTGACTGGCCTGGCTGGTCATATACAGGTATTTTACCTTTATTTTCAGGTATTGTGGAGCAGGTATATTAACTCTATGCCTGAAGTAATCATATTTAAATTTTGTTTTAAAAGTGGCAGACCACTGCTGGGCTACTTAATCCCAAATCCTATGTTAACCAAGTTGTGTCTGTAATCAGGTCCAAACCTGTCCCTTTAGCCTCCCTGTGTCCATACTGCTGAGTAAAATACTTTCAATCAGGTTTCAACACGCATGCTTTAGTATTATGCTAAAGCAACACAAACTAATAGAGCTTTCCCTTTTGGCTCTAACATAGTAGGAGTGCCTAATATTAGGTGAATATTAAAAGAAACTTAAAGTCAACTGGAAATGTTTAGCCACTGGCTACAAGGTCTTTGGTTAAATGGAAATTTGATGCCACTTGTGACCCATCTCAGTCCAGGTGTGAGCTGGGTATTTGGATCACCAGCAGCTGTTTTACCTTGTCATAGTTAGGTGAAATAAATCTGATGGCATGTGTCTACATTCTTAAATAAAAAACTGGATTAGACCCAACTCTTTTTGTTCTTTACACAAAGGACTTGGAACATGTGGAAGCTTCCTGAAAGAAATTACATGTTAAAGTAACTAGAAATTTTGTTTCTCATTCAGCCTTAAGCTTTTTGCTGTCAATTCTGATATTTCTACTAAGATGTGTGCGTAAATGTTTGAAACTTCAAATGTTCATCAAAAATCTTCACAATTGTCATTCTTGTTTCACCAAGTTGATTTTATGTTTGTTTTTAAGTACAATTTCTGCTAAGGTTTGAGATTATTGTGATACCCCCCTTTCAACAACAGACAATAAGAAACATTGTAAAAATTCCTAGCTTCAGGATCTTCTCTTAAAGTAGGTGAACCTGATCCAGACCTCATTTCTTGTCTGTGAAAATAAAAAATGACTGAGACACAACTTTTGTTTATTGTTCACTGGTTGGGATTATTCAGGTAGAAAGACAATTTCCATGGTAGCCCACCTTCTCAGCTGTTCATTACCTTGACAGTAACATTCCTCTTCATTTGATGTTTTCTTTGTTCAGTTTCGTTCAAAGGCATTCCTTTATCTTTTATTTTTTTTCCCAGAAAAGCCTTTTTACTTAATACTTTTCTGACTTAATTAAAAAAAATAATCTATTATTTCAATATATATACATGTTCTATTGCAAACTAAATACCTAGTATCTGAAACAAAAATTATTTTTGTGTAAGTTATTTCGTAATTTTTCCATGCCACAACAGATTAACAAAATGAGAATTGAGGAAAGATGGTTCAGTAATTATGACTCGGAAAGTACTCAAAGTTTTGATGCCTTTTCAGCATTAGCAGGAATTTCCATCAGATGTTCCTGCTTGGTACTGGGACAAGTTTTCCTATTTAAGGCAGCAGTGGCATTTATGGAAGGGAAAGCCCTTGATCTTCAGTATCATTCCTATTCTTTATATCTGTGTAGAGGATATATGTCTGCAAGCATGCTTTGCCATGGATTGGTTCATTTCTGAACATTGTGAAGGTTTCTGAATGCTGGGAAAACTCTCTGCTGCCTCAACAGATTGCACTGAATGTGTGCATTTGCCAACATTTTTGTACTGATTGCTTCTAGGGTGTTTCAACTGTGCCAGTGTACAGTCATGTCAGGGGATAGGTCCTCCACTTTCAGATATATACCCAAGCCCCAAGTCCACAAAACAGTCTATGTCTCAACATTCTGAATTAAAACCAACACTGCACAAACTTGTCAGCAGATTCACACAGACTTTTTCAGTCCATTATTCACTGTTTGAAACCAGAAGAAAAGCAAGATATTCCTAAGAGCTAAACAGCAAAACCCCTTAAGTGATGAAGAAGAATTGGTAAAAATGTCAAACTTTGAGAATGTCCTGCTTTTTAACTTTCATATCATCTACTTAAAGGACATGATTTGTGTTAGTAAGCTTTACCACAGTAATAATTATTATCTTTTGCTCAAAGTGATCACTGCATACTCTTCTCAAGAGGTATAGAGATTTCTCATTATCTGCTCAGTTGCTTTTTTTTTTTTCTTTTCATTTTTTCAGAAACCTCAATACAGTTATTTTGGTGTAGAAATGTGGCCTCCTGTAGGAGAGAAGAAACATTAATGTATCTGTATCTGCTTCAGGAATGTGTTTGGCTTTCAAATTTCAGCATATAGCTAGGTGCAGAAAGATACATGTTAAAAAGCATACCAGATGCTTGATCAACATCAAAATCAGTCAAAAACTTCCTCAAGGCTCTGATTGGCTTTCAGATCAACTCCCACTAAAATTAAAAATTAAAAGCAATAGTGAGTCTGAAGATTTCTTAGGAGCAAATCATGCTCTCTTTTATTAGAAATCAGGCTTAAGAAGAAAAGCAGAACTCATTTAGACAACTACTTTATTGCCTAATTGGTATTTTGAAAATGCTGGTGTTTGATTATCTGGGTTTGCAGAAGTACTTGTTCTATGTTCAGGACACATCACAGAGGGGTGTAATCCATTAAGATGTCACAGATTAAAATGAATTTGATCATCTTATTCCTTAGCATACTGCACATTTATTTTCATCTGATGACTGTCCACTGTTCCACATGACTGACTGGCATTTCATAAGAAAAGGTTAAAGACTTTGCTGAAATTATTAGCCACAGACTTGTGTTCCATTGCCAAAAATGTGGAGAGTTGCACAAACACTAATATGATTCATGGTTGCTGAAATTTAATTTATACAGATCTTTCATTTACTCTTACTCAACAGTACCACTCACATTCAAGAAACTGTCATCACATAAATGTTCATGAGTAAAGGCTTTCCAAAACTGCTGCTTAAACTTCCAATTTGTGATCAAAGAACAGAGTTGGATGGAAACTGCCATGATAGAAGAGGAAAAAAAAAGCCCTGAAAGAGAATTTCAAGTGAAAATTTTAGTGGTTTTCTCAAATAAGAAGTCTAAATCATGCATATCAGGTCAAAGTAAAATAATTGCTTTAGTAATTTTGAAGCATTTTGTTTTGACTTCAACTCTTAACTCTCAGTATCAGCTAAGTTATATTTTTTAAAATGTTATTTCTCATGAAAAAATGGACTCCCCATTTTGAGAGATCAAGATATGCTACTCTAAACTTTTCTCAAATCTTTGTTTTAAAAGTTAGAATTGACATAAATTGACCCTTTTCTGCAACAACCTTTTGGTTGTTTTATGAAGAAAGCATTTCTTCTGTGGACAAAAAGTCTGAATCTCTATCTGTAGGAATATCAGATCAAATGCTGGGATATCCAACACCTGCAAAACCAGCCCATGCATAGTGAATCTGAATGACAATCAAGTGAATTTTAAGCACCTTCTGTCTAAGATCTCAGATCTTGAAGGACAGAGCAACAGGAGGGCACTGATGGAGTGGGGAGCTACCCAGAAAACAGTTCTTGTGTTTCCAGGACTATTACACAAACATACCTGGAACAAAGCTTTTTTTTTTTTTTTTTTTTTTTTTTTCTTTTCTTTCCTTCCCAATTTCCCTGCCTCTTCTTGAAGGTTTCTTCATCAGTGTAGTATGAATGATGACAATTTATCTTGTCACTCTTGACCAAAATGCCCTCTTGGCTACACCTGTTATCTTCCTAAAGGAGTCCTAGAGGCTGGGATGATGGACAGTCATTAGTGATAGATGATGATTAATGATTGTCCCTGTTGACATTAAAGAGGACAGCTGAAGGTAGATTTATCATTGATCAGCTTTTACATATAGGGTTGGAATTGAGGCAATAAGTAGTCCATAACTGTGATTGAGATGGAGGAATTAATTGCATTTCACACAGATTCCAGGTCCGGAGGGATTCCAGTATTTTTTTATTGGGCTCCCCCCTCCATGTAGATACATATAAATACAGGTGATCTGCTAGCTCGGTCTTGGCTCATCATAAGTCACAACGGTGAAATGTATAAGCCCACACAGACCTTGGTTTATAATATGAATGTCCACTGAACCCTAACCGCAGTCACATAAGAAAATCCCATAGAAACTTGTTTTCTCAAATAATGATGAATCATGTTAAAGCTATTTGTCTTGGTTATGAAAGACTCTTACTATTGAACTAAATTAATATACTCTTTTGGCATCAAATTTCTAAATGCAAATACATGACAGTGACACTGATACATTCTTATTTTAATAACCATGAAAAGAATTGTTGACAGAAACTAAAAATATCAATAAGCCAGTAAAAGCTAAACTAACATTCCTAATTTTCTAGTTTAAGCCAAGAAACTAACCATGTCTCCGAAACAGTTTGTTGTACACATCAGAAGTGATACATCTCCTGTTCTAACCGGAGTCTCAAAAATTTGAGAGCACTGGTGTATTTACAGAACTAATTGATAGGAGATGAATTGCTACCATTAACAACATGACTGACTAAAACATACTAGACTGCCTGACAAAAATATTTCTTCCTTTTCAATCTAAACCATATTCTTTTCTTTTGACTAGAGTTGGATTCACTATATTTGACCAAATATTTAATAAGTGACAGAAATTTAGCTGTTTATACCCTTTAGACCTCATATTTATTCAAAGTAAATAATGAAAAGTATGTATTCTTTACAGTGAAGACATTCTTCTGTCAGTTCTAGGCTTCTCATAAACAAAAAGTATCTGGTATCTAAAAACATTGGAATAAGTTGTGTTCTGAATATATGACACTCACCAACATTAGTATACATGAAATCATGTGGTGTATGGATGTCTGAAATATATAAAATATTTTTTCAGCATACCTGTGGAAAAAGTGTCTGATATAACCAACTCGTAGGTGAAAATTACTTGACCTTTGCAAAGTAACTTTGCCTTTCAGAATGCAAAAGTTACTTATTTAGTAGTACTATTGTGATGAAAGTAACTTTAACAGGATGATTATGAACAACGATGCATCTTGATTTATGTATGAACCCAAAATATTCTGCAGTCGCTATCTGAAAATTAGCATCTAAACATCCAAAAAGAACACATAACATGCCTGTAATGAGTCTTTAGACACTCCTCAGGACATGCTGGATATCACAAAACTAATGGAAATGCTAACTGTGAATACAGTGTAGAACTTTCTGACTGCTATTAGCTATTAATGATTTCACTGCACTTTTTGCAGGAGTTGCAATATATATGCTTCTGTTAGAGTCAGACTTTACGTTGCCAACTCCATTTCACTCACCCCATTTTCAGTGTGGGTTAATGTCTGTGATATTCTTTATGTTCTTTACTTTTTTCCCCTTAACCATGTTGGAGATAATCTAAGTAGTAAAACATACATCTCTCTTTATTCTAGAAGTAGAGACTTATTGGTAATGGGTGAGGTTGTTTCCTTAGTACTTGTTTTATGCGTATCACAGCCCTGCAGGTTCCTCCTTGGAACTGTAAACGCACCAGTCTAAAAAGTCAAATCTGGTTTTGTGTTGCTTTTAATCTACTTTGCTCTAAATAAATTGAGGAAGTTGCAGCAGACTTGAGTGGAGCACAAGAACTTCCAATTTAGAATAAGAACCAGAGTATCCCTGGGTGGTCTTTCAGCTCCTTAAGATACATTTCAATCCTGCCTCAAAACAGCTGCAAGGCTAGACACATTGATGCAAAACTGGCAAACTTTAAGCACCGCTATAAAATGTTTATAGACTTTCCAAATCCTGTTATCATCCAAAATGTCCATAATACAGGCAATGTTAGCTCTGCCTTCCACATACTCAGCACAGCTGTAGCCCAGGAAAGACAGCAGGCTTTGGTACTGTGTTCTTGTTGATCACTGGCTATTTTCCACAGACCCTGCTCTGCAGAAGTCCTCTCCATTGGTCACAGACAGCTTAGGGCAGTTTTGCCCCCTTATTCTCCTTTTAATATTTATCAGAATAAATATGAACATTTTACCCTAGACTTTCCACAGCTTAGTCCTGAGCTTTCCAACCACGTGACACAAGTCTAATAGCAAAATTATGTTCCCTAACCCTGAAACCAGATGGTGGAGCATAGCTGAAGCCTAGCTGGTTAGACTTCCTTCTTCCCACAAACAGGCTGACTTCATCCATACCCTTCACTGACCCCCACATTGTCCTTCTGATCATGCCCCCAAACAATGTATGTTTGACTCAGGCCAAATCTGTTCTAGTGAACGTGCAAATAACTAAGTGATACAGATGATCACGGGGCAGTGTTTGAGTCTGGCCCCGCTCAGTTTCTTTGTGAAGATATAGTCAGTAATTGCGCAAGCAGCAAACTCAGTTTACTAGTAAAAAAAGAAATCAGAACAACTGAATCCACCCCACACACACACCCATGGTACCTTACTCATGAAAAAAAGTTTAGCTACTGCAGTCATGTTTGCTTTCTGAGCATCATTTAGGAGGAACTGCAATGTTACCATTACTGATACATTAAACAAAGCAGAAACACAACAGAGCAAAGAATCACTCATGCTCGTGGTACATGGATATCTAACCATGCAGAAACTGCACAAGAAATTATTCCAGTAGCACATTAATGTGAGACAGATAATAAAGACCCTCAATTATTTACTCATTTCATAATCCAAATAGCTATTAATGTTGTTTAAAATAGTTGATTTAAAACACAGCTCTTCGTGATGAAGATTAATTTATAAAATTGGTTGCCATATCTGTTTTTAATATAACCTCGATCCATTTTAGAAAGCAAATGCTCTAAGTGTATTGGCAAACATCCCCCATTTTTTTTACTTGTAAATTTAACAGCAAATCCATTTTTAAAATTTGAGAAACCCAATTCTGCCAGCAGGCTGCTCCCTCCAGAAAGAATGGCACATAGGTCTGATGAATAAGGTCCATACTAGTGGGGCTTCTGTGTAACATTATTTTGCTGGAGCCAAATGTATCAACCACTCATGACACTCCATTAGAACATAGTAAACTTTGACTATCAGTACTAATCTTTGCAAATATATGCTGTTTGGAATTGCTCATCCGTTGCTAATTACTAGATAGGAATGTCAAGTTGCTTGTTTTGACTAACACCATTGTTTGTCATAATTTGTTATTCTGGGAGAACATTTAGTAATAAAGTCACCTCCTGTTGTCTATCTATCTTGTGCTCTGTCCCGCAGCACGGCAAACATTTTGATTCTGATCCAACAGCTAAAAACACATAGATACTCACATTGAAGTTAGTTATGATAATTCAAATGTATATTACTAGGAGAAGGACAATGAATTTTCAAGACATCCATTCAGGCAGCCTTAGTGCAATCATGGAATCACAGGATGATCAGGGTTGGAAGGGACCTCTGGAGATCACCTAGTCCAATCAGCTACTAAAGCAGGTTCACCTACAGCAGGTTGCAGAGTGGTGTCCAGGCAGGTTTGGAATATCTCCAGAGAAGAATCCACAGCCTCTCTGGGCAGCCTGTCCCAGTGCTTTGACACCCTCAAAGTAAATAGGTTCTTCCTCATACTCAGCTGGAGCTTCCTGTGTTTCAGTTTGTGCCCATTGCCCCTTGTCCTGTCGCTGGGCACCACTGAAAAGAGCCTGGCCCCATCCCCCTGACACTCGCCCTTAAGGATATTTGTAGACGTTGATACCCCAGTCTTTTCCCCAGGTTAAGCAGGCCCAGCTCTCTCTGCCTTTCTTCAACAGGAATATGCTCCAGTCCCCTGAACATCTTGGTAGCCCTCCACCTCTCCAGTACTTCCCTGTCTCCCTTGAACTGGGGAGCCCAGCACTGGACACAGCACTCCAGGTGCAGCCTCACCAGGGCAGAGCAGAGGGGGAGGACAACCTCCCTTCACCTGCTGGCCACAGTCCTCCCAAGGCCTCCCAGCATCCCATTGGCCTCCTTGGCCACCAGGGCACACTGCTGGCTCATGGTCAGCTTGGTGTCCACCAGAACGCCCAGGTCCTTCTCCCCAGACCTGCCTTCCAGCAGGTCAGGCCCCCAGCCTGTGCTGGTGCACCGGGTTATTCCTCTCCTGGTGCAGGACCCTACACTTGCCTTTGTGGAACGTCATTAGGTTCCTCCCCACCCAACTCTCCAGCCTGCCCAGGTCTCTCTGAATGGCAGCGCAGCCTTCTGGTGTATCAGCCACTGCTCCCAGTTTTGTAGCATCAGCAAACCTGCTGAGGGCACGCTCTGTCCCTTCAGCCAGGCCATTGACGACTAAGTTGAACAGGACTGGACCCGGTCCTGACCTTAGGCAACACCACTAGCTACTGGCCTCCAGCTGGACTGTACACGGCTGATCACAACCCTCTGAGCTCTGCCACTCAGCCAGTTCTCAGCGCACCTCACTGTCCTCTCACCTAACCCACGCTGCCTGAGCTTACCTGTGAGGGTGTTGTGGGAAAGAGTGTCAAAACCCTTGCTGAGGTCAATGTCCTCAATGAGATATTGCCTAAGGCCTTTCAGGACTCCCTTCACTAAAATAGTTTTTATGGAAAATGCATAAAAATATATTAAGCTTTCCAGTGTAGAGAATTAGTGATCTTTATGACTGCACAATTTCTACTTCTGGTCACAGTAAAATTACATTGTAATTTACTTTCAGCTCATGAAAATCAGAAAAATACTTGTATGTCATTCTCCCACCCATCTTAATCTCACATCCCCCAAGACCTCCATGAAGTCAATTAAGTTTTCCCTACTAGTTAATTATAATTGCCATATGACATTATGGACCCTGAATTAAAACCCTTGCTGAAAGCTTACTTGCAGCCTCTAGTTATGTGCTTCTGCATGTGTATGTATGTATGATACAAGTGTCTCCATAAATGAGGTTATTTTTTTGGGTTTGTTTCTTTCTCAATATTGTAAAGTAAAGGCCATGGTTAGAGGTAAGCATTTACAAACAAGGAAGCAGAAGGGTTCATGTTATAGCCTGCCCCTTCCCTTCACATCTCATTACAAAATCAAGTAGACAGTGTAAGTTTGGAGAAATCAACTGGAGATATTGGTCTTATCCCTTATTATAATATTGTCTACCTAGATTAACTTAGCCACTTTGTCATTCTGTAATTTGGTGTCATCTCCTGTCCTGTCTGTGTAGATTGTCCTGTCAGTCAAATGGAATTCCCAAGCTACCATGTTTTTTTCTAGGTAGGATAATGCAAGACATATTGCTCTTCATTCTAGTGTATTAAGAATATTTATAGCTCCTGAACTAGCTCAGTGTCTGTATTTTTCATTGCTTTTCAAAATGCATACATAAATTGATTCTGTCTTCCACAGTTCTGAGCACAGGCTGGCACAGAAGCCAAGCTTCTTGGGTGAAACACTCCTGCAAAATGAGTAATCTCTGGGAGACACAAAGATCCTCCAAATGCAATGCCTTTAATTATTTCACTATTATATAGTGTTATCTAGCAGATGCACTATGATCTTCACCCATCCTGGAAATGGATTTTATCTCATTTCCCCCCTACATTATTTATTTAAAAGATATTTCTATGGTGCTCATTGTTGCAGTACTAAACACTTCTACCTTCTCTACCAGAAATATTTGATTCACTCTAGATCTTGTTTTCAGTTCAACTATAGGCTATGTCGCTTGTATTTTTGTAAATTACAGGTTACACAACTTCTCTGAATAACTGATCTCTTTCAGTGCTCTCGGTGAGTGGAATATTCTCTACAGTGCACAATGAAGTACCGAAAGAAGAAGAAATTTTTAGAATAACTTTTTGAGGTTAAATATACTTAATCAAGTTTCTCATACTCCCAGAAGCACATTATTGTTTCTCATATGACTTCAGTCAAACCAAGTATTTATTATTAACTTAATAGAAATTAAAATAATAGGGCAAAAACTTATTTAGATAAATATTTCAATAAAATACTAAACCTTGTTCACAGGTTTTCTGTTTTATCCTAATAATTAAACCATAGAATTAAGTATGACAGTTCATATAGCAAATTTTACCTTATCATTATAGAGGAAGTTTATCACAAGCACAAATATATTTATTTGTGGCCTTGAATTGATTTCAGCACTTATGAACGGTCTCTGAATTAGTATGCCAAAGAAACAAAACTGTAAAAGTAAAAGCAAAGTAATTGTTTCAATATCACATAACATCATTTGCATAGCAAATAAACATTACTATGAATCTGGGAAGTAGATATTGGGTTTAAGAGCTGTGGTGGGTTGACCTTGGCTGAATGTCAGGTGCCCACCAAGCCCCTCTGTAACTCCCCTCCACAGCAGGACAGTGTGAGAAGAAAATAAGATAGGGAAAAATGTTTCTGGATTAAGAGAAAGGTGGTTTAATAAAGCAGAACCAAAGGCTGCGTACAGAAGTGAAGAAAAAAAAAAGCTTTATTCTCTACATCCCATCAGCAGATGACGTCCAGCCACTTCCCAGGAAGCAGGGCTTCAGTACACATAACGGTCACTCTGGAAGACAAACATCATAATAACTACCTCTCCTACTTTCTCTTAGCTTTTATTGCTAAACAGATGTCATATGGTATGGAGTATCCCTTCGGTCAGTTTGGGTCAACTGTCCTGGCTGTGTCCCCTCCCAAGATCTTGCCCAATCCCCTGCCTAGTGGTGAAAGGGGAATTTTGGAGAAACAGTCTTGATACTGTGCTATCACTTCTCAGCAGCAGCTGAAACGCTGGTGTGTTATCAACACCTTCCTAGCTACAAAGCACAGCACCATGAGGGCTGCTATGGAGAAAATTAACTCCGTCTCAGCCAGACCCAATACAATGTACTGTTACAGCTGCAAAAATCCGTTATTCATACTCAGAGAAGTATTATGTGAGTATTTAACCTTCTTCTAAAAGAAGGATGTTCTAATATGACCTTAAATTTAAGCATATGCAAAAGCTGTCTAGACTTGAGTAAAAGATTGGATGTATGTTAACTGCTTTATAGAAATGAAGCTCCTGATTTCCCAACAAAACATGATCTAAGTCCTCACTGCCACAAGAAAATGAACCATGTTCATTGTTACACTGAAGAATGTCCATACTTGTTTCATAATTCAGTTGGACGGTTAGGTGGTTAGGCCAGTATTAATGTGGCTTTAATTAATGTAATTACATAAACTGAAGTAAAAGGGTACATTAATACTTCATGGATTAGCAAGGTAATTAAAATTTTTAACCTCACCAGTGAAGTTTCCTGACAACTGCAGGAAAAGACATGCCTTGCAATGAATGTAAAGTAGTGTCCTAGACACAGCTGAGTGCCCTAATCACTGGGCTACTGAGTCAGGCCTCAGCTTGCTCATTTCTTTTCCCTAAATAATGGATTTTGCTGAGCTAATGTACAGAAATGAATGTTCTGGTAAAAGTAAAGAAGGGTGTCTCAATTTACCCAGTCACCTTTGAGCAGATCCTCCCATTTTATCCTGTGCCTGCGTGGCTAGTGCACACTTCCCAAACAGGTGAGTTCTAGATTTAAATTTCTATATTTCATTCCACTTCATCCATTTAGTGAAGTGGATGGAATTCAGGGTTATTATTTCCTAAGTGACTGATCTACGCAGATGTGATACTAAAGGTAGGTAACACCACCCACATTCTCCTTGAAGACAGGCCTTTGCATAAAAGAAACTGAGATTGTCCACTTCTGTGCAGAAATGAGGTGGCTGAGGTGTGTTAGAATGCCTACTAAATCAGGAGCTCTGCCATTTTGGGTGATGATTTGTTGAAATTCTGCATATAGTTGGTCAGCAATAGAATTTGGGTGGGAAATGGGTTATCAGACCTCTCAAAATGGGGTGTTTGTCTAGATTTAGACCTCTATATTTATGTATCTAGAGAATATAATGATCCAAAATGTTGATGCCAGCAGAGCATAAAGCTCTCAAGCATTTGGTAGCTGTATTGAAGGATTTTTCAGGATTGCAGTGGGCTCCTTTTCATTGACTAAAATGCTTTTAGGGTTTACTGAAGATTCTTTGAATCTACACTTCCTTCGTGTCACATTGAATTGGAGGTGAAGTTTCCCAGCTTCAAATAGCTGCTGTGAAATTGAGTGCATTAGCAAGACCTTTAAGACCTATGGAAGGAGGAACCGTATGAAGTAATATTGCTACAGAGCTTGACAGGAAAGATTTGCTTCTGCCTATTAAGTAAAACCAATGACAAAACAAGGTTATCCTTCAAAGATAGGCAACAGTGTTAAGACAAGTAACTTTTTATATTGGCCAAAAAAGTGATAACTTTTTGGTTTGCAAAGAAAAAAGTGAAGTACTCCATAAAAGATAAGACATTTTTTTTTATTAAAAAAAAAGTCTTTTAGCTCTTAGAAATATTTTTTTTAAAGTTAATTTGAAATCAGACTAAATTAATTATTCTGGATTAATAGAACCATGGATAGTAACTAGAATATAGCTAAATCATCTTCTTACCATATACAGTGAGCGGAATTCTGCTAGGAAATATTGTTGTAATTTATATAAATTATGGGGGTTATCAGTGTACATTTTAAGCATTTGTGATTAAGAAGAAGCTTAAGCCTTTACTAATGCTGAAACAAAATTATTTAAATCAACTTTCTTAGTTTTCCTTGACATGATTTCCCAGTTACTGCACTCATAAACAATACAATAAAGACATGTTGAATATACTTAATACAACCAAACCCTCAAGTATTAATAAGCAAAGTACAGTGGTCAGAGGCAGCCAAGCCATGTATTCCAAACAGGTAATTTATGAAAGTGTGGGTAAAATATACCCTTTGTATTACTTACAGGAAGCTGCCATGTACGTCCTGTCTATTCAAAGACTATTACGATTCACAGATAATGAGTCTTTCCATTGATAACTTAATGTTCAAAAGCCATGAAAATTCAGATTTTTGAATAATGTAGGCACATTTAGAAAAATATTTATTTGTCATTATTAATAAGTCATTAGAAATTTGTCTTCTTGATATCTTTATTGTATACTGAATATTAAATGTATTTTTCTAGTGATTGAATTATTTGCATACTGTAAATTTTACTATTTTTTTGCAATCAATTTTATAAAATTATATAAATGTCTCTTGCTTTTTAGTCTGCTTAGTGCAGATTTGCACTGAACTTCAGGCTGGCAGTACAGCTAAATATATTCCCTTGCTGCCAGAAGTCATTAATTCTGTATCTTAACCTTCTATCTCCTAACCATCCAAACGTAATATTCCTTAGGATTCAGTTTGAAGGAGCAGCTACCTTTTCCATTATTTCCCTCAGGGAAGCTTTACTAAGGCAATTGTTCTTCCTATTTTAATTTTCTAGATATGTTTTCACTCACAGCCTATTTTCTTAACCTTGGTTTCCTAACCTGTTTCCACTGTCCATATATGTAGGTATGTCAGTGACACTACCTAACAATTTTTGAAGCAGACGATTAATTCCAACTTATTTTGATATAAAGGAAAAGACTCTCAGATATTAAGTTCCAAGTAGGTTGAAAAAGAAAAAAATATATATATACCCGATTAATGTTCTTACAGAGGGAAAGACAGGAGAGGAGTCACTCTCTACCTGTTCTATCTGGCAGTACAAACCCGGCCTTCAGAACATGTGCTTTGACTAAACAGCACAGTCTTAGCCCACAGCCAGGTATGGTATCCATTATCTCTTATCCAGTCAACAGGATTGATGATAATTGAAGCGGGAATACTGTAAAGGACATGGATGGAGCTGGAGGCCAGATATGTCTCTAGGCATAGGGAAAGCTATTAAAGATAGCAAAATGGCCCTTGTCTAAATTCTTCATTTCCCTATGTTGATATTGTAGAAATTAAGGATAAATGCTGTTGATAAAGGAGGACCAGTTTAAGGAGTGACAATTACTACTGGTGAGCAGACAGCCTTTCCTTTGATTACATCAAGGGTAAGAGGTATGATTATCCCCCTCCTTTTGTGCTGCATCGCTACAGCTTTCCCTTTCCTCTTTCTTTCCCATTGTTGCAATGTGCCAGGGCCCATGCAAACAGCAAAACCCAGCACGGACTACTCTGCTGGAAAGATTTGGGCTAACTTAGTTAGGGGTTATGGCATTGTGAAGGACTGAGAAAGAAGGAAAATATTTTAATGTTGTGAATGTGTTACGAGGCATGTGTTACGAACCTCAATAATTACATATTCAGGGAGCTGGGGAAGGGGTTATCTTTGCATCCCAGTGGAATTCTTCAGGAATAAATTGGAGACACAATTGTAACTCTTAAAGGAGAGTAGCATGAGACATTCTTATTGCTCTTGTTTTAATGACCACCATGAAATTTTGTTAGCCTTTATTCCCTGTTGGCAAAGGACTATTTTTTTTAATGTTCTGTGCAGGATAAAAGGTTTAAAAATTTAGCCCACTAAAGGTATATTAAGATTTATTATACGAAAGTCACTTAATTAATTTTGAAAATGCTTCACAGGTTTAAATTAATATCCATTTCATTACTTATTACCTTCTTAAACTAAGTTCTAACGTATTTGTCTAGATTTCAGCAACCAAGTGAGGTTGAGACATTGCTATTATTCATTTTCTCATGTCTGTTCCTGTGGAGGCTTACCTAAGCATGAATGAGTTTTTTTCATTTTACCATCACTTTCCATTACTTTTGATATTGTAACTCAGATCTGCAGCTTTGTAATAAGTGTATTTCCTCCATATATTGCTGTTCTTGACATCTCTGCCTAAGCAATCTGAAGGCTTGAGTTGTTGGCCAAATGAAAATGAATAAAACAATGCCAATTATTCCCATGTTTAGGGATGCTGTACATCCTAGAAGGTTACTTGTCTGTCCCAAAAGTATAAACCTCAATATAATGCAAGATACTATGAATCACATAGTTCGTTCTGGTTTCTTTAACTGAACAACCCATTTATAATAAAATCATTGAATAATTTCTATTGGAAAGGAGTGCAAGAGATTATCTAGACCAACCTCCTGCTCAAAACAGGTTCAGCTTCAGAGTTTGGTAAAGTTTCTTGGAACTTCATTCAGTCAAGTTTTTAATTTCTTCAGAGACAATCTTTCTGGGAACTCTGTTCCTAAGTCTTAACTATAGTATTTATGATTTTTCTTTTTGATTATTCCAGCTGGAAGTTCCTGTGCAGTAGTTTATGATCATTGTGTCCTGTCCTTTTGCTGTGCATGTTAGAGAAGAGACTCTCTTTCCTATAACAACCTTTCAGGCTTCTGAAGGCAAAAATTAAATGCCCCTTCCTTCTTGGGAAATATCTCAAGTTTTCTCCAGGCTAACAAATCCAGCTTTTTCAGTCATTTGCAATTTACATCATATGCTTCCATTTTTAACCACATTTGTGGCCTTCCATCAAACTCATTTGAGTTTGTAAATGTCGCTCTCGTACAACAGTACATGCAGCCTCATGGGCGCTGAAAAGGGAGGAATAATCATTTACCTTGGTCAGTTAGCTATGCTTTTGCTAATGGAACCCAATATGTATTTTGTATAAATTGCTTCAAAGGGGTATTCCTGACTTATGTTCATTGTGTTGTCCACTGAGAAAACTATATTGATAGTAATATCTGGAGGTGAAAAAAACACTGAAGAATAAATAGTTACATTATAATTGAAACAGGTTAATGGCTTAATTATTAATTGCTGTCACCATGATCAGGGTTACATGGCAGAGGAAGTTCATTTTATCACAGCCATTAGAAATACAATGTCAAAACTGAAGGACTAAATTGTGAATCGCACTTCTAAGAGAACTGGAATATGGGCTGATCCTACAAAAGACTCAGAATTAATGGTAACTAAAAACTTGAGCTCTCAGTGCATTCCTTCAGAGAAGAAGGTTAACATGAGGTTCAAATGCATATTCGAGGTGTTAAACTTTTAAAAGGTGGTATTTTTCCTCTAAATAGCAACAGTGAAAGTTACTACCCTGTTTATGTGGCAGTGATAAAAGTTGAGAGTGGCCAGAAAAGAACTGTAACAATGCTGAATTTTGCTTTCAGTGAGAGTCAATGCTTTTCCAAGATGAGGTGAAGTGGTAAGTTCATCACCTGTAAGTATGTATATAGAGAAGATACCACTGAGAACAAATAAAAAAATATATAGAGAATTATTCTAGATCTGAAAAGTAAAGCTGAAGCTGAAAAAACTCAGACTAAAAATACAGTGTACCATTTTGGCACTAAGTGTGAAAGTTAACTGGGAATATGGTAGGGTGTTCAGTAATAGAATCTAAAAATCAAAAGCTATTCTCTTCCAAAGGAAAAATTGTCACTGTGAAGGTAGTTACGAACTTGACACAAGTAACCTGGTGAAATTTTGCAAATGTTAGACAAGATGTCTGAATAGAAGAACTTCAGCTCCCTGTGCAGATTTGAGAGCCACGTCTTTTCTACCAGTAGTCCCCTCAGAATATTTTGCTTTTTTTTAGGATAACCTTTTGCATTGCCTTATCTAAAATGAATTGTTTAGATAATATGTATTCAAACCACAGAATTATGAATTATTCAATGTGTGTTCAAAGAGGTGTGTCAGTTTTAGTAGTTTTCTTGGCTTAGTGCATTTTTATGCATAATAATTCACCCACTTGTAATCTTACTTATACCTTTATTTCATTAAAATTCAGAGTTGACTCTTACTTCATACTAGCTAGATATAAACATCCCAATGATGAAGCTGTGCAAGGGTGAGTTCTACTTTTTCATTTAAAGTAAACTTTTATGGTAAAAAATACCTCTGTCATCTAAGCCAAAGGGATGTTTCAGGCAATTATTAAATACAGACTTTAAAAGAAAATTCTTCGGAAGATTAAAGGAAAAAACCCAAGAATGACTGGAAAAGAAGAAAAAGTGCAACCACACACATGTTTAATCTTTCTTTTTCTCCTTTTCTTCTCTGACACCAGTAAATTTGAGTTATTTTTATATGAATGGATGTAGCTTGTTGGGATTTTATGAGAGTTTTTGATTTTGATGGTGTGTGTATGTATATATGATTAAATTTATGTATGTGAAAGATTGTGCACTTCATCATTACCCTTTCAAGATTGCTTAAGGCTAGATCACAGGGAAAAAACCAAACATTTGTGTTACAGAATTGGTAGGAGGTCAATGCATTGCAGTTTTATTTATTGTTACTGTATTGCTTTGATTTTAGGATTATTCACCAGGATGCATGGAGTTGTATTATGCTCTGTGATGAGTTCCTTGCTGGACCAACCCATTTTGTGACTGTACACCAAAATACAGCAATATTTTCCTCCCGGTCTATGGCTTATTGGTGATCTGCCAGACTGATTTTGAATTATTTTTTGACCCACTGTTTTAAGAGATGGTATTGATAACTCAATTCAAATGAAATCAGAGCTGTGTTTGAAATGTGTAGAGTACATCTTCAGGTAGAGGAGAAGAATATAATACTTAATTTTTTCCATAGCCTTTAAAGCCTTTCAGTATCTTTGCCCCATGTAATTTTATTACTGTATTGAATTCAGTCTCCATCAGTGCTTAGCATTGTTTGAATGAGAGGGAAATGGACTGGAGGGTCCTGTCTTACAGGTATAATACTACTACTGGTTATGAGACTGACAGAAATACAAACACCCAGAAAGTTAGAAAGAGATCAAGCTGTTGTAAATATGAATGAAGGTCAACTAAGGAGCATTGGTATCATTGGCTTAAAGGCATTTATTTTGTCATTTGAGAAAATGCTGCACATCTGCTGTTTGAACTTAGCCTTTTGGCATGTTCTGTTAAAAAATGCCAATAAATCAAAAGGCACAGCTGCACTGAAAGTGTGTTACAAGGAACTTTCATTATGAATTCTTTCATCAAGATAGTTTCAAAATGAAAAAAGTTACCTCCAACTAAAAGTAAGGGTTGCTTACTTTTTCTTACAGAACAATATTAAATGTTTCAGAGCTGTAGCTTGTAAATAGTGTTACAACTACTACAGTAAATATCACTGGACTTTCACACCAGAACCTAAGAAGTGTCATCTCCTATGATTTTTCTTGGATTTCCTCTACTGCTGTGAGCTAGAAACTTTCAAAGAACAATGGCTGCTACTGAGATTTCCCTAGCTGTTTGCTGAGCAAAAAGTTATTTGCTGAGAAATCTGAATCAGAAGCAGTTTAGTTTTCAACATCAGTGCAGAATCACAACAGAATTATTGGCAGTTATGAGGAACCTTCTTGGAGTGTTATGTCAAGTTTATTTTAAAATCATCCTTGCTGGTGCCAGTCTGTATATCTTGTCATTGACAACAGTTTGAATCAGTGCCATCGATTTACCATCACTGGCCTTTACAAAGGCAATTGTGTAGAAATTAAAGAAAATTAATTCCTGCACAGTTTTAATTAAAATCTATGTATGTGTCTTTTTTTTTTTTTTTGAGAAATACATTTCATAAGATGAAGGATTTCTCTCAGGGATCCAAGTCAAACAGCTAGAAGTACTTTCCATTACATTGTTTAGAATAAATTTTTAATGTTAGAAGTGTTTGGTTTGTAAAGTGCAGCTAATGAGTTATTAGATACTGCCCAATTGTATGACTATAGAGGATTGGTGGAAAATACTGTTTTTCACCTCCAAATGTTTATGATACAGCTGTCTAATTTCCTCTTGCTTTAGATTCAATGATCAGCTGACTTTAATCTTTTGCAACATAATTAGAAAAGACTTTGCTTAAAAATATTCATCCTGTTACATTTGGATGGTAACACAGGGGACCGATGTATATAAACTGTGTAACTGAAGACAATACATCAATGCAAATTAATTTAGATTATTATTTATGCTGAAGATATAACAATGACTGTCTTTTCTGTATCCATAGGAATTTGATTTCTGGCAAGGTTTCATTTGCAGGGTAAATTGTTCCAGAAGTCTTTGTGTAAGAGATACAAAAACACTGTATAATAAGTCAAACTCATTAATAATACCTTCAGTATAGGTAGAGTAAGTTTCTCAATCTTTATTTCACTTTTAAAAGGCATAAAGGAATTCTTCATCTCCCATTTCTAGTTCTGAATTACTAGTAAGCATCCTGTATTAACAATTTAAAGTAAATAAAATTCAGGAATTTTTCAGTGATAAAAAAGCCATTAAGATTTACTTTATCCAAATTACCATTTTGCATATTTTAATTTAATCCACTATCCATAGCTCATATCTAGTTCATCTATTTGAACTTTTAAATCAAGTATCAGAACGTATGATTAACTGAAGTCAATCCTTGACCTCCTATATGCATCTCCTAAAATGAAAGTCTAAGCCTGTAGATTACCTGTAAATTTTTATGAAGCCACCTAGCTTATCTGAGGATTGAAATTATAAAGTTTAATAGACTCAAAGCTAATTATAAAGTCATTCTAAGACAGAGCAAAGACAACCAAACCAGATGGAATCCATTACCAATCATACTCCTGAGGCTGTCTGGCATTATTAAAGTTAATAATATTTCCATGTAGCGGTGTCTGTTTTAATCAGTTTCTGACTGCGTACCAACACTAGAGCTACTTCTATAAGCTTCTGTGTAGAGGTCACCTCCACTCATTGCAGCCATAGGTCCTGTCATACTTGACTCTTTCATCTTAATTAAATGGATAAGTCTAAAAGGAATTTGGAGATTGTAGGATGTTTAAATAGGGACAAACCCCAATAAAAATAGTACTTAAGATACTAAAATGAAAAGAAATATAAAAAGCATGTTAACAGCTGATGGGTGAGACAGTGTTACTTTGGATGAACTGAGAAAGAAATTGTTTTCTATTTGGAAGGCCCAAGAAAACTTGGAATAAATACTGTTTCTTGTTAACACCCCTACACCCTCCCTTGCCCCTTTCATCTTAAGTAAGAGAAAGAATAGGGAAGGAGGGCAGTAAATGCCACTCATAGATTCTGGTAAACTTTCAAACTGCATTTGGGCAGACTGGAAGGTATGTCTCCATTTCTTATTCAGACAGATGTGTCCTTAAGCCACCTGCACTCCAAACTAGTCCACAGACATTATCATGTGAATTCAACCTAATACATCTCGCCTCCCATCGTGGCTCATTAGTTGAACCCTAACTACTGATACAACACTTCAAGTCCAGAGCTGCTTTGGGTCCATGGGTCCTAGAGCTCATGGAGGGTGGCTGTTTATCTGCAAAAATCTGCATTGATGTAATAGCACAGGAACAGGTCTAGATCTTTGTGCAAAAGGAAAAATTAATCTGTATGAAATAACTTCTATTGTTTTGAAAAATTATCAACATCACATATGAAACTAGGCAAAAAATTACAAGTCTGGTGGGAAACATAGCCAAAATGTTTACAGGGTTATTGATTATCCACATTTATTTTTTAAAATAACGGGGCTGGAGATGTGGAAAATGAGATTTATAATTTATAAACTAAGATAATAATGCCTTAAGTTTCCTGTCTCAGCAACTCCCTATCATACATCACTCACTCTCTGTCTTACACACACATGCAAATACAACATGGGTATCAGCAAGCTGGGTTATAAACTTGCAATTTTAACATAATTGCTCTCATTCATTAAAAATTGTGAATGAAAATAGAAATTAGTGACTTTGACTCTTCTGTATTACAGTCAGCAAAACTACAATATATATGTAGGGATTTAAATGTAAAAAATCTCTACAACTTCTATGTGCATATGATCCTGTTTAAGTTTAGGGACACACAGCAAGATACTACCATTAAATACTTCCTAACTCAATGTACACATTTCCTCTAATTTAAAGCAGATAGCAATGTAAAACATAAAATAAAATGAAATAAAATAATCAATATTATCTTCTGCTTATCATGCGTAGTTTGGATAATGCTTGCTTTGGGCAAATCTCCTGGTTCCTTCTGTCATCTTAGAGAAAATCAGAAGAACTTTGAGTTGCTCATTTTGATATATCGTCCATTTAATCCAAAATTCATACTATGTATGCTAGTTACACGTTCAAATAAGATCACTAGTTAAAGAAATTGATAAGAAATTTATCAAATATTGTAAAATAGCACAGTAAATGCATGGTGATTATCTGTTAAAAAAAATCACTGGTAAAAGTACATCAATGGCACTAGGAGCTGATCCCATTTAAGCAGAGAGTTTGAGGTTAGACCCTTTTCTTGAAGAGTAGGAACCGAGGACTGAAGATTCCTGAGGCTCATATAGGACTCAAAGGTAAAGTATCTGTTTCTGGGCAAGTCTTCTCACCATGCGGATCTGGTATAAAAAATCTGCCTCCTGCTCTGTTGTGCAGTGACTAACCTCAGGGAAGGATTTAGAGTTTTGAACAAGTGGGGGGGGATGCTCACTGTGATGTTCTACCTTGAACATTTAGACCCTGTCTGGTATTTTCTGCAAGCTAGCCTGAAGAAGCACTCTCTCCGGCTGTTGAGTTGCAGTGCAATAGGTTCAAGCCTTTGTGCGGGAAGAAAACGTGCTTCATTTAGGAGTCGTAATCCAAGGTGCACCTTCAAACTTGGATGATTCCCACTCCTGTGGGAACACTTCAGCAAAAAAAACCCCAAACACCAAATGCAACACCTGAAATCAGGGAAAACCAGCCTCCACTGTAAAATTTGGTTTTAAGGAGGAAAATTTCTAACAGGGTATGTTTCCAAAATTACATTTAGAAAAGTATGTTATAGCTGCCCATAGGAAGTCTGCAACAGCACTCAGTTTGAGTTGTAAAGGTTCATGTTATCACTTGTCCAATGTCTTGGTCCTTCATTTATCCAAGCTGTGGACTAGCCAGAGTGTAATACTACCCAGGAATCCCATACTCCTGGGTTTCATTTGCTTTAAAGTAAGTCCTGCAGATGAGAAGAATCACCAGCTCAAGGTGCTTCTCTCCTCAGTGACTGTAGCAGGGATATAGATTACTAACTCTGACTAGAAATCTAACTCTTACATCATAAAGTCAGGCAAGATGAATCCTAACTTGAGTGCTCAGAGGCATATCTAGAATTTTTTTCATGGATCTAACAGCCAATGACTGTATTAACACAGAGAGTGAGGAAAAAAAAAATCTTAACAATGAGTATTAATCAAGCTATGCTCTGTAAATCCCAAAATTATTCTTAAAAATAAGAATTCTTTCTGTGTTTTAACAAGAGAAAAATAATTATTTAGCTGAAATGGCATGAAAATTAGCTGGTTTCTTTAGTTGCCTATTATTGGATTTCTCACTTATGAGCTTTAAAATAAAAGTATTCAATAAAGCAGACTAACTAAGCAGAGTTCAACATGAAATATATGACAAGCAGATAGATCCCTTGCCCTTCTCATCAAACAGATGGAAGACAGGTAACACTAAAAATATACAAATAGCAGAGTCAAACTGATTAATATGGCAAAAATTCCTGCACTTGCAGCACTAATGTGTTTATTGGCAGAGATGCAAATATGCATGTAGCCTACTTTCATTTTCCCAGAGCACAACTGAATTAATGCTGTCATGTTGCTCAGAGTAACAGACTCCTACCTAAGAGTCCTCCCACACCACACAATCAGTGGGATCCTGGGAGCTACAGCAGAAAGAAATTAGAACGTGCATCAAGTTGCTGAGGCTGATAAAGAAAGCACACTTGCCCTTCATGTATTTTTAAAGAGGTCCCTTTTCATTATGACTTGTAAATGGCTCCTCGGTGAACTGCACAGGTAAAACTAAAACAGGCTGGTTTCCCCCCTGCTTTTGGAAGTCTGCATGGCTCCCATCCTGAGAATGTTAATATTTGAGGTTCATAGATTAAGCTAGCCTTCTTCCCTGCTTTGAGTCAAGGTCAAGTATAACTGAACAGCCCCTGACAGATATTTGTCTCGTACATTATTCACAAAAATGTTCAGCACAGAGATTCAACAGCTTCCCAAACTAGTCCATTCCCCTGTTTGACAATCCTTACAATTAGCAATGTTTTCTAATATCTCATCTTACTAACTGTTGAAGTAAATTTTAACTGATTTTTTTCTAGTCCTGTGCTCTGTAACTGTAGAATGTTACTCATTACTGTCCTCTGTAATAACATTTCATATATTTAAAAATTTTCCTGTTCCTTGCTCTGATTTCCTCCCTGACAGTTATCCTACTTTTTCCTCTTCAGCCTTAACCATTCTAGTCCTCTCAGGCTATACAGATTGTTTCCAAATTTCCTTTCTTACTGATCTTCTCTGAGTTCCCTCTAATTCATTTAAAAATGCTTGAAACTGATCTTTGTATACCAGAAAGGTCACAATAATTACTGTCTTAACCATAATACATCTGACAATGTCATCTGTCTTTAATGGAAAAGTGACTAAGTTAAAAACATATTTCCAGACATTGTATTTCACCACTTTACTTCTGTAGCGTTATGCTCAGCCAGTTTTCAATTTGTATTTATGCTTCTGATTTTCATTACTAACTGGTATCTCCACTTGATACTAAGGAAAATCATCTTAATGGTATCACTGTTTCTCCCATTTACCCACATAATTTTGAATTCAAATCTGATCCCTCAGTGTTTTTAACTTTTCCTGTGTCAATATTGTGCAGAGATTTTATAAGCATGTACCCTATTTTATGATCCAAACATCCCACCAGGTGCGTCCTTCTGATGTGACAAGAAACCATTGACAACTACATTGAGAATGCACATTTTCAACCGTTTGTGCACTGAATTAATAATTTTATTTTTTTCTGTCTTTCCCAGATTTCCCAAATGCAACACTGGGTGGAACCGTGTCCAGAGTTGGGATCAAGATACTGCAAACACATCTGTGGTATTCACAGACCAGTAATCCCATCAAAGGATTAGACAGATCTGACATTATCTGCTCTTGACAAATTCACGTTGGTGGGTTGTCATTAACTCTTAGGTGTATAAACATGTTTCAGTGTCATTTCAAGCACCAAAGTTAAATGAATTGTTCTAGAAATCCATCACTCTTGTGTTTGTCCATCACAAGGTTTATCTAACCTGAGCAAATATGTTCTTCTCCATCAGAGAGATGTACAGATATACTGTGTATCGGATGTACCAGATGTACTGGTATAAACAATAATAACAGAATCAGGTCAAAACTGACCAGTTTTTTGTGAAGTGTCAAAGCAGAAAAAAGCATTGATAATATTTTCTGTCTCATTCATTGTATGTTCAGTCTCAGTTAAATAAACATTGTTTCTTCTTTTTAAAAAATATTTATTGCTTAAAACATTTTAAAATACCTTCTATGTCCCTTATTAACTGAAATTCTTTCTGAATGTCAGCCTTTTAGATTTTTTCTCACACTTAGGCTGTTTTCTGTATTCTTTCTTTTCATACGGTTCTTTTTTATTTGATTTTCAGTTCATGATGTAGTTATGATATCTCAACACCTTACTGAATAAATATAGAAAATTACTATATTAAATGGGTTTTTTATTAAAATAATTTTAATATTATTTATTTATATATTTTTTAAAAAGTTATTCAAAGAAGTGTGGAAGTAACCCTTCACTCCGAAGCCTGAATGAAAGGACAGTGGGAGGACACCCCCTTACCTTGAAAAAAGGAAGAAAAAAATGCCGTAATTTATTAATGTGCATAAGTTATTATGATAAAATATAAAAGCAAGTTATGTTTTCAAGTCAGAAATTAGTGGAATAAACCTCAATATTATTTATTTTCTGAATAAAAGTCAAAGAAACTCAAACCAAAAGTATAATGTTTTAAAAAAGGTTGATAACATCTTGAGGAATTCCTTGAGGTTGAGGAATACCTTCTGTGAAAATCTTGCATGCATGGAGAGAAAATGAAGATCAGGTTATTATATATATTATTTATGCAACTTACCTTTTCTGGCCCATATGTCCATTACCTCAACTGGAAGACTGAATTAGCTTTCCAAGCAAACATTTTTTGTTTTGTTTTGTTTTGTTTTGTTTTTCCTGGAAAAATGTCTGATTTGACATTGAGAAGTTTTAAGACCTTTCCAATACTATAAAAGGGAAAGTAGCAGAAACACCAGAAGTTCCCATAGCAAGCAAAGGCCTAAAAAGGAGACAGTTTGAGTGGGCAGGAAGGTCTTGAAGAAATGGGCATCTCCACATTAATGCTGGTGGCCCCTGAGCCAGAACAAAAATGGAAATTACTCAAATAAAGTCCATTTTATAGAAAAGTCTCCATGCTATTACTGCCAGTTGAAAATATATGTCCTTCCCTTCCCTGGTCTGAAGGCAAGGTTTTTGTTATTGATGTGACAAACCAACAGACTTGCAACCAGTCAAGAGACACTTAAACATTAAATGAGTTCTCAGATTCCAGATAATGAGATCTGCACACACTAGTCACAAAAACGGGGAAAAATAAGAAGTTATAACTGCTTAGTAGACAAAATAGAGATTTCTAGATTAGGGTGATATAAATCACTCTCTAGACTTCATTTACACTATTGACTAGACCTCCACTGACTAAAGGGAGGTATGAGGTACTTGGTTTATATGTAGAAATCTTTTCTTAGGTGTCTTAATCCACCACCTGAATTCCACACAGTTTCTGAATGTAGACAAATTAAGCAACACTTCTGCCCTCATAGGATGACTATCTACTAGTGATCTTCAAAGTAAACTGAAGATCTTAATTAACCCATTATTTGTTTTCCTTTTCATTTTTTATCCATACACCTATGTCACTTCACTGTTGTAAATTAGTTTTTCATGTGCTGTATATTCTCCATTGCTTTTCATTAATCTTGCTGAAATAATGAGAGTAAGATTCAATTCTTATCATCTACTATTGTGAGAACCTAGGTACCTCTGGCAAAATTCCTGAAACTGTACCGATTCCCATCTCAACTTTGGGAATCAGAATCTGACGCCCCCTTAAAAAAAACCACAAAACAGAAAACAAAAACACTTAAGCCTGCAGCCACATGATGTTGGCATGAAAAACAGTCCCAAGATGGTCACTAATCTGTTCTCCTCATTCCCTGAGCCTGGCTTGAGACTCTGTCCACAGCCATACAGAAAAGGGACCATATAGTAACAACTTACGATAAATAAGCCAATTTCTGTTGACTATTTACAGTAACAGTCCTCTAAGGTATTCACTGTGAAGAAGTCCAAATTAGTGTCACTTTCTCTAACTTCCTAATGCAGTGTTTGTTCCTGCAATCTTAATAATTCAACATAGTCTTATGTATATATGTGCACAACTGTGTATGCAATGATACTGCATCTAGAACTAGACTTCTGTCAACAGTTAAAAGGTGATGCCTCACATAAAAAAAATATATTTTTAGTTTCTTAAAATTTTGCTCAAGTTTAATTTTTCAGACTGAAATTTTCCAAAATAACAATTTGAAACAGGCTCAATTGTATTATAAATTTTCCTCTAGAATATTTCAACAGTGCTAATACTAGACAATATGTACTCCTTTTAAACAAAATGTCATGATACATCCTGGTACCGACACACTTTGAAATGTAAAAATGAGGCACTCTAGAATTAGATACACTTTTCTAATGGTATACGAATTTATCTAAATATATAATTTATTCCAAAAAATATCTATGTTCGTAGTCAATCATGTGGCTAGTAGTCACCTCTATACACCAGGTGCTTATTCACTATGTTGAATTGCTACTGCTGAAGGCCTTTAATGGATGGGAAGAGTAAATTTGACTTTTTCCTCAGTCACTCATTCTTGCTGATAGAGAATGTTTTAGAAGGGGCTGATTTGGGGTCCTGCTTTTGCAGTGAGAACAGAAAAGTTTCTTTCTGTTCTTTCTCTATGGCCCAGGGAGCAGGAGGAATGTAGTGTAGAGTAAGCATAAAACCCCCCAACCTTCTATGAATGCCAAAGCAAGTTAGATGAGACCTAAGGCAAGCCATTATGGCACAGATGACAGTACTTTGAAAGCACACAAAGCAAAAGGCAAGAACTTCCCAGCTTCTTTTCTTCTTCCCATTTCAAAGGTCCTGTGACCATGATTCTGTTTGTAAGTGGAATGGAAGTGATCCCTAAGGGCTTTGCACCAATTGGGTTTCATTCCCATGATACTGCCTTGCCTCTATTCTGCTAACCCTTTCTATGACCATTACTTCATTAGTGATTGCTGCCTGCTCTCTCTTGGAAGATTGTCTCTGTGGGCCATATGCTAATCACAAGTCTGTATTTTGCAGGAAATCAAGTTAAGTACATCTTCAGTCTTTGTACAAGGTGGATCTTTGTCTTGTTAAAACAGGAGTGTATATAATTTCTTTCTCATTAACTCAGTTGGAAAAATATGTAATAAGTGATTACTTTCATTCCTTCCCTCCCTGCGTATATGTATCCTTACCTTGTGTGCAAAGACATGTTCCCTTGCACATACCTCTACATTTCTAAGTTAAGAACAAATCTGGAGTACACCTGTCTTCAAAACACTTAATTAAATTTTAAAGCCTAAAGAGTGAATTGGAAAATGTAACTTCAGTTCTCATCTAAACTATTTTGTTTACTACCATGGATTATTTCAAAGCACATCCATCCACAAGAGATTCTACACAACTGTTCATTCAGACATAATGATAATGTTTCATGTGTTCCCATGGCTGTTTCTGTATTGTACTCCACTCTTCTGAATAATGAAAGTAACAAGACAGAATGGTACTCAGCAGAAGCCAAGGGAGGAAAGATAAGGGCACAATTTAGGAACAAAAAAAAATCTCTACTAGAGATTTGGGCAGATTTGATATAAAAGCAGGCTTAGTAGGAGAAACAGAAAACAGAAAATTACTTCTGCAGAAGTAGCCTCGCCACAAGGGAAGACAGTGGTCCAGCTGCCTGGTTTTTGCCATAACCAAAGAGAATCATAAATTGATCAAGCTTTTAGATGTATTCAGGTAAAGGCCATTGCTAATTCTGTGACAATTTCTTTTCAGTTTTAATGTTCTACTGTGACATGCAGTGTTAATTATTTCTTGAAGTGTGAAGTTTTACTGAGAATAAGGTTTATGCAGACCAGAAAAATAGGCACCTGCTGTTCCCATCAAATCCTGACGTTATTTGTCAGCTGTTTCTGCAAATCCATTCTATATGCAACAGAAATCACAACTGGAGAACAAAATAGCAGTCTAAAAAGAGAAACAAAGGTACCATTTTGACAGTCCAACGGCATTCATTTATTTCCCTTTTATGGTCACTTAGCTTGATTCTAAGTGTCTGGCAAAAGAAGCGAACCCAAACTGAGTCATAATTTAAAATCTTATCCCTATACGCATATATACATGTAGGAATGCATGTAGCATTTCTCTTCCTTTTCTCCTTCATCAACAGCAGCCACAGCAGCTTTTGCACTTTATGACTTCATTATGACATCACATAATAATTTTCATTAAGCCTACTTTTATGGACTCTCTCACAGTGTCAAAATGTGGTAAATGGACACATGAAGTCTGACAAAGATCTATCGTAGTTTTATATCCTGTGGACAAAATTCTTCTAGTTCAGAATGATGAGATCATCAACATTATGAAGCAAATGTGATTAAATGGATTTATATATTTTCCCTAGAGTATTTATTTCAGCATGGGTGGCCTACAGTGAAAGAGAAAGTGCTATTTACTTATATAATTTTTATATTTCCACTGTAGAGCAGTTTAGACTGTACTGCAAACAACAGATGAGAATGAGGAACATCTACTGCAGTTTACAGCCTGATATTGTGTGTGCCCTTAGTATAGAGAACACAAGCTGAACAGCATTTTGTGAATTGTCAATTATGTTACATAGGAAGGGATTTTATTAAAAGTATTCTAAACTCTTAGTTAAGGTTTACCATGTGTGTTTACCCTGTTTGCATCTTATGGTACCATCTTTTTTTCTTTCCTTTACTTTCCTTACTTTTTTTTTGAACATGCTATCTGGATGTCTCTGCTGTTCAATGTTATACCCTTGTGTGTCATGTTTCTTGTGTACTACCAACACGGAGACTCTGCTGAACTCTAGTCTTCCTTTGGCTTAGTTCTTTTTCAGTTTTTCTCCTTTTTATTTTAGGGAATCTTTTGAAGATCCTTCTTACTCCCCCTGTATTTTCTGCAGCTGTTTTATGTGCCACTGGCCTTGAACCTATTGTCCTTGTTTCACATTCTTTCAGGTTAGTATCTCCAAATAAGAAGTATCTATGAGATCAACTAGTGGCTGAATTGTGTCCAAAAACATTTTGGCTGCCTTCTGGCATTATCTTATATAAATTGGTGTCAGCTGAAGCTCAACTTGACTAAAATCTCTCTTAATCTCTCCTAGATGAATCTTTCCTTCCTAACTTTCTCAAATGTGATGCCATCTTTCTGCTGACATTTAAAACTCTCCTTTGTCTCAGAGAGCTTTCTGGGTTTTCATGACTGGGATATGTTCTATTTCATCTTCTGTAAAACCTGTCAGTTTTCCCCAGCCCCATTCCTTCTGCGGTAGGCCTCTGGTGGTGCAGCTGTCCTTTCTCTGTACGCAGCAGTGCTTCATTCCCCTTCTTAGCTTTTTTCTCATGTTCAGAACAGAGATTGGCACTCCAGGCTGGCCAAGAAGTAAAATACAGATTTTCTATATAAGGAACAAATTTTATTGGCAGAAACACAAGGAACTGTGAATTTGAACGTGAGATTTGAACACCTAACAGTTATCCAGCTGATTATTGTGATTGACTGCATGCGACTTGGTCAGATAGGCAATTCAGTGATGAGCAACTGGGAAAAAATATATATAACCGTTTACATACTAATGAAATATGTGGTGGTCATTAAACAGTGGTAGTCCAAACTCTAGTCCCAGGAAACCTTTGTGATTCTGATTATCAGCTGTGTTTCCACTAACATTTTAGTTTCTGCTACCACTAATATTGTGGCCTACATGGTGGCCTGGCCTAACAGGAGCAACACTCCACCGACAAGTTCTCAGAGCAAAAAGGTTTGGTGTTTTGTCTTTTTTTAATTCCCAGAGAAAATCCCACATGAAGTCTCCTTTAGAAGAACGTGTTTAGTCAGTTTCAACTTCTGATCATTAAAAAGTAAGAATTACTGTGATCCATGATCCAGTCGGTTGATACCATGCTGTGGATTTCAAACATCATGCCTGGTATAAGATTCATTATTTCCTTTTCCATTAATCTTTAAAAATCTTATTTTCTGTGATTCATTCCATCAACTTCAAAAACAAAGCAGCAGAACTGTTATGTCATGGAAGTGGGATTTGTCTTGTATAAATGTAAATATGTACCATGCAGACAAGTATACATGAGCTATAACGGTACTGTTTTTTTCAACAGAGAAATATAGACACTTCTAGACATGATTCACCTGAATTTTTTTATCCACCTGCTTTATATTCAACAAATTGTACTGTGGGCAGTGAAGGCACTCTATGGTACTGTCTCAGACAAAGGGGTCCTTTGCAGATACCTATAATAGGTCAAATGAATCCCATCCTTGGTACTCAGCACTAAACCCAGAGGATATCACTTTATCATTTGTTCTCTTGGATGCCCTTAAGCTATTTGTTACCACTTGTTACCTTTTTTTTAATGAATTATTAGCTTGTTTCATATGGAACAGTGCATTGCACCATGGGTTCTGCTTCCCAGCTTGGGCTACTTGTTGTAGTAATGTTGTGCACTGTGGCACAATAATCAGTAAGCAGAGAGCAGGTTGAAGAGAATTGAAGATTTGTAAAAGGTTTTTCTCAGACTTTCCAAGTCTTGAGGAAAAGACAAAGAGCACTGGTTCTGATATCTGTGGAATCTAAGCACTTCTGCTCTTAACTTCCAGTATTTCAGGTTCCCTCATAGAGGGCTTGCTCCAGAGTTGTTCTAGTTACACATGGAGGCTGTGCAAGTGCAGTTTAATTGTTGGGAGCACTGTAAATTCATAAGTCACATTGTTAAATTCTCTTGCTCTGTTTGCTATGGAATCTGTTACAGAGAACTGTTCAGGGATGTGAGCATGAGCTTGTATAACTACGTCATGCTAAACCACACTAGTCCTTTAACAAATGCAGCTCCAGAACTTTATTAATAGGCAATCCTTTTATGCTGACATTACCTCCTGCTGAATATCTTATACTGATACTATGATTAATTCCTAGCCATTTTTTCAGGAGTTCTTTGTGTTTGTAATATCATGATAGATAAAGAAAACATAATTTTTAAAGCGCTCTCTCTTTTCACCATTTTTTCTACATTTACTAATGTGTCCTTCAGTATACGGACATTATTAGCATAGGTAGTGTAAAGTTAACTAATAGGCTCAGCGAGCAACACACCTGTCCCAGGACAGAAGTGACTTGCCTTGAAACAGCAGTCAGATCATATGACTAAGATTCCTGGATGTCAAATGATATGACCTCTTGGTCATACATTTTAAAGGATCTGACATATTTTTAAAGCAAGTCTACAAGATAAGAGATTATAGAAAGATATATTTTTTTTCATTTATTTATCAAGACTTAGATAGAAACCATCATAGCATGTTTCAGTCTAGTTCTCTGGAATAACACTAGGGTATTAGCAACTATTCTTGAAAAGAGTCTATTAATATAGTAAACATAAAAGCCAGCATTATAGTAAAAAACATACTCTTATTAAAATGCTGATATCCAATGTAACTGAACATGAAATTTTATCTAAAGATAAGGATCTTGATTTATTCAGCGAAAGAAAGTTTGTGTGTCTAGACTCATGTTTACTTATTCTGGAAAACTCGGACTAAATGTCTCAGAAGGACCAGGATATATCATTCCAGTTGATCATGTAAACGTTTTCTTATTTGACAGTCATGAGGCTGACTAAAATAAAATAATGATAAGAATGGATTTTCTGAAATAATGTTGTATGTTTACAATCATATTATAATCAACCCCATCAGTGACTAATACTGCTCATATGATTCTCAGTCCTCTCCCCAATACACACAAGTTTTCACTCACAGTTTTATTTTCTAATGGAGTGACGATCTTCATCTGGAGCCAAAGAAACTGGGCAAGGGTTTCTTTTCCTGTGAGCCATTAAACTGCCTTTAATTAGTACCTGCCAAGACTATAAATTAATTTTCACCATACAGTGACTCATGTTAAAAAAAAAATAAATAAAAAGGCTAAAATAGGCCAAGGTAAAACAAACCTAGCAAGCAATCATCCTACAGTGCAGGAAAGATGTTGAAAGACTCCTATCACAGAAAAACATCACAGAATTCTTTACCCAACTCATTTAATAAAGTTGTAGCAATAAAAAACAGAACAAAAGCAAAGAATCAACTTGACATACTGCTTCAAGCTATACCTGCCTCTTTAATATTGTAAAGTATATGTTTTTCTGTACCAACTACATTTGTGAAGATGAAAATACTTGTAAGGGTATGAATAAACTACTTGCTTTTAGGTTGATGCTTAATTACTTTGATCAAAGTTTATTCAGCTTGAGCTCAAAACACCTGTAATTATTACCATTGCTTCAAACAGGCTAGGTCTGCTGAATAGCCTGGACCTATGTCATGACAGGAGCCAGCTCCTTGTAGCATCCATGCAAAATCCAGTTTTTTGTTCCATGTTGTCAGTGTAGCCATGGGGAAGCTCTCCAGTGTGTCAGTTTAGGAAGTGTTTCCGTGACACATTTTTCAGTGGCAATATTGAGACTGGCCTGGAAACTAATCCACCATTAGAAGAATGCTGCATTTTTTTTCCTCTGCCTTCCAGCCAGCTAAGTCTGAGTTCCACACCCAGCACTGAGTTCTGCTGACCCAGTCACACAAAATGCTACCGTGTGTGTCAAAACAAATAGCAGGAACCCAAAATCAGTGGAGGAGGATTTTTATTACAAAAGCCTGGCATTTTTTCAGTGTAACTTATGAAAATTTTCTGAACGTACTGATTGCAGTAGGATCTTGAATTAGGTAGGCTTGTAGTCATCTTTCTGCAGGAATTCAGGAGCAACCCCCTGAATATTTACTCCCCTTTCCATTAATATATAGGCCAGTCCTACACATATTTTTCCCTTTTCTACATATAGGAAATCTGAATAAGGCAAATCTTGACCTCACATGGGACCATTCAGACTGCTCATGAGACACACTTTTCTAATGTGTTGATATGGCATACCTTTTCCCTTGGTCCTTTACCAGATTCAGCAGTGAATATTATAAATGTAACTACCTCAGATATCCCTACACCAAGCTGTCACCTATATCTTCTGTGAGTTATAAAACAAAATCCTGACATGCACCTCATTCCTTTTTTCATTTGCTACACTATATTCTTCAGTAAAAGCTTTTGGAAATCAGTAAATTCTATGATAAACCTTCTGTTGTTGCTGCACATTCAAGTATAATTCCCTTATGCTCTAATATTTCAAGAAAAGTCACAATAAATGGCTGTAATTGGCTTTATTTTCCCTTATTGTCCTTTATACTTACTCAGTGAAACCCTACCTGTAATTTAAATTTCTTCAAAGGCCTTTGAAGGTAATGTTCCTACCCTAGCTAACAGAAAATACCAGAAATACAAATGAAAATTACAGTGTTCCCTCTTTCACCCAGGAGCCTTCTGGGTTGCTCCAGTCAAAAGCAGGAACTGGCAAGAAAGTCTGTGTTTTCTGGTGCAATGTTATTAGGTGGAAAGAAATGGTTAATTAAGTAACTATACATCTCTTGGTCCATTTGTCACGTGAATGAGGGGAAGACTGACTCAGTTATTCTATCAATACTTTGTTGGTGAACACTAAGCAAAGTAATTGTTGAATGAACCTTGTTTTCAGCATACAATTCACTTTGAAGAAATCTTAGTCTTCCCACAAAACAAATTACAAGAGTCTTCATTTGCATGATCTTAAGAGTGCACTAAGAAGCATGCAGAAAACAAAAGCTAAGAATAATATAGCTTTTTGTTTGACATTTTGTTTGCTGAAAGAGGATATTCCCTCAGGCCTATAACTTCAACATAACAAGGTAAAGGAAGTGATATCCTAGGGAAAAAGAAAAAAGAACTTATGATGAACTTCATCTGTAGCTATGTAAAGCACAAGTACTTACTAAATATGAGTTCTCTTAGTTTTCCTACAAAAATTCAGTGATTCCTTTCTGCTTGGAAAGGCTTCAAAATATGGCCTCAAAGCATTTTATGCCATAACCAGCTTCCACAATTTTTCATCCAGGCTCTGCATCCCATAAAGAAAATAGGTTTCATGCCCTTGCAGGGCTTCACTGAATGCATTCTAGTTTCACAGAAACATTCATGTTTCACTGAAACAAACATTGAAGTTAGAACAAGGAATGGATGAGAATCTATTTGAGGAATCAAGTCATCAGTCCCTCAAGGTGACCACTACCTGAAAACTGAAGAATCAGGCCAGGATTTAGGCAAAGTGAGAATGATGGAGAAAATGCTTTGGAAATAGTCCTTCCCCCCGGCTTCTGAGGAACTGACTCTGAGCTACCTTTACTGATGGTTGTCTCACTGCTGTATGCAACTTTTAAATCATAATGCCTATTTTTTCCTACAGACTTTATAAAGTCAGGTCTAATTACCTTCAGCAACCACTTATGTGATGCTTCAGATATACTTCCAGAATAGCTCTAGTTTGCCTAAAATAATTACAAATATACTTAGCCTGTATAGTCAATTTTTTTAGAATGTAGGAGATGATTTTATCCCATATGTTTATTGTAGGATAAATACTGGTTACAAGGAGATCATTATGGACCAGCAGGTAGGATGTGTGTAAAGTACTGGTATCTGAATCTGTAAGGACCGTTCCAGTCATGGTGACTGCAACTGGGGCATTCTACCCTAAAACATGTTTCTAGACAGAAAAGACTTTGTATGTTCTAGAAGTTGTGAAGAGGTTATTAATCCTGGATGACTTCTGGATATCCCTTTCAATTAGAATTATTCTAGAATTCTGAATCTAATTTTTGCATGAAGCGGGACAGTAATGACTAATGTCCCCTGCAGGTTAAGCAGAAAGGGAATTCTCAGTTGTTTTCTGTGCACATTATAAAATAATATGCTATAAATATATATATAACCAAAATTCTATCAGTGGGATTTTTAAAAGTATATCTATTGTTAAAAAAAAAGGTCTGCATATAGAAAACAACTTTTGTACACTGTTTCTTTGACTTTTATGTCTATCATTTTACTGGTATAGCAGAATATTTTTGTTTCCCAAGACTCATAGGTAGTTCAGATTGCATACTAGATAAAAGAAAAAATTTATATATTACGTGTATAAGCTTCTTTCAAAATTGCTTTTTGAGAACTTTGCTTTTAGAGAACAGCTCTTCTTATTCCCCACTATGTGTGGTATATCAGTTCTTGAGAAACTCTTCAGCCACCATAGCACAAAGTTCTGATCTGTCTTTACTTCTAATCTGAGGCAGAACTTTTTGATTTTAGCTTATTATTAAGTGGTACTTAAATGCTCCACCCTTCAGTCTCAGAGAAAGGAACTCTTGTTCTCATTTCAGTGATATTAAATGCAACTTACAGGATAAATCTTTACTAGCGGTTGAAGTTATAAAGCGTCGGTGTAAAAGACATTATAGCCCATGTGATTTCAATGTTCTGGATTTGTTTAATCTTAGTATTCCTTATTTAAGATATTTCAGGAGAAGGTGAATCAAAGGTGTATCACTGTTCTGTGGTGTAGGTGATATTCCTCATCTCACCATTGCCATACGTGATAGCCAGGTGCCTTTCCCTGTGCAGGCACAGTGTGTGAGCTTCCAGCGTGGCAGGTGACAGGAGTCACAGAACAACAGCGCAGAAGTGGCATTTCAGGTCAAACACACAAACCCAGGGGGGCATAGGTTAGAGGTTTCTTTCCACCTCAAGGTAGAAGGTACACGTGAGACGCTTTAGTGGCCAGAGAGTGTGACTACATTGCAATGAAGAGCCTCTAAGCACGGCAAAGAGTGATTTGATACTAAGCTATGTTAGAAACTAAGATGAGAAACATCTTCTAGGATCCTTCTAATGAGAAAACTAAGGCACTATCCTGGGGGTTAACTGAGGCTTTAACTATTTTATGTGTAAAGGGTGATAGTGTAACTTGCCATGAGAGGCATTTCCCTGGTGTCCTTCACCATAACCTGACCTGACCTGACCTGACCTGAATGTCCTGTAACTTCTGTAGCACCCTGGTGTCTGAGAGCAAATCACTTGCTCCATGACTGTTTTGGTGGGACAGGGAAATCTGAAACCTTACACTTCTCAGACTTCCTTTTTAAATGAAATATATCTTTATAAATTTCATATTTATGTGTTATACTATATAAAATAGTACATATTTCCTTTCAACATTTGCTTCAGTCTGTATCTATTTAGAATCATCAACATTTGCTTCAATCTGTATCTATTTAGAACCCTCCACTCCCAAAGGAGAAGGCAACATAACAAAAACAGAAGGAAGAAAGCAATGCTTTTGTTAGCATTTCCTCACTCCAAGGAAGTGGTGCAGGAGCACTTTAAATAACCTGCTTGTCTTTCTCAGTAAGAAGATATTGACATGTCTTAAAAATTTGATACAAACCTATGTTGTTCAGCTGTTCCATCTTTAATTAACAGACAATTCACTTTCCAGGGCACAAGCAGAGTGCATTTTCCTCATCTTGACTTAGGCTTTTACTACAACATAGAAAATCTAACAGGGCTTGATACATCACCTGAGAAGAGGATTTCAAAGCAATATTTTTCCTGCCAAATCTGATCAGATTTTTACAGACTGTCACTGACATTTATGGCAATAACAAACTTATGACAAGACTGATAAACAGAGCCTTGTACAATCTTAAAAGAAAAACCTCCATGATCACTTCATCTGACTCAAGGCCACATAACTGGAGAGATCTGTCTCAAAGTCTTATTTTAGGATGACCAATGAAAAGAAAACTACAAATGCAGCTCAACAGTCTGGGATGGTTGGCACATAAGGCCAAAAATGAAACATTTTGTTCAACTTTATTAAAAATAAATTAATGTTGCATATGGTCATTAAGATTTATTTAATATTAGCACAGAATTTAATGAGACACACAGGAAAAGTATTGAGTAAATAATCTCATTTTTAGCATTTTAACATTCAGCAGCATTTAAAATTATTACCTCTGACTTTTCCTAGATATGTAATATCAAAACCTCAAGCCCCTCAGGAAATACTTCACATTTTCATTTACTCTGTAAATAAATATAGAGTTTTCCTTTGTGCCCAGAAGACTGTATCATTCGGTAGTTTACTTCAGCCACTTAGGGCACCTACTCATCTGGAAGCTTAAAACTTTGAAACTATTTTGTGAAAATAAACTTTTCAAACCAGAAAAATGGCAGTTTCAACCTGAAATGAAGATACAGTCTAGATATTAGGGCCTGTCTCCTGTTAAATATCAACTAGAGAAATTCTCTGAATATTCCACATTACAAATCTGTGCTTCCTAGCTTGCAGTGTCATTAATGGATTGCACAGTAATACAAATTACTGGCTCTGACGTAAAGAAATTAAATAGCTATCAGAGATGGTATTCAAATGTGTTTTAACCCAGATGCCTCTGCAAGAACATTTTATTTTCTTATACTACTTTTTTCTCTAATGTTAAATAAGTAAGCCTAAGAACGACATGTATTTTTTTACCAAAACTGAAAAGCATTCCTTTCAGTTTTTTCATGTTTCTCTTCTCTCTGTCCCCCAACACACACCCACACACCCCTGATATGTTTACACTGCTTTTTACACTGCTGTCCCTATGTAATGGGGACTATCACATTCTTTTCGCAAACTAACATACAAGAGAATACAATAATGGAGATATAGGTTGGTTACGGTTTTCCGGGCAGCACATGGTGTGGAGATAGAGCTGTTGTCCTGAGACCCAGCAGTCAAGTAGGACTCTGAAGATCAGAGTCCCTGTCTTTCCAGCTGCACTTTTTAGGGAACAGTGACATAAAGACGCCTAAATTCAATGGCTTGTTTTTAAATACAATTCACTTCAACTGCAAGAAGATTTGACTATTTAATATTTTCTGCATATTTTTGTAGCCTCCTTGTGAACTTCAGGTTCTATTTCTACAAAATTCACGTTGTTGAGTTTTGTTCTATCTTGCTTTTCCCATAGGTTTGGTAGATTAATGGTTGTGTTTAATTGTAAGTGTTGGTAGAAGCATACAATTAGTGGAATATCTCCAATTCACACAGGCACAAAGTCTGTCCGGCTGTCTGAAAAACAGAACTCTGCCGCAGAACTATGGACAAAAATATAATAGGAGTGATACCATTACACAACTTACTTCAGAAGCTTTAGGGAAACATTGTGGTACAGGTCCTGTGTAGTTATCGGGGAAAGTAAAATTTTGTAATATCAGCATTTAAAATGTAGAAAATGTTTTATGGTTGAGAAGACAAAATAAATTACATTTTCCCCCCTTGCTTGTGGAGATTCTACTACACAGAAAGTTCTTACACCAGCAGAAATCTTTCCAGTCTCCAACAGGAGATAAAAAAAAATCAGAAAAAAAATACCCTAGGCTCTTCAAAGAAAGAAAGAAAGAAAGAAAGAATCCCAATCCTTAAAGCCAATTGTTGAATGAAAACTAAGTTTTTAAACATTAATAGAATTTCTTTTGGTGTTTGGCATATATGGTAACTGTCTTTCTGACTTTTCTGTCAGGTCATCTGAAGCACCATTTTGGATCACAGCGACATTTTCATTCTGTTCTGTGTGTAAATGAGATGAATCATGAAGTATTTTGCTGCTCCATAATTTCCTTACTTTAGAAAAATGCCAGTTCCACATTAAAGTTAACTTCTCTGCCTTTTGCATTATTTCCAAAGCACAAAAGAAAGACAGGTGAGAGCAGGATAAAAAATAAGGGAAACGGGGTATCCAATAAGGTATAAATGAATAGGGTTTAAAAAGGACTACAATTTTTTCACCTTCATGTTAGACTTGTATTAGATCCTGAACTGCAGGTAAGAACTGCCCAGCCTGTGCAGGGGATGCGGAGTTGGTCCGTTACTTTCCTTCAGTGAAAAGAAGAACATGCTAACTTCTACAGCTCTTCTTTCTGTTTCTGTGCATCTCTAGAATTGCTTTATGCTTATTTCTAATCTTGTTCTTCTCTTCCCTGTTCACAGAAGCTTCTTCAGCCAGTCAGAATTTTGATGTTTGTTTTTAACCTTGCCCACGAGGTAAAGACTTCAGCTTGTGAAGCCAAAAGCTTCTTCAGTCTTCCCTGCTGACAGAGTGGGTTTAGCCCTTGCACCTTAGATGCTGCATGTACATACCTGTCAACATTTGACATGTAAAAACACATAGCCTCCATGCTTCTGACTGGCCAAGATGATTGTGCACAATGTATGAAACCAACAAAGATGCTATGCAATCACTTCGCGCTTGCAAGTCCAATGTCTATGGGATCTATCATGTCTGAATTACTCCTCTAATGCTCATGATGTGGAACAAGTCTGCTCTTTTTGACTAAATGAGACTTGCTACCCAAGTGTATCCAGCCCAGCTTGTCACACAGGCATGTCCATCACTTCACTTTGCATGCAGTGGAGTGTAACTCTGTGCAAGCACAACTGGCATGGTCTAGGATTCTTAGTTTTCTCTAGATTACTTGTTGGGGATACTGCTATTATGCTCACTAAAATGCCTGGACTGTAAATCCCATACAGATGGTCAAAAAAATCTTACAGTGGTAAATGATACCTTAGAAAATGTGCAGGTAGGGAGACTGCCTTGGAAACATGTTTGTGGCAGGCATCCCATCTGGATGGTAGGCATTTTCAGCTGTGGATTTACCATGCACTTTTGATCTACAGCCCATTTTCTTCAGCTCTTTATGCATCCCCTGTAGTGTACACTGCTGCATATATATTTTTACAAAGCCGTGTCTTGACTAGAGTTACTGCCATTGAACAGTAGAACTCCTTCCAAATCACAGATGAAACTACAGTCTTGAGGAACAGTCAATTGTATCTCAAGGGAAATTAAAAAATCCCCCGGCCTTTTACTACCTACTTTTAACCTATTTTGTATGGGGGTTTTACGTCATTAAGTAGAGGGGAAATATTGCTGCAAATATTTCAGACCCTCAGGCTTCCATCAGAAATGGGCCGCTTCAAAAAGTGTATTCAACACTAAGTATTTAAACTGTATTCAGATCATTATATCAGTATCACAAATTTGGCTCTCAGTGGAAGTCTGAGATTTTTCTTCTGAAGAGGGAACCCCTCCACAGTTCATTACCTTCTTTTCTGTATCATGTTGCAGTAGACTAAACAAAATAAGCAAAAAGGTACTTAATTAATTCTAAGGTTTCTGAAATGGGTTACGTAATATAAGGCTGCTGGTGCACAAAAGTTGTAAAATATATACATTTAATAAGCATGGAAAAGAAATCCTAATTATTTTGCTCAGCAGGCAGAAAGTCTTATATTTCAGAATTGTTTTTCACCTGTGGATAGCCTACTTTATCACGTTGGAGAAAAACATTTCTGAGCATTTCCTGACATCTTTAATCCCATGTTTGCAAGAAACGTTATGCTGAAATGTTACGTACCAGGGAGATTGACCCAAAAGGTATATCCACCATAGCTGTTGCCAGCCACAAAACAGCTGGCAGTTTGAAATCCATCCTGTCCTCTTCTGCCACCCCTGGAAACCCACTCTCTTCAAAAGACTTCATGGTAGGAGGTGTGCAGAGCAGTTCCGTGCCTGATTAGCTGGCTGCAAAGCATTATCTGTTTGGTTATGAACTCACAAAGTGCTGAGGGCACAACAAAAATGTCCATGTTCAAGGCCTTGAGCCTGCTATTGCTACCCTTTTTGTGAGGGAAGGAGAGATGTATATAACATCACGCAGCTTATAAAAGATGCATGCTGACTTCACTTTTATAGTACTCCCTAAAACATGGGCCTGTTTCCTGCTAGCAGTGATAATTTGGTACCAATTTTGGCAATTAGATCACTTTTACATGCCTTAATAACAGCATTCAGTAGTGTGCATTAAGCTCCCATATGGACAACGTCATTAATGCTTTGACTTTTTCATCCTGAGGAAGCAGTAGGCTGGGTAGTAAAATTAGGAATTAGTCATGTTGCCAGGAAGTAAGAGTTTTATATATGCAGTATAATCTGTTCTGAATATGGGCTGCAGTATCTAACTGCAAAGACTTCAAAAACAGAAGTTCTGAATGAAGAGTAAAAAGAATTTCTAAGGAAAACAACAACATTTTAACCTTGTTTTAAATTTCTAAATTATTTAATTAACAAAGAAATGCTATCTATCGGCCAAAGTAGATACCGTATTTTCTTGGCATTAAAAAAAAAATTACATAACATTACATCATATTACAAGCTATTAGTCTTACAACCATGTACTTTTGTTCTTTCTCCATCAGCAAAATTTCACATGTAAACATGTAAGAAAATGGTGAGCCCCTGTCATTTAGACAAATATCAATCTGTTGCTGAAAAAGATATCACCAGAACCATATTTTAGCTATATTACATTACATATCTTCAATAAGTAGGCCTAAATATAAACCTTAGATCTGAACTTGAATTCAGGACCTTTACGTCATCTTCCTTTTAATTGGTAGAACCCAAATACTCCATTCTAAACTCCTAAGCATATAGGTTTGGAGACTGAACTCACTGCAGTGGCTCAGAAACATTTTAAAATAGGTTCAGCCTGAAAACTGGGACTCTGCTCAGGGCTGTTTCTTCAAGAACTACTTAGTCTTCTTTTCCACTGCTTTCAAAGTATTTCTGTCATTTGTCACATGTGGCTATAAGATGGAGCTACTTGGGTTGAACAGAAAGATCAGACAACCTGGTAATTTCTCCTGTGTTGAAGAAAACTGTCTAAAAGCACTACGTAGCAAAGGAAGAATGGGTTTGTTTTGAGCACTGGTCTCATAGTGAACCTTCATCCAGCAGAGGATTCAAACCCTAAGCAACTAGAAGAAGGCATCCTCATGAAATCCTTATTGATTATAAAATATAGAGTTGCAGACACTGCCCAAATTAATCTGAACCTCCTAAAATTATATTAAAGATATTTTGCAGGCCATCCTTCTTCTTGGGCCCCTAACTCACAGCAATTTTTTGGCCAATATATCCTTTTGCTGCTCCTATGGAGTTGTTTCAAAAATTTTCAGCCAGTGCAAAATCTCCCTATGCCTGTTCTTAAAGGTGTGATAGTTTTTCACCATTCACCCCTAGTTGCACCCATACCTCCTTAGTCTATATTAAGAATTACAGATTTCATCTTAAGGAATCACTTCCCTTTTTTTAATGAATAAGTGATGTTTAAGGACACTGTAAGCTTCAAGGTTTTGTGACAGCTGGTTAAAAAGCCATTTCATATGAATGGTAAGCAAGCTGGCTTCCCTTTCGTTGGCTTGTATCACTTTTATGGATATCAAATAGACAAGAATGTAAAAGACAGCCTCTGATTTGTCTCTGTACTAAACACAGAACTAAACAGAAGAAAGCTTCAGCAATTCAGATCAATTCTGTCAAAAGATTGCTATATACAGGTACTTATTCTGCTTCACTACTCATTTGCATATGAAATCCTGCTTGACAGATCTCTGAGTGCAGAGTAAATGAGAAAGTTAACCACTTATTATCCATTATTTATGTGCTGCATAGTCTAAAATTACAAAGTTTTCTTCATATGCACTGAACTAAGTTAGAAAATCAGTATAAAAACTAGATCCAGAACATATTTTTTTGTATTTGCTTAAAATGAGAACATAAAAGCAATGGTTTTCTTTTTAATTAACCAGTGGCATTTTAAAGTGTCAAGATGTATGCTGCAAATGGAGAGCTTTTGAGCCTACCCTAAAGAGAAAAGACAAATTATTATCTAAAAGTTAATGAACTGAGTTCTGTAATGGACTGGGTAAAGCTAATTGATATGAAGTCATAAGAAAACCTGGCAAAAGCTGAAAGGGAAAAATCTTCAAGCTGATGTGACGTGACCCCGGAGAACTAATGACAGAGGATAAGTAAGAGTCAGTAAGCAGCAGGGTCCGGTAAAGTTGTCACTAAATTAATTGTTGAAAAAAGTTGTATTGAAAGATTGTTGCATGAATTCCACAGTAGAAAGGAGGATTCCTGACAGGATAAGGCATCATCCTATCAGTCCATAGAAAAATCAAAGAAGGAAGAGTGAAATACATATATTTCAGTTTCAGGCACTGCTTTTCTAATTGGACACTGAATACATTAACTTTGAAAATAAGGACCAGTAGACTACATTTGGGGCTTAATTTCAACAGTATACCTCTCTAACACTTTATTTGGCTGAAGTAAGTAGAACTTTCATATGGTCAGAACTGCCATTGCCTAGATAAGCATAGATATCATTGTGTCTATACTTTTTTTGAAGACTGTTACCTTCTCAGTTGTGTTTCCACATTGTAAATCCTTCACTTGAAGAGAAGAGATTTTTAAAGAAACTACTACTCCTTTCTGCCCAGAGTCATTTAATAATGATGTCCTCTCACTCATTCACAGAATTATAGAATCATAGAATCACTCACAGAGTCACAGAATAGTTTGGGTTGGAAGTGACTTCCAAGAGGCCCAACCCCCCTGCAATGAGCAGGGACATCTTCAGCTAGCTCAGGTTGCTCAGAGCCCCATCCAGCCCGACTTTCAAGGTTTCCAGGCAAGAGGTATCTACCACCTCTTTGGGCAACCTGTTTCAGTGTTTCACCACCCTCATCATAAAAAATGTCTTCCTTCTATCTAGTCTGAATCTACCCTCTTTTAATTTAAAACTATTACCCTTTGTCCTATTGCTATAGGCCCTGCTAAAAAGTCTCTCCCCATCTTTCTTATAAGTCCCCTTTAAGCATTGAAAGGCTGTGCTAAGGTCTCCTTGGAGTCTTCTCTTCTCCAGGCTAAAGAACCTGAACTCACTCAGCCTTTCCTGATAGGAGAGGTGTTCCATCCTTCTGATCATTCTTGTGGCCATCCTCTAGACCACCTCCAATGGGTCCAAGTCTTTCCTGTATTGAAGACCCCAGAGCTGGACGCAGTACTCCAAGTAGGGTCTCAACAGTAGCGGGGCAGAATCACCTCCCTCGACCTGCTGACCATGCTGCTTCTGATGCAGCTTAGGATCTTCAGCTGTGCCAGTGCAACTCCTTGCAAGGCCATGCAGTAAAAAGGACCAATTAAGTGGTCCAATTTAAAATAAAGCCTCTTCTCAAAAGCTGGTTCTTATATTTAACATGGATCATTAAACAGAACTGTCAGATGAATGACTGGACTAGCAGAGTATGGAGGACAGCACCCTCCAGTGAGAAACAGACAAAAGGGATCTGGAGAGGGATGAGATGGGAATACTTGGCATAGTGCCCTAAAGATGGGTGATGGAAAGAGGGTCAAGCAGCTGAATGATGAGTGCTCTCCCATGAAATGAGGTATTTAGCCTGAAAATATCTAAATTACAGGTCTTACTTTCCGTATTGGCAACCTAATTATCTGCATATAAACTATTCTGACAGACTGAGGTATATACATCACTGCTTATTCTGCTGAAGACATCCTATAGTTCAGAAGCTTGCAGGGCCATTAAGCAAACAAGAGGAGTCAAATCTTTGTACCTCCATGATTCAAGAAATTGTCTGGATGAAGGACATCCACCTTTCAAGGATTTCAAATGCATTTCACACTAAGCTTTACTGGAGGGAATCAATTACTGGCCTTAATGCACTATAAGGGGGTGGATCTGTGAATTTCAATATGACATATTTGTTTTATTGCACTTTAAAGATAAGTATTTAGGCATTCAGTAAGTACAGGATTTAAAACTCACTCTTATGTTCAAGATTTCCTCTTGGTCAAGTTTGGTAGCTCCCAATATGACACACTGACTGTTGTGATCTTGCGTGAAGTCCCATGTGTTTCCCCAGTTTAGAGGATTTGGTATTCACCACAGACTGCAGATTTGAGTCTCAGAGTATATGCTTCAAATTTAGGTGTTTTAATGCTGAGAAACACAGTGCATAAATCACTTTGTGAAAGTACTCCTGAAGGCTTAGGGCTTTTAGTAGTAACCAAAATGTGAGACTGGATAATCAGATTTCTACACTTTATTGCTTCTAATATGTTGCCCAAATTCTGACATCAGATATGAGTAACTGATCCCAATAAAGTAAAAAAATAAATAAATCTGTATCTATGCTGTTTTAAGAGAAATGTCTAAACAGCATCTTTTTTTCTGAGGTGAGGATAAATATTTGATTTTCTAGGGCTGGAAAATTCCCCTATGTCTGAGTCATGTTTCTGGTAGAAACTCACCACAATCTGGGAAATCTGCAAGAGTGCAAACAGAGTGGAATTTTCCATAAACTGGTGCCACCATAATGTGCCCTGTGTAATGTTCAGTTTACAAACATTTAGAAAAAAAAATAGCAGAACTCTGTAACTGGATGAGATCTTCAAAATGTTTCTAAAGAAGCTTTTGGCAAAGTAGAAAATTAGATATTCAGTCATGGATTATAACTTTTGCAAAATCTCTTGGTTAAATAAAGTCATACTGATTTCTAGCAATAAAGGCCTTATACAAGAAAGAACTTGCCAGTTTCTCAAAAAAGTTGTTTGATAATGTAAGATTATCCTATACATTGAATAATATTGATTTTTATTATTAATTTTATTTCAGGAGATGCAATTCATGGAAGTTGATAGAATTTGAAATAAGTTTTGTGAAATTGTTTACAGAGACACATGGAAGACATGGATAACATTATGGTGATGAACTCACTCAGGTGGTGTAGAAAAGCTAAACAGTTTCTTCTGATGACAAGATAAAATGAACTTTATAAAGTAAGAGCCTGATGATGGAAGGCATTTTGATGCTGAAACATGTAAATAGGTGCATAGTGAGATTTCATAAACATGAAATACAAAACCCACCTAAGGTGTTTAGCTGACTCACATTGATTTCAAAGAGGGTAGAACTTTATTATCATCACTGACAGGAAGAATATCAAACAAGTAATGTTTGATATACACAAGATGTGCGTATACATACATACAGTGTGTGTCACAGCATGTATAGGTATCACAGTGATGACAAAAAATAGGGTACTAATTATTTTTTCCCTTGATTATTTAGGTCTCTGAAATTCAGGTATGTATTTTCAGAATGGTGATAAGACATGAAATGGGTCATTTATCCTAGGCACACTTGTGCATAGGCAAGCTTTAGCATTAGGGAAAAGGGTTACAAAGAGCCTACTTCTTCCCAAGTCTGCTCCTCCAAGACAGTAAGACCCATCCTACTGTCAGCTAGTTGCCCGTGGGTGTCTGAGCTCTAGAAGAAAACAAAGCTTCATACCTCTAATGCTCTAATGAACCTTTTCCAGCAGCCACCTGGCCCTGCATGCTAAGAGCTGAGATCAAGGCTTTGTGAGCAGCAGTCTAGTTCACAAAACAAAAATGACAAGTTCAGACTTTGTCCTAGAGCAGTAACCAGTGCATGTATGTAATGTAGTCTCAAAACTCAAGTTACACAGCACAAGAGTATATGTCAACATGGAGAGTCAGGAATTGAAACTTAAGCATAAATTTTGTAGGCTAACCCAATCCACTGGTGAAAGTGGAGAGTATTATAGACCTTTCAGAATATAATCCTAACAATTTTGATTGCAAAAATGAAACTGCATTGAATTTATAGTTGAACAGGGCATAATAGTAGTCTGATATCAAACAGAACCATAACTAAGTAACAAATTCAGACCAGTCCTCGAATGAAGATGAATTGTTCCAAACTTAGCAAGTGTTCGAAACACTCCCTTGTGTTGGGTTCCTTATTTTGACTTTCAAAGCAAGTCATAACAAAGCAGATACATGAGCTCAGACTACTCAGATGAGAGCATCTACTAGTCTAAGACAAAACTGTTCTCTGCTGCCTTTGAATTAGAACCAACAGGAGCTTAAAGTCATACATATGTATGAGCTGACTGATGATTTGAAGTCAAATTCCATCATTTAACAAGAAGACCTGCATGTTTTTAATTATAACTTTAAATATAACTTAAAGTAGCAAATTACTTCTCATTGTTTGGTGACACACAGAAAAGCAGACAAAAATAGCATAAATGTACTTGTGATTTGCATAAAAATCATACTAAGAAAGAATGTGCTATGGTCAGAAAGACAAAAACAACAAGCCAATGAGAGCAGTCAAAAATAATATAATTCCTGTGTAAATTGTTTCTGGTTTCAGACACTAGATATATTAAAGAAAAGTTGAATGTGCTTCTGAACAATTTTAGGTTCAAAAACTGGTGAAATATTGCTGTTTAAAATTTGACTTAAAAGCAACATAAAGACTTTGCCAAAGTAGGTATTGACAAAGAAGAGCTGAGGGATTGCTTAAAAAAAAAAAAAGGAACAGAAACAAATCAGTCATTCCAAACAATTTGCATTTTAAGGGCAATAGGAAATAAACTCACACAAACCCCTGGCAGTGTAGTTTTTAAAATTCATGACAACTGAAGAGATACAGGAATATGGCAGAAAGAAAAATATGGTATTAACTTTGCCACCAAGATTTTAGGCAAACATTTCATACTATTGTTCTCCTAGCTTAATCCCTACTTCTTCCATTAATGGATACAATGTTCTCAGCTGTATGCTTATATACCATATTACAGATCATCAGCTATCCACAAACAGCTCGTAACTCCCTTTATGCAATACTTTATAGAAAGGATAAAGTTGAAGGGTTCAACCTATTACTTATTTTTTTGGACCATTTTAATATTGATTTTTGCTGTTGTGTATACAAACACTTTGTCTTGTTTCTTTGCCAGCTTACGGCTTACCATGCAAACAGCATGTAATGCTCATTACTATGTGTAGCTCATTCAGTACTGTGATAATTCATAGTACAGTGGGAACTCAAAGCAATAGTTATTCAGGGCTTGATCCTGAAAGATGCAGATTAGTCTGGCTCTTACCCAGTAAAGCACTTAAGGACATATTTACAGTTAGAGTAATGGATTTTTTTGTCAAGAGATGTATTGAAATGAAGCACATGATTAAAGTCTTTGCTGAGGGAACTCCAGAGTGCTTGGGACCACCTATTTTGATAAAGCCACAGGTTTGCTGGCGAAGTTGTTTGCAGGATCACACCTGCTTCTAATACCACTTTTTACTTTCATTTTATCCTATCATAACTGACAAAGCTTCTTTACTGTTTTTTTTTAAGCATGGTATCTGTGGTTGATGTAGTGTCAATGTTCTCCTTCCTTACTCCCAAGATGCTGATAGATATGAGGCCCCATATCCTTATGTCTTCTATCATTATTCTATCTCTTTTTCCATATTGTCTTCCAGTTTTCTTCCAGAGTTGTTACTGATGTGAAAATCTTTTTCTAGTCCAGTGAAACTATTATTCACTAGGCAAAGAAAAAGATTTACTACCCTAATTGAAAGTGCTGTGCCTGAACACTTTCACTGGTGAGAAACTAGAATGAAGTAGCATACATCTAATAGTCTCTTTAAACTAAAAATCACAAAGAATTTAAAAAAAAAAAAAACACACCCACCACACCCACAACTATAATAGAATATTTGGTTTTTGACAACTTAACAGACTTATTTTTGAAGGTAGATCTGTATTGGTGACGATTAAATGTAAAAATGTATATTCTGTATGGACCTATTTGTAGAACAGCTCATATTACAAAACCATGTTACGTTCACCTGTTCTTAGATAACTAAAAGCAAGCAAGAAAAATAAACATAATTCCACTTAAGAAACATCATGTCCATTGTCATCTCTTCTGATGCAAGTTTGCTCCCTCACGTCCCCAGCCTGTCCTGAACTAGATGATATCAACAGAGGCTGTTAGATATCTAAAATATTGCTTGGAATGTCTTCTTTTTATTGTCTTCAGTAAGAACACCATGAAGGGGATTTAATAATAGTGAGGAATAACAGTAAGGAAACACAAAATCACTTATTAAAACTTACTCTTGCTGTCCATCTTAAGCCCTGCTACAGATGACCCCACTCAGCCCAGTGACTTGTGAAAAGGATGGTCCAACTGGCCACAGAGGAAGCTTTCTGAGCATGGTCTTGGGCTTGTTGTACCGTTGTCAGGTGTATGTGGGCCAATAGGAAGGACAGCCACCATATTTCCATGGGGACTTTTGGTGGTTTGAGCCTGGCTGAATGCCAGGTGTTCACCAAACCAGTTCTATCACTCCCCTCCTCAACCAGACAAGATGAAGATAAGGATAGGGAGATCACTCAGAAGTTACCATCATGGATTAAACAGACTCAGATTACGGAAATTAGGTAATTTATTACCATTCAAATGAGTAAAAGACCACCTTCCCACCACCACTCCCTTCTTCCTGGACTTAATTCCTGATTTCTCTACCTTCTCCCTCTGAACAGTGTAGGGGAATGGGGGTTATGGTCAGTTCATCACATGTTGTTTCTGCAGCTCTTTTCTCCAGTGTGGGGACCCTCCTATGGGAGACAGTTCTCCATGAACTTCTCCAAGGTGAGTACTTCCCAAGGGCTGCAGTTCTTCATAACCTGTTCCAGCATGGGTCCCTTCCACAGAGTGCAGTCTTTCAGGAACAGACTGTTCCAGCATGGGTCCCTCATGGGTCCACAAGTCATGCCAGCAAACCTGTTCCAGTGTGGGCTTCCCGTGGGTCATAGCCTCCTTTGGGTATCCACTTGCTGCAGCATGGGGTCCTCCACAGGCTGCAGTGGATATCTGCTCCACTATAGACCTCCATGGGCTGCAGAGGCACAGCCTGCCTCACCATGGTCTTCACCACGGGCTGCAGGGGCATCTCTGCTCCAGTGCATGGAGCACTTCCTCCCCCTCCTTCCTCACTGACTTCTACAGAGTTTTTGCTCTCACATAGTCTCACTCCTCTCTTCTGCTGGCACAGATATTTTTTTTTTTTTGTGTCTTAATATGCCACCACAGAGGCACTACCGCTGTTGCTGATGGGCTCTGCCTTGGCCAGCAGCGGGTCCGTCTTGGAGCCAGCTGGCATTGGTTCTATTGGACATGGGGGAAGCTTCTGACATCTTCTCACAGAAGCAACCCCTGTAGCCCCCCTGCTACTGAAACCTTGACATGCAAACCTGCTACAGGACTTCACAATATTAAAGAGCCTGGACAGCTGAGAGAAGCTATTTAGTTCAAACAAACTTTATGTGCCATTTGCCTATTCTCCTCATGTCTCACCCAAAGATTTCTACCTCTGTGAACAATAACAGGAAGGAATCTCACAGGGAAGAATGGGAAGTAAATGGGTAGGTTGATAAGTAAGGATGTGTAAGATGTAAGGATGGCAGAGGAAGGATGTGTAAATTTTGCCCTGGAGATTGAAACGCTTCCAGCCATCCTGAAGTATATGCCGAAAGATATTAGCGAGGATCCCAGATTTCTCCTCTGAGCTGAAAATGCAACGTGGAGGCATCCTGCCTAACTTTGCTTGACCTCATTCTCACAATGGATTAACCTGTCATGATGCCATGTGAGTCTTTATTGGTGACAGGACCTCAAACTTATTCTCATGGGCATAAGGCTTAATAATAATAAAAATAAGGCATAAGGCATAGTGCTAAGTAAAAACTGGTTGGATGCTTTGCCCATTAATAGCAGTGGCAAAATTAACCAATGCATAATTAAGGACAGAAAAGAATGGCTTCAACAATATGATTGTCTGTGCAAATTTCTACATGTTTTTAGTTTGAATTATTTTCATAGGAGAACATGTGTATTCCAGATGTCCTATTTTGTAAGGGAACATATGTGCCTACAGGTATTCAGTAAGAATTCACAATATGGAATAATTCACTTTGAGCTTATAAAAGTGTGGAAGACTGAAAAATAGATAAATTCATTTTGTCTGCTGTCTTCTCTGTCAGTTTATTTGTATCATTTCTGATTTCAAATCATTTAACATTTAGAGGACTCTCTGCAGTTCTGACATGAATTCTGCAAAGCACCAATCAGATTTTTCTGCTGATTGCATTTCACAATTAAGCTCTAAGACTGATAGCAGTTTTTAATAACTAGTGAAAATCACTCACCAAAGTTATGGGGAAAAATAAATAAATATCTATATTGCTTAGAATAGCTGTGCTTTTGTTCACAACACTGTACGTAAGTAGCATTGTTGTCAGTCAATAAATCTGACAATGTTGGAGAAAATAGCCCTCTAAATAGAAATACTTCAATGCTTTTTGGACATGAAGAAATATGGTTAGTGGAGTTGTTGCATGCATGAGTGAGAAAAAGGCTACAACCTATGAGAAAGAGCTGATTCAGCTGATTTTAATTCAAAAGCTTCCATTGTAAGGCTTAGCTCACAGAAAAGGAACAAAAAGCCGCATATATTTTGCTGTATTTGAGACTAGGTATAGACATGGCTATTGAAAAGGTTATGAGGCATTTTAAAGAAAAATAACACCTGAGTAGTTCCTCTAGATTTGGACAATGAATTCTCTTTGCTGAGGGAACATTTATCACTTGGGCTTATGTGCTCATGTGTGCATAGATGTTTCATGTTTTCACTCTGTTATGTATCGGATGCTCGCTAGGTGAGCTAGCTAAATGAGCTGCTGTAGTCTATGGATGTCTAGCCAATACAGCCAGGGGAACCCAGAGGGCAATACCTGAGCGGCCAGGGATGCCTTATTCAGGGAGAACTGAATGACAGTCTACTGTCTTGGAGTAGGATTCAGCTGCCTAAATAGATTCATCTGGTGGCATTGCAGGTACTGTGGGATGTATTATGTCCTGTCCAAGCTGTTTCACAAATGTGCAGATTTCCTGTAAGCCCTGCATTGTATTGGGTAGCTCTGTGGCTTGGATTCTCCTGCCATCTCAAATGGCATTAACACCTGTGTTTAGGGAACCCAAGCCTTCCCCAAATCTGCCTTGACTGAAGCTTGGACACATAGCTCACTGGATTTATCACTAGCCCATATGTACATGCACTCAGGTAACTTGTTCTGGAGCCAAAGTCATCACAAGTATCCGTAAATTGTTAGCTACATCACAGGACAGGTGGAAAAGGCAGAAATAGGACTAGGATACTGTGTTGTCTTGCTTTCCCATGTGTCCTGAGCACAGACAGTTGTAAAGGAAGTGACAGTCAGATTTGACTAGTATCATAACACTGTTCAAGGAAAAAAAATTAAGTCCAAGTACAGAATGGGGGTAGGCTGAATAAGCCCAAAAATTTGGCAGAAAGCAGAATCCTGATTTCACTGTCAGAATTATCCAAAAAGTCATCTAATAGCAGTAATCAAAAAGTAAATATGAAAGAATACAACTCTAAGAGGCCCCAAATGGTGTGTCTGCTTGTGGCAGTCTAGTCTTGAGGCTGTGTAATATATTTAAGATGATTTACAGCTATTTAGTTGTCAAAGTTGGATTCAAGTATGTGGTTAAAGAATCACAGAATAGTTTGGATTGGAAGGAACCTTTAAAGACCATCTAGTCCAATAGCCCTGTCACAGGCAGGCACATCTTCTACTAGATCAGCTTGTTCAGAGCCCTGTCATACCTGACCTTGTACACTTCTAATGTTCAAAAAAAATAAGACAGATTTATTTCTCATACTTCCTCCAGTGATAGAGCCACATGGCACAAAAATATGCCTACTTATTTGTTTCCAGCATTTCCCATTCAGGTGATACTGAATTTAGCCAATACTTCAGCATAAAAAATAGAAATTATATCACTAAACCTCTGGCCATGTAAGTACTTATTCCTTTGCCTAAACTAGTTTCTACGTTCCTTAAGTTGTCAATGCAAAGTGATTCATTCTGTTCTAAGGGGTCAAACACAATTACAATTAGGGGAAAAGCCTCTCCCTGTAAGTTTCATTGAGGAGGTCCTCATAACTTCATGTCTCCCAATATTCACTTTTCAATACTTGGAGAAGAGCATCTTTAAATTTTCAGTAACTGTGATGACAGTGTGCTTAGGGCTTGACTCTATGCATGGCATGCAGATTCCCCTTGGGCACAGCAGCCAGGGGATTTGTGTGTTGTGCCAGCTGCTGATCCCTGGGAGCTAGCTGTGGCAATCTCTTTACCAGGACCCAACATACAACCCAGGCTTGCTGTGAAGTTTTCATCTGCTGGTGCATGGATCCAGATCTGCACTTTGTAGTCATCCTGGTAGAGAGGAAACTAATTGTTGTTATCTCATGATGCAGTTACAAATCTTTCTACACTAATCTTTTGCACAGCATATGAGTAACTTTTGTACTCAATAAACATAACAATATCATTTAAACAGCCCCTGCTAGGCTGAGTGATGCTGAGCACATGAGATACAGTTTGTCTGTCTAGACATTTTATAGAAGGCTGACTTAATAGGTCAATGGTAAATGTAATGGAAATATTTTTAGAAGAAATTACTTCAATTTCTTAAAAAAAAAAAATGCAGCCTGTTTTGGCAATGAATAAACAGTCATTTCAGTCTTGCAGCTATTTTCTTGCCTACAAAAGACCTTTATCTTTGAGAAAGCATAAAGAAATGTGCAGTGAGCCTGGACTTAGAGGACTCTGAGGTTGCGATCAATATTCAGGTTCTAAAAATCAAGTGACTGTTCAAAACTGCTCTACTGATCAGTCTGTTCTGCTGCATGGCACGTGTCTTAGTAATGGAAAAAACATCATTATGGCTAAGAGGACAAGGAGAAAGACAACTGTCTAGAAGGCAGGAGGGACCGAGCTAGATTTTGAGGTCATGAGAAGATGGTTCTCCTAAGCTGCATATGAAGTGCTTCCCAAAATGGTTACAGCTGGCAGCTGAACTCCTGTCCTTTCCATTTTAGGACTTATGCTTACAGTGCCAGAAATCAGATATTGCCAAGTACCACAGAAACCATGCACTCTTTTTTTTTTTCCCCCCTCTTTTTTTTCTTTTCTTTTTCTGCTTGAACTCTTACTTCTTTCTTGAAAGGACTACCACATTCTGGCACCAGCCAAACAAGGAATTCAGTGAGTGCATGGGTCTGCCTTCAGTGGGACTATACATTGCTAAGTCACACATTGGAGCTGAAGTGTTGTGCTAGATTTGATCTAAAACACTCACCATCTTTGACTCTGACAGCAAAGCATTTAAACATGTGTGTGATCCTAAGCTTTTACTTCCCCTGATCTGAGACGTTAATCTCAGAAGGTATGAACATGGTAAAAAGCATTTACTATTAAGCATGAGCATCACTGTTTTGCTGGGTGAAGGCCCAAATGCCTTCTCTTAAACTATTTATAATAGGCCCTAACCCTGTACACATGCAGCCCATGAGGGATCTGGCTTTCAGTTGCATTCCTTTCCATACCCAAATGCCTTTCAAAGTTCAGTTCTACTCTCTGAGCTAAAATGAATGCTTGTAAGAATACGGTAATTAAACACAAAAAGATGTCCACGTTCCATGCTGAAAAACCACAGGCCCCTTTCCAACAACCACTTTGTTCTTTCCTCATGATCTGTGATTTTCCTGACTTCTTATTTATGCTCCTGAGTTATCAAACTGGGTTTGAGTGACCCTGGTGAATTCTTGGTAATTTTGTGGCTGTTGCAGATGCCCACTACACTTCTCTGAAGTGTAAAAAATAATAAACCCATCAAGGTGAGAAGATGCGGTAATCTGTGGAATCACAGATGTGAATCACAGTTTCCATTGGCTTTGCCAGCTTTTACTCAGGTCAGTGTTCATAAAACAGCCCAAGCAGCCCCAAAAATATGTGACTTGACCTAACTGCTCCTGGTCCATAATGAAATTGGTGATGGATTTGTGGGGATAGTCTTAGGAAGTAAAGGCCACATTTGGCAAGTTAATATTGGGAGATGCTGGCCTCTAGAGCAGTTGTGCTTCAACTGTCATAAACACTAATATTTTCTAAAAGGTTTGTGAAATATGTCTGTATTCTTTGTAATGATCTTCATTGTCAAACGTGCAAGTCAGTAGACTAGATGTGTTTTTTTACCAAAATATAGTATTTTCATGTCAAATCTTTAAATGCCATCTGGCAGAATTATTGTCAAAATGCACAAGATTATGATCTTACATTAGCTCCTACATTAGCTCTTTTTACCTATTGAAGCAGCACCAAGTTCTAGATGTCTTAGTAGCCATGCAAATAGAAGATAAAAGTAATGAACACTAGCTGGTATGTATCAAATGTGAACATGTAACAGTCTAAATCTTGTTATTCACTTCAGAACCCTGAAATATTTATTGGAAACAGCAGTCATGTTGAAAAAACTTCCACTACTATTGTTAAATTAGCAAGTTAATTAGTGGCTAGAAAGGTGCAAAAATACTTTGCCAACTCCTTTGTAACAATACCACACTATAATTTTCAACTGCTCTGAAGTTTGACTTGTTTACCCCAGGTAAAAATTGAGCTCTGATGCATGTGTCTAAGTCTTCAAATAAAGTCTGTCATGATCTGGGGACTATTCATATTATAGCGTAGTATGAATATATAGAATAATATATTTTTACAACATATACAGTGTATATAGAATAATATATTATTCATATTATATATTCAAGATAAGGGAGTAATGTGTTGTATGAGAAGCAATCTAGTTTTCTCAGGCTCCAAAAACAGCCAATGGATAGACAGGCTTCTCTAAAGAGAGATTCAGAGCATTCAGATGGGTTTCGACACTGAAGCATCCTCTCAAGGAGTCTTTTCCCCTCATTGGTTTTACAGACAGCCCAGAGAGACAGCAAAAAAGCAAAATAAGATGCATGACATTATGTGATGAAACCATCCTCTGCCAGTCCTAATTGTAACCCACTTGGGCTCAGGAGAATATTGTACATCACAGTGGTGTGAGGGAGAATATAGGAATAAATGCTCACAGGCATCTATGAACTGCTTGTAAAAAAAAACAGGAGGGAGGGAAAAGGGGAGAAAGGCACCAATTCTTTTTTCCATTAATGGGAGCTTTGTGAAATGTATTGTTTGGCAAAGATTTGATAACATTATTTCTTTGATTTTGTTTCTCTTGGGCTCATTGTCAACTGTGGTAGGCTTTCGTGCCTTTTTGTTTTTGTTTTTGTTTTGGCATACTAATTTTTTTGTAATAATATCCTAATTCAACCAGTAAATCTCACTATTAACTAGATCTCATGACCTCACACTTAGTTTTGCTCATGTTGGCCCCAAATGGGAAAAGTACTTAATAACAGATCACAACTGTGGTGCATAGTACTGTTTGGGACAGGCTGCCACTTGCTGATCACTGACTAGTGTCCAAGTCTAGAAGTACAGATGTGCATACCAAGCATGGTTAGAGAAATCAGAACCAGAAGAGAAAGGAAAAAGGAAATAAAAATGAAACTTATCAACAAGAAAGAGAAGGAAAGCATGCTACACACCTTCATGGGGTATCAGAAATTCCTAAACTTTTAAGATTACATTAGATTTGAATACATTACTGCTATTTCTGCATTCCAGAAGTTTTAGGGCTTGCCCTTGCTTTTTTATCCTGTATAAGAGAACGTGTGGCTGCATAGTTTGTATACTTGCACCTGGCTTTATACTGGAGTGTACTGTAACAAATTTTCACAAGCCAAACATCCTGTGAAATGGCAACAGATTTTAAAAACTGAATTAATGATAACGCTCAGTTGCCTCTTGTCATCTATCAAGTTGTTGATAGATACTGTATGTTAACAGATATGCAAATATTGCTAAAGTACTTTTGGAAAACAAAAAAACTGATCTGGAACTACATGAAAAAGAACAAAATCTCTTTATTTATAGGTCTAAGTTGATTTTGACAAAATATTTAAATCATAGTACGGAAGGGAAATTTCCAGAGAAGCTCCTCAGCAAATCAGGTATTTGGGTATTGCCTCTGGCTTTGAATCACATCCTAAGAATTTTGCCTCCCCTGCTCACATGATGTTCCAGCAAAAGATTTACTAAAACCAGCAGGATCACTCATGAATTAAAGACTTTCTCAGTATGAGTAAAAGTAGCTCTTGATCTTTGCTTCAACTGTTTTTGTGGATACCCAGATGGACCATTATTTCCTTAGTCTTCAATTAGCATTGATTAGTCTAGCAAAACTTCTGTGTGCGAATGAATTAAGTTTAAATCATCTCTAATACATGATCTTGTACATACTTTCATTTAATTTAAATATACAAGTAGTCCTACTGACTTCAGTGGAACTACTCACAGAAGGTTGTGAGTGTTTGTATGTCCCTAGAAAGAAGGTCTAATTGTAGAAGATTTAAAAGAGAAAAATCTAAAAATTGACTGTGAATGAAATTATATCTAAACTTTTGTTTCCATCTGGTTAGAACCATTAATTAAAAGAAAGAAAGAGAAAAGTTTTTCCCATAGAGACTCAGCATAAACACAGTGATCCTCCAGAAATTCAAAGACAGTTAAGATTCCAAAAATCAAAATGTCAACAATAACTTACTTGCCAAATTCATTGTACCACAACATCTCTTCATCAAGAAGAAACTTTTCTCTATGGCCTGCTCTCAGAGACTGTGATAACAAACAGCAAGACCTTAAAGCTTATTACACACAGTCATTATATTAATAAATACACCTAACTTCACAATGTATTGAAATGTAACAAAAATATATTTTGTCTTTCTAAAAGATTTTACATACACTATTTGAAATAAAATCATTCTTTTGTTGTTACAGACTTTTCAAAATCAAGTTTTTATCCCCAAAGGTTTTTGTTGGGCTTTTTTTTATTCTTCAAGTTAAATTAATAAAATCCAAAATCATAAGTTTCTTCAAATGCTCAGCACTGAAATTTAGTTGTAGAACAAGCTGGTGTCAGCAGTTCCCATTTCCTTAAGGTGAGCCCTTGTCCAGGCTCCAGTGAATGCAATGAGAACATTTCAGTAACTTAAGCAGCCATTGAAGTAGACGATGTCAACAGAGTAAAAGCAAATATATATTTATACATCATTTGGAGTTGCCTCAACATTAGAGTGTTTCCCAACTGCATACAGTTGCTCTCAGGCAATGAATCACAGTACAAAAAATGAAATATAGTGTTGAGTTGACCTGAGCCATTTTTTTTGTGTGTGTGTCTGTTAAACAAACTGAAATACAGCAATTTGGAAATCAAATAACTTTTTGTCAAGAGTACCAATGTGAAAGTTATCATGATTTTTCAAAACCTTCTCAAAAACAATTACTATTCCAGCTTTTTTTTCTAACTTTGAATGAAAACAAATAACAAGATTTCATTCATGGCAGGAATAATAGATTTCACTAAATTGTAGTAAAAATATAACAGAGTGTGTTATGATGACAGTATGTGATAACATCATTAAATATGTAAAAGGTAGCATAGCTAAGTGATAAAACCCCTTTGGAATTTGAAATCAAAGTGTTGAATAAGAGGCATACCCCCATTGTTTACTCTTCAATCACTTTTTCATAAGCTATGAGTTGTTTAAACATTGAGTATCCTTAGAATTTAGAATATTTCACAATTTGCACTAAAATTGTTACAATCTATTTATTTAGTTATTTGGGAAAATATAATGAAAACTAGAATTTAGGATGTCAAAATTATAAATAATGAATAATAATAAAAATAGTTGTAATGAAAGGTACACTCTAAAGACAGATGAGTGAACTATGTGATTCATGCCTAATACAGTAAGTAGAAAGAAAAGATCCAATAGCCCTAGTCTTTTTTTAAAAAAACCACATACCCAAATTATTCCTACAAAAGGTGATCACTTTGATTGCTCGACCTTTATTCTGTGATGTTTCTGAAGTGTTTTGTTCATAGTTCTTGTCTTACAATCATGATCATCATGACTACTTTAACATCATCGTACAAAATATCTAATTAAATATCAATATTGGGTTTGCATATGTTTTATAACTTTACTGGAATCCCAATTTTCTTCTAAAATCTCAGCCTTTATTCTAAAATACCACTTTTTTTTTTTTCACAGCATACCGTACCTAAGTCCAGCACTGTTATACACATATGCGTTACAATTAACCCACTCAAATATATAGAATGACAAGGACAGAGAAGAGTGGTTGGAAGAACATGGGAAAAAAAACCCCAAAGTTTTTCTTATTATGACAAACCTGAGCTGGCCATATGAATATATTATTTCATGTTCTGTTCTGGTAAAAAAATCACTTTATGCATTTTTAAAACACAAAATAAGGATAACATTTTATTTTTCCTCTTTCATTTAATTCATCCTGTTCTACTTAATTCCAGTTAGGAAAGTCTGCACATGATGGTCCACTCCAGGAACTTGCAAACCTTTAAGAGCAGGGTGCCACACTGTAATTTTGTTTTTTTAAATAAGAGCTTATGTGTACTTTTGTTTGCATAAGAACCAACAGATGCTGTCACTCTGTGGTATCTACCCCCAGTATGAGGCTGAAGCACCTCCAGTTTGTGATTCTGTGCTAGACCTGCTACATGCCTGTCTGTCTGTACTAGTGTTGTCGAAAACACTCATTTTCTAAGCAGTAACTTAGTAAAGTCCTGTGTCATGTGCAGGAATTCTTGCTTGAGGGCATATGCATTCTGTCTCAAAGCAAATATGTAACCTTATAGCATAATAAAAAAGGTACGAGTAGACAGTCTTCCCTATTTAAAATATGATATAATGTATAACAGAGTAAATAAACTTTTTTATGCTCTATTTTCTGTCAATATTAATACTTTAAAATGCTTTATAAATTTTATTCCAATGTAATGGAGGAGCCTTGAAACCATTATTTCCAATATTCCTCTATGCTTTCTGATCCAATAACCAGTATAACCCTGGTGCAGAATCACCCATGTGCTGTATAGGTATTGTCAGAAGCTTTTGTGATGGCACTTTGAGTCAGCCAAATCTTTGAGCTGAAATTCTTCAAATCTTGATTTTGAAGTGAGTGCTTTAAACTGAAACTATATAATACCATATAAGAAATAATACCATTATCACCAGTCTTGCTTTCCTCCACTCTTGCTTTCCAAGTCATTGACTTTCCAGCAGCTTTCAGTTGAAGTGAACTGTACACAGTCCCTTTTCATTCCTTTGCAATATCTCCTTCTTCCCTTTCAGTATTTAAGGTTCTGCCCTTGTTCCTGCTTCTCTTCCTGACACCCTTGCTTCAAGTTATCTGCCTTACTCAGACAAGGTAGATGTGCTGCCTTCTGCTCTGCTGCCAGCCACTGTGGTTTAAAAACTTATATACTGTATTCACGATATAGGACTTTAGACAACAAATAAAAGTTATGCTATCCGTCACACTCTAGACTGAGGTAAATTTTGCCTTTTTCTAGGGAAATCTGATACAGACTAGTTTTCAGACAGAAAATACAGCCTTCTGCTCCATTTTTTTTTCAGTGAGTATTTTAGCATAAGATAAAGTAAAAGCAGGAACTTTCAACTAGTATTTGAGAGAAAAAAAATCTTTTGTTGCCCACACCAGCAGCAGGAGAAAAGGTGGCAGTAACTTCGCTTATTGCTAACCAACCTGTTTAAATCAGTGAGTTCCAAGATATGCTGGAGGAAATTACTCTCTAGATGCCAGTTAGGTGGGGTTCCACTGTACTTGCAAAATAAAAGTTAAGGTCTTGCAACAGTATTTTTATCTTTGATCAACTTCTGCATGAAAATATACATGAACAATATTTTTAATTTCTAGCAACTATGTGTCTCAGTGACACGTTTTCCTCTTTGCTGTGTTCATGAGAAACCAGAGGTGCATTTTAGCTATAGAAGAAAGGATGAAAACACTCTACGATTTAAAATAGCATCAAGATATTCTTGGCAGAGCTGGTAATTCTGAGAACAAAAAACCATTTCCTATTATTCTATTAAATGCAAACTGTGCTCTGCATTTTATATCAAGAAAGATAACGGAACACATTCAACCATTAAAGGTTTACTGCCATGAAAAGCTATTTAGTGTACTGTTCTCTCTGTCACAGAAAACAAGCACCAGTATATAAGACCATAATGCATCAGTTGGTTGAAACATTGTTGTGTCACAGCACAAAGGTTTTATCAGAACAGAAATTACACAACAAAATAGTTCAGGTAGCCAGTAAGTACTGAGAAACCTGCGTATTTTTTCTAAGAATAAAATGTATTGAATCCTCAATCAAGATAGATAAGCAGTGAAAATGTTCCTGGCAGTATTCAAATGACAATTCTAATGAACAGAATGAACAGTCTGGTTATATTACACTGGGTTGGGTCTTTTTCTGTCAGTGAACCTTCTGTCACAAACAAAAGTGATGTTCAAATTACAGCAATGATTCCTATGTGAACAAAAATGTTTAGCACATATAAATACTGAGCTAAGACTTTGTTTGCACAGTTATCCAAGTGTTGGAGAAAATATATGCTATAGACACTCTCTAAGCAACCAACACACCCTCAATTGTAAATAAGTAGAATAAATAAGAGCAGTGAAAGAGATTTGCAAATGTATTTATCAATAATTTTAAACATTACTAATCTGGATAAGCAAACAATCTGAGAGCACAATCTATAAGCATATCAAGGAGCTAAACTCATCAAACCACTCCTTTGGTAGGCATCATTTATTTATTGGTATTCTAAAGCTAAAATTGTGATTGAGTTCTCAAGTAGTTAAACCACTGAAGGATATTTACCATCTGAGTGCTCACATTGCCAGATTCAGTAACAGCCTTTCAGCACCCTGCTGATTTAAGTCTCTCCCCCTCTCTCTGGCTGTTAAAGGAGGGTCTTTTGAGAGGGAAACACCTAACTTTGACTTGCCTGCATCCACTGATTATAGAGAAGCACAAAGGAGAGCAGCTTCCTGTTTCAAATGCCTACAGTTATTCAATAGTAGATGCATCGATGCTACTGTACTGCAGCAAGGAAGGACTTTTCCTCTGATTTGGAAGAGTGTGAGATTTGTCCCATTACACTGAGAATTCTAGAGTTCTCAGGATATATTCAAGCAGGAAAACTTTTGATCCTAAAACATTACTGGGAGGGCTTTATCAGCTAAATTTGACAAAATCTCAGTGACTCAAAGACATTCCTGCCAGACATGAAATCTAATGTCACTGATCAGATTTTGATAAAACATTCCATGTCCTGCTCTGCTGAGGAATGGGCTTGTGCTCATACTCTAAAGATACAAGCATCATAGTTACTATCAGCGATGAATCGTAGCAGACATTTGCCTTAAGCCTTTATTCTTTAGTTTCCTAAAATATCTGTATTGTAATTTCCCATTTATGGTATCTATCTTCACAGAATTATGGTTTTTTTCCAGTTTTCTGTCAGAACCTACAGCATGGATTTAGGAAGCTTTAATGAGTTGCACAGCAAAATGAACATACCTGTTCTGTAATTGATGGTCTGTCTTGGCATCAAGCCATGACTATTCAAAGGTTTTATTACAAGCAGACACTGAACTAGATGTCTGCGCAAATTGCTAAAATCTGTGCTTCATCTAAGTACGCAAAAATCTAAATAGCTTGCTGAACTAGAAGAGTTTCACTAGGGAAAGCAAAACATGTGTACTATGTTTATTTTAAAGTGATCTAATTGATCATCCTTAATTTTAAAAAAGAATACATACAGAAGTATTAGTCAGAGGATAACATTCTCTCAATATAAGGCTCTGGGCAAGATTTCAAAGTTAATGATTACAGACTACTCAAAAAAAAAAAAGTCTACTTTTATGAATTAGAGTGTTCAGCATTTTCTGAAGATTATTTTGAGGTGTTTCAAGTCAGCTCCTTAATTGTTTTTGAAACCATTACTTCTTAGGACTAGGAAAGCATCCATTGAAATTAAATGGTATGTTACAACTGCTTAATACAGGTTATCAGTTTTTAAGCATCCTTTACAAAACACAACTTTGAACACCTGGATGGTAGTATCAAAATGATAACTGAAACAACTATGCAAGAATCCCTTTAAGTTGTAAATGTTCAGTATGAAGAAGGAAGCAACTGAGTACATGGAAACTGTAATTGTTGCCATTTTCCCTGAGTCCAGAATCTCACAGAAAAATATCAAACTAAATGAGCTATTGTAAAGATCTTTTACAGTAGGTTTGAAACAGATTTTAAAAAATTCAAATTTGTTGAAACAAATTTGGACTTTGTCATATTCCATGTTTCAGAAACGTGTACCTCACTGACCTACAATGCAGATTTTACAGATATATTTAGTTTAGAAGTTAGTGATGACAAAATTAAATGAACAGATCTATTAATTGATGCAGCTGAGCAAAACTTTCCTAACAACATTCTCAACTTCATTACGGAAGTGGGTCTCTGAAGGGGATCAAACTGATGTGATTCGCCACAGATGGTGTTAGGCTCATCAGCTCTTCTGTATCACCCAATTCTTTAATGAAGTCCATCCTCCAGCAGGACTTGATTCCTTAGCACTACATAACTGGCTTCATTAAATGTTCCCAAATCCAATGTTTTGAGTTTTCAGAGTAACATTGCAACAGAGCTCTCCTACTTCCTTCCTGCACATCTAGTGGGATATAGCTGCTTTTTTTTTTTCATATGGAAATCCTCTTGAAACAGTTCTTATAAGACTAAATAAAATGGCTTTTTCCTTACTTTACAGGTTGATATTGAAAAAGTTCTGTAAGTTTTCCTGGGTTGCTGCTGAAATACTTGTTTCTAAAGAAAATTTTAGACATGAGGAAGAATTTGTTGGTGATAAGAACAGATTAACCAATAAAAAAGGAAAAAGATTAATAGATAGCCTCATAATAATATTTAGATTTGAACAGCAAAATAACTCTATGTCTTTACATTTTTATTTGACTGGTAGATATGTCCTAGAAGAAAAAATAAGAGAAGACAGAATTAAATTGACATGTAGCCATCACCATTCTGAACCTTTACTTGTCTGTCCCTTTATCTATTTAAGCTGGTTATAGATTTTAAGAATTTGAGGAGATTTATGTCTTACCAAGGTTTTGCAGCAACCAGGAGACAGAAACATAAATCCTTGCATGGCTCTGTGGATACTATCTCAATAGAATCCATAATGCAGCCATGTTATTTGAAGAGTTCTACAAACAACAATCTCATTTCCTGTAATACTGTCTTATCTTGATTATTAAGTAATTGCCTTCTTCCACAAATCTGTTTCCTATCACAGGAATAGAACATGATCCATAATTAGAAAAATTAATGAGCTAAAAATGTAAAAAACTAATAGAAATCTCTTTTCTCAGTCCAAAAATCAACCAATGTATGTTACAATTTTTAACCGGACAAATATAAAGCTGGATATTCTGCCTGAAGCCTCATGAACAATTGACTAGACAACCTTGATGTCAAACCTAACCTGCCTTTATCTTTATCTTGCTTAAAAATATATACATAGAGAAACAGATGGAGCAGAAAAACTTTTTTTCTTGGAATTTTCTTTTTCATGAAAATTACTGGGGAAAATCTTTCAGTTTGAAGTCCTTCTAATATTGGTCAAACAAGAGGCTAAACTCACAGAATAGGAGCAGAGCTGATCAGTCCTTAAGGACATTCACAGTTCTGAAATCTCAGCTCTACATGAGGACACTGGAGTCCAAGCCCAGTATTTCTTAACCAATGGATAAATGCATTTCTGGATGGGTCTGTCTCAGTCTTGCTTAACATTCAGAGGTTTATTGAACAGACAGGAGCACATGTTGCCTTACCTTCCTTATAATGGTTCTGAAAACTAAGAGAAATATTCTCTGTGGATCCATGCAAAGAGGAACAGCTCTGGCAGAAGACAGTGAGAATGAATATTTTTTCTGAAATGTCAGAGGCTGAGCTGGGTCTCCTCAGTGGTGAATGAGGTCCCTTGGAAGGGACCTACTAGTTGAATGAAGACTGCCTCCTCCTGTAGGAGTTTTGTGGATATTGAAACATTTACTTACTTGCATGTGTAGGGGCCAAGGAGGGAAGCGCATAAGTGAACAATTACATTCTACTGAATTTTGCTACAAATTTCATATCTACTTGCCAAGAGGAAAAAAGTACTCTACTACAATTTCACAATACCAACCACAGACAGATTCTGGGGCATAAATGTGTTGCACTTACAGTCTGCTTCATGATATTCATTACATACCATCTCTCTTTTTCAAAATGTAACATATCTTTATATTAATGCTTTATTAAAGGAGGTACAGTCTCTTCCAAAATAAACTTTTAACCACTGAAAATGGGTGCCTTTGGGTAAGGAATAATGCAGATGACTATATGCCAATATTGATTTTAGAAAGAAATGTGAATAATATTTGATTTAAAATGCAGAGAAATATCTAAGCCAGCAAGAATGCAATTATGGCAACTTACAATTTACTGTGGTTAACAGTGTTCCTGCTCATTTAAAAAAGGGTGTGGTCTTCTTAATGATTACAAATAACCAGGGCTATGGCTTTATATTCCAGTTGCGAAATAGCATTTCCAGCAGGGAATGTTGTCTTTTGCCATGCTGGAATAGTCTTTTATCAGCAGTTTCATAGAGATAAGGATGAAACCTGATGAATCGTTAACACTTTCAACATTTTTTCTGGGCATGAAAATAGTGGGGAAGGACTCCTTATTAATCTTCCAACCAATATTTGGAAAATTCTGTTAAAGATCTGATGAAACTTCAGCCTTACATAGTTTAACAGTATTACACGACAAGATTAAATATCAAATAATTATATTAAGTGTGCCTGGCATGTCTAACTTTTTAATTTTGATAATGCATCTGGTATAAAGCTGTAATAAAACACAAGGCTTATCCAACAAAATACAAGCTATTAATTCTTTTTCAATAACACTATGATGTAAAGAAAATGTAAGACCTGAATTCTTTTCTTCATTCACATTAATTTAACCTTATTAAACAACTAAAAATCAAATCCTTTGGGTTTTATTAAACGTTTAGTCTCTTTTTATTTTCATGAAACTTTAATCAACACATTCTCACCATGGAGGAGGACGAGGATATTTCTGATCATCGTACTTGGGGCAATTTAAAATTTGTTCTTTTGTAACACTGGCTGAAAAACAACTGCAGTTCTTTGTCCATTTTAACAGGCTTTACACATTGTTTCATATCACTTCAAGCTTCAAATGAACACTACTTTCCTTTGCTATCTGCTACTTTAACATCACCAAAAAAGTGTTGGCACCAAAATACTTTTTGCTGTAAAACAGTTTTTTACTTTGCTGTTCAAAGAAAATGAGGCAGCCAAAATCCATATGCAGGCCAGGATGGTGACCATATCTATTGATTTTTAGTACTTAAAGACAGATGGATTTTATTGTAAGAATGTGTCTGTTTTTCCAAGTTAATAAAGGCATCTAATTCTGACAAGTCACAACAGAATAAAGCATGACTTTATTAATTCTTGGTTTAAGGAAAGTAAATCTTTCAGCTTTATAAAATCAGAGACATATTTTAGTTGTGGTCCTGTGAAGACTGCCATTTAAAATATACCACAGTTATAAGAATAAAATACTACAGTCTTCCAGGAGACTACATATTCAGCTTATGATGTTGATGTGATTGCATGTCAAATTCAGCAAAAACAGTAGATTGCCACAGTGTACCAGATACCAGCAGGACAGAAAACTATCATGTACTGTAAATCAGAACTTGTAATCAGGACATAGCTTTGTGACACAAATTAAAATATAGCTATCAGTAAAGACAAGACATATATTTATTTATATCAGCTAATATCTGCCATTTTGTTCTATCAAAATTTATTATGTACTGATTAGAATAATTTCTGGGTGGAATTTTTAAGATCCACTAGGACCAAAATGATGGTTAGATTTGTATGGACTTTATTAAAAGCAAAATAGGAAACTGAACACCTTTTAGAATGATGTATACCACCTAGTTGCATGCCCAGATGATCTTAGGTATCAGTGATACCTGTCCTTTTAACACTGTTGGAGAAGTGCGGGTGGTGTATAGGGACAGCAGAACATCACTGCCCTTATTCCACTTCAAACACTGCTGATATTCAGTCTTCAGAGTTACAAAGTGAGAGCCTCTTGCCCAAAAAGTAGTGAAGACCTTAATATGTTTCAGAGAGCAAAAAGACATTCTTATTGCCCTTCTTGCCTGCCTGTTCCAGAGCTAGATGTGCTTAGGTGTAGTGTGACAGGTAGTTGAACTGATTCCACCCAAGATCAGTAAGGATTTCTCAATGACTGGACTTTAAAACTCTCATTAGTTTTCCAAAAAAATACTACCTTGTATATCCAGGCTTCCCAGATCTGTAGCCAGTCTTGAATGTTTCCATGTGTATGCTGGTTTATATAAATGCCATAGCATAACATAGCCTCTAGCATGTTATAACACTCATTACTTACTAAAGAGAAAAAAACATATCCATAGTCACAAAAGGAGAGAAAAGAGGTTAATAGTAAGGCTATTTATAAATAAAACTGTTGCTCAAAGGTATCACAGTAAAAAAATCAGTTCAAATCCCTCAGTAACAGAAAGAAAAAAAAATAACCCGCCCCGAAGAAATTTCTTGTTGAACTCCTTCAGTAACAGAGAAAACTACGCAGAAGAAATTTCTTAAGAAGGTCATAATGCTGAAATCTTCAAAAATCTGACATTTGTCAAATATTAGCATGCAACTGCTACATCTTCTTTTCAAAAGAGCAGACCAAAACCAGACCTCTACATACCCCCCAAAAAAATCCCAAGTACAATCGTTTTTCAGCCACTAGTAATTCCTGACTTTTTAACACTGGTCAGGAATTCTTCAGTTTTTATTCTGATGAAGATACATTTACCGAAGTACCCAGTAGCTAGGTCTCATGGAAAACTTTGACATGCACATTTTGGACACTACCGTGCCAATCTTTCAAGAGTGTGGCTCATAGCAGGATCAAAACCCCACATGGTAATTGTGTATGTGTGTATCTGCCTCAGACAGTCCCCTATTCCCTTCAGCCAAGCCCTGAGCGCTGCAAAGTGTATAACCTCTGACACAGCATCGTGCAAACCCTGCTAACTAGCTTATTCAACGGTTCTGCTTTCTGTCTCGCCAACATAATGGGAGAGCATGGCCTACTGCTTGCACTTGTTAATGAGAACACCTCTCATATGCCACATCTGAGAAGTGTTTGGCCCCTCATGTTGGAATAGTCCCAGTCACCATGATAGTTAAGAGACAACAGAAACTGTGCCTGAACTCAGCACAATTCCAGTACTTAATTAAGACAGAGGTAAATATTTCCATGCCATGCAATTTTAGAATCCAAAATCTGTTCCTGAAGGTAAAGACACATGATATGTGAGATACATAAGCAGTATTCACGATTTTCTTTTTAAAAAGTTAGTTCTGTGTTTGTAAATTTCAGAGCATCCCTTAATTTTTGGTCTTCTAACTATTCTCTCTACATAATTATCTGACAGAAGTGGTTCTCTTTGAAATTCTTGTCATCTGAAGTATCTGATTTCTTCTAACAGTTCTGCAGATAGAAATTTCCTATTCAAGTTTGCCTAAATACACATGAGGAAAGATAAATATAAAATTTATTTTTTTTATTTTGTGTAGGCTTACTATGTCTCTCATTAAAATAATTTCAACATTCATTTTTCTTCCTCCCAGCATCCTTATATGGTAGACAAGTATTATAATCCTTTTTATAGATGAAAAACTTTGCTGCTGTCAAACAAGTTAGTCACTCACCCAAAAAGTTTTACAGAAATACGAATAGATTCTGGCCATCCTGCCTTGCAGCCAAGGTTTTCACTTAAATATTATCTTCTTTTTCCTAGTGTCAAAAAAAAAAGAGAAATCTAGAAAGAATATATATGAATGCCTGACAATATTTCCTCAGCTGTATTACATATTGCTGATTAAGAAAGTAAATCAGTGGGTAAAGTAAAACAGAAGTCTTTCTATCAAGTTGTAGGGGAGGTCCAGATGATCTCTCATTGTTTCTGTCTTCATTGGGAAACATTAGGAACATATCTGCAGATATCACCAAAGGGTGTTGAGGACCTCATGTTCATGCTGTATGTATTTCAGGATGTTTTGCTTTGATCTGTTTCTAGTCTGGTCCCAGGCAGTGGCTGCCCCCAGCAGCTGGAGCGCTTTAGATGTAATTTGGGAATATACCTTTTGGCTTGTTTTACCCAAATGAAATACAGTTTAGTCTCCTATGAGTTCTCCATGCAGTTAGAACCAAAGCCCAGCAAATGGTCAGCCAGGATATTTGCTTTAGTGTGCCCCAGATTCAAGTAAAAACACTAAAGCGGACATATCCATTTTATTTGGTTTTACCAGTTAGGCACTAAATCTGGTTTGCTTTGTAGTAGTCTGACCTTGGAATTGGAAGAGATTTTGGGAATTCCCTCTCTCCTTTCCACTATTCATGAGAATGACAGCTCTGAAATTTTGAACAGCAAACCGTATGCCTCTCTCCTCACTCTGTACTGGTATCTCTGAATTCTACCAGACCTGCATCCTAATTCCTCTTCTCCAGGAGGAAGAGAAGCAGCAACTTGGCCTTGAGCTGACTGTATCTGGAAGGAGCTATATAGGCAGCTACCATTTTTTAAACATTTACATCTTGTCCTGTTAAGGAAAAAGCTGATGTGATCAACGAATAATCCCACAGTTCTAAAGTCTGTATTGTTTGACAATAGAGCCACTGAAAAAAGAAAATTAGAAGAATCACCACAATGTCGAAATGCATGATGATTGTCAGGATGCCCAAAAGGGGACAGCGATATGAAGGATTCCTGCTCTGAACATCCTCTGTAGCAGCCTGCAGAGGTGCACCCACACACAGCGGTGGTTGCTGTAGCCCACAGATGAATGCCATCACTGCTTTCTTCCGCTTCACACCAAGTTGGTGCTGGAAGTCTTTATGTGGCACCCATTATGAAGAGCTGTGCCTTTCTGAGACAATAAAAAAATGAGTGGCACCACTAACCTGTTGAAATCATGGCTCCAAAGGAAAATGGCCAATTCTTGTGATTCTGTTAGATTAGTGTGCTATGTGAAATGACTTTTGTTATGACATCTTACGTTGTCACAGACATCACAGATAAAAGAATGCAGGAATTCAGGAAGCCTCACAGGAAGCCACACAAAAAATAGCTTTTAGTCAATAGAAGAAAAAAAAAAAATCACACCAAAAAAAAAAAAACAAAACCCTGCAGGCTGTTTACATAAGTTATAATAAGAAAAGGGAAATATTTCTGCTAGAAATGAACAAAGAAGTCTATGAAAACATTGTGAAACAGCAAAGCACTGTTCTGAGAAGAATATGCATAGTAACAGCTGAGTGCAGCTCTATGCACACATTTAAAAGACAGACAAAACACCTCTACTCCTTCAGTTCAATGATTAGGGAATTGTGGGAACTGTGAGTTTTAATCTCTCATGTGGAGAACAGTTCGGAGTCTGGCTGGCTACCTCCTAAGAATGCACATGGTCACACAGTATGAGGTCCTGGAGTATGAGGAGCATGAGGTTTCCCCCAGCCATATTTCTCACTCCTGGTCCCAACCAGACACTCACACATGGACTGGTATGATAAAGGGACAAAGTGGGGCATTTTTGGTTACCATGTGATAGAGAATAAGACAGTGGCATACTCATTCAGTACTTTCATTTCTGCTAGAACAGCTAAGGGACAAACAATACAGGAATTTTCTGCTGTAAAAAGAAGAGAGATCCCCCAGATTTTTTTTTTTTTTTTTTTTTTTTTTTGCATAGGTGAACAGTGCTGCTTTGTCCCTGTTTAAGAAGGCAAAGAAACTATAAACTGAGTAAGAACCTACAATCCAACTCTTCCCAATACTTTTTCTTTTGCTCACTTGGTAAAAAATTGCAGAAGAAATACAATGCTCATCTTCTCTAGATCTGGCGTGGGGGGGCTGTTCACTCTGATCAGCTAATGGTAATGGGCTACAATTTTCTTTAATTTTTGTACTGGGTAGTAAAGTCTTTCTAAAACCTTTTTGAAAAAGTAAAGATACTGAAGGTGACACAATCCAGTGAAACAATGATCTAACCAAGTTGAATAGGAAAGATAACAGCAAAGCACGAAGTATCACAAAATAAATCAATAACCTCAATATTGGTCTTACAGTATTAACTGTATATGTATATGTATATGTATAGAGGCTAAGTTAGGCACTAAGTCTGAGAAGGCCTGTGCTATTAATTTTTCCAAGAACTTGCCCAAAGTCTGTCCTACCTACTTTTAGCTACAGAAAGCTCTGCTCTTTGGGGGTAGGCTTAGGAGTGGTAAAAGAAAACGGACAATCATAACTATTATTTATATAGCTCTTTAAGTTTATTCAGGACTGTACAGTATGCTGTTATGAGAGCCCCTGGCCAGGAAATCTTACAGTTAAACAGCATGAGCCTGAAACAATATGTTCAATTATGCAAATAAACAGAGAGTGTCTCAAAGGGCCAGATGGTGTGAATCAGCCAAGTCTTACACACTTAAGTGGTACTCAGGCAATTTACAGCAGTTGAGAATCTGCCCCAAGATCCCTACAGATGGGAGGCTTTGCAGAACATCTGAGTTTGCAGCTGTTTTGTGAGAAAAGGATGAGAAGTCATTGGGAGAATACTGTCCAGCCACACAAGAAAGAACAAAAGAAGTTATTAAAAAAAGAGGATGCAAACAGAGTTTACACAGTGGAGAGGAAGAATACATGTAGTGTAATTTGGGACACAGTTACAGTCACACTTAGATGAGCTAAGTTACACACTTAGTAACTTTAGATGAGCTAATACATCACTGCTTCCTTGCCAAGTGGTAATCTATTTCAGAATCTTTTAGAAGTCTGCCATTCAAAGGAAAAAAATCATAAATTGTTGTATTTTCTACAGTTGATTCTGTTTGATTTTGTTTTACTGGAATGCATGCAAACTTGTATGTTTAAATGTTTTACAACTGACACACTGCAGGGAAAAATAGTAATAAAACGAGCAAGTGACCTTTCGTAAAAAGAAAAAAAATAAAACATCCTCTTGGACATGTGGATGCTCTGGCTTTTTCTATACAGAGACACTCCCTACTATCCACTAATGCACATGCCAGCCAAAAAGCTCCCATGAGTTCACATATGCACACCCCCAGTGTGGGTCTCTTATTGTCACACCTGTTTTTTGGTCAACTGGCTGGAATGCTGCTCCTGGTGTCCAGCCGGGAGGAAGCCCTCTGTGGCTCAGACAGGTTGAAAAGGTGGTGGGGCCAATTTGGGTAGCACCAGATTTTGACTACTATTGTTGCCACTGCAAGGTCTCACTTCACTACTAAAAAGTGTTGGACTTCCTTTTTAGCTCCTTTTCAAGCTGACTTTCTTGTTTCAAAAGTCTCTTGGTAATCCCCTGGTTATTTTTTAATCTGGTTGATGATTGTATTGCTTTTCAGTGTAATCTGTTTTAGGAAAATGCCCCTTCGGGCAGTTTTGGATATTCCATTCACACACACTGACATTACCGTGTTAGCAGGCATCATTCTTCCAAGCATGGGCTATGCAAGTATCCCCACAGACTCTGTTCAGGAAAATATCTTGGGATGGTTCATAGTCATCTGAACATGAGCTCCCAATGCAAGGCAGGAGCAAAAGGGCTCAGCTAAACTCAGATTTTATAGGCAGTTACTATGGAACAATAGAGAAGCTATTATGCTTTTAGATCAGTGCAGAAATCTGTGTTCAGCTCTACCCTGCATCCCAAATTCAAGAAAAGTAGTGGGAAAACTATTGGTTTTTCTGACCTTAGCACAAGAATGGAATTTGTGTTGAAATGCATGACATAAAGGGAGAGATCTGGAGTCAGTCTGCTTAGAAAAGGCTGATCTCAGAGTTTAAATATGTGTACAGACAAAAAAGAAAGTCTAGGAAATAAAGACGATTTCAGCAGCCAGAAGTTAGACAAACTTAGATTAGAGAAAAGGTAAATGTTTCAGGTGAGACTCACAATCCTTTCTCTTTAAATAGCTCTATTCTGAATAACTGGCTTTGTCTTTTACAATCCATATTTACTCATCAAAGTAAACCAATATCCCAAGAAATGAGCAATTTTTAAAAAAACGTAAACCCCTGTATATAAATTTGCATTCCACATTATTTTTCACATCATAAAATATACTTGGTAGCATTTATCTAGGTTTTCCATGGTACAAATATATGGACATAGTAGCTTAGGTCACAGAAATAAAATTATTATCTTGTGTAAGTGTCTGCAAGTCCAGATGTTACAGTTACTAGAGCTGGAAATAAAGTCTACACTGATAACATATTACAAAAAGAAACCAAAAACAACTCATAAAAACCCTGTTTTTAATGTAATAAGCAAATGCATTTCCCCATCTTAAATTTGGTACTATTTTTGTACTATTTGGTACTATAACTAAGTCACAATTTTAGTGACTCCTTGTTCTTATTAAATGTGAAAGTTATTATACTCAGCAGCATGTCATCCATAGAACTTAGCGAAAGGAATCATTGCTAATTAGGAATACAGCTGGTGAATACAAGTGTAATTATTTTAAGCCTCCTACAAAAATTCTCTTAACTGAAAAATCTTAGGCTGAAAAAGTTATAAACTCAAAAGAAAATTTAAAGAATTGATAAATAATTGACATATGGGCTGGTTTAATGAAAAATATAGTAACATTGAAGAACTGGAGTGACTAGATGAATATCACTAAATAGAGAGCAAATGGAGGAGGCACTAAATACTTGTAGGTAGCAAAAAAGTAGTGGGAGGAAGACAAATGCTTGCTTTTTATTCCAAAATCAGCTCACTGAAGAAGCTGGGTATAGGCATGGCTGCTATACAACCTACATACTTCTTCAGAATCAAGAAAGATTAGTCACCTCTCGTTCTGAAAAGTAAAAATTTCAGAGGTGGGGAGGTGGTTTTTTTGGTAATTTTAATTAGTACGTCAATGAGTCTTCCACTTATTTTTCTCAATTAACTCACAAATTTATCTTCTAAATTATTTTCATATGTGAAAATTTAGTTCTAATGGGTAAATGAAGTGAATAGGGAATGCTGGGGCTCCTTAAGTAAAGAGCGGTTATGGGAAGCAGACTGTAAAACGAGCAATCATCGTTTAACTCTGCTCACTAAAGGACATGATGCCACTGAATGCAGCCATGGGAATTCTACTTGTTAAAAATAGTAAGTATATGTTTTCCCAGACCCTTCACCCTTTGGACTTTTAAGTTCTTATTTTCACAACACAGGCATTTAAACTTTTACTCCACCATTCCACATCAGGAAGACAAATAGTGAAATATCTGCTATGATAAAAATCAGTCATTTCCCAGCCAACTTTGTACTAGCATTAACAAAAAAACCCTACCTTTGTCCTTAGCATGAGCAGGGAAGCAGATTAAAAATAATTTAAAAAACACACTGAATCTGAAATTTCAAATGTAGAGCTAAAGACCAGCATGTAACTTAATAATGGTTGTATTCATTTTTTAGTCAATAATTAGGTCTCAATAAAGGGCAATGACAGATTCTTGGTCAGTACTTCTAGAACAGCATCCGTTTGGCCATGAAGTGGAAGGAAGAGGTATAAGAAGGCATTTAGACTGCACAAAAGCCTAAGTCCTCTGTGCTGGCCACACCAGTAGTCAGCTTTATCTCAGAAGTCATAAGAACCTGGAGAAGAACCTCTGCTCCAGTCTTTTTTTTTTTTATTATTATTATTTTTATTTATTTATTTTCAGGAACCTGCTTCAATGCTGTCTTCTAATTAATATGTTCCCAGAAAACTGCGATCTTCAGCTTATGAGAAGTTCTCCCTGATAGATGGGTTACTCTCTCAGAATTTTCAGTCTGTGCAACAAGAAGTTGTGTATTGTGAGAAAGCTACCATAAAATCACTTGGAGGCTGGGAACAGTGACAAACACTACCAGCTCTAAAGTAATACCTTTAAGACTCACTTTTTGTGTGCAAACCCAGACCTTGTTTCAGAACATCACAGTTTATCTGTTCCGTTCTTTTCTAATAGGAGAAATTCTTTTCTGCTTTTTGACACAGGTACAAATTTGTTCATAAGTGGTCATAAAAATAAGTCAGCAATCAGTTTGAAAATTTGTTCTGAAATAAGGACAAGCACTGGTGGGGTGGAGCAAAGTGCAGAAGAGGTACCTTTGCCATGAGAGCAGAGGTAAAGACAGAGGTCTTCTGCTTACTCTCCAAATCTGGTAGCTGAAGTCTCTCCCTCTGCCTCTGTGTCTGTCTGTCTCCCTCTCTGTGCAGTGGACAGTGTCTAACAGAGTGCCCAGGCTAAGACAGTCTGCTGCCAGTAAGTCCCTGATAGATCATGTTAGGGTTGACAAAGTGCCGCGTGAGCGGCTGCTTAGTTAGCCAAGCAAATGAAAGAGATTCACAGCCACATGCCTGGGAAAGCAATGCTTGCTTACTTTGACAAAAGTACTGCAGCAAGGTAAACACCAGGGAGAGAAAATTAACATGCCTCAAGAACAATATTGGCACAACAAATTCCAATAAGCAGATTTGTAAAGGAAAATGAAGCTAAAGATGAGAGAAGTTTTCCAATAACCTTCAAACAGAGAAGTATCTCTGCTCCAGAGAGTCTACTCTTTTCAAGGTGAAGTTTGCCACATCTGTGTGGGGAATTATAGGAAGCCTGTGACAATGGCAAACCGGAGCAGATGCTGGACTAGAAGACCCTGTGAGTCCTATACAGAACTCTTTTAAAAAGCAAAGGACTTTGATATTGAGTATAAAGGGGGACTTGCTAGCATTCATTTTCATTAGACTGTAAAATAGTACCAAATTTAAGATGGGGAAATGCATTTACTTACTACATTAAAAATGGAGCTGGATAAAGCGGTTCTGGGGGTTATTCACTGAAAAATGTTTTTCAGGATGGATTTATGATCAGATAGAATGTATTCAGTTGGGAAAAATTGCTCCTTTTGATTTTCATATAAATCTCTATTTTTAGTACATGTTTTTTCTGCCTTGCCTGTCCTTTGTGTCTTGGTTACAACACAGTTCACTGAACCTTGCCAAAATTAACTGTTAATCAGTTTCTCTCTCTCTTTTTCATCATACTTCCCTTCAGGTTAAAGATTAAACCTCCTGAAATCTTATTGAGACATAAGTTGTTGGAAGAGAAGAACTGGATTTTCTCTGGAGCAAGGAACTTAAAAACTGACACAAATATGAGTCACTATGATTGTAAAAATGTAAACTGTATGCCATCTGATTTTAATTGTTCTGGAATAAAAATGAATGTTAAAATATTAGATTTAATATAGCATTTTGGTGACTATTACACCAATTATGCATAAGCAGGGCTGTGGGATTCTGTTATAAAAAGAAGGGGTAACATCAGAGAAGAGTGATATAGCTTCAGGAGCTGCCTGTTAAAAAGAAAATAATAATAATGTGTTAAATAGGATTTATGAAAATCAGATTATAAGGCTTTCAAGTTAGGCAGCTTTCCAGAGGTGCGAAGAATAATGGCCCTCTTTATATCAAAGTAATCAGCTTTTGCACTTACACAGAGTCCATTTACTGACTCTTGTAGGAAACGTTCCGTTCTGCCACCCAACTTGGCTAATTACTTTAAAGTTAAAGGAATAGATTAGTGGAAAATAATCAATCTAATGCTTACTAGCTTTCGTAGAGATGCAAACCATTCATCAATAGGGAATAAAATACATTTTCATAGCATTAAGACTTCCTTTAAAAATCTCTGAAATAATAGAACAATTGTAGCAATGTAAAGCTGTTTGAGGTCCTAATAAAACTTAGGTATAATTTCAAATAGTTAAGAATTGAAAACTGTAATCTTTCATAGCCAAGGGTTAGACATAATAAGATGTCAGCATCTCTGTAGATTAGTGCTGTGATGCCTCTGAGCAGAATCCTGATCCCTGCATTAAGTGTCCAGGACCCTTTACGTAAAGAGAATCAGGAGAGGTAGATTCTTGAAACTGGCAGTCCAAAAATCTCACACACTGAAAGGGAAGCCACCCAGAGTAAAGCACTGGGAAATGCTAAGTGTGGCTGAAATCTTGCCTTTCACAAATGAGGCGGAACTAAAGCAAAATGCTAACTGCTGATGGGCATCCTAAGCTTAGCTCTTCCACCTCACATTTTCATTCTTTACTCTTCAGGGGTACTGCCTCAGCCAGAAAAGAGGTTACAAGACAACAGTTTGAAATCTGGAATGGATTTTTTTTATATATATATCCTTTCATCTGTTTGAAAGTTAGCATACCATCTTAGGCAGTTTTCTGGGATCCCTCTAAACACAGGACAGAGAGTAGCACTTTCCTTCCACCTGGGTTAGACACCATCTTGGAGATACTCAGAATTCTACTGGACAAGGCCTACAGCAACTAGACCTAACTTCAGTGCAAATCCTGCTTTGAGCTGAGGGTCCAACTAGATGACTTCTGCAGGTCCTTTTCAACCTAGATTACCCTCTGATTCTATGACACTGGGATAGGATAGTACACAGAATATCCCCAGGATCGGGCTCTGAATAGAAGCTCTGGAATGGCTTATTTCTGTTGTTCTCAAAGTACGCCAAGATAATGTCTTAGGCCAATCATTTATATGGCTAAAGTAATGAATTCAGAGGTAGTCCAAGGCTTCTCAAAAGAGTATGCAGAGCTAAACGTTGCCATCTGGGAAAAGGTGGGCTCTCTGTACCCACGAAGCAGAAGAGAATGGAGGTAATAAACATGTTAGCAATCAGAGTCTGCAGATCTGGGGGTACAGCAGTTAAGACAATGATTTCTACTACTGAGAGGGGCTCCTCTGCCCTCTCCATAGCTGCTGCCAGAGCACTTGCTGCCTGCTCCCTCAGCTGCAGTGACAGTCAGGTTGGTTTTCCAGGACCAGAAAATATATCTATGGTTGGTTGCCACCATGCATAGTTTACTATAGCCATAACTGCTGCTTTTCTCTACTCAGAGGTGGCCACATGTAAGTCCACCCTTAAAATCAACTTAAGATCTCTTTTCCTTTATTGAAGCTGGGTCAGGATACAGGTAGTATGTAAATTCACCCACCAAAACACAGAGGGAAGGGATGCCTACAAGCCCAGAATCTGAGTTGTCCTACAGAAGGAGATAAATCCAGGTAAGTACAGAGGTACATGCTGCTCCTACTCTGTCTTAGTGCAAAAAGCAGCTCAATTCAGTCCAGGCTCTGTAAGGATGATACAAAGTGACACTTTTTCTCCAAGACAGGTTGCGATGATGCCTTCCCGCTGGGCAGTCTGGGCTTCTTCTGAGGATTCTGTCCAAGAATAGCTCTGCAAGGGCTGTGACAGTTTTCTAAGTCTCAGCCCAGTTCCCTCAACTGCAGCATAAATCCCAAACTCTGCCACTTTGACTGCTGGAGTGAGGGACCAAATACAGTTTTCCAGTTGAAATGCAAAATCTTTCCGTACTGAGAGCAAGCAATGGGATGTTTGCTGTGACCATGGGGCCTACTGGCATGCCTGCATTGAGCGTGCATGCTGCCCTGTCTGTATGACTCACGAGCGAATGCAAATACAGACGCCTACTCAGCATTTACAAAATCCTGAATATAAACCTACAGCATAAAATACAGAGCTGTCTTAAGTGCAGTCTCTGGCCCCTCAAATCATTTCAAAGGTGACCACCTCCTGAAGGCTTGAAAGAGGCCTGGTCAAATCACAAAAGGGTTCTGTGGTTACGGTCCCTTCCATGGCTGATCCAAAGCCCAGCCTGTGAATGTCAAGAGGAATGTAAGGTATAATTATTCCAGAAAGACAATAAGAAGAATGGCATAAAAGCTTTAAATACTGAGTGCCTTTCTTATACATCTGCAGCTGTCACCTGTTCCTTCAAGATTAACACAACTCTGAAGTGCAGCTCTTAGTGGCTTAGTAAAAATGGAGATTTTGGTGATGTCTGGGTCACAGTCACTCTATTAGTAAGTTACATCTTAAGCTAGCACTTTGCATTTTTTTTAAATCATTCTAATGACATTCTTAACTTTCTGTTCTTCTTTATGACAGCTTGATGACAGTTTCCTGAGTGTTTCTGAAAGACCCTAAGCTAATTAGGATCCAACAAAAGTACTTTCAAAGGATTTTTAGCTTTAACTAGCTTTTGTAGATTCTCCCTCATTACTCCCTCCAGATTTGTAATGGTTCCTGACATTAACTTTGATTCCCTTGAGTTTGTTTCTTCTTATACATTCTAATATTTGCTTAGCTTGTACAAATAGCTCTGATATTTGCCTTGAAAATTCCCCATCCTAAATGAAAATGGCCTGCTGATTCTTTATTTCACATTGAAAGCTTTTAAAGGAATTGTCATCTGGGCTAGGAAAAGCCAGGCTTACAGTTAACGTAGGAGTAACCCAAAACCTTTCCAGAGGTTAGAGAAACTTGTGTGCTTTGAGTTTTTATGTCTTTGTCATTTAGGTGCCTTCGCAGTGCTGTCTGCTTTTAGGAAAGAGCCACAGGCAGACATGCAATGGAAATTATTCTGTCACTGAAATTTCTAAGCAGAATGGACCATGAAACACTGAAACACAGGAGAAAGTCTCTTCCTGGAAGACATCCAGAAGAATCTGTTTGACAAAGTTATTTTTTATGTTTATTTTTATTTTTTTAGGCACAAAGAATCAGACTTAGGTACTTACTTGAATTTCTTGGGCTTTTGAAGTTTAGCCTCTATATATGATAACTTTTACTCTATTTATTTATCTTTCTCAGGACCCAAAAGTACACATTCCTTGTAGGCTCTAAGTGCTCAAACATGTTTCAACTGTATATTTGTATGCAGTATATATATGTATAGGCTACAGCAACAGCAATAATTCAGAAGACAAATTTTCAATAAACTCTTTTACACTATACTATACAAATGTATTTGTATAAACAAAAGGACCAAATGGGAACATAATCACTTATAAAGTACTGCTTGCTTTGATTTTTTCTTTCTCTGGTCAATTTAAATTTTAGCTGGATCTATAGTCTGATCTGGCTTGCCTTCAAGGGCCCGGAGGGCACAAACAGACCTGACTGACCCTGCCCAGCATCCCCTGGCACCCCAGCCCCAGGAGCTCATAGCCCCCGTGGTCCCAGCACATTACCATTCAACCAAGACACGTCACACTAACATGAGGGAGAAATATAACCAATTACAAATGTCATGCAACCAGTACCTTACTATCAACATTTTTTTTACTGTCTACACTTATTTATGATCTTTCAGCTTGCTGCTTTCCATCACATTATGTTATCACTGGAACTGCCCCTGATAAATGACAGGTACACAGAAGGAAAAATCTAATGTCATAAAAGAAGGTATTATGTGGTACAGAAAGTATACATTTTTATTAATTGGTGATCAGAAAAATAAATATGTGGGTTTGTTTCTTTATGTTACATAATGAGTTGAACAAAGTGTACTCTATGGCTCTGCAGACAGGGAAGGAGGGGAGCAAAAACACACCAGGAAGAGATTATGTGAGGCAATTACTTCTAAAATATCTGCATCTGAAATGGAGTAATAAGGCTGGTTTTACCTTAAAGAAAATGAAGACAACCCAAAAATGAAACAGGAGTCTTTGGTGTCTGCTCAAAGATAAAGAGCTTTCCTATTTCATCTTGGACTAAGCTGCTGCTTTTCACTTTAAAATCATGTTCCTGTTGTTCTGCTTTGCTTTAAAGGTATCTGACTTAATTGTATCGTCCAAGCCTTCATTGAGCAGCCTTTATGATCATTCAGGAGGCTGCTGCTTGGCTCCCTCTCCCACTGCACATATGGATTCTTAAGCTTTTTGAGTCTCTGTGAAGTCCAGCCACTGAGTTTGTATTTGGTCTTTAAATATGGTGTCTTGAAGGTTGTCTGTTTCACATCAGTCTTGAGAAGTAGGAATTTCTAATCTGATTGCCAAGGCCCTAGGACTTAATGCCTCACTTCCAGACATATACCCTGAGGACATTCATTTTCCAGAAGTCCAGGCATGTGATTACTATGATTTACAATATACTTCTCCAGGGATACAAAGTAATTGAAGCTTGTGAAAGCCAAGGGTCTCAACAATTTCTACTACTGTTTTCACAATTACAGCCAGAACAAAAATACAGAGCAGGAAAACTACACACCCTCCTCTTCTTCATTTTCATCACTTTGTCAAGAGGCCTTCTGAGCTGTACAGGGTTACCCTCCTTAGCTGTGTGTCACTCTTCCTTTATGCCCCTTGTCATCAGTGACATTCTACTCTCTCTGAAGTGGCTAGTGAAATCTTCTTTTCATGTCAGTTTTTCAGATGAATCTGATCAATCTCAACTGCTGATCAAAATGTATAATTACTTAATCTTGATTGGCTCCTTCTTTACCACATTCTCTGTATAGCCTTTGCAGACCTATTAAAAAATGCACGAATCTCAGCAGTTCATCCATCTGATTCTGATTTATCCATATGAAATAAACATGCTAGCCTATTATTCATCTGTACCCCACTCCCATGTGGAGTATCCTGGGAAAGGTGTTAAACCTTGGAGGACAGATAACTAACAGAGCAAGGTCAGGAAGAGAAATGTCAAGGTTATACTGAAAGCTTAATTCAGTACACACTATCACACTTTATATTGCATTAGAAAAATACAAAAAACTTGCTTGCTCTCCGTGCATTGTGAAAGTGATCAGAAAAAACCTCTACAGTAGTCAAGATTACTGTTTGTAGGTGATGGTTAATGAAACTGTGAGTTGAAGTATCACAATGACAAGTATCTAACATAACATCAGAAAGTTAACAAACGTAAGAAAAACCTTGGAAGGGACCAAGATAGAAGCATTCCAATTCAGGCTGCTATCACACTTTAATTAACTACTGATCCTAACTGAAATTCTCCAATGTTGTTGTATTGCAGCCCAAGTCTTTTAAGGGAATAGTTACCTATACAGTGATCGTCAGCCAAGGAAACTTCATTTCTCCCTACTGAACAAACCATTGATTTTCCAGGGCTTTCTTCATACAGAATCATTTACTGGATCCATTGAAGAGAATAAGAATTTTACTATTACCTTGGCTGCCAATAGGGCTTCTCACTGAAATTTCAGAAATTTAGTGGGACAAGAATGATTATTTCAGAATATGGGGAAAGTAACATTATACAGGGCACTCAGCAGGTTTCAGATGGCTCCCAGATTGCAAGAGGATTAAAGAGTGTTCCTCCTTCTTTGACATGTAAGCAAGAGTAGCAACACAGGGTCATTTTCCAGCCTTAGTAGTTGCTACTAGGGTACAAGGTTCCCTACGGGAGGCAGGGACCTGTCTCTGAGTCACCTAGGAATATGTATGAGGTGGTATGCACACATGTTTTGATCACAGAGTGGGTGAACTCCAGCCATATGATGAGCTGGAGAAGAGAAAGAAAAGGTGGTTGTTGGCTGAGGTGGAGAAGAGAAGGAAGTTGGTTACATCTGGTTTTGGTATGGCTTGTCCAAATAAAGCCCAAGCAGTGCTTCTCTGAAGAATACTTTAAGGGGATCTCCATAGAATTATGATTTTTACAGTACTCTAAATCTGAACAGTAGTTTACTGAGAAACATGAGATATTAGTTACGTTGCTTCAAAGTGCTTGTAACCTCAACACAAATATAGAAAGGCATGAAGAACTAATTTGCTGTCAATTCTCCAGCACTACATTTTACCCACTTGTCAACAGAACATGTTTTACAGAACTCCTGGAAAAAGCAATGAGACTTAAAAAAATACCTGTATGAGAATGAGATGCTAGAATGAGATTCAGCATATTTTCACTCGTGACCTAAAATGCAATTGCACATTAGCCCTAGTGCAGTTTTCAGTCCACTTTTAATTAACTATTTTTTGGCAGTGCTCTATTTCATATCCTCCCAACATCCCGCTTCCCTAAGTAAAGCCCTAGCTAATAATCACAATGATAATATTCTAAATTTAACTCCTGTTTTTTTCAAGTAGTTACTGACCAGAGGGGATTGAAGATGGATTTTTAGGAGTAATATAGATGAAAAGAGAAAGGAATGTCTAAACTTTCTGGAGGATAAAAGCTGCTTCAAACTTGGGAGGGAGACAGTGACTAAAAGAACTGTCACAGTAGTGGGCAGAGTTAAGGGGCTTAGGAAAGTGGGTGTAGCTGATACTGCATAGATCCTTTGAAGGAAAGTAAGACAAAGATTTATTCAGCGGCAGCCTGGTACAAAGCTGCAAGGGAGAATTTTGGCAAGGACTACAGTAAACCAGAATGTATTTAAAGAATTTCTCCATTTCAGATTTTAATAGCAAAATTTGCATGCACCACATACATACAGGAAAAAAAAGCCTGTCCTCTTTGAAATTAAAATTGGCCACAGTTTTGCATAAAAGTTGCAGATCTTTGGGTGAGTTTTCAAATGAACTCCTAAAGTTTCTGCTTGTTTTTTGGTTTTTTGTTTGTTTGGTTGGTTTGTTTTTTGGGTTTTTTTTTTGTTTGTTTTTTATATCATTAGTGTCTGAAACAGTACAATGAAAGAAGGAAGAGGAAAAAAAGGGAACATTTGAATTTAATCTGCTGCTTTCATCCACCTTTTATCATCATATTTAGCAATTACATAGGACCGTAACTGAGCTATGTCAGCCATAAAAACAATGTTACAAATATCTGAAATGGCAGGGACCCTCCTGAAAAAGGTCTTGTTCCTTTAGGGAACAATAGACCTTACCTGTGACTTTAATTGAGGTTAATTGGGGTTGTTGGCGCTTAGCAGTTTGAAATCCTAAACAAGAACATAGAATGCTAACAACTGGCATTTAGTTTTGAAAACTTGCTTTTAGCTGTACAGTCTTCTGTACAGCTTTATAGGAAATTTTGTGATAACAATGTCTTAGTATGTCATTGGTATAGTTTTGCTAGTGTATGGTATGGCATCTATTTCAGGTACAGCTACATATGAAAGAATAGCAGTGAAAATTTATCAATGTCTTTGTTTTGCAGAAAAATGTGGTTTGATGCAGAAAAGATATAGAAATTAACAACCCTATAAATCATACTCTATGATGGAAGCCAATGTCTGGTAACTAATTTTTTTATTTTTTTTTCCTATCAGGCAGTGACTTAGGAAAAGCATAATTCTAAATTTTTTTCTGGTTGGCTTTGATAGTCATACTTTTAGCAATCTGGTCTTGTAAAGCATCATCAAAGCTATTATGAGGAATTGTTTCCCATTGAATGTTCAAAAACCAGTAGCCACTAGTGTAGTACAGCATGTATTACAGGTTGTCCTGTATTTATTAAAAGTGAAACATTCCGTTATACTTCTTACCTGAAATGCCTAAGGAGGAATGTAAGAATGTGGGTGATATAGCATGATGACAGTCAAAAAGCTAATTTCTCTATTATATGAAAGTATCTTCCAATGAAATGAAAATCCTCTCACAGGTGACTAGGTGAGGACACAGAGGAAACATTATGTTGTAACAAAGTTTGAATTGAAAAAAGAAAACAGACCAGAGATTGTATTTCTTCAGTAGAATTTGTTTGGAGTATTGACCTGAAGAACTGCAGTGCTAGCATACCATTGAATTCCAGAATAAAACACAGCAAACCCTTAAAGAGCACCTGTATCAGCACAGCAGAATTTCAGTATTTTAGAAACTGATGTTTCAAAAATTGAGTTTAGGAAAGTTTCTCATTAGAAAAGCAAATACTTCCACAAGCCCACAAATGTGCTCTAATTTTCAGTGGATTTTATATGAATTGGCTTTTTTAAAAAATAATTAATCCAGCCAAGACTTCAGCTATGGTTTCAGTCTAATCATCCCTACCTAGGCATTAGAAAATGTATATAAGGGAAATAATGCAATTATCTTCCACAGGAAAAAAAAAAAGAAAGAAAAAAAGTGGTTTTATTTTGCATATCTACATTTTAAATACAATTACTTTACATAGAAACCATACGCTGCCCAGGTATCCTTATATCTATTTCCTTTGAGAGTGAAGCCCAGCAACATTTATAATAAGCTACTGCTGCCACCTATAGCAAAAGAGACCTTTTGCCTTAGCCTGTCAAGCACAGTGCAAAAGAAGATGTATTAGGAAGAAAAGAATATATAGAATTACAAAGGTGAAGTAGAAAGCAGATGATGGTTCAATGAAACCTGTAAATGAAATCTATGTGCAAAAAGAATAATTATTTTTATAGGTTCTCTTCACCATTTGCCTTCCTAGCTGTGTCACAAAAATAATAGTTAGGAAGTCATATATCATATTCCTCCAAATAGCCTTTTTTTAATCCTGTGAATCCCAATCTGATCATGATAATGTCACAAATATCTTTAAAATTGAGCTAAAACTTACATATTTAGTTACATATTTCAGATGTACTCTCGTGAGTTACCTGGATCTAAGTTCAGAAAACTAATGTTTACCAAGTTTCACATACACTTATTTACACAAAAGTGACTTCTGTCATGGCCAGTTCTTCAGACTGACAGGCACCAGGCAGCTGGGAGATTTAAGGTGTTTGTTTGGAAAACTGGCTTTGCTTCTGCACTCATTCTGTAGAGTGTTAGCAGTCCCTGGATATCCTAAGTTTGTGAGCTACAGAACAGTCCTGTTAATTACTGTTTGAACAACAAGCTGGCAGGTAGCCAGTCATCAAAAGCAATTGCCAACTAGTAAAACACACTGCCACTGAGTTCTCCCAGGCTTCTGGGAGCTTCAGAGATTTTAGTGATTCTTTAAAAGATATGTTAATATAGACAGTCCTTATTTCCTCAGTGCTGGCAGGGATGATATGTGCACTGGTAGGTCTGAATTTGCACACTGGGAATACCAAACCCCTGACTGAAAATAACTTTTTTCAGAATCTTTAGGCAAAATCCACCAGTAACATTACCGGATAAAAGTTTTCTTGGCATAAGCTTAACTACTGTCCACAGCAATGAGACATGGCATAATTTCTCCTCTAGTTTTGTAGTTTATCACATGATGCCACAATTAAGTGGTTGGGCATTTCCTCCAGTTATGTGGCTTCTCTTTGCACAAAGAAAGACAAAGAGGGATGAAAGCTCCTAGTAATGCCATAGTAGCTGTAGCCAATATCAGTGAGGAGATTAAGAAATAGCTACTGAAGAACTGTAAGAGGGAACAGACACTGGAGTTGAAAGTAATCAGTCTCCAGTGCAGTAAGAGTACACATATATGCTTTACAGGCAAGATGCAAATGGCTTGTCTTCAGTCGCATGATGTTATTCTAAAGCCCAAATTACTTTTTAGGAAGCTTCAGCTAAATTATATAATTTGGGCTATTTATAGCAAATAAAAGAAAAATATCCAGAAAATATATAGATTATTAATGAGCGTTCACTAATTATTATATATGTGTTTTGTAAGGCAAGTATTTATATCGTTGGAATGGATTGCTATTGTTTATATATAATTATGTATCAAAAATTAGCAATGTTCCCTATTCCAATGCTCATGCTTATTTTAAAAATCAGAACTCCTGCAGTCATACAAGTAAAGGGAACATGATTGCTATTAACAGTGGTAACAATACTAGTACTAGCATTTTATATATATTAATTTTTCTTTAAATTTACATGCAGAGAAAGATAATCATAGGAACAAATTGCTTAGACCAGTCTTGAAATCTCTACCATTTCAATTCTTTAAAAACAAGTTAGAAAAATATCTGTCAACCATGATCTTATCTTGAAGAAAGGAATAGAGTAAGTAACATTTCTAGGTTTTCTTTAGCCTTAGTTTATGATTTCACATAATTACCTGCAGCGATATTACCATGATGCCTTCCTGCTCTGCTTATCTGCCTCTGCCCTTCGTTTCTCCTTCCCATTCCTCAGCCCTAGCTTAGCCTGCACAACTGTTTGTATTACCATACTCTGAACAAATACACAGAAACCTGAAACAAAAATAAAATATCTTAAAAAAAATATTTTTTAAAAGCAAATGCATTTTAAACTGCTACCGCTATTGAATACTTTGTCTTTCAAAATCACTGCCTTAGTTGCTGTGATACTATGATTTTCTATAATAATTTCATATGAATAAAGCAATTCTCAATTTCTGAAATGCATTCTGAGCCATCACGTTGTCCTACCACAAGGTTCACATAGAGCTATTTACTCTGTGAACAGCATGGTTAGTAACAAAAAAATCCAGCCCATAAAACAGAAACTATAGCCTGTGAACGATTTGTACAAGGAACATTTATTATATAGACCTTCCTGCAAACTGAAAAGATAAGCAAAATGAGACAGCAGGTCTTGTTCAACAAGGCCTTTCAGCAGATGTCTAATTTAAATCATATGAGCGATTCCAAAATCAAAGCACCTGCTCATACGCATAAGGAATTTGTTGAATCTCCTGCAGTTGTGGGAATGAAGTGAAGAATGCCATAGCAACAGCAACTCAGAAAGTGCTTTCTGAGGAAGGGGGGTTCACAGCACTTTTCCATATTTAAAACAGGTCTCTATGTTTATTTTGCAAATGCAATTTGCAAGAAATCGACTAAGACTTTTAATTAGAGTATTCATGCTTAGTGTTCCCCAACGGTCCTGAAGTCTTAGTGTGGAAACAGCAGGTCATAATCATTCCATTGACTTCATGCATTAGTTAAAAAGAAAAAGAATACAGAAATTGTTTTTCCTAAGTAAGCAAGGTACATCAGCTGACCAGTAACTGTCATATTAATAGATTTTTAAGCCTCAAGCTTTTCATCAGTTATGAGAAGTACTAGCACAGAATGTTCCTTGGAGATCTGCAAAATCTGGGAAGCCAAGATGCTCAGAGTATCTGATGATGATATGATGAAAAAGCACCGTGCCTGTATATCATTACTGTAATTTTGTGTACATTTGTGGGGAAATAGAAAGATACTTAGCTTGTATGCTTGTTCACGATAATATTATTGTTACTCTTGAAGTCAGTAACAGATATTTTTACTTTGCTATCCTTTGGTAAAAACACACAAGAATAAGAAGTTTGTCTTTGATATGTATTGCTGGTTATCCGTTGCACCTAAATCATCAACACAGTTATTATACTCCCTCTATAATAAGTGGAGAGGGATGGGAAACTTCAGTCCATCCATATATAAGTGTCTCAGATGGGATGATGCCATCTATCTGTTCTTGTACACTGACTGTTGAAGAGGACTAGATAACCACCTAAAAGCAGATGCCTAAATTTTAGGACTAGGCAAAACATGCAGACATCACATCTGGACATTGCTTTGGTCATTGCTTAGCCTTTACAGTGATATTGCCACACCTGTGCAAAGAAGGTCTCTTTGACCTTGCAGGGATTTTTGTGCACAAATAAAAGTTCATTAAAAAGTTTAAGATTTATGCAGGTGACCTTTTTATTTGTGGCATTTTCTTAAATAATTTGGAAACGGTACTTTCTGATGGTATTTATTTCATATATGTGCAGGTAGATTTCAGCTTGGGCTATCAGCGAGGCAAATCTGATACAAATCAACACAAATGTATTAATAAATAAGCAGTAATAACCATAGGCAAAACTTTGTCTAAACTGACAAAGTAACTAAGGAGGCACCTGTGTGAAATGAGATGCTATATATCTGTGAACATCTGAATGCATTAAAGGCATAACAGCGCTACCACTTTTCAATATATTAATGGGAGAAAGCTGTCACAATGTCTTTTGGTTGCTTTTTTCACTTTAGCCAGTGTGTTACTTTTAAGATCTATTTTCTCTTGCAGCAGTTACCAATACAATTAAATAAGAAATACAGGTGAAAAGGTATCAATTTACTAACAATGAGATGTGAAGTGCATATCTGAATGGCATTCTGGCAAAATTAACACTGAAATAGTAGACAAAATGATAAAATGAACTTAATGGCATTATATTGCAGGAAAAAAAAAAAAAGAAAAAAAAAAAGAAAGAAGCTACATCTAGTTGAATTAAACCCAGACCTGCAGAGGTTTGTGCACCTGCTTCCCTTCTGACATGTGGGAGTCCTTTGACTATCCATGTGAGTTGAGCAAGCATGAGTAGCTATTCATTGCTTCAGAGCCTTAAGGAGTGTTTTTGTTCAACATTTGCAAGTGCTGTTCACTCCTCGGGGGGACTGGCACCACTTAAGTCTTCAAAATATGCCTCAAATGCTTGTAGAGCTAGGCATGATTTTACTAGAGAAAAGTGAGAAGAGCTGGAATTTAGCTTTTTTCCTGCATTAGTATTAGACAGAATTATTTGCCCCACATTTCATAAAATGGGCATTGCCATGCCATATCCACTTCCACTGGGACTGAATTTTCATCTAAAGGCCCCTCCACTAGCTCCTTCTACAAAACCTAATTTCACTGCAGTTTTGAAACTGCACTAGATACATCTAGTTACAATGAAATAGAAACTCCAAATCAGTCAAAACACTAAATTGACAAATGTTGACCCTCACCACGAAACAGATGAATGACTTGGAAAAATGCCTTCTTGTATGTATTACCATGGGTCTCGTCTTGCAAAACTTGGTTGGTTTTTTTTTTTACTTTAAGAGCTGTAGCAATGTTCAGCATTTCTTCTTTCATAGAGTACTTTCACTCCCTACCAAGACATGGGATGTCTGTCTCTATTTTATACTGGCCCAACAAGGATTCACAGTGCTTATACAAGGGTGTAACATGGAATGACATCAAATAGTCTTCATTCTAAGACTGGAGACATGAATTGTGATTAATCTGTGCCAGACATGAAGTTTATGGACACAGGTAAGTCTGTTAATCACATTTCTAGTTACTGTGTCCCTGTATGGCCTCAGTAACAACACTGCTTAATAAAGAAGCAGAAGAGTATGCAAGGCAAAGTTGTCTCAAATCACAGGAGTCAAACTGTGTTGAGATTGTATGGAAATAACTCTTTTTGGCAAATGTCTCCCCAAATGTATCTTCCTGAAACTTTACATATGCAGAAGCTCTTCCCCAAAAGTCACACTATCTAGTAATATCTGAGTCTACTGAAACTTCTGGCGTCCACTCAGAAACTGCTCAAATTAGCTTTGTTGTTGTGTAAAGGACATGTGATAGGTGCTTGCAGAATTGGAATCTCTGTGGAGACATCATTGTTATTTTTAAATGAAGTCTATTTTCTCAATGGGATCTTAATTTGGAAACACTCAAGTTACAGCTCCTGTGTGGAAAACAGTAAACTATATTTAAGTCTTAAAACAACACAGACAATTGAGCATGTGCCTGATCCAACAAAACCTATTTTTGACAATTGGATAATTACAGTCTGTCTTCACTGACCAACATATACTTGAGAGTTGAAAGGACAGCCATACATATATATAAATCTCAAACATGAATATTTAAGGAGGAAAGTAAGTGTAAAATTCCATTTGGATTCCTCACTCTTATCCAGAGGTAGCAAAAGATTATTAAAATAACCAGGATTAAACATCTATTCACCAATATAATTTTCTTTTTTAACCTGCTGTTCCTATTTCTGATTAGGCCTTCAAAAAAAGCAGTGAATTAAATTTAATGCATTTAAGGGGCCTCTCAACTATATCTAACAGGATTCTCTACTTACTTAATTGCAGGTCAGACCTGCAGCATCTGCCTGACCCTACCTAGCTTCAGGTACTCAAATGAGGCCCCTGAACTGAAAGCATTTTGTCCGTAACCCCTTATATAGTCAAACAAGATGCTCATCCTGTTTTATGTATGTTGATATTCCCCCTCCATTCACTTTATCATGACTATGCCAGCATCTTAGACAGATCAATTAGATGTGTATATAGATGTGTGTAAATAATATGATAGAAAGCACTTACACATTTTCTCTTCCTTCTCCTCTGATTCTCCCTGCTCCACCAGTTATTTCAAAATGACAGAAATGTTCCTTAACAATGGATAAGGAAAATCTTAAGACTGACAATAGAAATATCACACTAACAGAAAACAATACTGATGTTTTGTGGTAGTTATTCCACATGATTAAGTGAACATATTCAAAACTTCTCTGTGTATCAAACCAGGGCAACAATAAAATTTTTCTTCTGAGAAAGGAAAAACAGAAGACATGATTTAGTGTCTTAAAAAGTGCTTCCTGCAAACTTGGCTTTCCATTTTTACATCAACACAGTGAAAATCACATTATTCTTATCAGACTTCTCTTAAGATCATAAAATCACCATGTAAACCTGTTGTCAGGAAAGACCTGATAAAGCCAGAACATCAGAAATACACAGAGGATTTTGCAACATGCAACCCCACCCACCTCACATGCTAGTGAGAATTCTCTATGTAACAAGAATTACTACTTCTCTTGTTATTAAACTCTATGAATTCACTATAAAATAAAAATTAAAAAAAAAATTAAGGAGAAAACCCCGCAGATTTTTGTTTCTTACTCATAAAAAGGCAGAATGGTCTTCAAAATGTCCTGTTTAAATGTTCATATTTGTAAGATCCTGTGCATTTGTTATGAATGTGCTTGAGACCTTATTTTTATGTACATCCTACTTCTTTAGTTTCTACCTATTAGCTTGTGAATGCAGGCATCAATTCAAATCTATTGCTTAGGGTGTGGATCAGCACTCATGCTAATAGGTAGTTGATATGTGCGAATATATGGCAATCCATGAAAGCTGCATATTTGACAGTTGTATGCTGCATACATGAAGTACAGCACATATTTTAATGATATGTTATTTTTCCCCTCAGGTTAATTTATCTCCACAACAACAGCAAAATAAAATGAATATGACATACACTTATTATCTAAATCCATTCAGACTCAATCCTGCAAAATTTTTTTTCATGGCATTTAACTTAATTCTCATATAATTTAATCAAGACGTGAACTCAGAAGTACTTGACAAACAAGTGAAGCTAAGATCAGGTATATATAAGTTTGAAGACTGAAACGCTGTGCTGGCAGTGTCAAGCATAGTACTTCCACTGTGTAGGTCTGTGAGTATAGGCTACCGATTATGTCACAAAACCATTTTTGTGGTTTTTGTAGATTTTTCAGTCTGAGCTCTACTAAAAACAACAAAAATATCCATGATCGTTGATATATGATAGTTAACAAGCTCCATTCTAAAAGCACAAATGAAGGAGTATCAAAATAAAACGCAATCAATCTTCTAGACATCTCACAAATGCAATGACTTTTTAACACATGGCATCATCCAGATTCTTGTTCAAATTTCATTGGTATACATGACATGTGAGCTTAAATCAAACTAGAAAGTTATTTCCAAAGTAATTGACATAAACCATGGTTCATTGTCTGAAGTAAAGGTGTATATATATTCTCTAAGGCATGTATTAAGGATGTCTGGCAACGCTGGAACCATTGTTTAGTACTTCAGCATTGAAATACAACTTGAGCCCTCATGCGGCTATTTGTACCTAGTCACTTATTTTTACACAGGGTTTAAGCTAGGTAAGACACATTTTCAATCCATCAGCTTCAGAAAAGAATGAGTTCTACAGCTGACGTATTGGCATCGTCTCTGTCAAGCAGATGTCATTTCATAAGCCTCTTCTAATCCTCTAGTCAGACAAGGAATTGATTTTTCTCTTTTAAAGTAGCCTTAGACACTCTAGCTTAAGGGTAAAAGTGTCAGAATTATGTTATCTTTGATACATGTTTCTCAAGTATTTCAGAATGGGTATGAAATATAAGTTACAATTCCCCAAAAGTAAGGATGTACATGAAGAATGTTTACTAAATGAAAGAATAATAGTATGCTATGAAACATCCTAAAATACAAAAGTTTGCACAAGCTGACAATGTAACTCATTTACTAAAAAAAGGTGTGATGCCTTCCTTGCTCAGTAAAAAACATATAATAGTAAGTTACAGGATAGTGCATTAGTTAGTTGTTGGTATTGTCCTTGGATGTGTCTTCAATAACTTGTGCACATCTGAGATATTACCATAAGCATATCACAAAACAGCTCCAAATTCTTAGGCAGTGTGTTTTTCTTCTTTTTCTTAACTTTCTGATGAGCTTATGGAAAAGAGTCATTCCCACTAGAAGTAAGGGTAAGTGGAAGAAAGATTGCTGGGTGATTCAGCTTAATATAGCATGAAAGGAAATGCCTAACTGCAAGACAGTAGATTAGTTACTGGGAAGGTTTGAAATGTGGGATCAGTCTGCAAAAAACAATCCATTTCAGAAATGTAACCCAAAGCACTGAACATTAAATACTGATAAAAATATGGTCAGGAGTTACCTGTACGAGATTTTGTCAAAAAGACCTGAATATTCTTTTATCAGTCAATGAAGCTATGTATTAGCTATTAAATAATTATTTCAGAAATAATTTAGAGCACAGAAAAGAGGAGTATATCCAAGGACAGCAAACATCAGTGAAAATCGTACATACTAAGTTGTTCTAGCTCAGTACTCAGTAGCCACATTCTCAGTAAACAGGCAATTCACATGAGGTCAAAACAATCTGATCTAAAACTTTATTTTTCCCCTGCAGATGCTTTTAGAACATTTCAGTGAAGTTGAGGAAATTGACTGTGGTATGGTTTTTCACCTGAGAAATTGTTTAACCAGAAAGAGAATGTATTTATACTAATACATGTTTCTTGAATAAAACCTGATCTCACTGGTCTTGTTGCCAGACAAAAAGCCAAGGTTTTTGTCAGTCAAACTTCTTATGCTACTCCTGCCTCCCTCTGCTATGCAGTATATCCACCCTTTTGTATAGCTCATCCCATCTGTACGCATCAGTAAAACTAGATTTTGCAGAGGAATGCCTCCTCCATTTTCTATCAGCAAGGTGAAGAAATGAGATATGAAGATAGCCCCTACTTCCACTCAGTTTCTCAAGGTTTAAATGACTACACAAATGAAGAAGCTGGAAAAATAGTCCCACTTTATTATCTTCTTTTTTTTTTTTTTTCCCAAAAAATTAAGAAAGTCTCCTGAAAATTGTTTAAAGGGCTTTTTCCACTGAAACTGCATTTTCATGGATATGAATTTCTCTGTTGTGAAGTTTGCTAAGGGAGATGTTAAAAGCTATGATTTTCAAATGACCTAGAGGTACCAGAAAGTTGGCTTCTGCATTTTTTTCCACTATGGAAATGTCAATTTACTTCTAATTTGCAGATGTTACAACTAACAAGCATAGAGGAAAACCTGTAAGTATGACTTGTTCCGTATCTGAGAAAATCAGGCTACATGTGACTATGCCAAGGTGATATTGTAATGCATATATGCACAGGTTAAAAATTGCTTAATCTATATCACTGATTAATTCAAAATAAAAAAAGTATGCTTATGCACACTGGGGCATCTCTCACAGTTTGCACTAGAGACAGACAGAGGAGATGGGCACTTTAAAAGCAAAAAGATGTTCAAGATACAAAGAGGAGAATGGAGCAAAGTGCTTAACATTAATGGATGAAGGCAAAAAGCTGTAAAAAAGAACTACAAAAATAGACTGGTAGCAGAGATTTAGATAAGGATAGCACCATAAATACATTTAAGAACAAAGAATGAGGGATTTGAACTACATATGAAATGATGGGGAAAAAAATAAGGAGAAAGATCACAGGAGAATGTGATGGAATTGTGATGGTAAGGATAAAAAGAGTAGATTCTGAGATAACTGAAGAAGGAAAAGAAAAAAAAAATACACACAGAGAACATAAACATGAAGGAAATAAGGCAGAGGTGCTAAGGATTTTTTTGTTTTGTTACAACAAAAGGATGACTGACACCATCTGATAAGCAGATCTCCCATGAGGAACAATTATTGTAGAAGACAAAGGTTTAAAAAAAAAAAATAACTTGTAAAGATTTCTTACTGTCTCATTTTTGAGAGGAAAAAACTTACAAAATAACTTTGATAAGTAAGAAAGATTAATTTTGCTCTAGAAAGGCCAGAGATAACAATTTGATGCGTGGTTGTGACTATGTCTTGTGCTATTAGTAGGACAGTACATTTGCCACAGTGCCCTTTGTGAAAAAACTCCAAATCAACCAACCGAAAGTACCACAGACTGTGTAGAATACACTGTGGAACTGACTTGAAATATGTTTGCATTAAATTATAAAACATGTTTTATGGATTAGATCATTTGAGACACTGGGACAAAGGCCACTGAGAATCTCATCCCTTCTGCGACAAAATATTTTCTAGTAGAAGAAACACTGAATTTTAGTAATTGCAAGTGGGGAAACTAACCACTACTGGGAAAAGGAAAGGATGGATGTGGGAGCTTTCTTCATAAACCTAGGAGGAAAGAGCAACAGAAACTGCTTTAAAACATTATTTTCCTTAATACAGAGAACAAAAGGAACAAGCAATGGACTAGGTTAAAAAGGCAGAAAATGCTTCCTGGCCTATGAATGCTGAACAAATCCAAAACTTGCAGAAGTGAAGTCAGGACATTGCATCAAAGGCAGCTCTCCCCTGATGCAGCTCTCTTTGACGAGTGTCGCAGCACTCTCCAAACTATCAAGCTGTAACAAAGTCTTTTACCATCTCATACCAGCATACTCTTCATACAGTGCCTCTGCTGCCTTCTCCTCTTCTTGCCTCATCCCAGATGTGCATTCTCTCTTCTCTTACTTCTTTCTGCCTCTTCCTCAGCTGCTCTCTTCATTGGCTCTCAACCACTTAACAGAGCCAGCCACAGCTGCACCTTATTTACATCAGCCAACCCACCGCCCCTGAAGCCAACCCACAGTTGTATATTATCAATGCTAATTAACCCAGCTTCATTCCTCTACAGGGGAGAAATTCCTTTGCTAAACGTCATCTTCGAACATATTGTCCACAAATGATTTAACCCGAAGCCCACAGGTAGACGAACACCAACAGCACTTATGTAGAGCTTACGTCAAGTCTGAAGCTCTGATCTCAGGTAACAACAAGACAGCAAGCATGCTGACAGAGCTGATACCAGCATTCCTGAATTCTCCAATACATAGGTCTTTGCTGTGCACTGTGTGACCTTGTGCACAGGTAACCTTTCCACCCAGGTGAGCCTGTATATCTAGACCATGAGAATCGGTTTCTTTGGGGTGCGTATGCACAGCCCCCTGCATCCTTTGCTAAGGGATCCAGAGTAACACTTGTGTGTCAGACGTTGCTTGCTCCATCACTGGTGCAGGCTGTGAACATGCTGAGCATTCAGGAATAGACACAGTGGAATGGGGGTGTGATTATATGGAAAGCCTTTTTGTACTGTAGTAAACCAATGGTAAGGTTAAAGAGGAATAGATTCCTAATACATCTTGGTATCATCTAGTTACCTTCCTTCTCCAAAAGGATCTGGAGTGTCTTCATGTCTTCCTGAACCCTCTAACACCTTCCTGCTTCACCCACCCACTGCCCAGTGACACACAATCCATGGCGCATTCCTGCTCAAATTACATCTTCCCTGATGCTCTGTATCCTTTTAGGTTTTTATTATGAGGGTTTGCTTGTTTGCTGCTTTACTAGGAGATGACAGGACGCAAGGGGAAAGGGAGGAGGCAGGGCAGAAAGTTGATGTATACACAGTTGATTTGGCTCAGGGCAGGGAAACTTGGTAAGGGCAGGGGACACAGGGAGCAAAGTAGCCTGACCAGGGCCTGCAGGAAGGGTACCCCTCCCCCTGAAAACCTCCCTCCCTGTGCTAAGCCGAGAGCTGATGTTCTGGTCCCTTCCCACCTGCCCATAAGGGGTCCTCTCCCTCATCCTTAGGCTTTAAGCAAAAATGGTTTGTTCAAAGAATGACCACGCCTTTTCTGTTTCTGACGGACTGTCAAGATCCCAAGACCTACAGTCTCTGCCCCACAGGATCCTTCAGCCAGATCTCCAGGTAACACCATCTTTGCTCACTCAAAGCACAGAGACCCTACACCTTGTATCCTCACCCTCTGTGCACCCCTTCCCTTCCCCCCTCTCCCCAGCATGGTGCCAGACCCTCAGTACCCCAAGATCCATTCTCCTTGACCCAGCTTTCTGCCATCTATTGCAAAAGACTTTCATATTAAAAAAGAAAGTACCTGTAAGCAAAAGTCAAAACCTAATGGGGGGACATCTGTTGAACAGAAATGAGTCATCAAAACAGTATATAAAAAAGCAAGACTGCTCCCTGGAAAAGCCAACATAGCCTATAACTTGTATGGAGATGAAGAAGGGAAAGGCTGGGGGTGAGATCATGGCTCAGAACTTTTAAAATCATGAGCTGGGAAAGAGGTGGAAGGCCAACATGGGGTAAGGATGAGAGAACAGACTGGCACAGTGCAGTTGTGGTAGATGCCTGTTACAGCTTGTCTGATCATGAAAAGGAAGCAGATGCCTTCTTCGGTCAGCCTAAATACAGGGGCAGGCACAGTGTCTGCTGCTGTGGAAAAACCATGAAAGGCCCAAATATTCATTGTTCAATCCAAAGCCTGTGTCCCGCTAGCCCAGTTTAGGCATCTGCATTCAAGCTCTGTGCTCTGTAGAAGGCAGTCCCTTTCCCAGGTAAGGCTGACCTCCTTCCCTGCCCACATCCATACTGTCTGACCTGGAAGAAAGAGACCTCCCCAAAGCAAGAAGTCGTACTGCCCAATGGAGTGCACTTGATTCCTGCCAGCAAACCTGCTCCAGTATGTGCTCTTCTCCCCAGGGAGCCACAGGTCCTTCCAGGAGCCTGAGAAACTCCAAGCTAGGAAGAAGTATCTTGTTTTGTCTAGAGGGCTTAGCAGTAAGCAAAGTATGTGAGGGAAAGCACCAGAAAGAGTTTGCTGCCATTTCAGATACAAAAGAGCTGTCTTAGTTTACAAAATACTTATTTCCAGATTTCTAAAGGCAACTTACTAGCTTTTATGTTCTTTCCGTTCTAGTCAGTGCTTTTACCTGATACTTCCATTTCTGCAATGCTCAACAGGGTATCAAATGCATTTTTCTTCTCATGTTGTCCAAAAAAGGGGATATGTAGATTCGTTAGACTGATCTTTCAGGATTATTTATTGATTGAGAGCTGGATCAGAACTGATTTGATTTTATAGTGAACCTGAACCCTGAGAACATTCACACTGAATTATTTTTTGACAGTGCTGCTGAAGTCTTTGTTCCATTTCTGAACCACTGTGATGGAATATCCCTGTTAATACTAGTGAAATGTTTCATGAACTCTTCACACCTGAAACACTCAAGATGGATTATCAGTTAGTATTTTCATTTCTCAGTTCTTTTGGCTTATAGGGTTGCTGCTGCTGATAATTTTTTCATTATTGTTATTTTTATTATTATTAATAAAGCAAGGTTCTGCTGCAGGAATGAAATTCTGTGATCAAAAAATCTCTAAAAGAATATCTAATGAATTCAGCTGATGACTGAGAGTATGTGAGCTATAGATGTGTCAAAGGATTAAGAGGAAGGCAATGGTTCTTGACTTCCCTGATTCATTTAGTGACAGATGTTAGATTCAAGGAGGAGGGGGATGTTAGAAATAAGCATTCATTTATTCATTCCACAGTCTCCTGCAGCAAAAAACTACTGTAGTGACAGTGTTCACCCACACTGAACAGCTTAGAAATGCCAATTTATGATTAAGAAAAAAATGCTGATTGTTCTGTTAACTTGGAAATCTTTCATAGTACAATACAGGAAAAAATCATCTACCTCCAGGGTCTTACCGGCTACACAGTATGACACGTACGATAACACATTACTGCAAGTTTTATTTATTACTACTTGAAGGTGGGGATGGCAGATGTTTTTGCAGAACCACAAGCCTAGAACTCATGCTGGCCATTTTCAGAAAGTTGAATGTGGCCCAGTATATTAGAATTCTCTATGAATAAAACTAATGATTCTTGACAAAACAGCAGTGCGTTTTATCCTGAATGTACATGTTACATCTAGATGAATGACCTTGCCACCTCTCAAGTTTCTTCCTGGAATTAGAGTTGCCATAGGAGGTATCAGTAATAAAATGACATCAGTGCAAAGTCAATTATAATTCCCTCACTCTCCTCAGTCTCTGCAGAGCCAGAGGATGGTCACACGGCTTTAGCATTCAGTAGCCTCTTCCCTTTGTATATTTTCAGATATACATTTCCACTGTGACACTGCAAACTTTTATGAACTCGGGGTGGGGGAGAGCGGAGAAGGGTGCCTTTGAAAGAAAGCCCTTCCACCACAGTCATTCCTTTTTCTTTCCCCTAACATTTTTTTTAAGAGATCAACAGATGTTTGGCGGAGGGATAGGTCTTAAAATCTTACATCTTATCGCTTGCAGGAGCCTTTCCTTTGCTGGTCAGCCTTGTCTTCCCCCTCATTTACAGATCACCCCAGGACAGTGACTGCAGGGGGCTGGTAGTGGTGCCTGCTGGCAGGCCTGGGATGACAGGAGCTCCAGGGGGTGGCTGACGGTCATCACCCGGTTCTGCTGGCCACCAGATGCGGGAACAGCTCTGGTGGTGGCATCGCACATGAGCTGTGAGCGCCTATGTGGCCTTCACTATAGCTCTGAGCCATGAGGAGACAGCAATATCCTATCTGCTGCTTCCAGCAGTGAGGGGAAAGCTGAAATTATCGATCTCTTCAGACAACTACAGTCCCTATAAATTACGATATATAGGTGATAACGACAAAGGACTGTGATCTTCTTTTTTGCTCTTCCTTCCCATCTCTCCTCTGTCTTCCTTCACCAGCCTTGAATATGTGTGCTCCAGTGGGGGTCTGCCTCATCAGACAGGATCATCCCAAAAGGATAATTGGCTGGGTCAACATGAATAAGTTCCCAAAGCAACAGCTTCCTGTTTGTATTTATAGATTTTAATTCTTTTTTTTTTTTTTTCCTGGGATCATCAAAATCAGACGCTTGATGCCTCTCCACAGGAAAGTGCCCATCTTTAAACATGTCATTATGAGTGTGATTTCTTACAGAAAATCCCTATTTTTAAATCCAGGCAAATTAGCTTTGTATACCTAATTATTTCTTCCCACTGTTCTTGGAGGGCACATGCAATGTCTGTCTCCTGTTAGCTATGCAGCTTTATTCTTTGACAAAATTCCATCATTTGCTCTGTATTTTTATGTATTTATTATTCCACCATTTGCTCTGTAGCTTTATATATTCATTAAAGGCCTGTGAAACGCACTATAAAATGTCAAGCACTTTGCCGATCTGATTCACGTCTGCTCAGCATTCAGGAATTAGATCTAGCAAAGCTTCTGTGAACTTTTCATTGCAGCTGGTACAAACTTTGTGCTCTCCCTGTCTGTCTACAATCATCTTTTCATACTGTTCTGTGATGCATTTGAAGGCTGAATCTTTTCTTTCTATAGCAAATCAACACTGTTCTTTCCATTTCCCTGGCTGGCTGAAAGTGCCGTCAGTGCCCTGGAGGATCAATTAGAAACTATTTCATTTGTGTGACTAAAGAAAGATAATCTGACTTCTTTCTTCAATGGAAAAATAAATGAAAAAATAAAAAAGCTGATTTATTTCAGTCCTCCATTCTGTGTTAGCTAGAGCTATGAACTAGGGGAGTTTTATTTTCAATTTCATCTCTCAGTAAGCCCACATGCAGTCAGTGCAGTGTGACAGCATGGCCACCAGTGGTCCACCCCTTAGATCAGCAGTCTAAACAATGCCTCAGAGTTGGTTTGTGATATGCCTGACCCTAGACCATGTCTGACTTCAACACACAAGCAACAGAGCATCACTGAGTGTGTGCAACTATGTGACATACCAGCATTAGGGTACGTGTACAAAATCCCACATCTCTCATACCTTATCGTGGCTTTTTCTTTTCAGCCTCAGTGTATCCCATCAGCTACATCCATCTTTTGTGAGAAAAAATTATCTGATTTGGGCTTAGTTGGCATGTCCTTTGCCATCTAGCTCTGGTCCATCTGGATCTCCTTGCCACAGCACCACTGCATGCAAACTCAAAATGACTGTCTCGGGTAGGTAGCTACATCACTATACCTTCATACTCCATCTTTGAAGATCCCATTGCTCTCAGACCTCTTATATACAAAGTACTCATGTTAGTGATGGGCTTTGTGTATTCCCAAGCATTTAACTATTGTGTCCACAACTGCAGAAGCCCTGCAACTGCAATGCACTTGCAGACGTGACTCCTCAGAGCTTTGACTCATAATCTCTAATGTTTCATCTGTGGACACTAAATAGGTTACTGGATCCAGATGTCTTTCCATCCTTCTGCTGCTGCATAGCCACTGCATATCACAGGCTGACATGTTATTTCAAACCAGCAACAAGTTTACTTCATGTTGGTACACTAGTCTATGAAGTATGGCACTTAAGAGAGGACGTTCTTCCCTTTTACTTCCAGGAAGAACAGAATAGAAGGTTTGGGGATCAGGGAAGGATGACACTTTAAACTGACACAGCATGAATGTGGTGACTCAGTCTTCAGTTTCAAACTATCTAGTAGGCTTGTTAGTAGGGTTACACCCTGTCAACTTATACTGCCTCAAATCCTGCTTCTTCCTTCTTCTCTTTTCTCCGCTATACAATATATGTTTCTGTTCTTTACTTTCATCATTAAAAAACCCTTCTGCGATGTGTCTAAAATCCTCCTTGGCATTTTTCCATTTGAGTTTCAGTGCTGCCTGTGACCTCAGTGAGCTTCTGAGCACATGTTCAGACATGTCTATGATTTGACAATGAAAGCTAACCTTTGCTGGTTCAGTATTTGCAAACGCGTGCATGCCTATTTCAGACTGAATATACTGCAAAGATAACGTGGAAAATTTGTCCTCAATGAAATTAACTTGGAGGTTTGGCTATTGATTTCAGTGAATCAGTTTTACTTTTAACTTCTACATATAATTTCACTCAGAAATGAAAAGAGAACACTTATTAATGTGCTCTTTCTAGCCCCTTATCTATGGCCACTAAGTCTGCTTCCTAAATCAGTTTCATCCAGCTACCTAACATGTAGATACTTTCCCTAAGGGCTGAATGACTGATCCTTTTTACTGATGATGACTGAGTCTTAATGACTTAAATCTGATACTTCTTTCTGACCAATACTAGGTGTACTACTGCCCTTGAAAGAGCAGGCTAAAGAAAGTAATGTCTTCTACATCAAATGTTAGCTTTTCTGACTGTAGCAGGGTGATTTTTGACCACAATTGATCAACAACAATGTCTTAAGGAATGAACAAGACATCTGTGGGCATGTGTATTTCCTGGAAATTAAGAAACCACAGAAACTCATGAGATGTGCATGGAACTTGTGATAGAGCATAAACATCCCTGAGTTAAATAGCCACCCAGAAAGTATAAATGAAGGGTTTAACTATCCTCCGCTGTGAGCAAGCAGATTATTAGAAATAGCTGCTCAAGAACTCTATCCCAGGCAAAAAGGGAGCAGCTGTTTCCCCAGAAGAGACTTATGTGGTACAAGCTGAGGAAAGCTTTGGAAGCAGACACTATCAGCCATGGAAAATAGAAAAAAAAAAAAAAAAAAGAAAATTAAAGCATTTTTCAGACTTAACACAGAGTTTCCACAATAAAATCTGTAGCAGATAGTGCAGTAAAAGACATTACAGTCTTTGAGAAAAGAAGTGGCCTCCACGTAGTGATCAGTGCTATATATACAACTGTTTGTCATGTATATTGACACTATAAATTCCTGAGTTACAGCTAGTTAACAGAGATTATGGCAGGTGAGATGCCTGCTCTGTCAGAAGTGGCTTATGTGGGCTAGCTGTGTGTGGTGGTCAAGCCTCTTGTGTCAAACTAACAGCCTAGAACCACCTGTCCTGTTGTGGAGCTATTATCTTTTAGCACAATAGCATTCCCTTTCCCCTCCACCTCCGTGATTTCTAGAGTAGTTTAAAATACTGCCTGAAGCACTTGCATGCTAGTTGAAAGGAATTGAGGACCATGAGAAGGGAAACTGTAAAAGGGGCTCCTCTCATGGGGGAACAGTAATGGAAGCATATGTAGCTCTCCTAGCTGGAAGAGCAATAGAGCACCTCGAGTCCCTGAAACCAGCAGAAGAAGACAGAACAGCCCGAAACTTTGTTTTTGAAGCTAATGCTTCCAGCACTACTTCGAGAAGCTACAAAGAGTGACCTCTAATAAATAATTCACTGGAAAATAACACATAGAGATGCTCCTGTACGGAAAATATTCTTCAAAAAAGGTAAGTAATTTTCCACTTCAGAACAGTACTGAGTCAGCCTCTTCTTCTTTCTCAAATGAAGTGGAAATATAGAGACTGAAGGTCTAATTACATAGTTTCTCTTCCTATGAATCTACCTTTCTTTTTTTGTTAGTATGCAAGCAGAAATTTAAATGTAAGTCTAAGGGTCATCAGGCCTAGTTAAAACAAAAATCTCTGCAGTTAAGACTGCTATTTTGAAAAGGCCTTCTCACACGTAAGGCATTTGGTGTGAAATCCAAGCCTTGGCAAGTCTCCTATTGGTCTCATTTATTTCAGACACATACACTAAAAAGAAAAACACTTTTCAGTGATGAAGGAAGTGAACTAGAAATGTAACTTTACCAATAAAAATCTTAAAAATTATTCCTACAAAATTTTCCTTGTGTATTTCAGGTTTTAGACTGAAAAGTATTTTTTTTTCCTTCTCCAGAGCTGTATTTATTTCATGTGGCACTTTCTTCAAATCTAGCTTCTGATATTGGAAAGAATCCTCCTGCAAACATTTTAAATTCTAACCTGATTAACTCAGTCCTTTTGATTTCTTTTTTGATTGCCTACAGGTACATAACCCATTCCAATTAACTACTACAGATAATATAAATAGCCATCTTATTAGCTAGCAGCCGCAGCTACCATGGTATCCTCATTTAGTACACCACACGAAAGTCATGCAGAAATGAGAAAATGTAGAGAAGTTTTAAACATACAGAAACTATTTGAAATATGAAATGAACTCCTAGCTCAACAAAATCTTTTTTATGGATAAATTTTATAATGCGTGAGCACCATGATTTTCTAAAGAGCAGACTAGAATATGGGAAGGACACGGGCTACTGTATTTCATAGCTATCAGAAAAAAAGCCTAGAACAAAAACCTCTACAGCTAAAAGTAGATACAGTCAGCCAAGTGAGATCGCTTTTGAACAACCATCTATGTGTACTGAAAGGTCCCTCTGTTATTTCTGCTATTAGAAAAAATTAAAAGGTCAAACACTCATTTATATGTGATAAGTTTCTCATTTTTTTTTTTAATTCAAAAGTAAATTTTTAATCAGACATTAAAGTATCGTTCTTTACATATTTCCATTTAATTTGGGGAATGGTTTGGAAAAGAAGGTTGGTATATCGTCTCCATCAGACACAGAACACTACAAGATCTATGTCAGGCAGCATGTTGTCCTCTCAGACAGTGAAGATTGCTGTATTTCAGGATCAACTGAAAAAAGAACTGGACTATAGAAAATTTTGGAAATGTCATAGTCTTTTTGTTGTTGTTATCTTTAGAATGAGTCAGTTCTGAAGGTTTTTCATTTACAAATTTTAAATGTGGAAGAAAAGGTGGAAAAAGGTTTAAAAGGTGTCACACTTTGAAAAGTAAGATAAATCATTTTGGTTTGACTACACAACATTTAAAAAAAAACATTGACACCAAGAAGAAATACCAACTATTCTCAAAGCCTTTTGTGCAGGAGAAAAAAAAGGATGGGTTAGAAAGCCAGGGTAATGCTCCTGAATTGGGAGATCGTGTCTGTCAAAGAGTGCTCTCAGTGCTGCTGAAGAAGTGCAACCTGTTCACTGGAAGTAAATGCCTGTCTAAAAATATGGGGGGTCATAAAGGAGATGCTTTTCAAAGTTCTTAAGCTATTAACTTCCCCACCCCCCGCCCATATCTAAGTTGAAAATATGTCCTCTTTTTTGCCTTACAGGAAGTATAAGTCTATGTATAAAGCAAACTATCAGTTCCGATTTAAATTAATTTTCTTTTTCTAATCACAGTACATATCAAAATAACAGCAAGCATTCTCCAAAAAATAAGGGACCAAATCCATTACCCTCTGAGCAAAACTGCTTGACAGTTCTGGCATTTAAACCTCATTCTTAAATTTAGTCAAGGGATATGGTGAGAAGTGATGGCTCTCACAGAAAGAAAGGAAGATGTCACAGAAACTTTAGTTGTAAAGGATGGTGCAGGGATGTTCAATATCTCACACAATGTGTCTGAAATTGCTGACCACCACATTTTGCACTGTCAAAAAAATGAATTATTTTCCCTTTTTCTTTCCTCTTAATCATTAATAGAACAGAACACGATCACCTAAAGGTGATTCCCTTTTGCATAGACTAAGTCAATGCTGTTTTTCACTTTTCAAATATCTTCTGGAGGAACCTGTAATGAAATAAATCAGAATTTAGATGTATATCTGTAGGTTTAGGACTACAGTTGCTACAGCCTTGCTGCACACCAACAGCGCAATATTTAAAATTATATAATTTTTTAGTGGTCTTCTGAAAAGTCTAATCTGCTTAAGCCATATGAATACAGCAGGAGTCTATGACAGATGTGTTTTGTGACTTAAGCAGAGGTTTAGAGTAGTGAATATTGACTTGGGTGCAAAGAGACAGTGAAGGAAGCAATTCTGTGACTCAGGATTTAAAGTGATTACACTGGCAGTGTAATTTTGAAAATTTTACATGGAAACTTTTACATTTCTTGGCCAGGAACACACACTATGACTGCTGGGCCACCTTAGATAAATACCTCTTTTGCTTGACAGGCTTAAAAGTTCAATTGATTGCTATGAAGAAGAAGAAATATCAGAGATGTATGTAGATGCATTACCTATTAAAGTACTTCTGATCCTTGCCTTTTCTTCAGCTGTCTCCTGTTCATGACCATCTTAAACCCCTTTCCTTGGCATTCCTGAAAAATAGACTTGTATTTAGCAAGCTTGTCATATCAAAGCTGAATGCATTTGATTCTAAATAAAAATGAATGGTATCAAAAGAGTCCATTGTTCTAACTAGGTTTTATAATATATGTAATCTTTATCACATTAAACACTGACAATAGTGATTTATTTTTTTTTTTTAATAAAAGCAGTTTCCTGCCTTTTTCTGGATTAACATCCATTCTGCAGTCTCTGCACTATCAAACCATCAAGTCTTTATGTGGGATATACCTCTTCTATAGCATTGATTTCTTTTATGGAAGCATTATAGAATCTCTCTCTTTAAATAAGCTCATTTGAACCTTACTGCAGAAAAAGAGCTATTTAGATGGATGCTTTTACAGTCATTTAATTGTTCATTGTGTCTTCTTAGCAGACACATGTTTTATTTGGTATTTTGCCAGAATTTGAAAGCATCTTGCCAAAAAAACCCTGGGTATTTTTCTGTCATAATATATGTACAGTCCAAGTCGCAGTCCTTGCTGTTGTTTTGGTTGATGTTTCAAGCTGCACTGGGTCAAGTTCCAGTGGTTGTTGATATTTTATTCTTTAATGCAGGCAGGTGCAGTAAGAAAAAACTATGGCACGGTATCACATCAATTATCTGTAAAGATACAGATGTCTCTGAAGACATAGCAGAACTAATGAGCAACTAATATTCACTGTTTTTCTAAGGCATGTGTTTAAAGCCATATCTATCTCATGGATCAATACTTTAGAGTAACAAGAAAAAAGAGGAAAGTATTTTAATTATGAGACCAAAAATCATTTTTTTTTTCTGTCAGGCTTGATCTGTATCAGGAAGATTGATTGAGATGCTCCAAAATGTTGACAGAATATCTTTAGATATTGAATTTGGGTATGAATCAAAGCCACAATAGAACACTGAAGTAACTATTTTGAAATGGGAAGATGACAAAGTTGTTACTGATTGCCATACTGAGGAAGGACCTCTGTGCTTAGCTTTGTTTATATTTGAGATTTCATTCATAGATACATGTTTCAGTGGGTGCTCAGTAAATAAAAATGGTTATATCTCCATACTGTCAAAGGAACAAACCCCCTAAATTAGTTGTAGAATTCAGTTTGGATTTGTAGTGATATAGGAAGAGATGAGATCCAACTTGTAGACTGTCACCTCATGAAGAATCTTTAGGTAGACTTTCAGGCCTACATTGAGCAGGGTGTGCAGGCTGTCATTGCTCTGGAGACATCTATATTATGCTGAGAGCTTAGACAGCAGTGTGTGAGCACAAAATTTAGGTGTCATTTCAGCTAATTACTAGCAATGCCGGTTTACTTAGGTTATTAATCTTGAAGCTGAAAACTGATTGTTTGAGACATTCATGCAAAACACTTCTGGTTCATTTAAGGAGGTGTAAATAAAAGGTTGCATAAAATCCTTGTGTTGATCTGTGTGAGCCTGAACTTAATAATTTTTGGCTGTCATGATCTACCTACTTCAGGAGGCTTTTGTGACCAAAAAAAGAGAAAAATAATTGACAAAGGGCTTGAATATTGATGGAAAGACTGGCTTTCAGGCTATGTATCAGGCTTTCAGCCTTCAGCTGATCGAAATATGCAGACATTAGTATCCATCTATATTAAAAAGTTGTATGGAGAATGATCCCAAATATGTTCCACTAAATTATTTTACCTTGTAAGCAGCTCATCCTTGTAACTGCCTAATGAGAATTGTAGTCAGCCCATGCTAGCCTCTGACTAGCACCCAGGAGGTGTTTGGGGCAGTGCTAGTTGACTTGGGTCAAATCACCACAGGACTTATTATAACATTTTAGCTTTATAAACTGGTTGCTTCAGGGCCTGGGAATATCTCTTTGTACTCTTTAGTTTATTACTATTTATTTTATTTATTCCATTTTATGGTGCTGGCTGACAGCTGGCTGAACACGAGCCAGCAGTGTGCCCAGTTGGCCAAGAAAGCCAACATCATCCTGGCTTGTATCCAAAACAGTGTGGCCAGCAGGACAGGGGAAGTGATTGTCCCCCCTGTACAGGGCACTGATGAGGCTGCGCCTTGATCATGGTGTTCGGTTTTGGGCCCCTCACTACAAGAGGGATGCAGAGGTGCTGGAGGCTGTCCAGAGATAGGCAATGAAACTGGTGAAGGGTCTGGAGCACAAGTGTTATGAGAGGCTGAGGGAACTCGGGTTGTTTAGTCTGGAGAAGAGGAGGTTCAGGGGGGACCTTACTCCTCCCTACAACTACCTGAAAGGAGGTTGTAGTGAGGTGGAGGTACGTCTCCTCTCAGGTAAGTGACAGGACAAGAGGAAACTGCCTCAAGCTATGCCAGGGGATGTTTAGATTGGATATTAAGAAAAAAATCTTCACTGAAAGGGTTGCCAGCCATTGGAACAGGCTGCCCAGGGAGGCAGTGGAATTGCCATCCCTGGAGGTGTTTAAAAAACACATAGATGTGCTTAGGAACATGGCTTAGTGGTGGACTTGGCAGTCCTGGGTTAACAGTTGGACTTGACGATCTCAAAGGTTTTTCCAACGCAAATGATTCTGAGATTCTACTATAGATAGAGCATATATGTTTCTCTAGCAACATATTTATAGTAATGTGTAAAATCCTGAGTGTTCCTATGCTATGGTTGAAGATATGTATTTGGATACAACAAAACAAGCACACGAATAAATCTTTCAGATACTCTTTAAAGAAAAAAGCAAGATTGAGAACCACCCTAGATGTACAAGATTACTGTAGAAGAATGCTGTAGCTGAGGATCAAAGCTATAGAGAAACCAGTACAGTCAAGAGAGTAGCAGGAAAAGTAGTGATCAGAGTTTTGAAGGAAAGATCTTGGAAAATACCCAATGTCCAGTTACTTCAGCAAAGTCAGGATCCAGTTTTCTCCACAGTCCTAAAATGATGAGAAGTAGAAGATGCCTAAGATGTGGGTAACTTTGAACTGATTTTTCCTTTTAAAATACCTAGTAATTTCAAGAATTTAGTTTGTAATACTTTATTTTCCAAGCTGCAATTAGTTGGAAGGACAAAATACTTAATCAATGCCTATTTCTGTTTTCCTGAACTAAAGTAACTGAAACTTGCTGCACCTTCAGTTTGCATGTGTTGAGTAGATATCTGTCAACATTACCTACCTGGATTTTATTTCCCTCTCCTGTGTACTTCAAGTGTGTTTATTTCTCTTATTTGACCTCTGCAGGAATTTAGCAAGGTCTGAATGCTAAGGGGAAGGAATGTCTTTCACAGAATCAGGGTAACAGAATGGTTGAGGTGGAAAGGGACCTCTAGATGTCATTCGTCTATGCCCCTTGCTCAAGCAAGGCTACCTAAAGCCAGTTGCCCAGGACCATGTCTATATTGCTTTTAAATACCTCCAAGGTGGGAGACACCACAATCTCGTTGAGCAATCTGTGCCAGTGCTCTGTCACCTTCACAGTAAAAAAAGTGTTTCCTGATGTTCAGAGGGAACCTGCCTCTGGTCCTGTCACTGGGCACCACTGAAAAGAGCCTGGCTGCATCCTCTTTGCACCTGCTCTTCAGTTTTTTATATACACTGAAAAGATTCCCCCCTGAGCCTTCTCTTCTCTAAGCTGAACAGTTTTTTATATACATTGAAAAGATTCCCCCGAGCCTTCTCTTCTCCAGGCTGAACAATCTCAGCTCTCTCAGCCTTTCATCATATGTCAGGTACTCCAGTCTCTCCATCATACTGATGGACCTTATTGAACTCTCTCCAGTATGCCCTTGTCTGAGGCTTGTATGCCTTGTACTGAGGCTCCCAGAACTGGACACAGTACTCCAGGGATGACCTCGCAGCACTGAATAAAGTGGAAAGATCCCCTCCCTTGACCTGCTGGCAATACTTTGTCTAACACAGCTGGGGACACCATTTGCCGCCTTTGCCAGAAGGGCAGACTGCTGGCTCACGATCAATTTAGTGTTGACCAGGACCAGGAGCTTTTCTACCAAGCTGCTTTCCTGCTGCGTGGCCCCTGGCATATATCGGTGCATGGGGTGGTTCTTGCCTCGGTGCAGAGCTTTGCACTTCCCTTCGTTGAACAACATGATGTTGCTGGCAACCCATTTCTCTGACATTTTGAGGTCCCTCTGGATGGCAGCACAACCTTTTAGTGTATCAGGCACTCCTCTCAATTTGGTGCTGTCTGCAAACTTGCTGAGAGTATACTCTGCCCCATCATCCAGTTCATTAATGAAGATGTTAAACAGGACTGGATCCAGTACTGATCCTTGGGATATACTACCAGTCATTGTCCCCCAACTAGATTTTTCACTACTGTTCAAAAACATCTAGGGCCAGCCATTCAGCCAGTTTTCAATCCATTTCACTGTCTTCTCCTACATCCATGACTTCCCGTTGGTGAAGCCCTACTGACTACTTCTGATTATTTTCTTATTTTTAATGTGCCTGGAAACAGTTCCTAGAATTACCTTCCCAGGGATCAAGGTGATGCTGACCAGTCTTTAGTTCCCTGAGTCCTACTTCTTGCCCTTCTTGAAAATGGGGGTGATACTTGTTTTTCTCCGGTCTTCGGCTATTTCTCTTGAAACAGAGCAAGGTCTTAAAGGATTAGTCAGGACGGGTTTGGTAACATGCTCTGGGTGATGCTCTGTTTATGTTGAGATATAACAGAGATGGCACAGCCTGTTCTGTTCCGCTGACAGTACAAAAGTAAGAGATAGGAGGAATGTACTCTGAGCAATCTATCGGTCATAAATAAAGATAAGGTGGGTATTTGAAGGAGATGAGAAGGCCATGAGTCAGGAGGTTTTGCAAGCTCTGGAAACAAGTTCAAGCAAGGAAGAAGATTGAGCGACCCCCAAAAGTGAGGTAGAAGAATGGAACGACCACCCCAAATGTCTCCCCAAAGACGATTCTAGAAGATTCCACCTCAAGCTCCGCCTAACCCCCACCTACTATGAATATGATGATTAGATGTCAAAATTACATGAATATGTATGTAAAGACGTTGTAACCTCTCACGAAAACTGTATAAATTACCTGACTTTTCACTGAAAACTTTGGAGCTAGTTTCTCTGGCACGAACCAGCTAGCCTCCCCAACGTTGCACAAAATAAATACCTTTGCTGCTTAAAGACAAAATTCGTCTCTGAGCAGCTACTCTGTGCTGTTTTGGCATCACTCTCAGCCAACATGATCAATAAAAGACTATTGACAGTAGCCTCACAATCATCAGCCACCTGCCTCAGTACTTGTGGGTGCATCCCACAGACTCATGTATGCCCAGTTTACTTAAATATTCCCTGACCTGATGTTTTTTTCTACCATGGTTACAGCTTTCTTGCTCTAACGTTTTCCACCTGGTCTTTGGAACCTGGGATTCCTGAAGGCCAGTCATGCTAGTAAAGACTGAGGCAAAGGCAGCATTCAGTACTTCCATCTTTTCCATGTCCTGAGTCCTTTGTAACCAGGCCCTCACCTCATTGAGCAATGAGCCTACATTTCTCCTAGTCCTCCTTTTCCCTCCTATGAGTTCTGGGTTTCTTAATTCTGAATGCCAGATGCTCCATTTATAGGGTCATGTGTGCTATCATAACTTTCATCTTAGGAAAGGGTTAGCGAGAATGTAGCTGGAGATAGTGCTGTTGACAGCTGCCTCTGAATACAAAGCCTCAACAGGTAGCAAAATGCCAGCTATAGCACAACCCTGGAGTCTTGTCTCTTGCTTTGTGACTGAAAGTACCAGATCCTGCTACTTCGGGGTTATGATATCCTGTATAAGGAGAGATTGTGGTGCTGCAGGTGGTTACATGTCTTGTTGTCTGAGTGCCAGAGCAACCTGACAGATCTGTGGAAGCTGTGGGAGTTCTGGCAGTGGTAAATGGCCTCACTTCAACATGCATAGGTCCCAGTCTGACCCTCCTTATATTGCTCTAATGTGAGACTCAGGACCATCATGGGTAGTGGCAGGCTTAGTGGATGACCAGACCAGCAGGCTTGCTGGGCAGGTCCATAGGTGGTGGGTGGCAGGTCCTGGACGTCTGTCACAGAGGTGCTTCCTTGCCTACCCTAGCTTAAGGAAGGCTGTGGCTGGGGTCAGACAAGACATGTAGTTGGCAGGGATTGCCCACAGCCTATTGCCTGTCCTCAGTATCTCCTGTATTATAAATACAGTGGTTGATGAGCAGTGCAGGCTTGAAAAGAACAGCAGGAGAGGAGCAGAAAATGGAATGTTTCAAAGCGTTTTGATTTGGCAAGCCCAGCATGCCCTGAGGCTGGTGATGTCAGTACATAGATTCCCATCAACTTGTATTTGACAAGAATGTATTTTATTTATGTTCATGACAAAAAAGCAGACAAAAAAAAGACATCATGATTGTGGTAGTTCTGGTCAGTGCTAGTTTTCATGTTTGGTTGGTTTTTTTTCAGTGAGCTTGGTTTGGTAGTTAAAGAAATAGCAGTCTTTGTTAAAACTCTAGTAGCTAATCAGTGTATTTGGTGTGACACTGGTTAATAATAACTTGAAAGCAGAAACCTCTGTGGAATGCAGGTTCTCAGATGAAATAAATAGTTCTGGTGACACTGACTTGATTTGATATGACAGTTTGTATTAGCTAAGGATATCCCTAACACACGTATTGGTAGTGTATATGGCACCTCTTACAAAAATAATTTGCTATGGCAAGGTGTTATTTTTCATATAATGTATAACACAGTTTTCTTGTTAAAGTAATGAAAAAGTAAATTAAACTCCATGGAGTGGAATGGAATACAGGCTTTAAATTAGCAAGAAAATAATTCTTAATAGCTTTGTCAATTCAAACAGTAGTTCCAGTTCACAAAATCTCTATCATGTTAATGCTACCCATTAATTTGACTAAGGCTTAAAAGGCAAACAAAAGTTGACATATGGCCCCATATGTTCTTTATTTTTGTCTTCATATAAAACCAAAAATTAATACGTTTAACCATATGTTCCAACTTTTACAAGTAATGGTATTTATTAGAAGGCAATTGCCTGCTTCATTTTGAAGACCTTGAGTATCATTAAGATAGGGATGATGCAGACACATTCAGTAACTACTATTTTTATTTCTTGTAAAATATATTATTTATTAATTATGTCATCTTAAAATTTATAGTCAGATAATTTTATGACTTTTTATTTTCTGACACTATTTATTGAAAAGCAAGTTAGAAGTAAAAAATAAGTGTCAGATTGCTTCCTTACAGATGTATGGGAGGCATCTTGTTTGTTTGTTTGTTTTGAATATTTCCCAAAGAAAACAGAAAAAGTGGCTAGGAATTTTCTTTAGTGCTTTTCACTGTTTCTTGCCACTTGTCTCCAGAGGCTGTTTTAAGAAAAAAAAATATTACTTCGTTCAGCTACCATCTCTGGAAAAAAATACTGATTTTTCATGAAATTTTAAGTTTTTAGTGGTGGAACTTGAAAAAAAATCCTGGTTTTAGGAGTATTGTGTACTCAGACATTCATTAGAGTGTGAGAACATGTTTCAGGAGTTTCATATCAAAAAATGATTTAATATTCCACCTCCAAATCCTCCTGCTCTTAGTTCCTTAGGATTATAGAGTTTATATCCTCTTCTGCTTGTAAAGCAGTAGTGAAAAAATATTGTAAAAAGAGTTGGAACGACTGCAAAAAACTGTTAAATTACGTGTCACTAAAAACTGAATTTGAAGTTAATGCTATTTGTAAGTTTAAAGAGTTTTATGAACTGATTTTTAAAAGTAAAGTTATTAGTATTAAAATTAACTACTGACTTGCAGGTCATGCTAACTGGATTGTCTGAGAACTATATTTGTTTTCCTTGAAGGAAGAGTATATAATGTGACGACAAAAATGCCTAAAACTTACCATTGCCCCTAAATTAAGCTTAATTTCTCCTTATTTCCATGATGCAGTCCTCAGCCTTTCTGCCATAACACCCCAAAATTTACATTCTGTTATCATGTCCTGCTCTGATGCAATGTCGTCTCAATGGAAAAAGGATGAACAAAACTGATTTTGGAAAAAAAAGTACCTCGTAAGACAAGCAGATAGAAATCCCTACTTCTACGAAGTTTCGCTCTTTAAAACTTGACTGAACAAAATGGGCTTTATTTCTTTTTCTATATTTTTTCTTTTTTTTTTCTTTTTTTTTTCCCCCGAAATAGTAATTGTTTAAATGTTACACACAAGGTGAAGCTTTATTTCAGGTTTCAAAAAAACAAAGCCAAGTTTGACCATTAGGATCTCTGCATTTCCTGAAATCTCTGGGGTAGTAACTTAGATTTCTCAACAGAAAATCCTTCTTTTCCACATTAATTATATCTTACTAGTTTTGTGAACAAAGGACAAGTTACATGCTAAGTTTTATCCACCATTGCAGAGAAATGTACACAAGGAAAGTTTTCTAGAGTTTTTGTTAGTGTTTGTTTGCTTGGTTTCTTTTCTAACAAAGAAACATTCTCGTTAAGACTAAAAGCACCTTTTGAGAACACCTAATACTTTGGCACAGTTTCAACATTTGCCTCTCATGCAGAATGTGAGGCATACTTTAGAAATACAGAGGTGTGGGTACAAAAATACCTGGCACATCTACACAGCAGTCTCAGCTTTACTGCACGAAAGGCAGCACATCTACAAGGACCATACGGATGGGCCCCAGCATATATTGGCCAGACCTCTAATCATCTGCCCTCAGAGTGATATCGCCAGATTTGTGCCCAACAAGAAGTTTGCAGGGCTGAAATCAGGTGGTGTATGCCTTAGGCTCTTTTCAAAGGACAATTAGGATTGTGGAACTTCCTAACTTCAACAGCAAAGAACAATGACATCAGTATGGATATGAGGGGCTATGTTTGGGAGTGTACCGGGTTTTGGTCTGCCTCTAGCTCACCTAAGGACATTATTGATATTGCCTTAATTTCTGGTAGCCCGGCACATCTTTGAGTTTTGGTTTGAAGGCAAATGCTGTTTTCAGAACTTTTTTTAGAGGTAGGAATACAGATGACAAACTTGCCATATGTAGATTTGTGTTTACTTCACAAAAATCTTGGTCTGCAGAAAATGCTATATATCTCTATAGTAAATACTCTTAGACTCGCAACAAATATTTTGATTTTTATTTTAAATGCACATTTGAATCATGGCCTGCTGCCTTAACATATTAAAAACAAAATTTTTGTGTCATAGCACTCCACTAACCTGTCTCTGAAACATAATGTGCTGATTTTCACGTTCTCCACAAAAATCTGTCAAAACAGAAATTTCAGCAGTGTTCCAGAAAGCCATCTTTCATCCTAGAACAAGCACATATAAACACCTGCTCTTCCATGTTGGAAAAGTCTCAGAGGCAAGAAAAGAGGCTCTCATGTGAATCCAAGGATTACTCAGCAATGCCTGCTGCTGTCTTGAGCAAACACATTAGTCTGTTGCTTAAAACAGATGCAGGTCACGTTCTCTGGGCCAACAAGCACAGACAAGACTGTTGAATTGCCATCTGTGCTTAATCTGTCACTAAAGAGCAAACAAGGGTGTTCCTGCCTTTCAAAGGAAACGCTGACTGGTAGGAACATGTGCCGCATTAGAAGGGCCTCCATTCACGGGGCTTTCTTCAGTCTGCCTTCTGTTTGACTGCTTTCTTAATTAATTATTTGGCCATGATAGCTATCTTAATCAGTACAGGCATTTATTTAAAAGATTAAATGCTAAAAACAGAAAAAAAAGTTCCCCTTGAAGGCTTTGGGTTATTTTTTTCCCCAGTATATTACAGCAGTTATGTAAGTTCTAGACAAGTCTGTTCTAATTAGTCATCTTCTTCAAGAAGTTTTTTAAAGCAAAATTTAACAAAGTACATGCTTAGGAATGTAAAAATGTACAAGAAGTACTTTCAAGCTACTTTATTTTAATATATTATCTGAGGGTTTCTTTACAGACAATTCACACGGGAGTGCGTTTTCAGGAGAAATGTTCTGCCAAAACCACGAGTTTGCCAGTGGGTTTTTTAGTCCTGTTTTCTACACTAGAGATACTTCTGCGGATTAAAAGTAGACTTCCCAAACTCCTTCTCTTCTCTGAATCTCTCCTACATATACAGCAATTCATGCAGCTCCCTCTATCTTATTGCCCATCACCAAAGGAAGGATGTAATTTCGCAAACCATGTATTATGACTCAGCTACTGTAGCAACTAGAAAAACTTATTAAATTGCTTTCTCTCTAGAGGCAAGGCATCCCTTTGATAATTAGGCAAGGCAGCAGAGAAAGTTGGTGAAATCAAGATCAAGAGAAATCTCCCTGGATTTTAAATAATATGGATGAGATATATATCTTGTATGACAAGATAGAGTTCCACCGATTTAAATGACATCCTTATTAATACAGCCTGAGAATTAAGCTTGGTGTGTTTTGGGTTATTGTAATTTATCTAACAAACCACTTAGCTATCTGGTGTCATGGGCGGGGCAGTGGGGGCAGGGAGAGAAGGTAAAATATAAATAGCCAGGCAGTTTAGTTCTGCAGGCAGGCAGAGGGCCTCCCAGTGGGGCCACTGAAATAGCAGGAGGATAATTCTGTTGCACCCTTCATTCTGCTGAAAATCTACAGCAAACTGGACAATGTGCTAGCCTTTAATAGCCTGCATGAGCCTGATTACCTACAAAAGAAGCAAAATGATGAAGAGAAAGGCTTCTGAGGAGAATAGATGGGGGTTTGGGGTTTTTTTGTTTACTCTGCCAGTGCACGAAGTCCTCATCAATCTTCCATAACCTCAGAAGTTTTCTGGCTAAGCACAGCCTTTTTCTGAAACTTACTATTTCAATATGCCTCTGCATATTAAATTGATTATATCTAGGTTTTCTTCTCCATTTAAGAACAGAGACATCCCTAGCCTGTATTTTGCTAGCCTAAAAGGGAGAAGTTTCAGCCCTAGAATGGTAACACTTTTTTTTTTTTTTTTTTTTTTGGTGTACAGATTTGCCAAACTCAGTGGTATATTGCATCAACTATAGGTGCCTCTATAAAGAAATCTCTACCTTTTTTTTTTTTTTTTTTAGCCTATGGACATAAAATTACTGTACTTCATATTCAGGATAGCTTTCTGACCTCAAGCCCTATTCTATAGAGGCAATAACCTTAAAAAAATCCATGTGTGGCTTTTTTTTTCCAAGTCCCTAAAACATCTCTGAAATATTTTTTATGCATTTTTTGTGGTATATCCAAAAAACATGGCAGTGGAATATAATGGTCATTTTGAGCAGTCTTTTGGGGTGTGTGATGTAACTTGATCCTGCTCTTACCATGTATAGATAATCCAGTTTCCCCAAACTCATGCTAACAGGAATGAAAAATTATTTGGAAACAAACCCAAAGTATGTTCCATTTTGCTTTTAGCAGAATCTCCCCTCTGTCACCATTGTTATTTTTTAAACGGCAGTTCATCAGAGTGACCCTGAGCTGTGTTTCAGTTTTGGCAAACTGTGTTTTCAAGCAGGAAAACGGTCTGTTGGACTCGGACTAGCTCTTCTGCTAGAGCTGAGCAGATGGAAAGCTACTTCTACTACGCCCACCAGCAACGAGATTCAGGGGGTTGATGCTTTTCACTTCCCAGGAATTTTTACTGGCTTAAAATTTTTCTTCTCCCACTCCCAACCCTCAATCCTCTTTGGGGCTGAAACCAGCTTTTTCTTCTGTTTTTCAGTTCTTGCTTCTTAGTAACAGTTAAAAATACTCCCCGACCCAAGTAAGTTCTGGGATGACCCCGGGATACAGAAACACCTGTATTTCTCTTGCAATGTGCATCCAGAGCCTTCTGAACAGTTTACGAATGCATCAAACACACAGACATATCTAGTAACATCAAGTAAAAGATCACTATTTTACCTGTAGAAAAATCAAAGTGGTTTGGCAACTCCCTTCTCATTCTTCAGCACGCCAGGACTGGAGTGGAGGTGAACGCTCGGGTTTTACATGGCTGTGGGCATGTTATTCACGCTTTCCTGAAATATTTTGTCTCTTAAGCATCAAACTATTCAGGCTATTAAACTATTTAGAACTTGTTCTAAGAGGACTGCCCCTTCAACGCCTGGATAATGCAGTGCCTTAGTACCCAGGTGTCATTTGTTAGGGAAACTGAAAGGATGTCTCGAAGTTGAATCGGGTCTTTTCAGGCACCGTCACTGGTGCAAGAAGCTCGGCTGGCCGGGTGCCGGTGCCGGTGCGCGGCGCGAAGGCACGCTGGGCCCCGGCGGAAAGCGCAGTCCCCGTAACGCCTGCCGCACCGGCCACGCCGAAGCGCCTCCGCTCCCCTGTTTCGCAGCTCGTCGAATGCACCGGAATTGCGCGGCTGCTGGGAAAGACCCGAGGCGGGCAGCGGTCCCGCTGCGCAGGCTGGGAGCAGCGGCAGCCGCAACCCGCAACCGCCTCCGCAGCGCCGCCCGCGGCCCCCGCCCGCCCGGGAGCGCCCCGAGCCGCCGCCCGCCGCCCGCCGCCGGGGAATCGGTCACGGCGCTTTCTGCAATGCAGCGGCAGCACTGGGGCGCTGGAAAGGAGAATGTTTGCTCATATACGGAGAAAGAAACACCAATATAAATATAAACTGGGGGAAGAAGAAGAAAGGTGGGGACATCCGGCGTTATGGCGTTTGTCTTCCCGAGTAACCGTTAACGTGCGCTGCAGCCCTGCTTCCCTGGGGATGGCTGAACCCCTGCCTGCCCATGGGAAGCGGTGAATGAATTCCTTGCTTTGCTTTGTTTCTGTGCACGGCTTTTGCTTTACCTATTAAATTGTTCTTGTATCAACCCTTGAGTTTTACATTCCTTTCTGATTCTCCTCCCCATCCCTCTGAGTGAGGGGGAGTGAGCAACTGGCTGCATGGGTTTAACTGGGGTTAAACCACAACAGTCCACAACGACCAAACCAGACCCAAACCACCAAACTGCGCCACATTTAATTTTGGTGATGCACCCTCCTCTTTTGTGTCATCATGCTGGCTCCATAACTGCTTAAGGATTTCCAATCAGATTTTTCACATTCAAAAGCATTGAAAAAGATAAGTAGATAATCCAAGCTGCAGTTTTGACAAGTGGTGCAGTACTGGGATCTAAAATTTGTCACAGCTAAGGATCACAACCTCACCAGTCCTCTGACTGAAAACGTTGCAACTCATGGGTGTGTACAGGTTGTTCTTACCCACATGACGGAGATTTTCCATGGGCCTCTTCAGCAGTGGATACATCAGTAATGTATCCTGCTAGTATCTCCATAATGCATGCATTAGTCTGCCAAAATTTGCATGGATTTGAACTGCGTAATGCCTCAGAAATCACCTGTTGCTCTTGTGGCTAAAACTAGCCATGCTGTGGATGAGGCATGGAGCTGAGCTCAGTGTGACCTACAGAACATACCTTGCACTTGCAGGGCTGAAGCTCGTTTTTCTTTTCTTTTCTGTCTGCATCTTGTTCCAAAGCCCTGTAGGGGACAACTGGCACTGTAGATACGTCAAGTTGGGTCGTGTGATTTCCATCGCAGGTTTACATATGAAAACTTTGGCACAGACCAAAGTTGTCTGTTCTGACTGGTATGCTGTCATTTTCTTCAGAATATGTTTTTATTCACATGTAATTTCATCAGGGAGAGATTATTTCACGTCTGCAGTTTTTCTTTGTAGTTCACTAGTTGTAATTTTAAGCACTGCCCATTATCATTGGTAATTCTCACTGTAATACCATGTCTCCAGCTGTTGGTAACTGATTGACCATGGGACTGAAATTTTCTGTGTTGGATATCTTCTTCAGGTTTACTTTTTTGGGAAACTTATAGTTAAATTTATTTTATCTGTTTCTGAGAACAAGACTATGAAAAGGTATCATGTCCTTGTTAAAAGTCTGTATGGTCCTTTTTTTTCAACCTCCTGTACTTTGAGCAGGAACTCGATGTTGAACTGAAGAATGGCTTTTGATTTAGGGCATAGCCCTTCTGTTGTGAAGAATAATTTAAAAAAAAAAAATCACACATTTTTCTTCCATTTATGAATCTTTAAAGAAAGTGCAGTTTAGTTATGACTGTGGGAGACTTGTGAGTGTTTTGCAGTTTGACTGTCTGAGGATTCTACTTGCTCTGAGCATGCCCATGCAATCCATGTGGGCACATATACAAGCCCATATTCCAGGGCAGGGTTGGAAGGCGTTGAAACGGATTTGGGCAGCTTTGATCTATTGCAAGCTGAGTTGGGGATGGGGCCTAAACTTGGAGTAAGAAGCTTGCTACTGTTCTGTGTGACCTCGTACTTCTACCAAGGAGAAAATACTTAATCTGAGCTTAGAGAAAAGATGGATCAAACAAGGAAAGGAAGGATATACAGATTGGAACAAAGATGCTGAAGCTGTATTTATATTAATAGATAAAATGGGCCGCTTTGGCCTTGAGGCTGACTGACCCAGCATAGCTTATTTCTGTGTAACTCAGATCCCTTCCCACCCAAAATAGGATGGCCACATCCAAACTGCTGGCTTTAGGTGGTCTCTAGTCCATGCTAACTCCAGGTATTGCCTGAGCACTAGTTCATTCAGGCCAAAATGATGCCAAGGCTCCATGTTAATGGTGTGGAGAGCTGCACAACAGTGCCGTTTAGTTTTATAGTGTAGATGAAGGCTTATGGTGGGAGTGAGATGGGAAAAAGGAAAATATTCTGCTGCTCGGTCTAGGAATATTAGAGGAGAAGACTGAGGAAGGGGTCTAAATAGGAAATGGGAGACTGAGAGAAAGCTGGCTTTAGAGGAAGCACTTACTATGAATAGGGAAGGCTGCAATCAGAAGGTAATTTAATTGCAGTCTTTGTAAACAAGTATATAATTTTCCAATACTGTATACTTATCTTCTAAACATCTGTCAAAGTAAGGTGCCCAAACCTCTGTGCTGGTGTAGCAATAACAGCAGTCAGCACAGAGTTATAATCAGTCTAATGTCTTGCAGTCCCAGGTTAGACTTCATGGATTTTGAAAGATGCTACATTTTTGTATTTTTATAAAGATGTCAATACATAATAGAATGTGTAAATCATGTGGATGCCTTATTTGCAAAATAAATAAATAAACAAATAAACAAATAAATAATTAAGCTTACTTAACCTTAAATTTATGTGGCCTAATTTGGAAATAATTACAAGTACTGTTTAATGTTTACATTTCAGATATATATTCGAAGTCACACCTCCCAGTTAAGCAATAGTTCCTGCAGGAATTTTATTGCTTTTCATAAGGTTCATTCATGATCACCAGGAAGGTAAATGCAAAGAAGCATTATTACTTAATCATTAATTGTGTGGGGCTGTGTTTTTAGTAGAATCGCAGGTTTATTGGAGTAGTGATTAACAACTACTTTGTGTTGCCAAAGGAGACAAATGCAGCCCAGATTAAGTGCTTACAGAATCACACAGTGGCTAGAGGCTGGGAGGTCCCTTTGGAGACTGCAGAGTCAAACCCTCCTGCACAGAACAAGGTCTGCTAGAGCAGGTTACCCAGGACCATGCCCAGTCAGGTACTGAAGATCCAGAGACAGCGACTCCACAGCCTCTCTGGAGTCTGGGCAATCTGTCACAGTGTTTGACCACCCTCACTGAGTGGTCAGTATTTCTCATATTTAAATGGAATTGCTTGCATTACAATTTGTGCTCATTGTTTCTTGTCTGTTCACTGGGGAACACTGAGAAGAGTCTGAGTGCCTTCTTTAGCGCTCTCGTTAGGCATTTATACACATTTATAAGATCCTCCTCAACTTTCTTTTCTCCAAGTTAAGCATCCCTAGCTCTCTCAGACACTCATAATTTCTCAGATGCTCCAATACCTTAATCATCTTCCTGGCCCTTCACTGGGCTCTGTCCATTATATCCATGTCTCCATAGCTTAGTCTTAACTTTCTTTCAATGGCTTTTTTGTATCAGAGTAACATAAAAGTGGAAGAAGGATGGGTGCATCCCACTGCTGCTTTTTAAAAGGCTCTCTCAATAGTCCTGTTCTATTTTCTCTAGCAGTTTTCTCAAAGAACCTGAAGGGTCCTTCAGCTGCCCATCCTTACACCCAGCATAGGGTCATTCACTTGTCACAGTGGGGTTGGTATTCAAAAGATCAAACCAACAGCAGCAAGGAGTCTTCAGGAGTCACTGTGACACCAGAGCTGTGGGATAAATCATCTGTGAAGGAGACATGGTGTTTAGCTGAATTATCCCTGGTGATGTAGTAGCCTTACTCAAGAGTTAGCTAACTATGACTCTGAACCTGTCAATAACCTATGTGGTCATAGCTATTTCGTATCAATACATCAGTTACCAACACTGTCCTAGAGGCAGTGTGCACTCAATTTCTGATATGGTTACACTAGAAAGGTTCAAAGAAGAGATTCTCAGTGTCTCTGAAGGTAGGGATGACACTGTTCCCTCACCATTTTACCTCAGTAATTTTAATACCTACTTAGGATTGAGGAGACCTGAGTGTCCATTTTTTGGTGTGACCTTAGTCTGGTCTTTTGACTCTATTCAACTTTGTAGTACCATAAATTGCACACTGGAGCACAGATAGAAATCCAGATCTCATCTCTTGAGGTAATTTGCTGAACTAGTGGCTGCAAAGTTGTTCACAGCTTATTTTTGGTCACTGTTTGCATGTAATACCAAAACCAAAATACTGACCAGTCCGATCTCTTGTATCTGGCACATGAGACCATGGAAAGGAAGAGAGGCCAGCTTGCTGTGCTGCTTGCATTATATACTCCCGGGCAGAAGCAGCAGCAGGTCATAACTAGTTCTGTTAATGTCACAATCAGTAAATAAAGAATAGGACTTTGTTTTCCAGCACCAATATTAGGAAATAAGAACTAGTAAAAATAGCCCTTCTGCTTTACAATAAAGAGATACTGGTAGGTCTGTGGAGTTCCATTAATGGCATTCATAGCAATACCATGTTGGCCTCATTTACCAAATTGAGTATATATTTAATTATGTACAGTAAAAATATTAGTGATTTAGAAATTTATGTAATGAGCTTTTAAATCTAAATGTCAATGCCAAGCTGATCTTTATGTGCCTTCAGATGTCATCAGAAATACTTATTCAGACACAGTTCACAATAAATTCATGCTTTAGGAAGTGTGCATTTTGGGAGGCATTAAAAATGTTTTTCCGGGGCCTTAAGAAATGTTATCCTTATACATAAATAATTCATATTCTCATTCTGTTGATGTGCTACCTATTTTAAAGTATTTACGTGCCAGCTTGAAATTATTATATACAGGTTGCCTGGAGACCTTATCTTAAATATAAAATGTATTTTGATAAATAAGATCAGTTCAAAATGTTGCTATAGTGTTGCTTTGGCCTCTTACCTGCAAGGGCACTTTAGAGCAAACTATTTTGCTATATCAGCCCACATTATAAAAAAAACCCCACAAACAAACAAACAAACAAACAAACAAACAAACAAAAACAAACCCCCAAAAACAACAACAAAAAAACCAAACCACCAAAAAACGGGGGTGGGGAGAAGCTAATATTCTCTGTATCAATCGTTCTGGTTTTCAATGAGTTCCCTATGCCTGGCTCATACCCTCTTGGGACACCATTATAGATAATCCCTTTAGCAGAACTTGCCCAGGCTTTTTATTTTACTGTTGTAAGAACATCTTCCACTTGTTAATGTTCTTTCTTCCTCCCATCCACATGAATTAAAATCCAAAATTTTCCACGTGATTTTCCTCCCATTCACATGAATTAAACCCCAGAATTGCTCTTGTGACACTGCAGTTCTTGTTAACCTTCTAACCTTATAGTATATTTGCAGTTGGAAGGGACCTACAATGATCATCTAATCCAACTGCCTGACCAGTTCAGGACTGACCAATAGTTACAGCATGTTATTAAGGGCATTGTCCAAATGCCTTTTAAACACTGACAGGCTTGGGACATCAACCATCTCTCTAGGAAGCCTGTCCCAGTATTTCACCACCCTCTCTGTAAAGAAATACTTCCTAATATCCAGTCTGAGCCTCCTTGGTACAGATTTGAATCATTTCCACAAATCCTATCACTGGATACCAGGGCGAACAGATCAGCAATCCCTCTCCACTTCCCCTCCTAAGGAAGCTGTAGAGAGCAGTGAGGTCACCCCTCTGCCTCCTTTTCCCCAAGCTAGACAAGCCCAAAGTCCTTATTAGCTGCTCCTCAGAGGACATTCCTTCCAGCCCTTTCCCCGGCTTTGTTGCCCTCTTCTGGACACATTCAAGGACTTTCACTTTCCTCTGAAACTGTGGCCCCAGAACTGCACACGGTACTGCAGGTGAGGTCACACCAGTGCTGGGCACAGTGGGACAATCACCCCTTTTGGCCGGCTGGTCACGCTGTGTTTGATGCACCCCACGGTGCGGTTTGTGCTGTGGGCTGCCAGGGCACGCTGGTGGCTCATGCTGTGTGTGCTGTCAACCAGCACCCCCAGAACCCTTTCTGCAGGGCTGCTCTCCAGCCTCTCCTCTCCCAATTTATGTTAGTGCCTGGCATTAACTGTCCTAGGTACAGAATCTGGCATTTGGACTTGTTAAATTTCATTCCATTAATGATTGCCCAATGCTCCAGTCTATCTAGGTCCTTTTGATAAGCTTAAAAGGTTTCTCAATCTTTTATTGCCTTTCAAAGGCAGAAATATACCAAAAGAGGATACTATAATGAGGCTATAAACCTTACACATAATTTTTTCTTCATGATTAGCAAAGTTTCAAATCATTTTTATAGGCACTAAAAAGACTGAAAATTACACTGATTTAGGAATAAATTTAGTAATGTGGTTTTCAATTAAGTAAGGGCTTGAGAAGTCTAATATGAGGTAGCAGTTTCTGCTAGTTAGTTTATGGCATATCAAACCTTTCCTTCTTGCTTTACTGTCTCTTTCTCTACACCACCCTATCCCATTACAGTCCATTATATCATCTCATGAGCTAAGTCAAGATACGGGAGCTAAAAATGAGGATTTCTGTCAAATAAGAGATTTGCATTATGCATAATGTTCAAATTCTAATGTTTTAAGAAGGTTTCTGTTAACTAGCAGTGACAGAGTGTGAAGAAGGAAAAGCATGATGAGATTTAAAGGTAAACTTCAGTAAGAGCATCTGGGATTTTTAAACAATTAGTTTTAGAAAAGATCCCAAAGGGGAAAAATAGATCTATAAATCTGCATGGCTATTTAATTCTACATAAGGTATTCAAGAGATTTAAATACTTATATTTATATATACAACTATATGCTTATACATAACTGTTTTACACAGAAAGCAGATTGACATCTATAGCAAAATTGTAATTAGTATTTATTTTGTTTCTCTTCTTGTTTTTCAGTGGGTTGTTTCATTAGAAACATGAAAAAAGGAATACTTTAACTAGCTGAATTTTAGACCTTGGCTCAACTTAGACCAAATTTAGAAAAGGCTTATGTCGCCTCATTTTACCTTTGTCTATCCACAAATCTAAAGGTCAGGAACACAGCCTTTCCCACTAACTCCATTTTTCTTTCTGCCCTTTTTAAATCCATAGCTCACATCAGCATCATTCTCTCCTAAGCAACCTCTTAAGCCAAGGATTTTTAGTGACTGCTTTTCTTTTATGATGGCTAGTAGACATATATGATTTTTTCATCTTTACATGGAAATACTAGTATATTTGTGATAGTTCCTATGGCTACAGTTTCAGTCACCTTAAAACCTGAAGCTAGGGCATGTCACCAAGCCTCTCGCTCTTCTTGATCTTTGGTAAAAGGAAAATGATATGACTTTAATGATAGGTCAAGGTGCATGGTCTGTGACTGGGCTGTTGTGCCCCAAATGTTCTTTTTCTCCTATATTTAAGCTGCATTTCTTTTGCTTATGTGTACATATGCAAATACACACTTTAGCCATGGATAAGCAGGTTGTAGTGTCTGTCTATATCAAAAAGTATATTTATCTAACAAGTACTCCTTATTTCTAATGTCCAAAAAAAAGCTTCCCTTCTTATGTGTGCTGAGATGTATGTTGGGATTGTTTGGCTTTTTTTTGTTTGTTTTTTTTTTGTTTTAATCACCTAGTAGGGCCTGTTTTCAGTATAGTATAGTAATGTACTTAAAAGCCTTCCTGAATGGGACGCATACCTGAGGGGAACCCAGGGCCTCAAGATAAATCTCTGTGGTAGTGTTTTTGACCACTTTGGCATATGCAAAGCTAACCTTTTTGTTTTTCTGGTTCTTATACTGCCAGCCAGCCCTATCTCACTGTATGTGAATCACTAGGCAGTAGGCAGCAGGATTAGAAGCACAGATATATATTTATTTGGGGAGCTGAATGTCAAGAGCTTGCCTGCTCTTAATAGCTGATGATCTTACAAGTCAGATGCTTTCCTTGTGCTGTCACTCCGTTTCACAGTAGGTATCATCTTGGCACTTCTAGTCTTGGTGGGCAGGCTGTGTGCTTTCCTCCTCTTCCTCTTCTGTTGATGTGCTTTCATCCTCAGCTGTGGAAGGGAGAGGGACCATGAAAGGCAAGTCCTCATCCACAGTGTTGTAGTCACTGCTTCCTTCAGACATTGTCACTGCCATTTCTTCATCATTCCATGTGTACTCGTGCTGGTCCATGATGTACTGGCTGGTGTTGTAGGGCGTGCACATCCCTGGCAGGCAGTACCCTGCCATGCACATGGGACGGAGGTGCTTTCCTGCCTCTCGCAGCATGGCTGCTGGCACATGGACGGTCCTAACCAAGCAGTGCTTCTTCACATTCCAGAGCAGCTTCTCCTCATGACCACCACCGCTCTGCCCACCTGCCTGGTCTTGGTGGAGGGGCTCAGTGCGCTGTTGTTGCTGATCTCTCCTCCAGACATGGCCCTGGCAGTGTGCCTCCCCAGGCTGCTCACACTGTGGTCCATGCACAGGAGGCCCGTGCTGGCCACCCTGCCTCCTGCAGCCATTTGAGGAAGATGCACAGGGGTTCTGCTCCATAAGGTCTTTCTCTCTTCCCCATTGCTTCCCCCTTTGCTGCCGTTGCTGATGTTGCGTTCTGCCCCAGCCATACCTGTTGTATCCCTGGACCGAGCGGAACACGTTGCCCACCTGCACCTGCTGCTGCTGCCCTTGCCTGTTGCCACTGCTTTCACCTTGCCATGCCTCCTCACGCTGCCTGGGACTGACCACAGCTAGTTGTGTGCCATGGCTGGGTAGCCTGCGCCAGTGGTGGTCTTCTCTGCTGCTGAGGTCTGGTTCTGTAGTGAGGGCAGGATCCCTGTCCTCATGAGGCATGTTTAGCTGGGAGGGAGACCTGTAAATTGCCTGCTCCATGCTGACACCCTGCTCATTGATGGTCTTCACCTGAGGTGAGGTGGGTGCAGACTGACAGACTGCCCTGCCACCCCACTTGCTGGAACCAGCAGGGCGTTTGTGACAGGGGGGTGATGGCTGTGACAAAGGTGCCAGCCTTTGTGACCTCACCTTCTGTCAGCTGGGGCAACAGGGTGCATCTGCGCCTCCCTCCCACATAAGCCCAGGCCTCAGACTAGGCCTAGCCTTTATGTTAGTCAGTCCTAATTTTTGCTTACCTCAAACCACCTTGTAAAAATGAGTGAATGTGATGGAGAAAGGTGCAGAGGGACTAAGTAACTTTCACAAGCTCATGCAGAAAGTCAGCACCACCAAAGAGCCTTTCTTGCTTTCCTTACTCAAAATCCTTGCATCTAGTCCTTTACATCACCAGTTGACATTAACTCCTGTCCTTTTATTGTGAACAGTAGCAGGATGGATAGCAGGCCTGCCTTAAGATTCATTTTTTATACATGCTATATTCACATCACAGCAGGTGCTATTTGTAGCATTCCTTTTTTTGGATTCCTGGGGTACAGAATAAATAAATAAATATTGTCTGCTATGGTGAGAGGAAAAGCTTATAAAAGACAGCTAGGTTGAAGATGTGGTATACAACGCACATTGGAAAACAGGTGGTGTGTCCTCATTCTCGCCATGCAAAGATAAGGGTGAGGTTCTTTGTGGTTGTGTTTGTCTACGTGGAAGTTCACAAGGCTTGTGTAGCTCAGAAGAAGTGGGGATTTATTGTTTTAGCCCCACTCTCCATCCACTAATACTGTCAGATCAGGCTTATGGTTTTATAGTAACTGATGCAGATCCACATTTAGATCAGAATCTGTGTCCATCTTTTGCTGAGATATGTCATCAAGGACTCTGAATTTTCGTACTTAATTAGAGTATCTGTATAGTATTACGCTCTGAGACATAAATTGTTCTGATGGCATTTCTAGTCTTTTCATTTAAATAAAAAATAAGGAAAAGATTAGAATATTTTTAACATACAAAATATTTGTTTGCAATATTCTATACAAAAAGGAAATTTTTTCCCCTTTTTTATTTTCTAGGCTGATAAAAAAAAAACCAAAAACCAAAAACCAAAACAAACAAAAAAAATCCCCACAATGTTCCTTTGTTTTTCTCTTGAAAGACTTTCCCATTCCTTTAGATTTCATTAAAGGTGAAAGGAAAAAAATGTGCATAGGATTAAGTTTACCAAACATAAACACAAGTCACATCTACCCGTGAAGTTAGGCTTTGGTATAATATCAGGTGTCACTATTTATCAACACACGATGGCAGTAGCAGTCCATTCAATGATTAACTGAGGCTGCACACTGGTGAAACAAAATCTCTCTTATGCGTTCTTTTCTAGAGATAGCTGCAGATTTTCCTTACGAATCTTGACGATTACCGAGCTCAGCTCCATAGAGGAACGAAAAGAAAAAAAAAAAGAAAAAAGAGGAAATTTAACAGTCTTTGTTTAATCAAGGCGGCCCTAACTTATTCCAGATACAGTTTGTGATCTCAAATTTGATGTATAAAGGGGTAGTCTGGTGATGTCATTAACCATGGTGACTTTTTGGAAAGCTCTCTCTGGCTTATCATGTTAACTCTAGTAGGTTCTGTAGTCATTCTTTACTTCCTGGTCAGATAGCAGCGCTTCAGAGACCTTCCCAAATCAGAAGAAAGATTTCTGTAACAGCCCATTCAGCTACTAATGCTCTTTTACCTGTGATCAGTTTTGAGTGAGGTATCAAAGGTGCTTGCTGGAAGAGACATATTGACTAAGAAAATACAACTTTTTCAAACTGCATTGTCACTTCATCTTCAATATGTCAAGAAAAAGTCTTTTACACACATAAAAGTAGCTTAATACTCATAATGATCAGTTTAATTTAATTTGATGCCATTACTTCTCTCCTTGTTGAACACCGACAGCTTCAGCCTTTTTGCAGAATGTCTGCGTGGATTTCCTTCCAGATGAGATCTTTAATAGAAACTAGACATTTAACACCAACTTCCTGTAACTTAAGGTAATTATACACTGTTGAACAGTTGAGATTCTCATGGGTTTCCCAAGCTGAGTCAGGTTGTTGGTCCTGTGGCTGAAGGAACATATGTACCAATCAATGGACTGTGCTGTGGAGACAGCCCGTACCCTCCCAGCTGCAGAACCTAGCAGCAGAAATAGCTACATCACTGCAAAAAGCCTAGATTAACAGGATTTACTGAGAATGGCGCAAGGGTAACATAGCTCAACTCCTTCAGACAGCTGATGTCCTCCCAGCACAGTTCAGTCCACCAAATCAAGAAATTATTTCCAAGTTATTTGTTCCTTTTGCAACAGTTCTGGCAGATGTTCTCAAATGCTGTCAAACACACAACTGCTGCACTGAACTGTCTACAAAATGTAACAGCAATCTTTCCCTCAAAACCAGCACTGGTTTTACTTTTGTGGTTCACTAACAGAGCTTTTGTAAGAACACTGACTTCCTAGCAAAGAGGAACTGGCAAAAATTACCCCTGAAGAGACTGGGCTCTGTCCACTTTCAGGACTTTGCTACATGTCCAGACAGGAGTCCTGGAAAAAAGCAGCAAATTGGTCCGTACATGACTCAAGGACGTAACCTTGGCATTATTAGTGCTAACCTCTGAACTATTTTCTGAAGTGGGAAGCATATCAACTGTATTACCCCTGATAACACCCTCAAGCTGTAAGGGTGGTATAAGGCTTGGTCAATTAAGGAATTCAGGGCAGAACATAGGTTTTCAGACTGTGGATTCAGAATAAGTGGAAATATCATCCAACCCAGCAAACAGGATGAGGCAGGTCTGAAGACTTGATGACATACTCACTATGTCATAGTAACCAGCTGGAGTGAGCTGCAGCTGTTTTGGTTATGTTCCATGGCACTAAGAACCTGCAGCATGGAAGGCATCAGACACCTCACTTGGTGTCCCACTCTGGAGCCACTAAATCAAACAATGCAGGTGTTCTCTGCAGGTGGCCAAATCTGTGTTATAAGAGTAGAATAGTGCACAAAGTATTAAGGGACAGAGTTAAGGAAATTATTCCAATGAAGCACAGACAATTTCCTCAGATAGGGCTTGGCTACAGAAAAGATGGGAATCACTATTTGTTTGGTTTGGTTTGTTAAATTAGTTTATATTTTTATTTATTTCTTTATTCCTAATGGACTTTCCAGGTTCTTTCCCCAATAGTAAGTATTTGGCAAAGAAGGAGAACTTTTGCAAATCTGACACCTTTCATTTGTCACTCAAGTACTTAGGCTCTGCATACAAAGGACATATATGCTTTTCATTCAGGGGGGCAGTACAGCTATCTTCCTGTATTTAAAATGTACCCCTTTGTAGCACGTTAATTAAAGTTTCAATCAATTATTTGATGTTAGGGTGGTCTAGGTCTGGATTTGCTCCTAAAAATTTTGCCTGATTCAGTTGCTGAGAGAAGTGCTTGAATTTTCTCCTTCAGAGAAGTAAGATTCTCTCCCTCCTGGCTTCCTTTCTTTTTCAAATCCTGGGCACATACCCTTTTACCACCTATGATTTTTCTATTTTAGTGCCTGAATTTTGGGTTAGCTTCCCTTTTTAATAAATGAGAATGCCAAATCTCATATACATTGCTCTTGAAATAATTACAGAAACTCATACAAACATAATTTTTAAATTCAACCAGATAAGAGTGAAGAAACTGTTCTCGCAGACATAATTAATATGAATTGTGAAAGGTAGTAGACTCAGTGGCAGAGAACAGATTATTATTTTTGCATTAACAACCACTCATAATATAAAGGGATCACAACTGATATTCTATATGTATAATGAATAAAATTGAGACTGTGGTGAGCATGCTTGGCCTTGTGAACTTGCACCAGAATATTGACCTTACTAATGGGGTTGTTTGTTTGTTTGTTAGTTTTCCCTAGGAAACAGAGACTTACAGTATGGGCATAGGACTAGGCACAGTCTGTGATGCTTAGGTTTTTTTCCATTACAGAGTTTTTTCAAGGCTCTTAGTTGTTCTGGTGTTAGCTATCTTTTGCTAAAATCAAAGTCAATGCACATTCACTTCTTGAAAATCAGTTTCTTTTCCCTGACACAGGCATATGCTTGGCAGCTACTTGGATGGCAAAGTTGCAAGACTGCTTGAAAGATGAGCAGAGGCTTAGACTGTATGTTTGGCAGTGCTGTTGCATGATACTGAACTGCAGAGGAAGAGAAGTTAAGGCTCAGGCAGAGAAAAGTAGAAGAGCAGGTAGCACAGGCACTCTGCAGGCTGAGCACCTCTTCCAAACCTCTAAAGAATGGAATTTGGCAACAAGCTTCAGGAGGTCTATTCACATGAAGCAGGTCTGCGCCTGAGCATCACAGCAAGTTCCATGAGACTCAGTCTGATTAGTATCGTGGAACAAGGACTAAAGTTCAGAGAAACTGCACACACACAAAAAATACATACACAGAAACTGTGAACTCCCCTGGCTAGATTCCCACAGCTGGGTAAGGTCTGCTTTAAATTAGTACAGCTGACCACTATACAAGGGGTGGAGCTCTGGTCTGTGGTTTTGGAGGTTTCTTCCAAGGCAGGGTTTAGAGGCATTATATTCCATTCAGTATTTCTTGACTTCTGGAGTATGATAGTAGATTTTTATCTACCACAGAAATTTCTGTCTTGTTTTTGGCAACATACCCTTTCCTCACTGTCCTTGATCTGAGAGTAGCTTGCAAAACAGTCTTCAAATTGCAGGTACACACCATAGAGTATGCTTGGGGGTCAGATAGCTGAACGCTCACATTCCTTTGTATAATTTGGGGTGCACCATACCCATCACAATTAGCAAGGGTTGCCCTCTCTGACTGATACGTGTCTTCCCTGAAACGGGTGTGGTATGGCCAGCAAATCCATCACCATGGCATGGCGCTTGACATCTGCACAGGAGCTCAGAGGTTGATTCAGCCTACTGCAACAACTGTGAAAGAGTTCTACTGCTGTCCCCCACTCTCTTTCACTTCCCCCTCAACCCCTGTATATTTTATTTTCCCCAGAGCACATGTACTTTACTGGGAGCATGAAGATCTGGTGTTGGCATGAGGGGTGAGGTGTGAATGGAAAAAAAGGCTAGAATATCTTGAGCATAAAAATAAATGCAGCTGGAGTCTAAGACTTCTGAGGTTTTGCTGCTCTCCCTCTGCCTTTCAGTGAGACAGGAGAGAACAAGAATAACCTCTCTCTGCTCTCAGCCCTACTTTCTTCCTCTCTTTCTTCACCATGTCTCTCCATATCCTGTACCTGCCTCACCTCACCTCCATCTTCCCAGCTCCATCCCCTGCTCAGTTCCCAGAAGTTCTTTGGCAGCATAGTTCCTTCCATTGCATTATATTCTGTGACCCTTTGAAAGCTCTTTATCTATTTTCTTGCCCTTGGTAGGCAAGTCACTCATTCAAACCTAGGGATTGTTTGCTTACCCCTCCATTTGCTGGAGAGGAAGGAAATTCACAATCAGGGTATGAAGTAACCAGTGGAGGCTGACATTCATACATACATTTTATAGGTAATTAAACACATCTGTGTATGAAAATGACCCTGTTCTGTAGGAACCTAATATGTTAATTAGAATACCATAAAACATTGCAATAGACTGTTTTTTCCGGTTTTTGTGTGGGTTTTTTTATTATTATTTTTTATTTGTTTTTTTTTTTAATGGTTTCTCAAGATCAATTCTTTACTGTTTCCTTAATATGTGTAATACCATTGGGTTAACTGCACGGTTACAGCCAGTTCAGAGAACTCCTGCTAACCTGCTTCGCACTGGGAAAATACTTTACTTGAACTGGAATGAGGCATTACCCACACCTATGTTAGCCACGTGAACTTGACTAGCTAGTTCTTTTTGGAAGTGTATGGAGATAAATTTACACTGCAATATTAGGACTCTTAGGAATAAGCTTGTCTGCATGGCACTGGCCGTATCTGTGAGAGCTCCAAAAGGTGTGTTGACATTGCAGGCTAAATGGCTGTAGATTAGGCAATGTTCAACCTGTCTGTATATCAGGGACACAAGTGTGTCGACATTTAAACCCAACACAAATTCACGATCATTTTTCGAAGTGTGCCCCTAAAGCTTGTGCCTCAACACAGGCATATGACCAAGCAATGCAGATGCATGTAAAGCGATGGTGGGTGCACGCTCTGGCTGGTATTTAGAAAGCAATGCATATGTACCCTAAGAGATCACAACCTTCTAGAGGCAGTTTCTGCTATCAGCGCAACATATTGACAGAGACAGAGATTTCAAAGAAAATGTCAGCCAGATAGAACAAGTAATGTTTTTCCTCCTCAATATTAATTTTCATTTCATTGACAAAATAATATAAAGCTGGCTATTTACACATGGATTGACAGAACAGCAAAATTGAGTCCCAAAGGTAAGACAAAATGGCTACAGAATAAAGCACTGCAGATTCTGTGTATTTAAGGATGTATTGTACATTGTTCCTTTGACCAATAAACACAGTCCCGCTGGTTGAGATTTTAGACCTGAAATGAAGTCTGTAGCTCAGAAGGTGTTTTTAAAACCATTGACCTTTCAGTTCCTATTAGAAAGAACTGGAGAGTGGAAGGAAAATATTTTCTCAGCTGTAAAAGCATGCATCTAAGAGCAACTCATGTCTTCGGAAGGAAATGCTAAAATGAAGATAGCTGTTTTTTTACAGTCTGTTCTGTGTAAGTGTCTGAAAACAAAAAATATTTTAAGCAGAAGCTAAGAGTCCGGCTGTTATGCTTGATTTGGTTTTTTTTCACCTATCTAGATTTTAAGTAAGACTAGCAATTTGGTAAAGGTACAGTCATAAAAACACAGTCTTTGTAGCCTTCTGTACTTCATCAACTTTGATTTTAGCCTGTCTGAGATTGTGGCGTAAAAACCTGCTGTTCTTTTTCCCCATGTGTTTTCTTCTGGAAAGTGGCAGTGAGGGTGAAGAATGTGTTCTCTGTGAACAGTTTCCATTGCCTGCCCCAACAGAAATTTAGCAAATAAGATGCATTTACATTTTAAATGAACATGTATGTTCAGTTAGATAAAAGGGAACTTTGATATTCAAGGAATACCAGGTTGTGTAAGTGGAAGGATTTGTTGTGTTTGATGGGGATCTTTTTAGCTGAAGTCTTTCACCAAACCTTTTACACTGAAGATGTGCAAGTGGTATTTGCTGCTTGTCACTGTAGAATAGAATGAGCAACTACCTATGTTCTATCTAGTGGATCTTTCCTGGCGGCTTTTTCTCTAGAAAAATGAATTAAAGATCCAACCCCCCCCACCCCAACCCCCCCCCCCCCCCCCCACTCCCCCACCCCCGCAAAAGGAAAAGAGTTCAAATGATCCAGAGGGAGGTAATCTCCTAATCGTTAACTGGTCAGGCTTTTAAACAATAAAGCAGAAAAACTCAGCACAATTGCTTCAAATAATTGGAAACTGAGCCATGGCTCCACAACATATGTGAGTTGGGTATCTGGATTCTGGTCCTTAGTATATTGAACTATAATATTTTGTATGACTGTAAATATGTCAAGGGGAGTTTTTTTCCACTTCCTGTGCAGAATAAGGTTCAATATTTTTAAAATAGGGTATTTTAGATGGGATTTTTATTAGCTAGATAATCTAGCAGGCAAGGTTCTTAAAGATACAGAAAACAGATTTGGGTCTCATCGGCATTAGAAAGACCAACTATTACTGCAAAGATATAAACAAATAGTTTATGTACTTTTAGGGGGTAATCTGATACAAGTTTAAGCTCTATATTTCATTATTAATTCAAGGAAATATTCTGTTTTCTAAAAAAACCCATGGTTTTGGAACATTGCTTTGGAACATTTCCCCAGATGAAGAGACCTTTAAAGAAAGAATTAGAAAAATGGATGTGTCTCTGAGAGAAAAATATATTAATTAAATGAAAAGGGGATAAATATCCAATTTGACACACATTTTATTTTTATTTCTTTATTTATTATACTATAGTTAGATTTTAACATATAAAATCATTTAACTTTAGAATTCATACTTTTGATCTGAGCAATTTGGTAGAAAATTTTGCATTTACATTGAACTTATGGCTTTCAATACAGTGTTTATAGTGAAATATTTTTCTTGATATTGCTATACAACTTACAGTTGGGTAGATAATGGAGCTGTCTTTTAGCATTTCATATTATTCTTTGTATCTCAATAATTGATTTCATTATAATAGAAATATTTCCAAAATTAATGAGATTTGAAAAAATGCATCTCGCGTAGTGTAGCAGCAAGTTAATATTTTGTTTTTCAGGATTCTTACAGCGTAGGACAGTATTGGCTTCTGTCAAAGCTTAGATGAGGTTACCAACTGGCAAACGGGGTAGACACATGTATGCATAAGGTGTTTTGCTCAGGTTGATGGGATTACCATCCAGTCTGATGTCTTCAAGAGCCCTACGTACGTAAGTAAAATCTTTCATTTTGCAGAATGTGTCTTCATGCATCTCTCGAATGTTATTGTTCTAAGAAAGAAAGGGGGGGAAAAAAAGTACTATCAAAATAGTTGCCTTAAAGTAATTTTTTACCACTTAAAGAACAATTTATGGATGTATTTTCAGTGCCTAGAGAGATACTTGTTTGAACCCAAGGGACCAGATTGTTGCTGCATGTCATCAACAAAGAAATCTTCCAAGCAGGGAAAACATTTCTTGACCAGTGCAGAGCTGCAAAACTAAGTAGCTCAAACCATGTAGCACAGACAGGCTTTGCAAGAGGGGCCTAGCAGAAGTATAGAGCATTTTCATTTCTGGGATCATAATGAAAAGCCTTATTAATGCAAATTGGAACCAGTATAGGCCAGTCCAAAAATCATAGAACCATAATTATCATCCTGACAGCTTGATATGCCTCAACCTACAAAGGAACAAATCTACAGCTTGATCTGTGATAAATTTCTTTCCCCCAGGCCCTCTCACATTAGTTTAACCCACATCTGTACATATACAGGGAAAATTGAATGCTTTAGGTTTTATTTCTTTGATTTAAATTCCTCTTATATACCCTATCTTCACTGAACTTATGTTCTTGAAGTGAAGCATTTTCAACAATGAGTTGCTAGAATACAATATTGTCTGGAAATTGAGACTAAAAAGGTCATCTCCTGAAATGAGAGCTAGCTGTCTGAAAGTTTTTCCCTTCTCCATTCCTTTGCTAGTCAGAAATTGATGTGGAAAAAAGCCCAGCTTGCTAGCTTTGGTCTGTAGCACATAGCACTGCATATTTAATTTAAAGGCATGGTCAGGTGAAAAAAATAGTCTGCTAGTGGGCAGAGCATTTCTATAGATTTATTTATGGAAAGATAGCTTTGATCTGTAGCACATAGCACTGAATATTTAATTTAAAGGCATGGTCAGGTAAAAAAAATAGTCTGCTAGCAGGCAGAACATTTCTATAGATTTATTTATGGAAAGATAGACATCAAATTATATATGGTACATCAGGTTATTTATTCAAAGGCTTTTTGCCGTATTATATAATAAATAACATCTTCTGATAATCAAAACTGGGCATTGGTACTAGAGGAGATAAAGGGAAAGAAGCAGAGTCAGAAAAGGTTAAAAGGAAGAATTCAGAAACAAAGGTTTAGGTAAAAGCAAACAACAACAAAAATAAAGGATTACAGAAAGATGATGGATGGGATGTTCCAATGTAGTCAAATGGAAAAGTCTGGCTGAAAAAATACTAGCAACTGGGAATAACCTTTATTGAGAGAACGAAGTGCACTGGGTATAAATGCAACCAATATGTAAAGCAACTCTCTTTGTGTATCTAAAATTATTCCTTTTAGAAGATTTGTATGAGCAGTGTGAGGGATTTCTGCCTCTGAAGTCTCTAAGACTAATTTTGTTCTTGACAGCTGTGAACATAGCTTTAATCTGTACTAACATTAAATCTAGGGTTTTATGTTTGAAAAATATTGTACTACAAATTCTAATAACTAATGTTTAGCTGAGCTAGATTTTACTTTGCTCAAATACTGCATTCACTAGTTAATTGTGTGTTTACAATAGTTTGTTTAGTCAAGTAAGTACACTTTTGGATAAACAGAAGAAACAAAACAAGACAATAGTTACCCTGTCCAGTTTTACTTACTATGTGAACATGACACATAAAACCATTACTTTTGTAGCCTACCTGAAGATGAAGAGCTTGCAGACTTTCAGGGAGTGGCAATGGAATGTGATCCAAGTTATTGTCAGTGATGTAAAGATGCTGCAGTTCATGCAGATCCTAAAGGATGAATGGGAAAGGCAGGGAAAATGACAGACATTTCTGAAATTCTCTAGCAAGTAAGTCTGTAATCTATCACTGCAATGAGCACTGATGAATACTAACACATTTTATTTCAGCATGATATAGTTGAAAAGGCAGAAATTCAAAGACACTCATGAACTTTTATTTGCATAGGCTGAGAACAGTTGCTGTTAAAAATTAGGTGTTTACTTTAAAAAGAAAGGAAAGAAAATGCCAAGTCTAGAGACTTAATAATTTATATAATTTGTTCTGTGAAATTACATCTTTTACAAAAATGGAAAATACTGCCTTTCCCAGTCATTATGCACAAAGGCTTCCTATTCTGTCTGTTTCTTTGCTTTTTTGACAGACTTACTCAATTTTGCAGAATTGTCTTGGTACTGAAGCAAATTATAAATGCATAAGAAAAGCCTGAGCTAAAAATAAATTCAGCATTTCATTTGAAAAGGTAAATATTTTTTTTTTCCTTGACTCAGTGGAAGAAGGAGCTTCATCTGATCATTATAACATAGCAGGATATACACTTGACTAGGTCAATAAGGCTCAGCAGAATACTTTAAATTTTGTCCCCTTTTCACACACACAAGTTATCATAGAATCTAAATACTTTGCATTCAGTGTTCTAGTTTAATTCCCACTGACAGAACTCTGAGATATCAGAGTGAAGGTTCTTGGCAAATATGGAAAATAAAGGCTGAGAGTCCTTCATGGCTAAAATCAGGAGAGTGCTGATGAGAAGAGTGCTAGGTCAGAGTCTCAATCTGGGGGACTGAGTTTTGCTTATCATTCCCATTCCCAACACCTGCCTTAGGTTGAAAGGGGAAAGAATGGGAGAAAATATCTGATTCAGTTACTGCTGTTGCTTGCTTCCTTAAGAACCTGTCTTCCTAAGGAGGAATTTGGAGATGGCTGGTTACAACTATCTTCTTAGATGCAATGTAAAAGTCAATCTGAGCCAGGTCTAACATATGAAGCTAGCTGTATCCTATATCCCATAATGACTTCAGATTTCACATGCAGTTAGGAGCAGTACATGGCTACCTCTCTCCACCAAAATTCTCACGGAAGGACTTTTGGAAACTCAGAGGTTCCAATTTTCCTGCTTTTCAAGGTGGAAAGGAAGTGTATACATTTAGTGAATACTCTAGCAAATTCCCATGTAGATATATGGTAGAGTAAGTCTGAAGCAGCAGCATCCATAGCTTTGGCCTTCCCTCTTGCCTTCTTGTTTTAAGGGAACATCAAGCTGCTTTCTGGAGCCCTGCTAGGCACGTGGATGGTTGGATCATAGATACAAACATAGTGTGCCATCGCATCTTTTGTGTGGATCTTTGTCAAGAAGAATAAAAAGGGTTCTCAAATCCAGTAGGTAGGACTCATACGTCTTGCTCCATCTTTACATATTACCGAGTAGCCAGAACAGTCATGGTGCCTATAGTCTTAAAAGTTTTACTACTGTAGAGGGACACTAAGGCTGCTCTTCTAAGTGCATCCTTTGGAGACAGGAAGAAAAGATTTTCCCATCACACCCAGACTTACTTTAAATGCCTCATTACGTATTCCTTTACGACCAAGCCTGTTCTTACTGACATCAATGAATGTTAAGGTAGATGGTAACTCAGGGAGTTTCCTTATCCTATTGTCACGGAGGACCAGCTCCTTAAGTTGAGGCAATCTCTGGAAGGCATCATCATGGATCTCTGATATAAAGTTTGCAGTCAAATCAATCCTCCTTAAATCGTCTGGCAGAGAAATAAGAACAACAAGCATGTAAGAATGCATTTCCTGAAAGTTTTGAAAAAGAAAAAGGTAAATGGGTTATCTACATTACAAGTGAACTTTTTTTGAAGTTAATAGTTTTTAAATGTCTGTGTGTTCTGGGAATCCTTTAAATGGTTTATCTTTTGGAAACATAACATTCAAAGGGAAATAAACATATTCTCTACCACCTTGTTCCACATATCTATTTTCAACTTTTTCTTAATGAATGAAGTTTGATATATTTTTTTTTCTAAAATACACTGAAACACTTTTTCCAATTAAAAAAAGAAAGAAAATGAAATTTGCTTTTGTCAAAAGAGAATGATGTCTAAATATCAGTGCATTAACGTGCATTAATTTTAAATGTATTATTCTGCAGCCAACTTCTATTTTCCACCCAGAATGTTGTTAATGATTATTTTATTTTCTTTTATGATTATTGTATTTTTATGCTAACAGTATATTTTGGCCTAATACATTTTCTCTGTTCTTATTGTTTATTCTCCCTTTTTATATATACCAATTGTGTTCCTTCCAAACCTTCATGTTGGTTTGGGCAAGCCAAACCCTTATAGTTTTCTTTCATGAAAGGATCTTTGCATTCCCCTGAATTACTGTAGTAACCTTTTTTGGCACTGATTTCACACATCTCATAATGAAATCAGCAAACTTTAGTTACGCAAAGTTAGGTCTAAAAAAAACCAAAAAAAATGTGGCTTGATATTCCAAGTGGTAAGTGTATAACAAACCCTATCCCTAAACAGGGTAGGCTTAGTACTTCCTGAAAAATCTCTTATCTTTAAGACTTTTAAGTAGGAAATGTGAAAATATAAATTCCCCGGGTCACCAATTTTGGCCAGCTTTAGGCCACAAATGGTTTTGGAGTAGCAGTTTTCATTTACTGAAGCTTTTCCTAGGTAATTCTGGAGTAAACCAATGAACATATACTTTAAAGGTAAAGTTTACAGGTAAAATTTAAAGGTAAAATTATTTTCACATAGATACTTTGCAAATATTTGAAAGCATGTCTACCTTTGAAACGGTCTTGTTTAGGGAAACAGTACTTTCTAATACGCTATAAATGTTCTATGAGGTTTCGGGTTTTTCTACCTTTCTAAAACTGATTATAAGTAACAGCAGAAAGACAGATGAACTTTGTAATAGAGAATATGCATTTGAAGTACTGACCTTTATGTTCAAAAGCAGCAAACCACTTTTCCATATGTGCATTTATGTGCATAACCCTACCATCATCAAGCATTATATAAAAAGAATCAATATGTCTTAGATTACTGTGAGCCAGAAATAATAGAAATTAAAGCTAATTGTAACAACACTGCTATCCATACTTAAGTTAGCAAAGTCATTTCTCTTGATCTTCCTGATTCTGTTGTAGCGTGAGTAGAAATACGTTGTTTTTTTAGGCAATGGTGGAACAGCATCAAGCTCGTGGTCATCACAGTAGACTGTGGTCCCTAGGCATGTACACAAAAGGCAAGTGGGAAGACCTATCAAAGAATTTAAAAGAAAATAGTTTGTTCTAAAAAAAAAGTCAATTACTACAATGACATGCTCACCTAAGCACATAATTATAAGATTTTATCGATAATAAAGTTCACTCCCATTCTTTTTTGATCAACACATCGTATAAATTCAGCAAGTGATTAAATTCTGCTTAAAAGTAATTTTTTTTTTCCTGCCTGTGCCAGATAAAAGGCCATTTAAGTTGTTCTAATACAGTGTTGCTTGGTCTATAACAATAGAATATTAGGTGACAGCAGCCAACAAAAGATCAATTTCCCCTAAGCTGTCAAGTGTGCACTTTCATCTCGATGGAGAAATAACAGCTGATGACTGAAACTTGTATTATTTTCCAAGTTCAGTTTTGTAGATAGTACTTCTGAATAATTTAAAAGGAAATTGATATTTTCCCACAGAGCTATGGCAAAGAACCCCAATTTCTTTTGCACGTTGTTTAATTATGTTTTCTGATTCAGAAATTCAGCATCCTGAAAAATTTCTCTATCAGTCTGAGTTAAGGTAACTTGGAGACCATGTTAACAAAGCATTTGTTTACCACCAGAAGTTCATTAAAATGAAAAATTAGGCCATTTCATCTCAGTCATAGACCAGCATGAATACCATGCACGCAAAAGTTTATTTTGATGGTACTGTTCAAATTTGGTGAGAATTGTGACACTGACTGTTTTTTCTGAATGTAATTTTCAGTACGAAAAGTTGTTAGTTGCTGTGTGTATTGAATTTTTGATACAACTGTTCTTTGATTAGGGATATAAATCAGCATATCTGTTTCTCAGTTTTTAATCTTATAGAAATACTTTTCTGTTTCATGTTTTCTTCCTCATTGCAACAGATGTCTGGTCATTTGTTCTGGTTACTTTATAGAATAGTAGCATAAATAATGAGTATGAAAATGTTTTTCTTGCAGATTAATTTTTTCTACAGGTAAGTTATGGCTACATGGAAGATTTGCCTTCTCAGTCTTGTGTCAAATACCAACAGGCAGCATTATCTAACTGAAGGGCAGGCTATACAGGTCGTGTATTCTCAGGCAAGATTAAAGAATCAGTGACTAGACTACTCTATTTGAGAATCTCTACTTAGACATCCAGGAAAAACAATTCTGGAGAGGTAAGACTCTTTTAATACTTTCCCTAAGTTCCTTCACAGAACAGTTTAAATTAGCTACAGGGAGCAAGCCTGAGACAGGGAAAAAATAAATTGTCACATCTTGTACCATTCCAGGAAACCTAGACCTAAAGGAACGTAGAGGTTAGGGTGGCTGATGTTTTTTTGAACTATTACAACATAGTACAGGAAGAGAGTTTCCCCTTCTGTCTTATTTTTTGACCTTGGAGGAGTGGTATTTGTCACCTATGGCTGGTGTAGACTGAAAAAAGGCAGATGTATGGGGAAGGATTCAAAAGATATCAACAAGAAAAATGAACTTGGCTTGATGTTCCTGAGCCTTGTAGTCTTCTATCCAGTACCAAGCCAAGAACAGCAGCAACATCTGGCAGGAAAATATGTTGCTAAAAAGAAATAAAGACACAAAAAAGATCTGACTTGATATGTTACCACCTTGACCCTCCCATGCATTCTTTAGTTGATGCACAAGTTGATTTGCATTCAGTGCTCAAAAACGTTGACAGATACAGGATTCATATGTAATATTTATGTGAAATGTTTTGTAATATCCTGCAGCTTTCAAAAATGAAGAAAATTGTATTTTTTTTCATAACGCTCCTGGGAAATTCTAATTTCCATTTTACTTTTTTTGTCTTGATGGGTGTATATTTTTTTGCTTGGTCAAGGCTGACTAGTAATATGTATAAAAACAAGACTAGGAATGATTAACTTCACTAAACACACAATTTTGGAAGCATGAACTCTTCCCCCCCCTCTCCCCACTCATTTCATTTGTCTTCCGTGACACTCAGTTATAGTGTTAGGCATAGTAAAGAGTAGGATTTTCCTCTTGTTGTATGTTGCTCACCACAAAACACTAAGGCCCATCACAGCAGTGGATAACTAATGAACTTCAATTGCAAGTTTAGAGTAGCTGCTGACAAATGCCAGTTATTAGCATCACAATGTTTGTATGGGAGAGGGACAGATTGTGTTTTACAATCTTAAATCCCTTGTGAGATGCAGAAAGCTCTTATTTCACTATAGCTAGTCAGAAGGATAGAAAATCAGCTTTGCCTAAAATTTCTAAATAGCCCATTTCCTAAGTTTCACAGTTTCTAATTTTCACGGTCAAAAATTCTTCAACATTTAAATTATATTTTGTATGAACACATTTATAAAAACCATGTAACACATCATTATAATATAAAGTTATTTGGTGATGATATTGAAATTGAAGTCAATAAAAAAGTACTGGTGGCATTTGCCAACCATTAGCAAATTTTTAAGTTGTAAGTGTCTAAGTGTTAAATAAAATTTTATTTCAAAAAAATCTTCATTGGCACAGTTATTTTCATAGTGAAATAGTGTGGAAATGTTTTAACTAGGTACCTATCCGACTTCAGAGCTTTCAAGGTAGGTATACTATACCTCTTTTCAGTAAGAGAGGTACAGAAATACACCTCCTCTTCAGTAATAGAGGTAGACATTCATAAGCAAATAAAGTGGGTTCACTCAAAGCAAAGCTACACATGCAAAACTCATTTCTCTTTCCTACTAACCGTCTTGAGTTTGGGGCCCAAGAACCCCAGACCCCTGTGCTGAAAACCCATCAATTAATTTTGGCGTTGATGCTTCCTCCTCAAGTTCTTCTGTCAATGGTGCAGAAGAATAACTCTCTTGAATTATAGAAGGTAGTGCTGTCCAAATCTCTGTCTAGGGAAAATTAAGATGGAACAGGAAATGTTACTGTTTACTTCCACTGGCAGCTGTTCATCTTCCAGTTGCTCATATTCTCCCACTAGAGGTCACGTATGTTCTAAGGTTTATTGCTTGAGCTGCATTTTATCCGGCAGCTATAATGAATTCTGATGATGTGTCAACAATACATAGAACTCCAACATACTTACCCTTTTTTCGTCTCCATGTTTTAAATGTATGCGCTTATGCATATACTTCATTAGCAAGAACATGTACTAACAAAATGAGTTTTCCACATTTATTTAAAGCTAAATTAGATTTGTAATAAAAAAAATGATATATTTGGTGTTACTTATCTAAAGCTAAATTAGTTTTGTGATAAAAAAATTTATATATTTGGTGTTACAAAGGAAAATTTGCTGTGAAGCATCAGAAAGGTATAAGTCATATTACCATAAAATTGTAAATTGTACCAGTATAAATCCAAATCAAATATAGCTGTGCAGGCTTTGTTTTGAGAACAGTAGCATGCCTTAAAAATCTTATTACCTAAGAATTCTGAACTCTAAGTTCATATACTACTTGCTAATATATAGACAGTGTTTTTGTCATTTTTTTTTCTGAATCTGAATATCAGAAGGCTCTGGTTAGCTTCAGTCATCAGTAGCTGCATTATATAGTAAGAAAAATTAAGAATATAAATAAAACATTTTAGATTAAATCTTTATATACAAAAATCGTATAAAATTTGGCCGACCTTTTCATGGAAATAGAAAACTCATTTTTTCTTCTCCACTCAACATAATTAGTCAAACCCATAAATTTCATTGTGTTAACTTTAATTCTAAAGATGCATTCTGTTGATTTTACTGTATAAGAACTTCAGGATAAAAATGAAGATGTAGCAATTTTCTTGCATTATATCACCCCTCCTAGAAAGAGTATTGCAGATTTGTGAGGCTTGTTGCAGAGGAGCCTATGTTTGCAAAGAGGCAGAGTGGTTTACTGTTATCACCCAGATACTGAGAATCCATTCTTGTGTGACCTTTGCAAGTTACTTTACCACTGTATCTTGATTTCCCCATGTGTAATAATATTGTTTGACCACACCAAGGCTTCCTTTGAAAATGCACTTTTTGGTTTTTAAGTCACAGACAATGAATTAGAGTCCTTATAGGACTTTGCACATCTTAGGTACTGTTTAAAAATTAGGTAATACACCCACCCCATGGGTGCTGCACCCCTATGCTGCAGTTAACACACCTTAGCCTGTATCTAAGGCATGAACAAAAATAGGAACTTTGGCACTTTATCCCAAGTGCAAAGGTACTGAAGCCTAAAATTATGCTTTAATAAAGATTTGCCTCCACTGCAGCTTCCTAGCACATCACCACCATAAAACTATGAAATCCTGAGTTTTGCACTTGACCAGTAAAGTCCCTTATTTGAGATCATCCCCCAGCTACTGCTGGTTTTGCTGTCTCCATGGAGAACTTGTTGTCAAAATCACTCACACTCGTGCTCATAATTTCTAGTTGTAAAAGATTGGTAAAAGTAGACGGCGTTCAGACCAAACAGGTGGTTAGGATTTTTTGAATTAGGTTTTCTATGTAGACTATACAAGTTAAAGGAACTAACACACCTGAGGTCAGCATGCCAAGCATGAGCAAAATTTTTGCTATATTCTGATCCCTGTTTGAATCTCTTAGCTTAACTGTATAATATTCAGCAAGTAGAGTTATTTTTGTCTTTTTATTCCCCGATAGGATAGATTTTAAATATTTTTGTGTGAAATACCTATATAATTTCATATGTGTCTATATATTTACCACAATTGTGGAAGAAAACACTTTACATTTCATAGTAGACTCACTGGATCTTTCAGTGTAACTATATAACATTACTAGGAGTATTAAATGTTATGATCCTGGGTTGCCTAAGAACATCTAAATAACCATCTAAAATCTACTTTTTGCAGAGAAAAAGTTCAGTTTAAGATATATAATGGCCATAGATTCAAACATTTTTGTGTCAATTAGTTTTACTAAAGACAGAGAATATGGAAACAATGAGAAACCAGGAAACACTCTGAATCTCACAGACTCAGATTTTGACTGAGCACACTTCAGGTTCTTTGTATATTCTTTAGTTGTAAGTCATAGATAGTATTGCTAAGTAGGGTTTATGGATAAAAATGCCCTGATACAGTTGCTAAGATCATAACTTTGCAAAATGCAGGGTGATCAGATGAGCAAAATGAACTTCAGCTGAACTGTGACTGAGTAACCTGTTGGTGTAAGGAAGGGTAAGGATGTACCTTGTTGCTTTGTGCAAATACACAATGTTCCCATCTGCAGCACTGACAGTAAGACAGCTTAACCAGGAATGGACTTGGGGACAAATCAAAAGAAGACTTTGGGAACAAAGGAAATGGGACAGATGTTCTCCGAATGGAGGAAGCCTAGAGGGAGAGATGCATTCCAGGCTTTTATTGACCCAGGGTAGTCCTGCACTAAAGTGCTTGCACATGCTCTCTACTTCTTCACCACTTTTGTGGAAATCAGATAAGAGTCCCTGTCCTGAAGTTTGGAACAAAATCTAGAGGTTCTGAGACCTATTAACAGCTTTATATGCATATTTTCTGGCAGTTCTACTGAAAATAATATTCTGGAGAAAGGCATTTTCAAGATACAGTTTGTAAACAGGCTTCAGACCTAAGATAATATTCTTTTCACTTCCCATGGGATTTGGGTCATCTACCCTGACTGCCACTTCTCTGAATATTTGAAGGCATACTTTATGGAACTTGTTAGCTTGGAATTTCTGATTTCCTTTATGCTTTCTCAGTTCTTAACTGATGAATCACTGTAGATGTTTGGTATCAAAGCAAAGGTATTAACTTATGATAATTCTGTTTCTAGACTGTTATCTCTCTCTTTTTATAGGAGGTTATCTACTTTTGGAGGTGCACAATTTAAAGCCTCCCCATAATTTCCTTGCCAATGTGCTAAATCTGGGTTCTAGAGTAACAGGTCCAAGGAGTTAGCATTGTTTCCTTGGATTCAGTCTCCTGCATATGACTATCATAAAAAATATGGATTATTACACTGAATTTAATGATGTTGCCATTTTTACACTGGTACAGGAGTAGGAGTTCACTGATATATGTGTATTACATACCAGACCCAGAGCATGAGCAATATTTGCTTGCTGTATGTAGGTTGGACTTGAACCAGTAACCTAAAGGTAAAAGTCTGTTTCTCATTATTGGTCATCCGATCCGTGCAGCTTTCTGTCAATCTGATAAATCATGCAAGATTGTAACAAGACAAAGATGTTTCTTGGACTATGTACTGTACAGAATGATCCTTCATCTTCCAGAGGTTTGTTTATTTTTGGCAACATGTACTTTACTGAAAAAATTGAAACATAAATGATTCTATATCACTTCATGGTATTATTTTCCATAGGGGGCTGGGGGTGGGATTGTATTTCCTTTGCTGCTCTAAGTAATATTCTTTATGAAAAATCTTAAAGCAGGAAGAATATTGTAGAGAAATATAATAAAGCATGTTTATTTTTGCCAATAGTTGCAAATCTTCAAATCATAATCAGCCTTGCAAGACAGATTTAATACATGGCATAAGAAAACACTGAAAGGGAATCGCATCGCCTACCTCTAGCCATCTAACTGTGTGGATAATAGTTACCCTATTCTGTCTTTGGAAAGAATCAAGAAATTTGGAGAATACCAGTGCAGAATATTAACCACAGAGCATGCCAAAGGAGAGCAGTATCTTTCCTAAGATTGCAGAGTATCTATTTTTTTCCCCATCCTATATTTATTCAATGTGACTACATTTACAAATGAAAATGCTTAATGTAGATAGCCAATTATGGGCACTTTCAGACCAGGGAGCACAGGAATCTGAACGTATCAATAAGCAATAAAATGCAGTTGGTAAAAGTTAACTCATAACTTCTGTCATTCATAGGCTAGACATTTAGTCTATGCTAGCATCCTTTCACAGTCAGCAGGTGGAAGTTCGGAAAAGCAGTTCCAGCTACTGACCACAGAGGCTTCTTTTAGGATGGGATCTTTAGGTATCTATCTCTCATCATTGGCTGAAAAGGAGGTGAAACAATTAAAAAGTTTTTAAGGTTAGAAACAGCTCAGGAGCCCAAGCTGTGAAAAGAAAAAGAAAGGTGAAAGAGTATCTGTGGGTAGGAGTCAGTACGGATGGAACAGAATAGAAATGTGCGAGTAACCTATATGAGAATTATGGACCCACATAATTTGTGCAAAGTAATAAAATACAGAAAATAAATAGATTTAAAGAGGTGAACAGCAAGGCTGGAAACCATCCGTTGCCACATTGATTTTCTGAGGTGGCGTAATTCCATTGGCAGATGTTTTGTCTATTGTTTTACATCTACATTGTTTAGGATAAAAGTTGATATATTACATGTAATAAGTTTAAATGCACAAGATAATATGAAGTGTGTCCTGTTTCAGTGTTTCTTTTACTGCAAAAAATATACTTAACAACACAATCAAATTTCAGAACTTAAAAGGAGATATTTTAAACTTGAAGGGACAGTTGTACCACACACTGACCCATCAAAAGGAACTACTTTCCCCCACAGCTGTTCTGAAACTACAAAAGACTTACAAGAAAATGTCTAATTATGGTAGAGGTTTTTGGTTTGTTTTCCTTTCCAAAAGTGGCTCATGCTTGTTTCTTCTTGAATTTTGAATTTAAGGTCTTCTTTCCTCCTATTGTTTTATCTTGAAGATAAATAGATCTGTGAGCCATTGCATGTTAATGCAATAACTACTTAGATTGCCAATTATGCACCTCAGATAAGTTGTCATATGCTACATACCTAAGTTCTGTGGAGAAAATAGTATAGTAAAACTCAGTGACATCTTGGGGAAGGAGAAGGTGATACTTGTTTACAACATTTCTAAGTAAACTGATTTTACCTACTCACATTCATTCTCTCAGATTTTAATAATTTGCACATGTCTACCCACATACTTCAACATACCTAAAAGTGTATGTGCAAGTGGTCTGGCCAGGATCACCTGTGTTCAACACAGAACACAAGGGACAGAAGCTACTGAGTCATTTTAGTGACTTGGGTTCTTCTTGACAAGCATTGAAAACTAAGCTTTGGACAGGTTTTTATCTCCTTTAAGATTCACCGGCTCTTATGGGGCAGTCTTTTTTGCAGTCTTGGATACTACAATATCCGTTAGTCATACACCAGGTTGCTGCCCATTGCCTCTTTTTCCTCACATTGAGAATGTGATTTAATGATGACTAACATGGAAATGAATGGTATATATTGTATTCCACAACGGTGTTTGCTGTCTGCTGGTGGTAGGGTGAAGAGTCTTCACTGAGAAGTCATCTGTGCTGTGATATTACCGGGGTGCAGGAGCTTTGATTTTGGCATAAAGAACACATTCCTCAGTTTTGCTGCTGGGAACAGTGTTCTGGAAGTGGTGCAGTTGGGTACAGTGTCCTTCATTATCAGTGCAGGCCATTCTTTTAATCCTTTAAGCCTTCTAAATTTTTTAAGTTATTTTGTTGTTTTTGCCAGGTCTTGCACACACACACATGCATAACTTTCCATTCATACTTCAGTCAGACCAACCTTAACATTAAGTTAGAGAGCTCTAGAGTTCTAACCCAGTTTTCTAGAAATTGTGGCTTCTGCCTTGGAAAATACAGGTAGGCCCTGAGGTTCTTTTAATTAGTCTTAGAAAAAGGAGTAGTCTTTTTATCACCTTGACCACAGAATATCCTAAATCTTCTTGTCCAAAAGCAGATCTGTCTATGTCGCATCTGATTTTAACTGAGTAAAAACATTTATGCTGCACAGCATAGCTACAGAGATTTTACTTACTAATCATGTTGTCTGAGAATGAAGAAATTCAATGTAAATGGAGCTAATCTGGATTTGCATGAGTACAAATGAAGTCAAAGTCTCATTCCAGTGCTGTATCTGAAATTACAGATTTTATTTCTAACACTCTGCTTTGAGGGCTATGTGATATCTAACTTAGCCTACAGCAGATGCTTTTCTTTGAAACAGTGCTGAAGTTTTGCAGGACATAAGATTTCAGAGAAATACGCCAGTTTTAGAAACCAGAATAGGTTTTTTTGCACTGTTATAAAGCACAGAAGGACTGAAAACTTGTCCCAGCTGTTTAATGGAGATTTCCACAGGAGCTGCTGCTGATCCAAGCCACAAAGTAGACATACACAGCCAGGCAAAGCTGGAGATCACCCAGATGACCAGAGTGTCTACGAAACATTGCCAACCCTCAGACCTGTACTGAGGAGCTGCCTCAGCTGCAATTCCAGTGCTCACTGTAAAGAGAGGGTTCAGGGTTCCAACCGTATTTCCTCATGCAGTCCAGGCAGACCAGGCACTGCTGGAGCTGAACATGATTTTGCCCAGTTCACCAGCCTGGCTTTTCCTAAATACACTGCGATTGCTTTGAATCTGAAGTATAACCAAACAGTGTTAGAAACATGAACAAAAAGGACAGGATTCACTATGTCATTGAATTTGAGGTCCTGTTTAGTCACTTAGTCTCCTTACACTCCTTGTGCAGACAGTGGAGAAAGAATCACCTCCTGAGGGAAGTTCAGCACACATACGTTGAGATTCAGCTCACTGAGGTGCCTGTCCATCTTCCTTTGGCTGTAAAGGAGGCAATATAGACCAAAAAACCTATATTTTTTACCAGACATCAGGGCCAAAGCCTGGTGTCAGATCTGCTCTTCCTCTCATTTCTACAGCTTGCAATGGAAAGACATGTCATCTGATTTGATCCAATCCAGAACAAGTGTATTGTCTGCAGTGATACTGATGTAGTGCTTGCAAGCTGCTGTATCTCACAACTAGAGAAATTTCTGATAGTTTAAGTTTTTCTTCATAGTGCAGACTGTTATGCTATATAGAAATGTCCTGTCAGTGTAAGATCGATTAGCAATCATTTAGTGAGAGGTCCAGGACATGAATCTGGTGCAAAGAAGAAAGTGCTGAGGACAGGGGCACAGGTAGTCCTGCCACCAGGAGTGACATTCTGCATCATAACAAGAAGCATTGCTACACAACTCTAAAAATAAGGAACACCAATATCATAAAAGGAACAATTACAATAATGGAAGGGGGTTTTTTGCACATTATTTTTTTTTGTCCTTCCTACTTCTTCTTGAATTTGTGGTCTGAATTTTATGTCCAGGATCAATAGCTGCAGCTATTTTATCCATGCTACTATTTACCTTTATATTAAGAAAGAGCTAAGTTGGGTGTGGAAGTTAAAAAAGTAGAAATTGAAAGTTGGTTCAAGCTTAGGACTCCTGTAAAGAAAGCCAGAGCCAAAACCACTTGAGAAATAACATTCAAAGTAAATTTTCAATCCCCAGATGTCTCTGATATCACAATAGGGATTATGCTGCTATGAAATATATACAATTACTGCAGTACCATTTCTTATACTATTTTTTTCTTTAAAAAAACACACCAAAAAGTGTTACAAATCATTAAAAACAATAGCTATGTTGATACTGGTTGACAGTCCATCAAGTCTTTAAACATTTAACGAGATATTAGGTTGCACTGAGGAATCCAGGGAAAGAAGCTTAGTGACAGTTTACTTAGCAAATTCAGGTGTCTGATACATATTGTATGGCTAAGGATTCAGGCAGGAATTTCATATGGGCTTTACAGGTGTGCATGTTCTGAAGAATTTATTGAACTATCTGTCTCACACTGAAGGTTATTTGTGTAGGGAATGAGGCATTCCTGCACCTAAGTAATTCAAAGAACCAATCTGCTAAATTTGCACCGCTGTTTTACTCCATTTCAGTACACATTAACACAAAGTTGCTGGTTCTCCACTCATCCAAGCAAGACAGATGAGACATAAGTTGCTAGTCTGAGGAGGCTGGTACCCCCCAAATTTCTGTTCCAGAAGAGATGTTAATCATCAAATGGGTGCCGAAGGAGAGTTTGGATGAGATGCTGAAACAAAGCCAGAATACATCCAAAGAAGCAAAACTCATGGCAGGAGGAGAACAAGCTGAAGTAAACATGATTATGTAGCCTAATATGAAAGTAACTGAGACCTAGGATCTTTTTTCAAAGGTTTATTAATGTCCCATGCATTAGATAATCACTAAACATGAGCAAAGATAGAAATGACTCAGAGCAGAGCCACAACACTCCCGCATCTGAGCTGTGTACCAAACCATGCTCTGGATTCTGCTTTGATTGGCTCTGAAATTATTCTTATCTTAAAAGATTTTTCAATGGGATAGAAATGCATGTGTTATTTAACTTGACAGTTTTCAGAGAAAAAAAAAATATATAGCCATGGGTACAATTTAGCAATTTGGGGTAATTTTCTAAAAAAATCTGTATCAGTGTTTCATACCCCATGTCAATAGGGATGATGTGTATTTCCAAAAGAAGCCACAAAACTGGAAGTCTGAGGGGAAAAAAAAAAAAAAAAGTTTAAGTGACCAGGGAAATTGAGATAGCGAGCATCTACTGTAAAAGGTCTATGTAATCTCACTGTGGCATCAGGTGTCACCTATCACAGGAATTTTGAACATTGTGATAGTTACTCTTAAGCAATGAGCCCTAGATGGACCAATTTAGGTGTTTTCAGACCAGAACAACTACTTAAAGAATCTAACTCAGTCTGAGGCAAGAGGAAGGATGTAGCCACTCTGTTCAGCTAAGGTAGTGGTAACTAATGGCATGTCTGGTATCAGAGTTTTAGGTGCTTAAGATTGCCTTAGCCAGTATATAACATTTCAGATAGCTAACTGGGTGAGACAAGCTCTTCTTGGCCTGTTGTACAAGAACTTGGGGTTTTCAAATCCTTCCTTTTCATTGTCTGGTATTTGCTGCTGCTATATAGTAGACAGTTGAAACATCACTCAGGCATTTCATGACTACTTTTTAATCTGCAGAAATGTTCACCTTCTGTGAAGATGTCTGTGCAGAAGCATATGAAATCAGTTATGGACAGCCAAGTGAATGAAAGAACTGTAATCAAAGCCTTTCTGAAAATGTAGAAAATTGCCTATTTGGGGATAAAGCTTTAAATGGTAAATTTAGTTCTCTTATCAACTATGTAGTCTTCTGACTTCTACATTACTTGTACCAATTTATAAGTTTGTTAAACATGTATATGACATGTCCTGAAAAGTCATTATGTATCCATTTTGAAAGGTTTTATTTAATCAGATACCTGCCAGAGAGAAACAGCAGTGTAAGCCTCTCTCAAGTCTGCAGAATGGCAAGAGGGAGTTCTTGCACAAGACCCATCTTCATATCTTCATGTGTGTTATGGCAACAGCAGAGATGCTTTGTGTGGATGCACACATACATATATGTGAATGTGCGTGTATGAGTCAGGTTCTGAACTTTGTGAAGTCACCTGAATATCCTGTTATCAATATGATTCAAATTCAACAAGCTAATGCAGAATCAAATATTAGGCTTTCACAGTGCTTGTTTCTGATTATTTTGTGGACTGTAATTTCCAGCTTACCTCTTCTGTCTAGACAGACTCACAACAATCTGTATTCAACTCCCTTGTTTTGCTGCTTATTCAGTGCTAGGACAGCTCCTGTGCTTCTTAGCCTAACTGATAGACTATCTTATTGATGAAAATGTTTTTTTGGTGCCCCTATATTTTCACTTCTTATTTTCCTAAATTAGTTTTTCCTACCTGGAAATGCTTTTTCCTACCAGGAAAATAGACTGGTTATGTTTATTAGACACTGTGATCAAAAGTTTGCACTACAGTTTTATTACACATTAGTAGCTGATGAACACAGGAATCTCTCTCCACAACTTGTTTTTCTTACACACCATCCAACCAAAGTTTTAGTTTCAAAAAGAGAAAAACTCTGAGCCTTTTGTTTTAACAGCGAGAAGCTTACACAAGAATGCTTTTGACAGTGTGGCTTGATTGGATTGATTTAGAAGAAGGAAATTTGTCTTTGTATATGTTTGCAGAATACATGGGACAATGAAGACCTAGAGCTTCACTGGGGCATCTGGACCCTACCATGATATAAATATTCATTTAAAATAATAATGAAACTTACTGTGAAGAAAAGGGGCAATACAGCAGCCCATGTTTACACTGTTTTAACTATCAGTTTCAAAAGAGAAATCCAACATAGAACTTGTACACTACCCTACACTGACATTCCTTTGCAGTCTCTTTCTCCTTTAGGACCTTGGAATTTCTTCCTCAGTAATAGGTTTTTCTTTTACATTGCCTTTTTTTTTTTTTTTTGCCATTATCTGTGAAAGACTTTATATTGTTCTCTCTAAAGTCTCTATAAACATTGCATTTTTGAGTGACATATTACTTAACATCTTTTTTCAGTAAGAATTTCCTTTTGGATGCAAAGGTTTAGCTTGGTCTTCTATGTCTCAATAACCTGGGAACTTGGAAACCACAGATTTTATAGCCCAGATTTGACCCATTAATACATGACAATGCATAGCTTTGACTGAGGATTCAGTACAATTCTCCCAAGTAATTCACAGCTACAAGTATTTTCCCCATGCAAAATTTTTGCCTTAAAAAATATGTTCCATGTACAGATAGTGAATACAATGAAAAGAATGCAAGAAATGAAACAGATCTGCTCATATTAGCAGGCAATGCTAGATAACATTTGATTTCCATTGTTAAGTAACTTTTCCAGACCTTAAAGTTATTCTAAAATCTACAACAAAAATAGACAGATTTCAAGTGGAAAAATATGAACAGCTGTTATCAAGATAAAATATTCTCAGAAAAATGTTTGCAAGCCAATTAAGTGTGGGTGTATATGCATGCATACACTTTATTTTTGGCATACACACTTCACGAGGAAAAATATTTCCAAAGTATAAGAAATTGAAAAGAAATAATGAACTGGGACTCAGTCACTCTTGATTAACTTTATTAAGCTAAAATGTTGGTACTAAGCCTGAGATAGGTGCCTAAGGTCCATCTAAGGTTATTTGAGGAAGACAGGTGTATTGGGACTGGCTGAAGTGTAGTTAATTTTCCTCATAGCAGCCCCCGTAGTGCTGTACTTTGTGTTTGTAGCTAGAATGATGTTTATAACACACCAGTGTTTTGGCTGCTGCTGGGCAGTGCTTGCACAGCATCAGGGCTGTCTCTCTAACACCCCCTTCCCACCCCAAGGCTGGTGGGCTGGGGTGGGCAAGAGTTTGGGAGGGCATATAGCTGTGATAACTGACCAAACTGATGAAAGGGATATTCCATACCATATGACATCATGCTTAGCAATAAAAGCTAAGAGAAATGAGACTGGGGGTAGGGGAGTGGGGGATGGGCTTTGTTAGGCATTTGTCATCCAAAACAACCACTACGTGTACTAGGGCCCTACTTCCCGGGATAGTGTTTTTCACATTGCCTGCTGATAGGAAGTAGAGATTAAAACTTTTTGGTTTGCTTTGCTTGCGTGCACAACCTTTGCTTCTCTTCATTAAATCGTCTTTATGTCGACTCATGAGATTTTAAACTTGATTTCTCCCCCTGTCTCTCTGATGAGGGGACAAGGCAGCTTGATGGGCACCTGGCAGCCAGCCAAGGTCAGCCCACCACAACAGATATCCCAAGAGAATGACTCATATTTATCTGGGGGAATGGTCTTGGGATGCATTGCCTAATTTTGGCCAGATAGAATGAGTGGGAAGACTCCCTAATTACCTCTAGGTCTTTCCTCATTTTGGTGGTTACACATTGAGTGAGTGATTACAGTACCCAAGGGGTAACATTCTGGAAAGGACATACTGACATAGGTGCTTTAGTTTAGTTCCTTAAGTTACGCAGGTGCCCAATTGTCATTGAGATCCACAGGAGTAACACACTGGACACATCTGAAGCCCTACAACCAGTCAGTCTCCTGGATCTGCTGAAAATCAGTTGGGGACACAGCCTTGGAAAAATTCATTTCTCCAATAGAGTCTAAAAACATGTTAAAAAGAACGATTTCTATTTGCACATAACTGAATACTAAAATCTTAAATTGAAGACAGCAACAACAGAATATACTATTTTGTTTTTTCTCCACTATTTCAGAAAGGATAAAGACAGGATTCAGAGTTCTCTAAAAGGAAATGCAGGCCTTAAATCAGGCCCTAAAGAGTTACTGTACACAGGCTAGAACTAATGAAGGCCTGCTGTTTGTCTGGGTCTCTGTGGTATTGCTCATCATTTAAGCTATGCATAATAAAAACTAACCAGTGACCTTGCATACTTTTACACATAGAGCCGCTTGTGTAGCTCACATCTTTATGATAACAAGAATATAGGGAGGAAAGTCATAGCCATGAGCCAGAAACCAAATGTATTCTGTTTAAAACTCGAGTGACATCAATAATATTCAGTGTCTAAAGGATAACTTGCAAGTCTGACATGCATGTCTACAAAAGCTGCTTGGTTTCTACAGCCCTGACCACTCTGAGCTCTCCTGGGTTTAGGGGAATTGTGAATGCTTAGGTTTCTTTTGGGTGGTACATGGTAAGAGGAGTGCAAGCAAAAAAAAAAATATTTTGGCTAAACATCTAGGAAAAAAGGGTCTCACAGGGAGGTCCATGCATATGCAAAGTAACATTCCTTCCAACTGCTATGATGGACTACCTTCACCAGATGAATTTTAAGAAGGCTGCCTGAAGAGCTCAGTAATGGTAGACAACCCTGCTGTCAAAAAGAAGTTTGGAAGACATAATGAAAAGACTTTTTTGACTCTGTCTATTCTGTGCTTCCCTAAGGAAAGCAACCTGTTACAGGACCTATTTTATCTTTTCTTGTTGGGTGCAGTATTGATCATCCTGAATCTCCTTTCAGCTGGAAAACAGCCACAGGATCCTTGCCTTACCTCTATCCTTCACTCAGAAACTTAGAAAGGGGCCACCCCATGCTTCAGTGTCATAGGACCACACAGAGGGAGCACAGCAAAGGAGACCCCCACCTACCATCCAATGTATTACTAAAACATCTATTGTTTGAATGAGGGAATCTCTGTGGTGAGGCACATACAAAATAGCCACTCCCATTTCTGGGAAACCATTTCTATAGGACTGATAAAAGCTTCATTTTTAAGAGCAAAGACAAGATCTGTGACTTCTTAGTCAATATGAAATAGAGAGGGCATAAAGTATTCAGTGGCTAAAAGTGGGGGTGACATCAGGGAAGAAAGCTCAAGCGATGGGTCTGTAGAGCTTTGATTCTGCACGGCACAGGGAAGCAGACCAAAGGCAAAGTGATTTCTTTAGAGCAAAGCTCTTCTCAGTCCTCCTTAGATGAGAAAAATTATTTCTTCAAAACTGTAAGGTTCTGATCTTAGTGCAAACTTTGTGATTATTTTTATCTTTTCAGTTCTGTAGTTTTGGGATATATTTGTTCTTAAATTGTCTCTGTCTTTTGATTTCAAGGCTGCTATCCTACTCTGATCTCACCTTGATGAAAGACTAATTCCTGTCCCTCCTGCTGCAATCATGAATCACTCAAAGGAACATGTTTTCATGAATTATTTACTGTTATGTAAAAAAAGTACTAAAATATTATGAGCAACAGCAAAACTCCCGTATTATTATTTAAATGTTTTATTTTTCACTCAAATTCTATTGCACTCAGTCCTGAATCATACAGTGCATATATCACCTTCAGGAAAGTTGTGACCATGTCCAAGCAGCAGAGTGAGATAAGAATTAATGTAGCCTTTTAGTAATGTAGAGAAATACAGTAATGTAGGAGGGGAAGGAGACATTTAAGTCAGCAAATGAGTCCCTTGCTCATACCAGCAATACATCTTACTATCTCATACTGTAACAGAATTACAACAGCTTTTCTTCAGTAATCTTTCTTACTTTCCTGTTTTTCAGTTCAAGTGTTTTCCCTTTCTTTTATACTTCCTTCTGCCTGCTTTCCTAACAGAAGTAGAAAGCACTAGCACATATAGCCTGAAAAGCTTGTATTGATCATATCTATGACTATAAGAAATAACCCCAGGAAACAGCGTTTGATAACCTTATTGAATGGGGAATGCTGGATGTCCTATCTCAGCTGACTCCGTGCCTCTTCCAGACAAGTGGATGAATCACAAGGAGTATCTCCACCAGAATTTGTGGCAATACAAGGACATCTGAAAGGAGCACAGTACCTTTCACCTGCTCTCAAAGATTACCCCCAGAAAAGGAACAATCAGGAAATATTTCTGACACATTTGATAGATCAGGGAAAATCTGAATGAACTGCAGTGTGTTGTTAGCACAGAAAACTGTTGATAAACCAAAGGCAATAGCAACCACATGAGTAGATTTGTCTGATAAATGTTTTCATGGCCAACAAACACATCAGTAGCCGCTGCATTTGCACGCTTTGGAAAGATAAAATACATGAAGTTCTGATTACCTCTAATTGGTCAGACTGCTCATTTTCATCATAGACAAATGGGCGAGGCAGGTCTCCAAGCGATATATCATAGAACTCAGAATCATAAATTACAGTATCAGTGATAGATGCAGCTCCAACAGGCTCAAAGATAAAAAATCCCAGAAAAATATTTACAAAGGTCTGCATTTTGCTTCCTTTTCTGAAAGAGAAGAAAATGGATAAATTGTGGGTAATCTGCTGTTTGCAAGAAATCTATGAAAATTTAATATCAAGTACAGTACATATTGTATGCAACAATATTTCTGATGGATAACTCATATTTTTTAGTGATGATTCAATAGTTTATTCTGGTTTTTCTTCATGAAAGTTGCCTGGATCTGAGAGATTCTGTAGACTGCTTTGGCCATGCTAACCTTTAGACAGTTTGGGAAAGTCCTACTGAGTTTTGCTTTGCCAGAATATAATTTTAAATGATCTAATGCTGTGGCGTATTCCTACCATCACTTCCACAAATATCTGGGGGACAAAATAAAAAGTAGTATGTATCCTCCGTAGCCCTGTAAGTGACAGTACTCTCTCTGCATGCCTTCATTATTCAATCAACACCATTTTTAAAGTAGTGAGAAATAGTAGCCTTGTACAGTAACCTGTTCTCCTTGGAGAATGGAATTGTAAAATAGAATTATCACCCATCTAAAAGTTCCATATTTCAGTAAAATAGTAGAAAATTCATACTAGGCTTGAATATTAGTGTGTATGCATTCTCTGTTCCTTGTAAGTGATATATTCACTATTATCATATAGAATGCCTGACACAAGGCTCTATTCAGCATTCCTTACTTACACCTTGATTTAACTACAACTCCCACTAGTTTCACCAAAAGTGTATACAGTGATAATAAGCAGTGCATAAGTCTAATAAATTGTACTCCTGATGTGATGCCATAATACACATACTTAAATGTTTTATTTTTAAACTATAGCTACATAAAATAGATGAAGTATAAGAAATGCATGAGACTTTTTTTTTTTTTTTTTAATGTGAATGCTGAGCAGCAAGCTGAATTTTAGCTTCATGAAAAGAGGTCTTTATGAAGCTGATTTAGGTATGAGGATATGAAATTCCTCTGGGGATGGTCAGCAAAACAAGGCAGTCATTTTTCACTTGTTTGCTTTATTCAATAGGACTTCAGCTGCTGCTAGGAGAAGCTAGAGTCACTTGGGCTTGTGTTTGAGAAGACTTAGTTGAATTGCACCTTTCAGTATTAGCTTCCGATATTACTAAAGGTATTCTGCTTCATTACAAAAACTGAACTGAAATGAAATAAAATAAGTTAAAAATGCAACGAATTTCTGAAATAAACAAGTACCCTGGAGCCTGTTTTTCTCTGGGTTTATATTTTCTGCTGCCTATTTTTGACAATATTGGTTTTGGTCTTACTTTTCTTTTGCATGTAATTTACCCCAAATGACTGCTATAAAGGATGTTATCTATTAACCCAAAAATGTAATATTATCATATCTGGTGTAATATCTACTTTGAATGAACAATACCTAAGCAAAAGATTACTCATTATTCAAAATCATTTTTGTTTCACATTGCCTAGAAATAAAAGGTTTTTAAAGGATATAGGGCTTGATAAGTATTTAATTTTGTACATATATAGACAAACCCAGCAAATATAATGGTAATCTCTGAAAAAAAAACCCCTCCTATGACTATAGTATCTGCATGAGCTTGCAGAAATTGCATGTCTCTGTCTGTACCTCCCTTATTTGCAATATATTGGAACACACTGTAATGATATTGGCATCTGCAGTAGCTGTAAGATCAAATATTTTGATGAAGATTATGTACTCCTCTTACAGGAAGGAATTAAGACATATCCAGGGAAAAATAAATAGTTTCCTCAATCTGCAGCCTTTGAATCAGTATTATGCACAACAAAATAAAATAAATACTTTAAAAATACTTCCAGCATTAAAAATCCTATTAACTGTTCTAAGAGAGAAGTACCAAAACTTACCTTTTAGCTTCCAGTCTTTCAAATGGGATAGAGTTACTTAGAATGCAGAGCCAGTGGTGTTAGACCCCGACCAATGGCAGTGGCATTCTGGGGCTGTGGGAGGTAGTACAGCTTCTACCCTCAACTGGAGACCTCAGCGTGGGGAGTTTCTCAGACTTCAAACACCTTTATATTTGATTTTGCTGAATCAAATTTTAGCAAGGTCAGACAAAAGTTTGTTGTACATCACAGCTCCCCTTCCCCCAAATTTCTTATTGCTGCTACCAATATACAATATACCGATATAAACAATTTCAGTTGCATTCTGGAAAAAAACCTTTTGAGTCTCCTGATAATCGAGAAATGTGTATTTTCCAATGTCCAAAATCAAGGCTTAAGCAAATTGGATTGCATATGAATATTATTTTTTTATGTGTGACATTTCTATTTGGGGGTTCATTATATATGATAATGTTTATTGAATTTCCATCTGCTGTGGAAATTTTCTGGTATGTGTTTAGAAGTACTTTTTTCCATTTACATTTCTGTAAGTACTTATGGAGGAATGTTCATAGGAACTACTCTTTCTAGTATGTTTTCCTTCTGAAGGGGAAATACCACTTCCTTAATAGATACGAACTACTATAATATGCTGCAAATGACAGATATACACTGTAGTATCATGTGCTTTATTACACTGGAAATATGTTTTACAACGTTAGCAGAAGTCAAGCTACCTCTTCTCCTTATTGATAGCATTTCTTTTTATTATCACTTCCTACTTAATTCTGTACTTACTTTTATATTGCTGGTATTTTGTACAATATATAAGCATTCTTCTGAATTTTTTCATCATTCCTCCAATTCTTCAATAAAATATACCTCCTAATACAGTCAATGTCCTATATTTATAGTTAGGGAAAGGCAGAACCCATTCCTTATATATGGAGGAATATAAGATTCATGTAGAAGATTCCAATGTGCTGATTCCCTTTACTTTATACAATTTCCACACCAAAATTTTTCCAATAAGAAGACCATCCTAGAAGGCCAGATTTGCGTGAGGCACTGAAAGCATGTTAAGAATTTTAAGCCAGCTCCCAATAATTTGAATGCCCAACATAAAACTTCTAGTCCTGGCCTAGAGTATCCACAACATTTGAAAGGTTTGTCAGATAGATAGGTCAAAGGGTAGAAGAGCAACAGCTCTGTTAGCAGATGGATAGAAGGAAGGATATTGTAGAACATCAAATTACACTAGGTATCATGTGCTATTTTGGCAATTGAGTCAAGTCTGCAGCGTCTTACACACTATGATCACTCCTGGATGACAGACTTCTTTCTAAGGAAGGTTCTGCATGATTTACTTCTATGAAAACAGGGGCCTTGAATCATTAAATCAGATATTTTTCATTTCCTCATTCACAAGCCCTTCCCATTGTAAAAGCAGCTTCTTCCATGAAGTATCAGGGCAAAAAGTACAGTGGGAGCACCACACAAATATATCCTGTTGCTACTCCTTTTTTTTTTTTTTTTTTTTTTTTTTTTTTCCCAGGACACTAGCTTTGGACTCAGCTTAAGTTAGTGATCTAGTTGCTTTCAATGCCCATGTACGCTCCTTCCTGGAAACAAAGCAAATAGTTCTGCAACAAAATGCATCATTTCACCTTCTTACTGCTACTGGTAATTTTTATGCTGCTCCACCTGTGGAGGTAATTAACTTTATTTCACTTTTATTTGCCTCTGTGCTTGTTCATTTAAGATTTACTCTACTAAATCCTCACTCCCAATATTTCTTCTACATTTACAAAACATATTCTCTCTAAATGGGCCCAACGTTCATTGATTTCACTAGTAAAAAAGACCACAATCTTGTATTCTTTATTGAAGGAAAATTCTTATCTACAACAAATTCTTCACATCTGTATTAATGTTTTTTCTTCATTCTTACGCAACTAAGTTGATTTAGACATACTGTGACCTAGGACCTGAAACTGTTGTATCTTTTGCGCAGTAGGGTGCTTTTTCTGTTTGTTTTATTAAGACCAATGAAATTCAAAAACTTTGGATATGGATCTCAAATTAATCTTCTTTTAGTGGTTTACTGTATTCCTATCAGGCTACAATATGCTTTGCTGGTCTTGTTTTCCTGAAACACTAAGCAAGTAAAATTAATTGAAGGCAAATTCAACTTACAAACATTGAAATCGCTTCGATCTTTTGTTAAGATTATGGAAACTTACCTGAAAAGAGAATGTATTTTGTACAAAGCATTTTTCAAGCTTATAAGTATGTCTTTCATATGGCACACAAGTTTTGCCAATAAAGGTCAAACAAAGAAAACAGTTTTCTTTGTCACAATTTATGCATTAAAGAACCAGAAATTTGAGAATGAGTGGTGCATCTGTAGGGGACATGGCTTAGTTGATGCTGGAATTAATGTTTGGCACTTTGTTCAAGCTTGAATGCTAAAAGTCCTGATGTTAGCAACCCTAGACTAGCTAGAAACTCAAGAGAACCAATATTTAAGCATTTCAAGAATACTATGTTATTAAAAGCAAAGGAAAAGAAAATTACTTATAGCTCTTGTGGTGTTACTGAGCAGAAAGACAAGCACTTTAAAAGCTCACAGAAAATCTGTGCTTGAGCTAGGAACTGATTCAGATCACTGCTTTGTGCTTTCTGAATCCTGTTATCACAGAAGATAATGAAATTCCTGAGTCTGACTAAAGGACATTTGGGAGTGAGCTTTTCATGTCCTCTAATTAGTCCCTTCACTGACACTTGGGTTTTTTCCAGATCCTCTGGCCTTGTGCTGTTTAAGTTAGTCTTGTAAACTTCCTCAGTTGTCTCTAAATCTTGCTGTCTCACTTACTAATTTGGGCTTGATTAAAAGCTTACTGAAGTTAGTGGAGAGTTCCATTGCATTCAGTGGTTTTTGGAGCTTGACTCCAGCTGGAAGCATATCCAGCTGTGGCCATTGCCTAACACATTCTTAACTAAAATGCATTCCCATTGTATAATTGCTGGAAGTGCTAAATGAATTAATTTATTCCCTTGTTTTTTGAGAGGGCTTTGTTTCCATTTCAGTTCTCCCACTTGGAGGTGCAATGACTCCCAACTGTGTTCTTGAACTCAGTGCCAAAGCCTCAGGGTTGTCTTATTTTTGTTTTTCCAAAACCTTGATTATAAAGTACTGAGCCTTTGATTCAGACTGTCAACATCCAGTTGATATAAATATAATTTTTTTTCTTTGTTTTGTTTTCCTTTGAACTTCACAGATTCATCCCCAGGAACTTGTGATAAGAAAGAATATGTGGGAAAAATACTAACTTAACCATAAAATTAAAAATCCTGCCTGACCCTCGGAAAGAGTTTGTACATGGTACCAAGTTTCCCTCTTTGCACCTTCTCAGTCTGTCAGCCTGAACAAAAGTACAAAAATCAACTCTGGAAAGTTGTAGTGCTAATTTTTAACAAGGAGAACAAGGTAATGTCCAGCTTTGGAAGGAGTGACGGGGGACTCCCAAAACAAGTTATTCATTTGGTTGTTTCTATTTACCATCTGGCTAAAAAATGTTCCTGCTCTGAAACTACAGAGTAAGAGCAATAAATTAAGATTTATATTATTTATATGAAATAAATTAATATAAAACAATAGTGATAAAATGGAAGACCAATTTCTTCTGGACCAGGGACAAGTCTACATAAGGGAGAAGAAATACATGAGTATTCCGGTATTGGTGACAGCAAGTTCAGCTACCTGGGCTACACGTCTCTTAAAAAGACACACTGAGTTTTCTCTAACTCTTTTCCACACCTTGTGACCAGAAGTGCATCTGCCAGGTGAACAAAATGGGGTCCCTCGCATCATGTGATGGGGACAATTGTGTTTTGGTCATATGTGGGAGGTCCATAAGTATTCATTTCTCAACATACGCTATGTCTCATGACCAAAATGCAGGTAACATTAACACATTAACATTAGCATTAGCTTGTTAGCAATGTTAATATGAGGAAGCAAATCTGGGGCACTTACAAAAGAAGGTGGCGAAAAATAGTCAGGTTGAATGGGTATAAAGCACTGAGTGTGAGCCAAAGACTATAGGGTAGGCTCACCAACAGGAGCAATTGCTATCTATGCCAGATAAAATTGTTATGACAGTGTCACCTCTGCGGGTGTAGAAAACATCGGTCTTAAACGTTTAAACTGATATTTCTGGCAGATTCCTTATATATTTAAACCTATGCAAAGATCATTTATAGAAAAAAGCATGGGTTTGTCCTTTCCCTAAAAGCCCTGCATAATATGCAGTTTATTTTTCATATATTAGAAGAGAATTCATAGTAGAAGTAATAAAATATCGAGTCACTTTGGTTACTGATTTATATATATTATTAAATTTTGTATTTTATATTCTCCTTTTTAAATGACTATAAACTGTCATCCATTTAGGTCAGGTTTCAGATTATTTGGTGGCACACATGTACCCTTTATTAATAAAATGCCCACAATATATGCTTGCTTTCTCTGACTTTACTGTAGAGACTGAAAAGTAGATGTAACTCCTTCAACAGACATTCTAAATTGTTTGGAAAGACACCTGTTATCGTGAACTGGTAAAAACTTTATTTTAGAATCTAAAATATGATTTTTCAGCCAATACCCTCTAACCTGCATATATGTACCATAACCTAATCCAATAAGATAGTTCTTAATTCTCTAAAGGAAAGTAGCACTTAGCACTTCAAACTATGTCCACTGACTGCTCAATGAAGAACTTAAAGCGCACAGCAAAGAGCTTTTCTGCACCTGGATCCATCTTCTTTGACATCCTGCTTCCCTCAGGCTTTTAATGCTAGGATCCTCCAGCATCTTCATGAATGTTATATACTGTACCAGAGTCTGCTTTGTGTCCAAATAAATGTTTTTCTCAACTTGTTCTTGGTGTGTGACATTATTCTTTACTTAACATTATTTATTATTTATTTTCCAATTCTAAATATAAATTGAATTTTAAATAAAATATAAATTATAACTAAAAATACTGAATAAAGAGAATTATACTGAACAATGTGAAATTATGTGAAATCCTGGAATCACTGAAGTCAGCTACAATCAATTTTAGGGCTAAAATTCAGGCCAGTATTTTAGTTTTTCTAAACTATTTTATTTTTTTATTATTTCAGTTTTCTTCTGAGATACTGACCACCTTGACTCTTCTTTCTGTTTGTTTGTTTGTCCTAAAAGCATAGTGAGAGGATGGAGAGGTAGGAAGCTGTTTTGATACATCCCTTGCCTGTCTCAGTATCACTCGCATTTCATGAATTGCTGGATTGTGGAACCTTTTTCACCTTAGGACCCTGGTAAAAGGCGTGCATCATATGAACCTCGCTGGGACTAGGGAACAAAGGCTGGAGAACAGAAAAACAAATGCCTCAGAGAGAAGGAGAAAGGAAGGAAATCATGTGTCTGCAGAAGGGATTAGCATTTCCATTTTGCTCATCAAAGTTAAACAAAGTACAAAAGAAGGATTTAGAGTGCTCCAACTGTTCCATCCCTTGTGCAAATCATCATAAACAGGAGGAAAAAGAGAGTTAAACAGAAAATGAGAGCTAGCTACCATTGTTTTTACTACTGAAGTCTTGTTTAGGTTTAATTATTTCTGCACAAACAGTGAATGCAATGAAGAAAAGAAAGCTTTTTAATGAGTCACAGAAATAACTAAAACCCCATTATATATGGATCAAATCAAGTGCTTTATTTCTGTCCTCAGTTTGTCTGATTTTTGGTTCTTGATGGCAAATTCCTTTTCAATGCACATACCCTTAGTAGCTTTATTATTTTCCTTTAGTTACTTTTATTGTCACCTCTTGCTTCTCTGGTTGAGGTAGGCAGATTAAAGTGTCAGATCTTGTAGTATAAGACTAGACTTTTTTCCTGTCATTCAAATATTAATTGTTGCTCTTTTGTCTGTTCAGCTGCTTTTTTTTTTTTTTTTTTTTTTTTTTTTTTTTTACTCTTCCAGGAAAAAAAACAGCAAACCATGCCTATTTAAAATTTGTCAGATATATGCTGGCTCTGGTTAATCTTGATTACTAACAGCGAAATTTCAGAATATTTTAATGCAGTCTGGTCTACCAAGCTATGCTTCTTTTCTAAATGAGTACCCAGAATATTGCTTTCTTACATATGTAAAGCCCATATCTACTTCGACTCTGATTCATCATTGCATTCAGTATACCTGGAATTGCTTAGCTGCTAAGAATAAAGCATTAGCTTTAACAGGGACCATGCACATTTAAAGTAAAATCAAACAACAAATCCATAGCTACAGCAACAGGAACGGATGGCTCCCACTTTTCTTTTGGAAAGGATGATTTAGAACCTGCAATATCTGCTTCTGAAATTATTAATCATTGTTGCAAACTATGACCATGATCCAAAATCTATTACATTTAATCATCTTTAGCCAGGCTTGCTGGCATGACTGTCCTGTAAAATTCAAAGCTTCTCCTTAAATATCTTTCCAGTTTTACCTCTCTAACATTTGTTTGTGTAATCAGCCCACAAGTTAAATCTATCATGGCATGCTATTCACTCTTTCTATATGTTATAAATTTTAAAGCAGATGAAAAGCTTGTCAGATTATTACCATATATTATATATTAATAAAACATATGGTTAGCTTAGAAAAGCACTTAGAAAAACTCTGATTAATCAAACTCTGCTAAAACAGAGGTTAAACAGAAGTAACCTTTATAATAAATTACGAACCTTGCATTTCTTTTTATTGCATTCAAAAGAACCAAGAGAACACGCTTGTCTCAGGATATTTATTAATTTTTGTTTGAACGCAATTGTCAGGTAATACTGGAATATAGTTTAAATTGAGGTTGGTGGTTAAGATAACATTTTCCCTTGTTCCATGTAAACATGCATAGGAGAGATGGAGAGATGTATTTTCTGAAGATTTTGCTGGAGAAATCATAACGGGTCAGGTTTTTTCTACCTTGATACTAATCCTTTAATACTTTTGAAATTCATTGGGTGACAACAAATGTGTGTTTTGTGCTTCATTGTTCTATTAGCTATGTGCACACACAGATACATGCAGGTCATTAATGAAGGCAGTCTCAGGAATTCCCACTGAGGCCCAGGACTGGAGTCAGAGCTTCAGTCTCAGATGCATGGGTTATATTCTACTCACATTAGACAGACTGCTGTTCTTCTAAAACCAAATTTACAGTTTGCTGTTTAAGAGGTATAATTTGCATCAGTTTTGAGAAGGAGTTGGGAAAGAAGTCTCTGTTCTTTAATCATAGCTGAACATAAGATAGCACTGCTGAGTATGCAAGCATGTGGTGTTACAGAATGGTTTTTATTAACATCCAGAGCTATTGTCTGCTGTTTCAGCCAGCCTGTGGACTGGTGGTGTTAGACCCTTTCAGGAAAATGCAGTTCCTGGCCCCAGAGATGGAAAACTTCAGAGTGTTTTTGCTTAGCTAAACAAGTACAGTTCAGAGCTGGGTTATCATATTTATCGCTAAAAGATGTACAATGTTTTGCTTGGGGTGGAAAAATAAACCAGAAACAAGGTTCAATAAGACAAGGATTTGGAATTCACTAGAGCACAGGCTTTGTATTGTATACTGTCTGTTGACATAACCATTTATTCAAAAGAAATGGTGAAGACTATAATACTATACTTATTTCATGGCTAGAGCCTGTGAAAGATTTTATGTGGCATCATGAGGGTCATGATGTCCTCACTATCCTGAGTAAATTTGGAATTGAGGTAATGAACGAAAGTTGTTTTCCTCGTTAACATAAATTTTACCCAGTTTTCTATGAAACTGCATGTGTTTCTTTAGGTTTACATTTTGTAGTGCATATATTACATGTTTTATATGCTATAGATATGTTTCTAAAATGTTCAAAAAATGCTTGTAAAGAGGGTAGCATGGTTGTTTGCATTTGAATGCCTTCAATGTAATTGTACAGTAGTAATATAAAAATGATCTCTGCTTTCACTGAATTCCTTACAAAATGCATGAATACTATTTACCTGTAGTATCTTCACTTTTACATCATGCAATTCTCTCTCACTAGAGTGTATTTCTACTAGCATGTAATTCTCACCTACAGTGATCCAAAGAAATTAAAATTACTCCAACCTGCAAAACAGTCTGGTAATTATTAGTGCAGATTATAAACCATTATCATACTTTGCTCAGGCACAAGTGTAACAGGCATGCAGTTGGCATTCATGTTATTATGCATCCTTCAATAGAATTTATGCATTGTTTCCTTTTGATTGTTTCTTCTAGTAGTAGCCAAGTTAAGTGAGTCTGAGGACATTGATCTCAAGGGAAGCTCTACTACATTAACCTACATTGTTCTAGTTTGGCATTTGGGAAATAAATCCATTGTCTCAATTTTTTACAGAAAAAAGGATTGAATATAAGGGTGCCTTCTGGAAGAAAAAAAACTAAAAAAATACTTGTTATAAAGCTGGGATACAAACGGCAAAATACGTCTCTTTTAGCCCCCCCAACTATTTTTACAGATGTTTTCAAACAAACAAACAAAAAAAAGGTGTTCAATCTTAAAACTTAACTTTTTTTTTTTTTTTTTTAATTATAGTTATCCTGTTGCAAAAGCCAGGAATAAGATGTATATAGTATTGGAATGTATTTCATAGGATTTTATAAAATATTAAAATTGTAACCCTATGTTTAGGAGTTTCAAAATATGCAGGTCTGCAAAGAGGATTCTTTTTCTAATGAACTTAATTGTAATACAGAGACTGTAAAATAGAGCTGCAGGTGACAGTTGAAAGTGATTGTAGCAAAACAGATCCGTCACTATATTCAGAACTGACCTGAACTTCAGCAGGATTGGTACTGCCAGTCCAACTGACTGTCTATAATTTTTCTTCACATTAATAACATAGAAATGATTTTTTGAAATGACTATATTTTCATATGTTGGGGGCTTTTTTAGCAAAAGTTTTTTGGTTGCTTTATTTATTTTATTTTTTTTTTAACAGTCTTCATTCTATGGAAAGTTTTCTGTTAACTAGCAGTCTAGCAGTTTATGGCTTTGAAATATTTGATAAAAAAAAAAAAAAAAAAAAAAAAAAAAAAAAAAAAAAAAAAAAAACCCAAAACAAACAAAGAAACAAACAAAAAGCACCACGTTCCAGGCTTGCTCCACAGTGTCCAGTGTCATGAATGGTACCAAGATTTTTAGACAAGCTGTAGATGAGGGAAACAGCTTCACCACCATGACCTGCAGGATGACTTCTGGCACCAGGGAGTGGAAGGAAGGGGAAGGGAGAAGGTACACCAGCTTTAGAAGCCCTCTTTAGTGCTCCTCCTAGCAAAAGACAGCATTCACAGGTTAGTTATTGTGACAGAGAGAAGACCATCCTGCTTCACAGATGCATGCAGGTAGATTGAGTAATGCAATGCCTATGCCCACAGAAGCGCCAGGTCTCTGATGGGGCAGCGACTAGGCTAAACCCAAAGATGTATTTCTCGATAGAGCTTCTGAGAGAGCATGACTCCTGTTAGATGATCCAGCCCCAACTACAACAGAGCATTTCAGGCTCTTTCCAGCTTTTGAATGCCTGGTTCCAGTCGACAGCAACCAGCCAGCTTCAGCTGGCACAATGGAAAGGCACAGGAGGAACTGGGGCAGGCAGTGGGGAGCGTGGGCAGTGGGTACTCAGTCGGGGAACATCGGGCAGAAGTGACTGAGCCAGTTGCACAGTGAGACAGACATAGCTGGCCTGTGCCATGGCTAACCACAGTCTGACTCCAGGACCTCTGGCACTGCAAATATGAGACACACCACCCTTCAGCCAATATGTCTCTTTATTTGCTTTGAATTTCTGCTTTAAACTGTTTCTTTTCTGAGTAGGCTTGGGAACATGTTCTTTGAGACACTAATGCACAAAGAATGTGAGAATCTAATTTTTTTTCATAGGCTTTAAGGAAAAATATTAATTTTCTTTAGCTGTTAGAATTACCATGGTGTTTTTTCTATTATCTATAAAGCAATGTGACTGTAAACAGGAATGAAATACAATGTTAGCCAGACCTCTATTTCTATCAGTTAAATATTTAGAAAACATATTTTAAAAAACTATTATCTTTTGGAAAACATTAAACCAGAAAGCAGTTCAGCAAAAGTGCAGATTGCTGTTAGCATGACAGTAAAGGAAGCTCTCACTGGTTGATAAAAGACTTATAAATTTGTCTGCCATTTTACAGGCCAGACATCAATCATATTTTTAAAGGCAAATATCCAAGAAAAATACCTAAATTAATATTTTGTGATTATTTTTGGTTGAACTGAAGTATTAAAACAGCACTTGTCAGTTTCTATTTGAAATGTATGTGGTGTTTTCCCAATGTGTTTTTCTAATTTATGCACACACACACAGAGACAGACAGATCCTGGTAGCTTCACAGAACCTCAAGATAGTGTAATTAAATGACCTTAAAATGTCTGATTTGCAGGATTGCCTTTTAGGGGGGGTTCTTTGTTTTGCTTCATTGCCTGCACAATGTGCCATTAATTCTCACTGCTTAAAATTAAACTGCAATCAGCATTTGCTCAGCTCGCCATCTGCAACAAATTACTATGAGGTCTCTGCTCCGTGAACTCTGTCATCTCTGTGCTGCCATTCACAGAAACAGGATCAGAGTTAGCTGAGGAAAGACTTTCCACCTAGCACAGCCAGTACAGCTTAAATACAGGTCAAATTCTAAGTTGAGTGAAATTTTGCTACTGTATATCAATCAGAAGAGATAAACCAGATCTAAGCAAGAGTTGGGAAAATACACAAGGACTGCATGAGACACAGAAGGGAAAGGAAAGTTTTTAGGGTTCAAAGTAACGGCAGATGTAGTGTGTCCCAGTGCTATTTCAAGATTGCTAATGTCCTGTTTTCACACAAAGTTGTGCCGATAAACATGCGAGGGAATCACATGTGGCAAAATTTCAGCTTGTGCAAGTTTCCTGAAGTCAGGAAAGCCAGATTAATCCAGATTCATCCAGCTTTAGACTGAGCGAATTACTCCAGCTCTGGTCCAGAGGAAAATTCTCCATCCAAGCACAAAGGAAACAGTGTTAAATTTCATTGTATAAATGGTGCTTTCTTTCTGCTTCTGTCCTTTGATGAGCAATGTGGTGATTATAGTGCTGTTTGCCCAGATGCCCACAGTTATTTTGCTGATTCCTTTTGATAGTCAGTTGGTCCACTGCAAGTGACTGGAAAAACCAACCTCTGCTCGCACCACCGCAAAAGGGCCTACATCAGCCACATATAAATTCAGGTGGGAACTTAAAAGTTTTCTAACTGTAAGAGCAATAGATTCTGGAGCAACTGTCCAGTCACAGTGAAAAGCCTTTGGAGGTTTTAGTGTAAAATCACAGAGATATATGAATTGGATTATGTGATAGCAAGAAACTGGGATTTTTGCTCCAAATCAACAAGGCCTACCTGAAGATCAGAAGCTTGAATTTCATCAGCTGGAAAAAGGGAATAAGTGGAAATGTTCAGCTATAGCCTGATGTGGTCAAAATGCTAAGCAAGGAAGATGATTTGAAACTTTACATTTTTAATGTATGAAGTGTATCTGAATGATCACATGTGAGGAAAGAGAAGGAAAAATACAGGAACTGCTGTACCAAAGACTGGAAATAAGAGATTATAATAACTGAGATTTATAAATGTACTGACAAAAGCCACATATACAAATAATAGGCCAGACACAGCAAAGAGTATAGCATGCAGTGACAAAAGTCAGACCACAGCAAGAAGAAGGAGGGGTCCAAAAGAAGAGTGGGGAAGAAATTAATAGCAGTAAGGAAGACACATGGAGAGCATTGTGGAGAATTACAGAAGAAAAAGAATAAGCTTCATCTTTTCCCATTCCAAATTCTAGTTTCTTTAATATAGCCTTCAGCAGGAGATTGGGGAATCCTCACCACAGAGGTTAAAGATCAAGTAGTGTGAATAAATTTACTTGTCTAAGGAAAATGAGCAACAGGAGACCAGCAGAGCATGGAAGGGAGTGAGGGAAGGACTAAGGCCTACTGAGGAATGATCTGAGACATAGAGGGACACCCAGGAACAGATGTTGCTGCTAAATCCATAAATAAGATGCTGAACCACCAATTGCTCACACGATCATTTTCTGGAAGGAAAATAGAAATTTCAGTTTATCTTATATGCAGACCTGTAAGTGTGCAAGTCATTTGTAATCTCTAGTATTCATAGATTATGCCTTCTCCCTAGTAAAGTCTGAGGGACACAGCCTCAGCCGGTGAAAATCATATTTTCACATCAGAGTGCAGATTAAGTGAAAGTTGAGCCCTGAACATTTTGTGGTGGTTTAATGATAGCTAATATGCAAGCATATTATGCCAAAAGTAAATAGAAATTAAAGAACAGTGCAGCGTGACTTGTAAAATGCCATTACTGAACCAAAGCCATCTCTGAGGTAAATCATTTGGAGCCCGTGGTGAGCTTAGTCTGCTGGAGAAAGTCCTTGCTTTCATTTGCACCTCTGACACACCATTAACAAAGGCAGATTTTGGCCCACATGCTACTTTAAACAGAACGAGAGCAGTAAAAAAGCCAGACATTTCTATCATTAAAAAGAACCCTGCTGAGAGGACCAGTCTGTTTTGGTTGCTACTGTATAGTGCCAATAGACTGTCACTGTATCAGCTGCTAGAGAGAAGAGTTTGTTCCCATAGGACTTTCTGCGATAGTTTGAAATGGTTTCATTTAAAGAAGTCTGGGTTCTATGTCTGCAACTTTAGATCATTGAATAAAGATAATAAAAGGGAACAGAGGAGTACTCCATAACATATTGTCTAGGAAGTATAACCAACGGCAACAAAACCTTTCCCTTTGGCAGGTTTTTTTTTGGTTTTTTTTTTTTACTCTTTAACTCCATGAAACATGAGAACTTTTATTGTATAAAACTGTGCTTTCTTGTGATTTTTTCCTTTAGGCTTGCCAATAAGAGATGATGATTTAATTCTTTCCAGATATTCAGTTGATTTAATATAATTTCTTTCATGTGGAACAGAATGGGATAAATGGACACAGGTCCTAGAATATCTATTCTTTTTCACAAATCCTTAAGGGTACATTTCATGGAATCACAACATATTTTTGGCATTCAATTCTTGCACTAATTACATGGTGTTTGATTATAAGGTTGTTTACTGAAGATCATATGCTGTTTAGCACTGGATTTTTTCTTTGTTTTAATGGACAGAGATGTATGCTTGAGTTGAAAATACTATTTAAAACAGATATATTTGAATAAGAAGCATCCTTGTCCAGGTTCTCTAGACACAGCTGTTACTATTGCAAACCCAGAAGCTTTCATGTACCTCATTCTCATTTCATTTCCCTTGGATTATTTCCGGAATAGCTTGAAGCATTGATTATGGCTAAAATCTTTTTTTTTTTTTTTTTTTCTAATTAAAACCAGTTTCATGAAAGTCTCCATTTAATAATATTTTTTATTCACTCTTGTGCCTCTTCCTCTACCTTATGTCTTACGTGTACACAGTACATTTCGTTTGCGTCCTACGCATATATTTAATTGGAAAGCAACATACTGAAACGAGCATACATATCACTCAATCATGTGCTATTGACACAAAGAACAAGCCTAGCACTGTGGGATTCTGGCAAGCAGACATGTAGATGTGGAGAGGGAATGCATGATCCAGAACATTTTTTTTTTCCTTAACTAGATTATGTATTGAAATAAAAATGTCGTTGTGTTAAGGTTGAGCCCTAAAGTAATACTTTGGGTAAAGGGCTTTGATATGAGAGCAATTGAGTCCTTTCTTCTCAGCTTTCCCTCCTGTTTGTCACTGAAATTCAGCCCTTAAAGTTAACCTCTTTTTACACTGTTCTCAATAATGTTAAAGTAGGGAATAGGGAAATTCACACAATTTGCCTTTTACCCCTTTCTTTCCCCTTTTACCCCTTTCTTTTCTCTTCGTTTTTTAATAGGAGCCCATAAGGTCACCCTCACTGTCTGGGAATGGCTCCTTCAGTGACTTCTTAGTCCAGGGTGAGGGAACAGCTGAATTTTGTTGCTATTGCTGTCATGGCCGTTTTGAAACAGTGCTGCTGTTTTCACTGTCGATTTGTTGACCAGAATCTGTTTGGGACCAAAGTAACCCAATCTATCCATTTAATAAGCAATTCCCTCTTAAATTCCTGGAACCTCAAAGTATCAGATGTTTATCTGCTGTTAAGAAAGAAAGAAAAAAGAAAGCCTGAACAATATTTATCTGGAAAGATAACTTGTTGTCCAGTGAAAAAATTGCTGCAACTTGGATTTCTGATATTCTGCAATCTGAATTGTCTGTATTAATAAAGATTAAGTATCCAATTGTCTATGGGTCATGAATAAGATGAATTTACAAAGCCATCCCATTCACAAGAGTAGTGATGTCAAAGATTTTATGATTAACCTTTGTTGGGACTGTACTTAGAACTTCTTTAAACATTTTTGCTGTAACCACCCAATGCTGACTTTTCTCCTTCAGCATGGACACTCTTTTTCCTGCTATTCCTAGAGAAAATGAGAGGTTTTTTCATTGTATGATATTAAGTGGAGGCTAGCAAGAAACACAACTTTACCTTTGTGCTTGTAGTACATCTGAGCCATGATTCAGCACCTGAAAGTATTTAAGGGGCCATAGGACTTCTGAAAAACCCAGTAAGTTAGCATGCCACTGAAAATTAGTAGACCATGGATCTTGTATCAGCCAGTGTCTGAAACATTAGCTGATAAAACTAAGCACATGGAGAAGCATATGGTTTACAAGATAAAAGTTAAGCCTGAGAACACTGCAGAGCTGATTTGCCAGCTGACATTGCCTCTTCATGTGGTTTCCAACAAGTCTTTAATGAAATTCATGGTTGTGGCATATTATGATATTCCTTCTGGAATTCATTCTAAAAGGCAACTCCACATCATCATGAAACAGTGCACAGAATACAGTAATGCATGATCTGAAGAAAGCTCATGGGTGTTATTTTCACATCAGCACTGTTTCTTTGTGTTTGGATAAGGCTCAAATGTTGGATTACATATTAATCACAGTGCTTTAGACAGCATTACAAATATTAAACACTTTATATTAGCTGTTGGTGTCCTGCCAGATCCCAAAAGAGGTAACGCTAGACTAGGCTGAGACGTTATAAGTCTCAGGTTTTAAGAACGACCACTGCTACAAAAGGCATTGCAGATCAGTAGTTTCCAAGTTCCAGGTTTTCAGTTTTGCTCCCAAAAAGTATCTGAGCTCTTTGTGTCTCCTTCCCCCTCCTTTTCCTCTCATGCAAAGGAATGCCCAAACAGGCATCTCTCAAGCTTCCTTCTTTTCCAAATTGTCTTATTTTCCGTCTTTATCTTTTATCCTCCATCCCAAATTCCTCATATTCTTTTCCCTCCGTGGTCTTCTTTTTCACATCTCTCATCCTTTTTGTAGTATTTGATTTCCTCTGTCTCCTTCCTTATCATCAAATTGTGGTTATATTGGTGACATGACAAATGATGAGTTGTTTTGTTACTTGGCCAGAGGTAGGCTGCAACAAAAAACTTTTCATATATCTGGAAATACTGTGTAAAATTTATACCAACTACAGCTGAAGGTCTTGCACAGATTTCTGAGATCTCTAAGAACTGTCCCTAAGCAGGCAGTTTTTGCAGAACTACAATACTGTAAAAGAGGATTTTTTTCAAGTGGAAAAGACTATCAATGTGGCAAAAGCTAATATACCTTTCTAAGTAAGAAATACGATTCACAGCCACTTTGGCTGTGATTTCCCATTTGTTCATATGACCAGGCTTTATCACATCACTTCCCTTTCCACACTATTTTGTACCTGCTCACAGTTAACAAGTGACAACAAAACTCCATGATCTTGTGATGCAGAAGGGGAAGCACCACCTAATTCTAGTCAAGGGCTGTATGAGCAGTGCTTTCAGCTTTTTTTTTTTTTTTTGCTTTTTTTTTTTTTTAAGCTGTAGAAAGGACAGAGCTTCAGCATGTCTCACTCATCTTTAGACAAGTGAAGAGGCTTTGCTCTGAGGTCTAACTCTCTTGAAAGAATAGGAATTTCCATTCCCAGCCAGCAAGCAAGTAGACTGCAGCCACCAGCTCAGGTGATTCCCAGTTCTTCAGGAATTTAGTTGAATTTGAAAAAAATCTTAAAATTAAAATGTGTATCTACACACACAGAGAGCAGGGACAATTTAGAAATGTGTTTTCACTTCAATGAGATGCAAATATTCAATATGAAATGTGTCTTCTAACAGATCAATGTGAAAAGATTTATCTAAAACATTTCGAATTGTCTGCTGATGGTAAGATATGCCTGTTCAAAGTTTATTTTCTTTAATTAAGGTTCATGAATTCATCAGAACTGTTACGGAAGTGGTTTATAAAATGATGAAAAGGTTAATGAAAACTATTTGAGTATTTGACATATTCTCCCTGAAAAGATTACAACTTTCAAAGGAGAGTTGCATTTTTTGTGGGTTTTTTTGGTGTGGGTTGTCTGTTTGTTTGTTTTAACCAAAGGATAAAATGTTTTTTATCAGCTTTCAGCAACACTCCTAACTACTGAGCTGTGCCTGAACTGCTATGTCTAAACAGTTTCTGGAGACCTAGAAGAGCTGATTGATGACTGTTTAGATCTGATCACAATAGTCTGTATGGAAAAAAAAAGATAATGTCACAAACTTGTTTGTGTCACCAACCTACTGTTTACCTCTGAGAAGGTAAATGGGAACAGACAAATCATTACACACTATCAGAAAACTCTGCAAATGTTAACTCAGTCACTGCAATCAAAAGAGCCAGTTTTTGGGGAAAAAGTTTCCATTTCTGCATTCACAGCTTTCAACTATTTCTTCCTTCTGAAGTCCCTCTGGTTTTATGACTTAGCAACAAACTGTCCAAGCTTCATGCATAGGTTTCCAAAGATCTCTCTTCCATTTGCACTAATGACTTGAGCTAGCATGACTCCGAAGGAAGCTACAGGAGATCATTACATAGGCTCAGTGAGAAATGGCACCGAGCCAGGTGAGGCTGAGGTAGTGGCAATGTGAAAATTCTGTTCCTCAAGTCATTGATTACAGAGAATTTCAGCTTTGGTTAAAAGTCAGTGACATTTTTAGTTCTGTTGCACATGGATAAAGTACAGTTTTACGAACCCTGTGAAAGCTTAAAACCCAAAAGTTAATTAAGAAGAATCCCCTGTTTTAAGGTTGCCCCGCCCCCAACATTGTTTAGACATACCAATCCAAGAAGCCTGGTTCATGTCTCCAGTCACCAGGGGCTGCCATGAAAATTTCCCCAGCCAAACCAGGATCCTTCCTTCCCTTGCTCCTCATTCAGCTTCCAGAATCCCTTGTGGAAATGGAAGTGCAAGAACTGGGGTGTCTTTTCTGCCGGTAGTTCATGGACATTCAGGCAGTTCAGTCTGTGTGGACGACTGCTTGAAGGAAACGTGGAAAGGAACAAGGCAATGACTGTAGAATTGTTTTTGCCCTCCAGAGTGCGTGCAGCTCTCACCTAAAGGGGACTGTTTGCTGACACTGATATAGATGAGGCTGTGGAAATGTCTCCAGATTACTTCTTGACACATTGAAGGTTAAGGTCTGCCTGTGAAAGAAAATGTATTTCACCAAGCAGTTCTGTATGTCTGCTAACAGAAAGCATGGCAGATATACCGAAGATTTAGGTCGGGGTTTTTTCTAAATTTTATAGGATTGTTATATGACCAAATATGCCAGGCAGAATGCATCAGGTGGGCTTTTGGATTTCCATCAGAATTGGGATCCTCCAAGTCTGAAACAGTTTAAAAAAAGCTGTTGGGTTTTTTTCTCATCATCGTTAATCCTCAGCCAGACAGAGCTAAATGTTGTCTCTCTCTCTCTCTCTCTGTTTCTCACCTATACAAGTATTTGCATGTACTTGTCAGTCTGAAAGTTTGCTCCAATTACATGTCCATCTCTGTCTATCTAGTGCTGGGCAATTTTCTGTTCTGCTCGTTTGTAACAAAATATGCTTCATTTAGTTGTTGAACCTCTTTCTTGTGTTGATTCCTACCACTCAATGTAACTGCTTCATAAGCCTGAGCTACGGGACAGCTGCTTCAGCTCCTCAGACACCAGGCGCACGGGCTGTCATTCCTCCATCAGCCCAGATGGCCCATGTTAGAGGCAGCCCAGCAGCAATGAGACTTGTCCTGCTCCATCCTTCACAGTACCAACACTGGGAGAAATCCCAGTATCGAGGCAGTATTAAACCACCATAAGCCCCACAAGAGCTTCAGAGGTAGGCAGTCAAGTATCGTCAAGAGGTGGGTGTCAAGTATGAGGAAAGCAGGCACCACAGAAAGCCTTGAATACCTGGGAGCACTTCTTTCCTGCACAGGTATCTTGCACAAACACTGATGGTAACTGCGGTTGAAACAACACAAAAAAGGAGTCCTGTACGCAGAGCTTGCAAAAGCAGGAAAATACAGGCATGAGACTTATTAACACTTTGAGGAGAATAAGAAGCATACGTAATATTGCAGCTGAAAACATTCTTAATGTTCTTCCATACCTGATTTGTCTGTTATGTGATACCAGACAGAATGCAAATGTAAGAGAAAAAAAATAGAGGAAAAAAGGAAAGCATGGCAATCTTGGCTCAAGAACAGAAAAGTGGCTTTTCTGTTTGTTTGATGGTCAGACCAATATAAAAAATATTCATGTTTATTTGCCTAAGAATTAAATATTTTTCTATTTTCTTTTTGAAATGGAAAATAAACCTCACACCATGTTTATATATTGTATATTAAATTGAATGTTACAGAGCTTACACCAAACCAAAATAAACATATCAATGACCAGCTTTTTAAAAGATCCAAAACACCGTGATCTTCAGAGAAAATCTTCACCAAGAGATTTTGCTTCCCCATTTGGCCAGTAATTTAGAGGCATGGAATTTGGGGGCCCTGTGTCTAGCAGCTTCTTTAGGTAACTCCTGCCATTCTGCTGCTAAGCCGTGATGAGAAGGGATGCTATCAGTCTTTTTCATTTGAAGCTGTTCCAGTCATTAAAAGAAACAAATCTTAGGACTCACAAAACAGAGTGAACCTCTAGTCTGGTGCTCAAAACAGCTTCCTTAGAGAGAAAAATGTACACTTCAATTCATTCTGCTTCTGATTCAGACAAGGATTTGAGCCTAGATCCTATAATACCATGATGGCTATCCTCACTGCCAGGATAGAGATTCGGTGATTATTTCAAGTCCTGAAACAAAGCAAAGCATCACAACGAGATTATCATCCTTGAGATAGGCTTCCTAGTAGCTAGAGCATGATTTCAGACAAGTTCTAGGGTTTCATTACCTAGAGAAGGGCATATAATGCTACATGGATGTCTTAGCAACATGATTATTCAAAAAAAAAGTATACACGTTGGTTGGGGTTTTTTTCTTTCCCATTGCTGAAGCCATTTGTGTATTTCTTCTGAATTCTCTAATTATTTATAAAAACTGTGATAGAGCATTTTAATGAATAAATGATTTATTGAAAAAGCCTAATTTCACTTGAAGCTGTTGATTCTACATGTAAATTTCATTTCCGCTGTCCCTAATTAGGAACAGGTCTTGTTTGTGGATGATTCCAGTTTCTTCACTAATTTTCTTATAAAAAAGAATGGGGGAAGGAAAAGGAATCCTTGGAAAAGAGATTTCCGATATACTTTATCTATGTGACACCATCAGCCTGGGTCCGTGCACAGGCGTAGGAGGAGGTATGAATTCTGTGAGCAACGGGGCATGCTGTTCTGCTGCAGTACATGTGTGGCAGTCAGGATGGTGCTTCTAGAGAAACCCAGATGCACTGAGCTTCCAGGGAACAGATGAAATCAGACCAACCATTAGCACAGCATGCATAAACATGCTGAAGCTAAAAGACACTGAAGAAACAAAACTAAATCAAGGTAATAGGCAGATAGGTTGGTCTAATGCATATGCTACAGAAACAAGGACAGAAACAGTAATACCCAGAGATAATGCCAAAAAAGAATATCCAGAGTGTTGGCAACAAAGCAGGGAGTGTAAGAAACAACTGTATTAGGAAAGGTTTCAAATTCATTACAGTACGTATTTGTTGGAACTAGCACTGACAGAGCAAGCGCAGGACCAAGAAGCAATATTACCTCCATTAATGGGGAAGAAGGTAAATTAGCTAAGGCAGAACATGGTGCAAATGATGCTTCATACGCTTGATCTGAAGTGGTTAGTACTACTCCTATCATTACACAGACTGTGTGGTGCCTTGTAGAGGTAGCCTTTATGTTTAAAAGGGTAAGCAATTCGAGGGTGGGTGAGTGGGGGGTGGGTGATTCACTTACATAGGAGACTTTCAGCCAAGAGGAGGATGCTTACTTGCTGACTTCAAGAGTGTCAAAGATCCTCTGCCACACATGGCAGAAGTGGAACATTAGCTTGGTTCAACAACTAACACAGCAGTTCAGGTGTTACAGTAATCTGATTCCAGGTAGATAACAGAACTAGTTGCAATATAATATCACCAAATATTTTTTCTAGGCTGGAAAAATGACAGCAAATATTTGTGGCAAATATTAGAAACCATTTGGGTGCAGCAAGGGTGAATGAAAATCCCTTCAGTGACACAAGATATGTGTTGGACTTAGTAATTACAAACATGCAAACTGTCTTGCTAGTTGTCTTCAAAATTTTTACCTCTTAGTGTTTGTGTTTCTTCCTTCAAGTGTCATACAAGCTGCTGTGGTCAATGGCATCTGCAGATGATTGTTGTGGTAATGTTTTTCATTAAAAATGTTGAAGAAGAAAGTGGTAGTCAACAGTTGGAATATTGAGAAATAAATAGAAAATAACAGAGAAGAGCATGGAGCAGGGAGATTCATGCATATTGTTGATTTTTTAACTATGCTGGCAGCATCTATAAAGGACTTTTTTTCCTGCAGAGCCAGCTGCATTATAAAACCACACAGTCTTTTGATAGATCCAGCATCCAGCCTCCAATCAAGCTGGCAGACATGTCAGAAACATCTGGATATTTCTTAGTTCTTGAGCCTTTCACTTTGCTTTAATGCTTTTCTTTACAGAGCAACTCTCTGCACCCTGGGTTGAGGCGGTAACACATCTGTGTTGATAACCATATTTTCAAAATTAATGTAATATGCATTTCTGGCAAAGCACTTGGTCTTTGTGGTTTGGTTACCAATTGACCACAACTGCAATACGTTTAAGGTGACCTCCTTTGCTCTCAACTTCTCACACTTGCAAATGTACTTGTTTCTGTACATGTTATTCCATTCAAAACTGTTTGTGATGTGCTCTGATAACTAAGTGAAGCAAATGTCAGCTTTATGAAGCCAGCTGTGGATTCACACAGGACAGCTGAGAAGTCTGTTCCTCCCTCCTTGCAGTGAAAGAGTGCAATTTTTTCTGAACCAGGAAATATCAGTGGGAAGTCTTAGAGCAATCTTGGATTAGGAGGGATTAACGTCAGACTTTCAAGCACAGTGATGCTTTTTACATTGTTTTAGGAACTCTCTTCACAGGGAGAAGGACATTGTGTTTTACATTTTCCTTTACAGTCTTCTGGCATAACAAATGGTTTGAATGAGGTGTGGCTGAAAGCCTACATTGTGTAGTTCCACACAATAATGCAATTTAGGCCTTTTATTGTAAACTGAGAAGAAATTTCACCGACTTTCCCAGAATGTTTATGAACATTTTGACTGTTGCAAATAGACACATTCATGCGCTAAAGCAGCTCAAACCCCAGCCAGGGTTGATTTATCTTGTGAAGGTCACTGCAGTAACATAACTGCTTTTCATTCTGCTGGTTCTGGGAGAGGGAATTAAGATGGGACAAATTAGGACACCTAAGATTTTCTCCTTATTAAACAGTACCCAGAACTGGAGTCAGCAGATGGCATCAAAGGTGTAAAACACAGAGCACTTGGCAGCAGCATGTTTGTCCCAGGTTGTCATGAATTTTTATCTTCACTCAGATTAAACAGGATTTGACAGGGACAAGTTTTGAGCAGAGATCTGCATGTGTCCAAAGATTGTTCCATAAGATAGTACTGATCTTTGAAGAACTAATTTATAAGGCTTTCCACCCTACAGTGGATTGGAAAAATCCATTAATATCAGGACAGCTGATGGAAAATAACTGCTAAAAGTGATTTCATCAGATTATGTGACCCTGATTTCATCACATAATGCCCGAATCAAGAAGATTGGGTACCTTGATGCTCCAGTATCCCTATATGATTTTACATACCATCACTTCTCATATATAAGCTTGACAACTCTTTGGAGAAGGGTTAGTCTTTTCTATTTTAACGTGTATATACTGCCTAAAAGGGTCATAAATTTTGGCTAGAATTTCATGATGTTTTGCTGTGCAATCAGTTAGAACTGTAAACAATGGTAATAATATGCATATAAGCCTGTGAATATTCACTTTGGAGTATGTATATTTGTTCTTTGATTAAAGTAGAAAGTGATTTCCAAGTACAAGCACATAATTATTGTTATAATTTAATTAGTAGTATTGTCACATAATTATTTTCCCCAAAAAAATAAATTACTATGCTATTATTATGTAAAGAACATAGGTAAACATGCATACATACTGTATAGAATTTTTAAATATGTATTTTTTCATATAGGGTGAACACAGAGGTACAGAAAATATTTTGCTAGAATGGCAGAAGTTTGTCAGTCATCACATAAAAAGAACTGCAGAAATAAATCTTCTTGTGACAGGTTTTCTGAATGGGTTATTTGTATGATGGTTTTCTGTAATGGGCTATTTCCACAAGTGCAGTGGAGCAGAATAAGGCCTGATTTTCAGGTAAAAAGAAACTGAGTGTTAGAAATTGCAGTTCTCAACCCTTTTAGAAATCTACTTTTAGGAAAATTATTCATCTTCAAAGAAAAAATTATACCACATGCATAGTCTTTACATGCTTCCTACTGAGGCCAGTCTTAAAATGTTAGAAATAGATGCAAGCTATCAAAGAGCTAATAACTAATTGCTTCTATCTACAAATAAAAGACTAAAATAATTGACTGATGGATAGTCTGTTGTGCTATCAGAAATAAAAATGTCATACTCTCCTAGTGAATAGTTGACTCTAATATTTACGTTGACTATTGAAATCCCAATATTATCCTATAAAAACAGAAAAAAACCCAACCACATTTCATGAAAAAATGCCTGCTGATATCTCCCTTTTTAGTACATTTTGAATGTGCTGTGTTCTGAATAACTGGACTTGTCTAAAATCCAGTGTTATTATGTGCATTTAAATGGATCAGCAGATATTTAAATACTGCTCTGAGTTGATTGTATTTGCTTGAAGTGATACAATTCCTATGCAATTATTTGGCTAATTCAGTAAATAGCTGGGAAGGAATGTATCTCTTAATTTCTTAATTTTTTCTTTATCATCATTATATTAACTAGCCATCCCATTTTTTTGTGAAGTACCTAGTCTATGAAATATGTAATCATTACTGTTCTTGGTTTTATCTCTGTGGAAACTAAAATGAATCAAATATTCAATTACTATCCCAAAGCTACAGAAAGAAATGGTGTTAAAACTAGAAATGGAATACTGAAGAATCAAACAGCAGAAAATTGGCATTTTGACAGACCAAGATTTCATCTCACATTCCCTCGTTGCTGGATTTGAATTAGATCTGTGTATTCCAATTCTGAAATCATACACTGAATGAATCCATACAACAATACATATTCAGTATATTGCTTTGGACTTTGAGCCTCATATACTTCATGGTTTAAGAGTATCAGTCTTCAAAGGATGACAGCAATTTATGAGTTATTTACATGTTAAGTGGCTGTTCACCATTGGTCACTATCTTAAAAAAGGCAGTGGCCCTTCTGATAACTAGTAGTCATACAACTTGTGATTTTTCTAGCATAAATATTTAGCCAAGTGCATCCAAATTCATTGTGGTAGGTACTATGGAACAAAATAAGGAAATACAACTTGTCTGTAGCAATGATAACAGGGTAGACGTAGCATTTGACAAGAAAGATGGAGTAGACAAGAATTTGCTTTAGAATATCTGGGATTTTACACAGATGATTTTCAAAATATTCGCATAAGGAATTCTTAGGTAAAATGTTAAGCATGTTTCATATCCATCTTAAATCTCTTCTGAAAGAAGAACAATCTTTTCAGCCATAGAAAAGATGCAAGTAAAGTAAAAATTAAAGTCAAAATAAAGCTGTTAGTTCTTGATTTACGAGTTAGGACAAGTTTCATTCCAGCAAAACTTGTATCTTAGAACTCTCACACCATAAGAGTGACACTGTCATATCTTTAGATGACAACAGCCTGAAGTAGTCGGAAACATATCATGATGTCCAATGGGATTGGAGGTTGAATTTCATTTCCATCCAGGCGAAGGTATCGGAGGCGAGGGATGTTGCCATAAAAACCATAGTCTTCTGCTATGGCAATTGAGACTGGGCATATTTGAGTACCATTGACACCTGAAAATATAGATGAACATGTTAGGTAATTTCCATGGGAAAAATTAATGAAGATAAAATTTATTTAGAAAACAAATAAGACAGGCTTCCATTGATATTTGCAGGGGAGACACTTGCTCCTATCAAAGTTGGAAAATGTCAAATTAACAATTAACTGCTCTTTTGATCAAGCAAAAAAACATCTTAACACAATGTAATCTAGATCAGTGAATCACCTATCTAATGTGTTGCAATTATGAATAAAGGCCACTAGATGCATAATTTTACCTTGGACAGACAGGAAACTAGGCAACAGTAACTGCTCGTTTGCAGTATGTGCTCTCTGCCCTCAGAGAGAGCAGAACAAGGTTAATGCTGAGAGATTGTGAACGTCTTACTGCAATGACAGTACATTAATTTTAGCTGATAATATTGCCCAGTGATGGTCTTGCATTCAAAATGGTAAAAGTATTGAATAAGAACAGTTTTTTCTATAGTTCTGTAACTTTTAACATCTGTACTTTCCTGTTATCTCAAATTCTTCAGTACGGTTGGTTTTAATAGCAAGAATATAACTTCCACAATGGGATTTTTTTCCTTTGTAATCTGAAAGGCAACAAGTCCTTAAAATTCTTTATAAATCATGCATAGCTTGTTTCAGTTCAGATAAAATTTGAAACTATGGCTTAAATCATTACCCATTTTCATAAGAGTTGAATAGATTGGGTTCTTTACATTGTCTCCCCTAAGTTACCTCTGCACTGCCACTTGGCTAAAATGTTCTTCATATTTCGTCTTTAGCTGTTTCACTATTCAGTTTCACTGCCCCGTTTCAGCCTCAAAATGGACTTATTCTAGAAAACACTGAAGTAGAGTTTATCAAAAATATCAAATTCCTTTGACCAAAAGATGGTATTTAGTGATTGGACTGTCTGAGGGTCTCGTTGGACTCAGACCACCTGCAAAATGTGGCTGGATGGAGAATGTGTGTGTAACATTATTTTTTTTTGAGCAGTTTTTTAGCAGCCCAGAAATAGGGAAAGAAAAGCTTTCTACTATTTTTTTTGCTCTCTTTATATTTAGCAATGATAATATGCACATGCCTTTTTATTAAAATCTGAAAAAATAGTTAAATGTTATAATGAAAAAAACACATTGGGCTTTTTTTTCCCCAAAAGAAAAGAAAAAAAAAAAAAAAAAAACAAACCAAAAAAAAACCAAAACCCACCCCATTTTGAAAAACTCCCCAGAGGTTTGAAACATCTTGGAAATGGACTTCGTCTTTTCCATGGAGACTGAGTAAATACATCCAGTTAGCCAAGACCTAAGACTTTTATCATATTCATGATATTAGAATGTCTTTGCCTATGTTGTGAAATTTTATTAATGTTTGTAAAGCATTTGATATTCTTGGAAGAAACAAGCTACAACTTATTTTTATGCATGAAGCTATGAAACAGAAAGCTTGAGAGTGAGCTTTCATTATGAAAACAGTTATTAAAAGTTTTACAAGTGAATTAACACTGTAGCAGAAAACATCTGCCTTTTCAGGCCAGCATTACTGTCCTTAGGAGACAAGACAGCTTCATGTGTGTTCTAAAGCTTTGTGTTCTCTGACATAGGAACTATCCCTCTGCATTAGTTTGCACTCAATTAATTACTCTAGCCTTAAAGTGAGGCAGCAGTTATCTAACCACAGGCCACCTATGAAGAAGTTATATCCTGATGATGTGTGGTATGAAGTGGTTTGGGTTTTTGTTGTTCTCCCATGAAAAGTAAATCCTACTCAACCTATCAGAGGAGTAAAAGCCTCTCTGTCTCTCTCTCTTCTCTGTTCATGGGTATATCGCTGAATTTTGCTTAAACAAGAGGGACAGGGCAGTTCATCTACACAGGTACAATTCATTCTACCTAAACTGATCCACGTGGAGGGTAATTTCAGTCTATGTAAACCATTTATACTCTATTTGTAAACTCTAGAAAGAGATAAGAACTTCCAAAAGGTGATTCACAGCTCCTTAAAATGGGATGGTGTTCCCTCTGCAATTGTATCTCTTTCCATTAACTGAGTAGGTGATGTGTATGACTAACCCAAACTAGACACAACAATCTAGGATGCTTAATTCAAATAAGATTAATTCCACCTGTTGTCAACAGTATTGTTAAGTGGTGAAATATTTAAAAATGCGAGTCTGGAACTGCTATAGGGGAAAACTGCAGAAGAGGTTCTCATTAATGCCTTATACTGTACATCTGCTGAAAAACCACAGAAGATTCTGTTTCTTTTCAAGTAAAACTCATAATTTAGAAACATTCAGAAAGCAAGTTGATTTAGAAGATAGATATGTTCTGATAGATGTGATCTGGTTTTTCTTGTAACCTCTAGCTGCACGCGCTGTAGTCCAGTAGTTGGACTCTCTACTTTTCACATAATATTTAACTGAAGCAGCCATGGATTAGCCAGGAAATATGTACCTCTGGGCTCTTCCAGCAAAGAAGCCAGTACCAGCTATAGCGCGGGGGTCTGAGAATAAGTCACGATCTGGAACTTCAACCGTTTCTTTCCAAATATCCTAAAATGGATTCTCTTAGACTGGCATTGCTACCGGCCTCAAGAACTTCTCCCTTTCCCTACATATGGAATAATACTAGCTTAAAGGAGCTATCCCAGTCTCCTGGTGTTCCTCAAAGTGAATTTGCTGTTCACTTCCTTTTATTGCTCCTTTGAGGTCTGTAACACCACCTACTTACCCTTGCCGACCCACTACATAATTGTTTCATGCCTTCTCTTCTTTTTGCTTCTTCTAACACTCCCTTTTCCATCATTCAATGTCTCCCTAGAGCCTTGCATGTGTATCTCATAAATAAATATGTAAACATGTGTGGTTTAAAATGCCATGGAACAAGTGTCTTTTGTAGCCATAATTACTTTTGGGTTTATGTTGATTTTATTTCCAAATTAGAAGTACTTTTTTTTTTCCCCTGTGTATTGTGACCCTTTGGGAAGGGGCCACAGGGGAAATTCTGGTTTGACTGAGACCAATGATGAGGCTATCATTGACTTCACTGGGCTTTAAATATTGCCTTATATCTTCATGCATGGTCTCTACAGAAATAAGACCTTAGACTTTATACAAAGAACTGGTATTATACAGTAACAGCCAATAAAAAGTAAGTAAATAGTATTAACATAGAAATTTTGATGCCTGAGCTCTTACAATGTCAGCAGTGTAGCTATGAACCACCACAGAGAAAACAAAGCAATAATTGGCAGGTATGCAGGAGTGTCTGAGAATTAATTTTATAAAAAGAGCTTGTACTGAATATATAAAAGTAAACTTTCAGAAGGAACCTTTTGTAGAAAAAACAGATCCAGACTTTTACAGTTATTTTTCTTTCAAAATTTTTACATTTGTTATCTTCAGTAATGACTGATCATCAGCTTCTTGGGTTTAAGAAGACAAAAAAATTCTGCAGAATTAATGCCATATCTTATTACTTCTGTCTGATGGAATTACATTCCTTGTTTGTGATCCTAAAGACCCTTCAAGATATCGTCTATCAGAGCAGTGTCACATCAAGACTATGTCATTATCCTTTACCACTTGAGCATTTATGCTATGTGGTTGAATACCCTTTACATAATACCTGCATTCCATTTAAGGTGTTAGGTTGCCATTTTTAATATTTTTTGACTACTTTATAAGTATTTACTAAGAATAAAACTTTTTTAAAAAAAAATAAGAGCAGTCTTGTTCTTAAATCAGTAATGAATTTTGAAAAGTGGTAAAAACATTAAGGAATATAAGGCTTGTGGAAAACCATTGTGATTTAGGCTCACAGATACCCATGTGTCATTGGAAAATAGGTCCTGAGTTTGCACATACTACACAGGTTGATTTTCATGGTTTTAACCTTCTTAAAACTCATTTGGAAAAGGAAGATAATTTGGCAGCTCTTTAAATGCTACCTAGATGCAGAACACTTCTTAAAGTGGACAGGTTACATTCAATTGATTTCAATTTAGTTTCCACTTGAAGTGACAGGAGATAAAGTCTGCAGCTGAGGCCTCACAGTGAACCAATTAAAATAAATCCCTTTGTAACCAGTGGGCAATAAAGTATGTTCAGTAACAACACATGTCATAAGCCCTAACTCTAATTAACTGGTAGACTTCTTGCAGGCCACTTAAATATGTGACAGTTGTACAAAACTGATTTTTCTTCACAAGGTTTCATACAGTTGTTTTTCAAAATGCAGTGAATTAACCTGAATTATTAATAGGTATCTTCCTTTGATATGTCTTTGTTTCATACAGAAGCCAACCCATTATTTTTAGTATACTTGTGAACTACACTGACACAAAACAGGAGTAAGGAACCATTTATTCCATTAAATCACCGTGACAGGAAGACAAATGTAGAGACTTGGTTACCTTCTGTGCAGTGATAAATAGAAAGTCATCACTTTGATTTTGGCTTATGGCATGAAACAAAAGGATTTAAAGACTGTAGGACTTACTGAGCAGATACTTTACCTAGTGTCCATAACATCCCCACTGTACCTGGATGAATCTGGAAGCAGTGCTAGAAGCAGAGCTGTGACATGATAACAAGCAGAAGCCTTGGATACAAAACCTTGTCTCATTTATACAAAGTAGAAAATGTTAGAAGACATTTGAGGAGACAAACCTTAGCAGGACAAAGCTTCTGTAATGCCAGTAGGAGGATTTTTTCATAAAGACTAAACCCAAGTGTAAGCATTTTGCACACAGTAAAGAAAAGATGGGGAAGATATTCAAGCCTGAAATACTCAATATCCACATTCTAATTAGTCATATTTGAAATAGATTGTGTTGACTACAACCAACGTTTTGTTCTGTTTTAAGGGTGCCTCCCCTTAAGCTCCCATTACATAATTTAGGTGGGCAGAGATACTCAGAAGAACTGAGCACACAGCAATTCTGGGAGTTTAGTGAAGTCTCTAACATGCTCAGGAACTTTGAAAATCTAACAGTTATACAGATGTGGATTGGATATCCCAACTTGCTGCACCCACTTTTTTATTGTTATTTCTTGCTTATTTACTCCTAGCCTTTCTGTGGAAAACTTAATTTGTTCCCACAAAATGATTACCGGTGTGTATATAGCAAAATGTGAATGCACAAATTCTCCTTAATTCACTCATATTTCTGATCGGTTTGCAAAGTGTTTTTTCTGTATGCATATGAACATTTTTCACATCTGGTATCACTTCAACGCACATATTTGTTTGTCATATTTTAGACGTTAGTTGAAAACTGACCTGTGGGAGGTCCTTTTGCTCTTCTCCCTATAATCTACAGCACATTTTTGATCTCTTTATTTCAGAGAACATTTTTGTGTTTAAGTAGACATTTTAAAATAATTATGTCATGTTAGGATCCCACACTGACAATGCACACTTACTTTTGATTCGGTTGTGATCAAGGTGAAGGTGCTCGAGATGAGCATTGATTGGCGGAATTTTAGTGAGCTGGTTGTGGGACAGCTGTAGGTCTAGAATAGATGAAACGTTAAACCCGTTTGGGGGAATACCGTCATCAGATAATTTATTGTAGTTCAGCCTAAGGAAAGTCACTTTGGGTATTGCACTGAAGTAGTTTTCTGGTATCACTTCAATGGAGTTGTTGTCCAAAAACAGCTGCAGTGTGTTAGCTGGAATGCTTAAGGGCATTTTCTTGAGTGAATTTTTTGCTATGTTGAGTTGCATGAGATTGTTGAGTCCTTGGAAGGTGTCACTTTGAAGAGCGCTGTCCAACAAACTGTTCTGGTGCAGATCTAACATAGTAAGGTTTTCCAAGTTGCTGAAGACTCCTTCTGGGATTCTGGAAATTCTGTTTCTAGCCAGTCTTAGCTGTTCCAGTCCCACTGGTAATGGGGCAGGCACCTCTTCCAATTCGTTGTCTTCAAGGAATAAGTAAAGCAGCCTTTTCAGCTTGCTCAAAACACCACTCTCAATTCCACTGTTGGTGATCTTATTCTTGTTCAGATTTATCCATCTCAGATGAGTGGCATTCACAAAAGGCTTCTCCGAAACTGTTTCTATTAGATTGTTTTGAAGATAGAGATACCAAATTCTTGCTGGGATTGCAGGTATTTCTTTAAGTCCTTTGTTATCACAGTATAATGCGTTGGGGAAACTGGGAGGACAAAAGCACTCTCGTGGACACTCAGAAGTGTAGTGAGACCAATGCTCAGGATCCAGATCATCATAAACTTGTCTCACAGTTCGAGTCCACACAGAATTGACCAAGAATAAGAGCAAAAGGCTTGTATAGACTTTTAGAGACATTGTTTGCCTTGGAAGGGGAGAAAAACAGTTAGCTTGCTCTCTCAACAGAACTCTCCAACAGTGTACTAGTTTAGCAAAGCCGTATTGCATAGAAAATAATATTTCCTTCATAAATAGCAAATTCTGTCTTCTGTGATATTACCTATAGCTTGTTAAGGAAAAACTGAACAGTAATATAAGAGTTATAAACAAATCAGTGCTACATGTTGAAGAACATTTTCCCGATTTGCTTTAGACACCACATTGGCTACCAGTTTAACTGATGTTCATGCAAGTGTCATTCCAAAGAACCTGAAACCACAGATCATTTTTCCGACATTAAGTGATTATAAATTTAAGTTTTCCTGTACAGAACTATAAACTACTTCGTATAAGGTACCGTCTTCAGTAAAGCTATCAATACCATGATGATATAAATACTACTGTACTCAGTGTTCCTCCTTTTAAAATTCATCATACCCTCTTTTCTGTTTTTCCTCTCTTAATATATAATGACATCTGGATCAGATTTTCTAGAGTCTTTTCTCATCACAGAAAAGTGAAAGATCAAAGAGTGTTTTAACAGCTGTTTGTTGGGCATGTTCTTAAAAAGCTTGGAGGGAATATGTTTGAGTAATCCATTCCCCTCCCTCATTCACTCTCTCATATCCAAAGTTATGAATTTTCTTTTCTAAAGCAAACAGCCAAAACAAATGCCTGATCTAAATGATACAAAAAGTAAATCCTAATCAAATCAAATTGTATAGACTCATGCATCTTGTATCTGTTTTGCTTAATTAATTATTTGCTTTGTTTAACTGTTTCCACCATTAAATGATGAACAAAATCATCAATAATAATTTACTCCAAAGGGAAATATTTGTGTAGCACAAAAACAGTGCTTCACAAACTCTGTTATCTTGCTTGCCTGCTGATAAAGGCTAGCAAGTATTTTGCAATGCAGAGGCAAGAGACTGACAGCTGAAAATTCTGGTCAAAATTAGGAGGTTAGTTTTGGCAAAAATAGTATTTAAATAAAAAGTAAATTCTATCATAGGATTAAGGCATCAGCAAAGTTAAGAGCTCTGTTAAGTTGCTGCATATGAAATGTAGTTATTTAATAGTTTTCAACATCGTTAGTAGCAGCAACAAGTGTAGTATCCCACAGATCTTGCAGCCTCAGAAACTGTTATCTGGAAGCATTCCAAAAAAGGAAAAATAAATTATTTCTACAGAATAACATCTCTAATTTACACAGTGAAATGGCACCTTCTTACTGTGTAAATATTCATAACCTTAATAACATTTTTTAAAAAGAAATATAAAACAATTTACCTTGTTAGTCAAGTTCCTGGAGCTATCTGAAGCCAGTTAGAAATCACTGTAAATTCACAGCTTTTGGCTGTTAACCACTGTGTTTGCTTCCTGTCCTCCTAAGAATTAACAGCATATAAAACTTGAAGTACATGCTAGTATTCCCAGATGTATTACCATACACACCTTATTAGCTATTGTTTCTAATTTGACGTTGCTTCAGAGTTTGGGCTTACCTCAGCTTTCTTGGATCTTCTTCTCTTTCTATTGGTCACTGTTGTTAGACTGTAATAGCTTGAGTCAGGCTACAAGCTGTGTTCTATGAATACAGCCTAATATATACGCATCAGTGGCTACAGCTTTTAACCCCTAAAATAACTAAGGCACCTTCAGCACCTAGGCAGGAAAAGACAGGAAATCCTGACTTTAACATCAAGCAGCCACACAGCTGAAAACAGTCAATTTGTACGTTTTAGCAGATGAGAGGAACTGGTCTAGATGAAACAGGTAGCACAAAGTGTTCCTTTATTCAAAATTTTTGTCAGAAGACCCTTCACACGCAAAGCTGGCTTACATCATAATTCATTCTCGTAATACCTGAACTGGCCACAAAGAATTAAAAACAGTGCCATCTGTTTCTACGGAAATATTTTATTTGATTTTTATCAAATGCAGATGCTGCCATGCCATTTAAAGACATAATTCTTGATTAAGAGGAGAAGATAGCAGAAGAATTGCTAAGAATTTTTTAATAACACGTTTTCATTTCTTTAAAGATTAAACCATACCTTTTGTTGTTGTTGTTCAGAGGGATATTTACATATATTTCTACAAAGTTATCATACTCTCCAGTGCCTCCTGCAGTGAGGTCTGGTTTTAATTATCCAGGCACCAATTAGTTATCTTGTTTTATCATTGATCTAAAGTAAACACTTTCCAGCCAACTTGCTAACATAGACACATATTTCTCACATTAAGTATTTTGGAGGATTTTAATTTTCTTTTTCAGTCCAAGATTACAGTAACAACTTAATATCAGGAAAACTGGCCACATTCAAAGCCAGAACAATGGCATAAGTTTTTAAGGGAAGAAACTAATGGAAATACTGAAAATAGAAAATATATCCTGTACCTTTTATGAGTTTATATTAGTTTTAAAACTTATTTGTAGAATTACTTTAATTCAGTTTCATCTAATTCATTTTAACAATAAAACCTCTAACAATTTATATCGTTATGTTTAATACTTTTCTTCCTAAACTAATAATGTTTCAAAAGAAGTTTGGAAGTAGACAAATAGATGATTAATCAAAAAAAATTGAAAGTAACCTTTCAGTATGTGTGCAGCTTCCACTGACTTCAGCAAGGTTAATGTTAAACACAACATAATTTTTTTTTCGTAAGTATATTTTTGTATTACCCTGTTTTGTTTATCAGTAATTTTAATTGGCTTAAGTATGTGCTTAAAAATAAAAAGTGCTTAAGTGTTTCATTCTGCTAGAACTCCAGATCCTTCAATAGCTCTTAGAGATTGTTTGGGCTTTCTTATAAGCCAGGTATAAAATTGATTCCTGCACGCATGCTAACCCGAATATTTCAGAAGTTCAAATGAGATGAAATTAATTCACATCTATACCTAAAAATTAAGGTTCTAACTTTAAGCACATGTCTAATTATAAACAGAAAAAAATAACCTTTTTATTACGAGTGTCACTTTAAACACCTAAAGATTAAAATGTTTCCTTTGACCTCCCACAGCAGATGTGATGCCACATGCTAATGATGAGGAGGCTTGTCAGCTGGAGTCCAGGGAAGAAAGGTGGGGAGAGGCAGAGGCACTGCTGTATGAAAGTTAAAATAGTTGTGAATGATTTAAGGAGACTTCAGCATAAAAAGGGCATCAATAATTCTTGTAAAAGCGGGGCAGTGCAATGTAACACTGGTTTGCATTTGTGCTAAATCTGCACAGAGTGTATAGAGAGAATATGGAGGCACTGAGGTCTGTTCATCATTAAAGAATGAACTGAGACCTGCACAAATGGTATACTGAAGGGTTTAAAATAGTGAGTCCTGGTGGCAAATACCTGTTGTGACACACTTAAATGAAAGTTTCCAGATGTTGCATATTAAACAAAAAAAAAAAAAAAAAAAAAGAAAGATTGATTTATCTTATGTTTCATGGGGGTCTGAATTTACCCTTTAACCTGCTAACCATGTACAGATGTTTGTTATGTTGTCATAGAAGTCACTGGCAGAGGGACCTGCTGGTTACCTTGTGACAGGCAGTGGGACTATTTGTATGAACTACAGTTCAGCAAGTGAGAGGCGTGTCACTGTGTGCCCTTTGTTGATCTGAAGGCCAGGTATCTGATCCTTATCCAACACATATGCTGCCAGCCCATTCAAAGAAGCGGTTCTTCACTAGGAGAAGAAAACAGCAAAAACATTTGCTAAGACTTTCACAGTAATGTGAATTTTTGTTTTTTCTGTTGCAAAGAGCAGAAAAAAATGACAAGAAATGTCCTCAAAATCAGGAAGAAAGAGTGTGATGACTGTAATATATATTTTCATCTGCACTCAAAAATTTTGGAAAGAAGTCTGCAGGAAGAAGTGATTCCTCGGATGCCCAAGCAGACTTTTCAGAAAGGACTGCTTTCCATGCTATCTTCAAGATTACACACATATTTCCCATGATGCATTTGTTTTGTTCAGTCCTCCATCATCTGGTGTTACTATTTATTATTTAAAGGGAGCAATATATGGTAATAAAGTTTTATGGACTAATAAAAGACCATGGCCAAGATTTTCAAAAATGACTAATGGTTTGGGAGGCTTTTTGTTTTGAGTATCCAACCTGAGACACTTTCCAGGGCCTTGTTTTCAGTAAGAGGGGGTTAAGAATTTTGTGTTAATAAGGTAATTTTTAACCTGCGAAGCTGAGCAATCAAAGGCAAATATCAGTGAAACACAAACTGCTCCTGAGACCATGAACAATCTCCCCAAAAGTAACAGTGTGCAAGGTATTTGTGGAAAAATTATTACAGTAAAAATACTGTGAATGCCCACTCTGTGAATTTTGGAGACCTTTTAGAAGATACTCTTGGGAGCATTCTAGTTTGAGGAAGATGTCTCAAGCTATTAGATGATTTTTGCTCCATACATCTCCTGGCAATCCACACTGTTATTCAATGTAATAGGAGAATCTGTATTAAAAAAATATCAAAAAGTGAGGAGCACCAACAACTGCAGAGGGTGTTAACATCTCCTTGAAAAGAGTGATGTACATGCTTGAGACTAGAACAGCCCACAAGCTTGAGAAAGACTAGAAGGGCTACACAGATAAACTAGAAAGACCCACTGGAGGAGATACGGACAACTGGGAGTGCTGTAAGAGCTGTTGTTTTGTTTCAGCATTGAAGTTGCTGACGGTGAAAAAATGCATTGCTTTCTTTCAATAATGGCTGCCATATGTCTCATATTTAATACAAAGTAAGGTCTGTTATACATCAAGCATGTGTATAGTTCATCACCAGCAAACCCAGGAGTATACTGCAAGCACAGCTAATTCACTGGCTCTGTGGGTTGCAGCACAAGCTGCAATCCAGGGTGCCTAATTTGGGTACTATGTTACCAAAATGCAAGTGTCTTGCTCCAAAGGACAATCTGCTTATCTGAAACGTGCTTTTAAATTCCCTTCATGGTAACTAATAAAAAAGTGGTGCTTCAGAACCTGAAGGGAGTAAGTCCAGTTTATGTTCCCATCAGCACATACTCTACTGATAGCTCCAGCTACCCATGCAAACCACTTAGGGAAGGTGTTTACATTTAGTCAGGGTTCAGTCCACCTCTTTCTTTTCTGAAGATTGGGGTGTAGCGGTGATCTCTTTTTTGCATTGCTGCTTGAAATAAAGTAGGAAGCTCTGAGTTTTACTCAGTCACAAAGACAAAAGTTCTATTTCCAAACAATTCCATGATCAGACAGTGATATATCCCAACAAATAGTATCTGCTACTCTTTTTAAAAAGGAGCCACAAAAGGTCAGCAAGACCAAAGAGACTAAAATAAAGCAGATGAGTGAGCCTGCCAGGCTAGCCCAAGGGACAGTGCAGACAGATCAAAGAGGCCAGCACAGATGTCCCAGACCCTGCTAGAATGGACAAATTTTACTCTACATCATTCCTTGTGAGGGACAAAAAAAGCCATAATCAAACAAAAAAAACCCCAAAACAAAACAAACAAACAAACACACCAAAAACCACACCCCAAAAAACCACCAAAACAAAAAAAAAACAAACCCACACCAAAACAGAAGCAGGAACTCTGCAGCTCTCCTAGAAGCCTAGAATTGCCTGCCTAGGCATCTCAGTGAGAGAAAATGCATCTTCTATGTAAACAGGCATTTCTGTGCCCATACAGGCAGTGGAAGTATAGACAGTTCACCCAGGGAGCTTTCAGGTTAGATTAGGAGACACCCTGGAAAATAGTCGGGCTGGATTAATTTGTGATATGTAAATGTTTGTATAGGATTTAGGAAGATGAGATCCTATTCTAAAAGTCCAGAAAAAAAATTCTAGCAGTTTACTTTCTGCACACCTTCACTCCTTTGTAAAAACCACAGTGAGAACTGAGTAGCTCAGCTTAAAGAGACCCTTGCAGAGAAACACATTTCAGAACAGAAAAACTGTGGAAAAGGGCTCAGCTTTTATGGGAAATATACTGCTCTCCTGAATATGCCTCATTAAGGAATTTTTTGGCCCTTTCTCTATTTTGAGCTCTTTACCACAGTGACACCATAAAAAGGTTCCATGACACAATGCCAAAATCTGGTATTTATCTTGTTACCTACTATGTAAATGTAACTGTCAAACTCTTACTTTAATTTGTTTTCATGTTTTCAACAATTTCAATACTGAAACAAATTTATCCTACTCGGGGACCCAATTTGTGAAATGCTTGATGTACGGCCATATATGCTAAATGTATCTTAAATATCCAACATGCATTTATCAATTACGCACATACATGGAGTTCTTGGGTCTGCATATGGCTATTTAGATGTTTAGTATTTTCCAGGCAACTAACAGTAAATTAAAATAAATTAGTCATCCGACACCCATTTTGTAAATGTGCAGGTTTGAAAAATAAACCATCATGGATTAAATACTCTAAGATAGCGTAAACATTCTGTGATGTGTTAGTGCTACTTTTGTTTTCTTATTACTTTCTATTGTTAAAGAAGTCCAAAAATATTTGATATTACCTTCATTTTTAATTCCCACAATACGATGATGAATTCCGAGAAGTGTAGACTTATAGAAAGATCTAACCTCTAAAATAAACGACAAGGGTTTCATAAAAAAGTACTCCCACAACTTAAAGAAAGAAATATTTTAGTCTCCTTACAATAAATCTCTGCTATAGTGATTCTGCCAGATGAGAAATTCAAGGTTCAGGTGCTTTTTTAGCATTTAGAAAGAAAAGCCAAATGGCATTAAGGTATATGAAAACCCAGCCCTTATTTTATTTTCCATAAATTGTCATATTTTTGGTTTAATTTTTAATGCAGATACTCTTGGGAAATACTGAAATTAAACATTAGATTATGTGATTTTTTTTCTTGAACTGGCATGTTGGTCATAATTTGTGAGGGTTGGCATTTCCCAAAGCACTCAGGTTTTCTTCCAGAATCCTGACTCAAAGCTAGAATCTCACTCACCATGAATACTCCAGTCACTAATTATCCTTTCAGATGTAACATGTTGAAACTAAATCTTTATACTATGAATGAAAGTCCTCAGCATCCAGCACTTTGGTGCCAGCTGACACCACCTTTTTCTTTGGAGACAGCTCTGGAATCCAGCTCCAGGGAGAATTCCTGCATCCATCCCTATCCAAGTACCATGCAGCACTCTAGAGGCCTTTGCCAGGGTTGTGCTCCAGCATTGCCTGCTCTTAGACGATTTCCCAGTCATCATGGTGGCTGCTGTAAATCCCAGAGGTAAATGCTTTGTTACTTTCTGCGTTCTGTATATAATATATACCTCCGCTCAGGTCTGTGGCTTTCATTGGGAGCAACAGACCCTGCCATCCTTTTGAATCCAGGGTGGGAATGAAAGTACTGAAGAGGGTGACTTTTCTATTTAAACTTAGGGACCTGAATAAAATCATCTCATTTTTACACATGGAATCACAAATTCTTCTTGAATTCAATGCAGTATTGCACATAAGTTTGAGAACTTATTCATCTTACTGAGTTGTTTGGGGTTTTTTTGGCAGCAACATGGTCGTAATGATGAAGTCTTAATGTGAAGTTGAGGAAACATTTGTTTTCTGGTTTGGAAACCAGTCTGCAGAGTCAGATGGATGGCAGATGCACATGATGAGATACTGGAAATTTGATGAAAATGGGAATTTCGAAAGATAGCACACTTGGCCTTACTTACCCTGAGGACAGCTTGTTGTTAAATTGGTTTATAGGGTATAAAATGTCTAAAGACTTCCAGTACTTCTGTCTGAAGTCTTACACATGTTTCAATAAAAGCATTATCTTCAATAAAATGCATTTTTACAGGTATTATTCAATACATTCCAAAGTGTCTTTGTAATTTTATTAATACGTGCTCTAGTGAGGTGGACCAGATAACACTGATATCTTGCACAGTTTACTCCATGCTAGGAGACAAGCGATAAAGACAAAAATGCTCTTTTGCACAGCATGTCTGCCTGCATAGTTAAATCTAACAGCCCATTTTCTTTACAGGTCCAAAGGCTACATGATAACTCAGTGACCTCCGTATCCATAAACCCTTGTTCTGAGCAATACAAGAACTGATTGAGCTGCAGCAGGAAAGATAACAGGGGCAGCAACCTCGACATGAGCATGGGACTCCTGGGATGGAAGCTCTCCGAGTTAGTGATATAGTAGTATTTTTCTCTGCTAAGTGCTGCTGCACCAACCCCAGCCAGGAGTTCTTCAGTCTGTTAGGAAAATATGTATTACCTGTCTTTCAGGCAGTGCAGCTATGCCCAGAGATAGCCCTAGCAAGCAGCTCCTCCAGAGACATGAGATGTTTGAGGTTTTGCATGTTGGATGAAGGATAGAAACCTAAAGTCAGCAAATTCTGTATTATTAAGCAGCTAGTTATGTTTTCTGACAAAGAAATGTGCTACAATCTACATTGTTATTCCAGACTTTGTTTTCTCTCACCAACATTCATGCCTGTCCATTTGGGAAAAGAAAAACCTGCACTTGCAGGGTCTGATTCTAAGAAAATATTTGGGTGATTTTTCTGACCTCCACTGCTGAGATACTATAGTGGGGATCTCTCTGCAACTATAAAAGCATGTCTTGGATGCTAATCAGAATCATCTTACAGTGGTTTAAGTGTTACAACCAGATCTGACAGAAGATATGGGCAGCATTTTTTTTTTCATGAACTTTTAAAAATATTTTTAAACATATTGTAAGAATGGATTTAGATGCTGTTGCTCAAAATGTCACTGAAGATTACTTTCTTTGAGGGAATAAAAGACCCCATGATTCTTTCCTTGTGAGGTGGGTTTGATTTACCCTCTTTTGCCAGAATAGTAGTACTTTTTCTAAAGTAAAGCTTTCCTTTTGTTCAGAAATCAGGTGCATTTGACTGAATGTGCTTCCATTGTCCGCACTGTCATCTGGACTATAAATAGCATTTCCCCTTTTGCGTATTTGCCTCATTTCTTCACTGCCTTCTAATCAAGACTTATTTTTCTGCTATTTATTAACAATTTCAGAATAAAAAGATGCTGTACCACAGAGGCACTGTATAAGGGGAGTTATACTTACATAATAATTATTCAGGTAATCAAGACTTGTTATAAATGCTGTGTTTTCTGATCTGCAGATTAAGATTCCAGATTCTAAAAATAAAGATAACTCTCACCCCTAAACATGTAGATGGTGTTATACACACAAAAGAATCATGGCTTATAACACTGAAGAGCAGCAATATGTATTTTTCCAGATATGATACTGCCCACTGAAATCCTCAGCTCCTGATTGAGTGCCTGCACCTTCATATACATTAACGGAGGGATATAAAGCAAAAAAAACCCAACCACCTAGAAGCTTTAGGGTCTGCAATAGCTATCAAACTGAGGACAACTTCTAAGTATCCAGAATGAATTATTTAGGGCAAGGTTTTTGTGTGGCTCAGTGAGCACAGACCTGAGCACTTCAGTCTCACCTCTGAACTCGTTTGAGTTGGGTACTTCAGGCAGATCACCTCTCGGAGAGGGTTGGTGGGATGCTTCTTGTAATTGCAGCATGTGGATATATCGGCACAATTATATCCTGTCTAGCCCACAACCACAACTTTATCTCAGAAACTGCAGAACACAGTGTGATTAAAAGTATTTTGGCCTATTCTTTTAAACAGTTTTCTTTGCCTCACGAAGCAATCATTTGCCCAGGCACTTGAACCTGACATTCCTACATTCAAGATGAATGTCCCAAAGTACAGAGTTAGCACTCTGTGCTAACTAATGTTGTACTGTTCATACCACGCAGAAAAGAATTAGGAGGTATTTATCCATTAAAGTTATATAGCCTTCCAATTATTTTCTTACAGAAACAGAGTCTACTTAAAAGACTCTTGAGAGGCTTTTATCCAGTCTCTAAATCTCAAAAAAAAGTTCAGAACCAAAATGTCCTCCTTAAGCACTCTGTTCACTGGGTTGGTAGCTTATAAACTGTTTCCCTTGTTTTGTGCAGACTTCTAAGCATACTTGCCAGTGCAGTCCCACATGGGAGAGTTAGGTGAGATAGATCTCTGACTTCACTGCCAGCACTCAGTAGCTCACAAGTGTCAAAATGGGAGCAGATTTGCAAAAGCCAGCTGCAGACATCTGGGCACTGAAGGAAAGTTTCCACAGTTTTTGTCTACAGATTCTATATCCAAATTTTAGTCGAGTTATGATTTTTTTGAGTATCATGGGAGATGAATTACGGACTGGAACCTGAAACAATAAATGCTCCACATGGATTCAATGCAAAACTCTTCAGCTGTAGAGCTGGTTATTAAAATTTATATTGTCCCCCGTTGGCTACTCATATTCTTAGAACCACAGAATCAAAGAAATTATAAATAAGTTGGAAGGAACATTCGAAGATCAGTTCAACCTCCTTCTAAAAATAAGGCTTATTTCAAAGCCAGATCAGTTCCTGAGAGCACTGCCCATGCAAGTTCTGAAAAACTCCAAGGATGGAGAGTCCACAGCCTCATTGAGCAATCTGTATCAGTGCTTTATATGCTCATTGTGAAGAATTTCTTTGTATGTCCAGCTTGAATTCCTCTTTTTGGAACTTTTCCTTTGTCTTGTCCTTTCATTGTGCACCCCTGAATCTGGGCCCTTTTTCTATAGTGCACTTTTAGGCAGTGGAAGACTGCAATAAATCATGGGACCGAGGCATATGGTATATTCAGAAAGGCTAAGGGAAGTGTCTTGGCATAGCCTGGAAAGGAGAAGGTTGAGGGTGGTTTTTGCAACCTTCCATCTTAGTGGCTCTCCACTGAACTTCATTTTGATTTATAACCTCCCCGTCTCTACCATCTTCAGTCTATGATTGCTGCACCTTTACATATAACAGTTCAGACTGCTTTTCTTAATGATTTGCTGCCTTGTTGCCAGATTTCACAAGGATTTGGTTTATGTTAAGCAACTCCCTATTTATTCCCTTTCAGTAAAACTGAAGGCTTGTGAGTAGGGATGGGACCCTGCCAAGTTCCTTGCACTAGAAGGAACCAGAAGGAACAACTGCTTGCTCCTTACTTGATCCATTTGACTATTCTGGACTCTATAAAGCAGTGGAAGGCATGGAGAACTTATGTTTCCAGTATATGTCCAGAAATTCATAAGTTGCTGCCTGTTCCTTCTAAGGAACTTCTGTAATTTAATTGAATATGAAAAATGTTTTTTAAATCAGACAATACTTATTTATTTGAAAGGTGACTCTATCTTTCTGAATGGCTGTGGAGCATACTTGCAGAGCAGTTCCTGAAATTTCGTGGGTAAAGGTTTTGTCTATTGACTTTGTATATTGTCATTGCAGTACTGCTTTTCATTACATTAGTCGCAAATGTTCCTTTTTATGTCTGCTTTCAATTTCATGTCGTTCCAAAAGGATTTGATTTTTGCATATTCTTCCATAAGAAACATAAAAAACATGAAAGTGCCATGACAGATTTGCCCATTTTGACCTGGAAGAAGGAGGGATGCATATTGTAAGTAAATCATATAGCTATACTATAGGCTGCATGTTATGTAGCCCCAAACAGTGTAGTTCAGGCTAATTTACCATCTCGCTGTCTCCATGTTACTGCAGCTTCATGTCTGCCTGCTTTTAAGTAACAAGTTTGCACCTGTACACATAAGTCTTTTATGATATCATCAGGTTAGGTGGGAACAGGGATGTATGCATCATATCTTCTGGTATCCAGAATGCTGAGGGGTTTATAACCAAGATCCATCACCTTCCCTTCCAGGAAGGGCAGAAATTGCAAGATGCAGCCACTCATTTCCCAAGGCTCTAGCTCTGTTAAGTGTTCCCAAACACCTACATTTCTGCCTAGTGCCTAGAAAACAATTCATGTCACTTTTATAAACTGAGAACTAGGGTACATGTATATTTTTACCTATTAGTTTATGTAAGATATGTAGAGATCAGGAACTTATACAGTCTTCATAGTGATTTAGATGAATTAGTTAATGCAGAAGCAGAAACTTGCTTCTGTGTCTTACAATGTGAAAGCAAAAAGGTACTGTGTTCCATTTCTCCTTTACCAGAATGACCTTCTGCTCTTGTTTTTTCACAGGTACTGTGAAGAACAAGCTGTGTAATGTTATCCCTCCCCAGCTAACTGGGGATTTCTGAACTGCAGGACAAAGGTGTTTAAGATAAAAACGTACTGCCAAATGCCATTTTTTTCTTAGTTGTCCAAGTGCTCTTTGCAAGGTTAAGGTTCTTCGGTTTCTGAGGAAGGTCATTGGTACTGTTTGCCATTTTGAGAGGGCTTCCTCCAACTGTACCCCTTGAACAGACTTCAGAATATCTTGTGGACATCTGTGGATGCTTTATTTGCAACATAAGGGTAGAAAGCACCATAAGCAACATATTTTGATCTATCCTGAGGTGGACTGTTCTCAGTGTCAGTGTGCACACTGTTTCATTTTGCATAAAGGTAACTGGTTTACTGAAACAAACTCAAAAGAAGGATACGTTTCTGTCCTGTTTGCTAGATCAAAGCTATGCAGTGACACATCTCAATATCAGTTTGTTCTCTAAAGGTCTTAGTCTTTAGTGTATTTTCCTGTGAAGGGGACAGTTGTGTCAAAATCTCTCTGGAAATGGTTGAATGATGTTTCCTGTATTTTTTCTATTCTTTGGGCTTTTTTGCATGCACATCTTTCTTCTTCTCCTATGTTATGATGCCTAGGTGTTATTCCATAGTGATTCCCACTTTGATGTGTTCAGAAAGCCCCAGCTTTAGCTTTTATTCTTCTATGAAAATTCTACCTTACTTTTAACAAAGGTTACTTTCAATCCTTCCTGTATGTGGGTAAAAAAAGCAGTAACACTTCTGAGTTCCAAAATGATGAAGATGAGTAAGGAAACATTTCTATTGTGTCTTGCATCTCCCCTTTTATTTTAGTCCCAGATTTCTTTGTGAATTGTGTATTGATTCTTAATATCTGGAATTGACAATGTGCCAACATCTGGAATTGACAATGTGCCAACTAAATGGTTTGGTGTGGGATGGGCTTTTTCCCTGTTTTTTGGTTTGGGTTTGTTTTTTTTTTTTTTTCAAAGCTGACCATTTCTGCTTTTGCTATAGAAACTAGAAGAGTTTCTGTTTGAGTGTTTAGTAGTTTAGTACTTGAAAGGAAAATAGTACCCGTGGGATGATCTGTGTTTGCAAGCAAGTCATTTATGGCTCTCAGTTACTAACACATTTATTTCCATGTGTGTTCCAAGATGCTGACAACATTTGGACTATTCATTCCCAGGTAGAATATCTACTATGTCTCTATCATGAGTAGCTGTGGCTGGATTTTACTCATTACTCACAGTTTCTAAGAAATTTCATTGTCCTTTTGACAATACTGAGAATTTAATTTGCACTATTTCATAGTACGCTGACTCCCATACTGCAGACTCCATAAGACATCGACCTAATGGTCAACACAAGTGCAGTGGCATATATTAAATTATATGTTTACAAACATATTGAAGCTTGAAAGTAGAGAAAACAGTTTATTTAACCTTACAATAAATTTTAATAATAATGGAACAGCTTTGGTTATCTTGTCTTAACCTGATTATTTTTTTTCAATTTATAAAAGACTGACAATGCTATGGACACAAAAATACTATTTGCTATGTTTTATTTCTACAATCTGGTTAAAAGTAGCATGCAAGTAATTGAATAAAAATATTTGTATATATGACTTATTTTGAAATAACATCTATACCAGCAATGGATAAAAAATCTTAACCATGAAAGTTTAAATGAAAATATGACCAAAAGAAGAGTAAACAATGTTTTAACCTGAAAAATGTTTGTTTCCCTGTTATCTTTCATATATTGAATTAATTTAATAATGTCATGGGCTCTGAAAACATATTTTCATACACTTTAAATTGTTCTTAGATTTTCAAATATTTTTTTCCTTTGTAATTGATAACAACATGAAAAAGGCATGAATGATGATTGGTTGGAGAGGAGCCTTGTATTTACACAGGCTAGCCCATACTGCTCAGCCCTCTGATGAAACCCACCTGGCTACCATGTATGTCTGGTATCGGCTGGCATGTATTGCATGCATGGTCATAGATTTATGTCAAATTGAACGTTTTTAATCAACATACCAGCCATATGAGGGCAGATTTTGCACCATGTTTGGTCATTCTTTCACTTTCTAAACACAACTGTTTGTAAAAATATGGGCACATTTCCTTAAAGTTGCCAAGTGCATGCTAAATATTAACAAACAGAATGGATAATAAGCAGATTGACACTTTTTTTAAAAGGCTTTTCCTAATTTTGAAGAGCTATCATGATGTAATTCCTGTAGTGACTGCCCCTAGAGGGGAACTGGGTGCTCCTAGGTATCTCACTCCAGTGAAACCTCAGCCGCCACCCGAAGGCAGTTGTACATTTCCTGTGGCAGGTCAGCCCGAGTCAGATTGTTTCCATCCAGCCGCAAATGTGTGATCTTGGAATAGGTCATTGGCCCAACAACCTTACAGAAGCTGCTCAACGGGAACTCTGAAACAAAGGGAACATGAAGAAAAGAAAGTGTGAATAATTAGGGCAAATAGGGGAAAAACATTATTTTTCTGCTTTTTTTAAATTTTATTTGGAAATTTTGACCTTCATTTATTCTACTATTTTTCAGTATTTTGCATATCCACTGATACAATTTGCCATGAGTTTAAATAAACTAGAGGGGCTTGTGTTAGGAAATGTTCTTTCCATTAGTTGTGAGAGGTTCAGAATTTCAAGACTGAGTTTTTCAAGCGCTATGTGCTCCCACTTGATTTTTAAGACTTCAGACTTCATATAGAGGTCTAGTCTGGCATTTAGAAAAAAAAGTAAAAAATGAGTCTCCAGTTTTAGTGGGGATGCAGAGGGAAGAATCAATTATGCTGGGTACATTACGATGGAAGCGTAAAACAGTGCTACATAAGATACTGAGGGAAGTAAAACATTTCTGGAGAAACTGAAACCATGATATGGCCCTACCCTTAAGAACAGGCAGTCCAATAGGTGTCTGTGTCAAATATTATTTTTCATGCGTCATTGTGTTTTACTAGCTTCAAAATGAAGTTTCGGGCTGGGGTTGGGGAGGAGTTTTACATTTAAATTTTATAGTTGAACCTTTCCAGAACAGTGGGATTAGAAGATTAGTAGAAATGTAAAAAAATATTTTAAAAAAAATTTATTTTAATTTATAGATCATGATATATATATTTTCTTTATTCAGTTGAAGTATTATTTGGTTCACATAACACCAAACAGGTCTTGAATGGAAAACCATGTCTTGTCTCTTATGAGTATATTAAACTTAGGCCAGAATTTTCATGAAGCAGAGTTCTGTGCTCAGTATGCATAAGCATACACATACGTATATTATACACCCCTGTCATGCCAAGATCTATCCTCAAGAGAGAATGTATGTGATTAAACCTGATGTTCCCTGCATATCACATTGTGAACTCTGCAAGGATGGTCCTTCACTCTCACCCATGTTTACTTTGAGTCAGACAAAGGATTAGTCCATCGAAAAACTAAATCACTATTAAAGCAGTCTGAAGAGGCTTGTTCTTCAGGCCATTGACATCAATTGAACTCACACAGAAAATACTTTAAAGGGACTCCTTTAAGAAACCCAGTCACTAGCGTGCAGACAAATTTGGTATCTTCAGTTGCTTTTATGTTGCAAAGGACTAGCTCCCATAACTTCTGAGAAATCAAGGTAGTTTTATCAAAATCAGATACCGTTTTAACTACCAATCATACGTCATTTATGAACTTTTGAAAACACCACCTTAGATATCTTTTCTGCATGATTATTTAAGATACGGTGATGGCCTAAAATATGTTGTAGTGTTAAAGGAAGTGGAGGAAATGTCTTTCATATCTCCACTTTAACTTCAATAGGATTCTTTCAGAACTGGCATTACAATAACCATCTATCATTGATGAAACATGGCTTGTGTTAACCAAGTGCAAATATGCACCCATCTGTGCACACAGCTCTTTAAAGCATGAGAACTTAGGTAATTTTTTGGACACAGAGAAGTGATGTTGGAGAATGGGTAAAGATTTGTGTATCTTTCACAAAATAAGTTGTTTTGCATAGAGATTGAGGAAATGTACTTCAAACAAAAATGCTGATCACCAATTTGATTAAGAAAATCAAAAAAGTTTCGTAGATTTTGTATATTGTACAGCTTTCTTTTGGAAGGGTAAGAGATAAGATGTGTCCTTAATGGCACATTTATTAGGCAGTCCATATTGCAATACAGTATAATTTTAAGATTGCAGACAAATTGTAATACTCTTCCAATTCAGAATGTACCAGCTAAAGTGAACTGATGATTCCTGTGAAATTTAGAATCATATAATCTGAGAGATGTTTATAGGATTGGATCTGTGTGGAATTTTGCTGAATGAAAACATAAGTTCCTGAGACTTTGAACGTATTTGCTTGGCCTACAGGCTATACCATTAACTATTTATGTCCACTTTTCTGCAGATAGTTTGGGTGTAATTTTTAAAGATTAGGATAAACATGAATTCTAATACAGATATTTTTTTATCCATTTTCTTGTCATCCAGGAATGACATGGTAATTATACTTTGTTGAAGCTAGACATTTAAAAACTTTATAAATTTGCTGATTTGTTTTCTTTCCATATTGTTACTTTTGAGCATAAATACTTCTGGTTGCAAAACAAGGTGTTCTTATACTTCAGTAGATGTTTGATTATTCAAAGGATGTAACTTCATGCATATAAACCACAAAATTTATCTGTGTTACCAAAATAATTATCTGTGCTGGCTATTTATGAGACTGAAAACACTTTGGAAGCAGATGCAGATCTACTCCTCACAGAAGTCAAGGAAGCTCCATCTTGGGCTTCAGTGGGATTTGTCTCCAACATTTGGTGCGCACTACATTTGTGTATTATTTTTTTATACAGTTCATATAATTGTCAGGTTTTAGAAGCATATTAAAAATGTTGGTTTTCTAATTGTATTCTCCACTAGCAGAAAATAATATAAGTGAGTCTTGTGAAAACACTTGATGTGTTGTTACCTATATGATCTATATGGGAACTCCAATTAGTTAGACTAGAGTAATGTTGCACAAAATGTGTCAGTGGCTTACTTCCTTCTTTATTATGCTTATTAATGTTTCAGGTGTTTAAATGTCTTCTCGAATTTACAGTATTCAGGTTCAAAGGCAGTGTACCTGGAATTTTGCCTCTAGTATGGCATTCATATTTTCCCAACACAGAATTCCTGAATGAGCCAGACATTAAGAATAAGAAGGTTTGGATGAAAATTTGATTTTCATTTGAATTATTATTTTCTCACTAGAAATGTCTGTTGCCATAAGAAATTCTGATATTCTAACAAAGTACTTGAAAATTTAAAATACCTGGGGTAAAAAAATAATAAAAAAAAAAATCTGGAACAGGCATTCCCTCTCCTCTCCTATGTCTATAGGGCAAAACAGGAGCCTAGAAACACTTATATTTTAGACAGAATTCATTTCTTATTATGTGCTAGGGTGAGAGCATATGCCTTGTACCTAATGAGTGTAAGCAGCCTTTAGCTAATCTTTAGAGGAAGATTAACTGTGCAAATGTTCCTTATTCAGGTGTGCAATACCGGGGGTAGTCCTAATGGAATCTGAAGTCCTATACTCATCCTTGGGGGTCTGTGGTCCCACAGTAATCATGTGTGAGTTGTATCTTCCTAGGCCATTGTAAAAAAATCCTTTTGAGATTGGTGCAGTGAGCCAGGTAACAGACCATAAAGCCCCTGCACAAATAACTTTGTTTAGAATAAGTACAATTATGGTACAGGTACTGATCCAGCTGATAGACTGGAGCAGATTATGTGGCCCCTTAACTGTCCTCTAGAAAATTTTCACATTCCCCCTTGTTATACTCCATTCACATTGTATGTTCCTGGTGGGGTTTCCTGTGGAAGCAACAGCTCTCTCCTTAACCCTTTACAAGCACAAATTAAATATGGAGAAGTCTGCATTTGAACCCTCTTCTTGTGTCACTGAAACTTTTTGATTCCTTTTTCTATCCTGCAGTTTCTTTTTGCCTTGAGGAGTCTACAAAACAAGTATGTGTGTGTGTGTGTATACATATATGTCATCCTAATAGCATCTTAGAGCATGGTAGTAAGCCACTGTTGTTATTAAACAGAAAATTCCACCCTCTAAATTACTACTAATAAAAAATATTAATAAAAAGAAGTTTCAGTTTAGAAGGTACTGTGTAGGTTTGAGCTTGGAGATCCAACAAGCATCAAGTACAGTAGATAATGTATACAGTTGATACTTAACTTACATTTAATATAATGGATGTACTTCATTTAATTAGAGATCAGAGGAGTTACTCTGAATTTGTCTTCACTCCAGATTGCTATCCACTTTGACCACTGCTCCACACACCACAGATGAAAACATAATGAACATAATGAAGCCAATTCTGCTATATTTTTTTTTAATATATATATTAATCAACTCTTGTTCAAAAAGTTTGAAGTCACTCAAATAGGGGTATTTCTCAAACATGTAATTTCTTTAATGAAACTCATGGACAATAACATAAAGAAATATTTCCTTTCTTTTGGGTATTACCAGAGTTGGAATCAGACTACTCTTTCTTAGACAAATATAAATGTTTATTGCTCACCTAAAGGTACCTGAGAAAAAGGCACACTAACAAATTAAGAACTCTGGAGAAATATATTTATGTTAAGTTTCAGTATAAATGAAAACTTTAGATTATGTAAGCATAAGCTGGAAGATTATCCCTTTTGTACATTTAAAGGCAAATCATTACCCCTAAAACAGAAGTCTCTATCTCACAGTATTGTACCATGGCCCATAGTATGGAAGGGAAGCTTGCCTTGCTTACAGTCATCCTTACAAAAATCTCTGGCAAATTAAAAAAAAAAAAAAAAAACATTAAAAAAAGAAACTGGTCCTTTGCTTGATGCCCAAATGCTCAAAGAACAGTCAATTTTTACAAAGACTAAGCACTCACTGTATGGTCAGGTGTAATGAATAGTGAACTACAAAGGCTTTGATCACAATGCTTATTCCTAACTAAATTTTGTCTCACATTGTCAGTTAGCATCCTAAGAAACACAATATTATACCTGTGAAATCAGATAGTCAAGAAAAGTTATTATTGAAGTCTGCTAGATTTTATGGTTAAGCAAAAACCAGTAGAGTGAGTTCTCTTGGGTCTGTTCATAGGGTAGCAATGCAGCAGTAGCTGTGCTCATCCACTCCTCACACCATCCCCATCTGCCACTGACCAAGACTATGAAAATACAGCTTTCACTGAAAAATTAAATTATTGCCACAGTTCTTGACTCAGAAGCTCTTGGAAAGGTGAGTGGAAAGCAAACTCAGTACCTGGGTATCTTGCAGAAGGCTCAGAAGAAACACTCTAAGCAGGGAAAATTGCCTCATATATATAATGAGAAATCAATCATCATTGTTAGCTCTTTTAAGAGAAGGCAACTATCACTATGTGGTGCCTCACGTGGGAAGCATTAACTCATTGTTTCCTCTCATCAAAACAAGGAACTGAGATATAATGGGGGTGGGGGGGTGGGGTGTGTGAATCATAACATTGAGGAAACTGTGAAGCATAGCAAATACAAAACGTTTCAAAAGGTCTTGTCCTCTGGTAAGTTCTGCACTCAAATATTTGACTTCAGAAGCTACATCTGTATGGACTTAGCTATGTATGGAAGAGTTAACACCGATATCCTAAACCCCTGATGGATACAAGCAGGCAAACAAAAGAGACATGTTTATGGTTTACTTTATGCCAGGTGGTAACATGATGTCACACCAGGGACCACCACTGACATAGGTACGGCTGGAGAGCTTCTGACATGGTGGTAAGGCCCCTCCAGCTCTCCAACATCTCCTTCCCACCTGAGGATTAGGAGAGCTCTGTAAAAGCCCTGTCTCAGTAGAAACCTCAGAAGAAACATTTTTTCAAATCATGATTGAATGGAAAAAGCTTGCCACCTGATCATACAATGTGGGAAATGGGAATGAAAATTAAAATAGCTGTAGCTCTTTGGATTTCGAGATGGGTTTGGAGGGACACTGCATAGGAGGAGGGAGGAAAGAGAACAAAGCAGCTACTTTGTTGTATCTTTTTCATTGTGCTTTGTGGCTGATACCCTATGAATTTTTTGTCTTCTCCCTCTCTCCAACCTCTAGCACTTTTATAACCAGCATCCTGAAAGGTTACACATACCACAGTCAGATCCTCAGCTGCCATCTGTCTCTTTTTTGCTGACATTTGGATCTTCCACACTGATCAAACTTTTCCCATTGTTTTTTCCTCAGTTGTGTAAGACAACTGCTCTTGCTTCTATGGAGTTACTCTAATTTACACAAGATGAGAATTTGACCAACAATACCCAAGTTAGTATAAAACCAGAGATTTCTCTCTTTAGGTAATTTGAGTAGCTATCAGATAAATATCTCTCTTTTAACATTAATGTGGACAACAGTCAGAGAAATGTCAGTGTGCTAACAGTCCAACCAATACCATTTCTTCAGGCTGGTTGATCTACCCTTTCAGACACTTGCATTGTCCATCAGTGTCTAGCCCATAGTAAATATTAATGAAAATACACAAATTTAACTCACTGTTAATTTTGTTGACTTGGAGGTAGAAGTTTTCGAGGTTCTCACTGACGGTTGGAATGCTCTTCAGCTGATTGAAGGAGAGATCCAACTCAACCAGTGATGTGATATTGAAAACATTGCCTGGTATTCCAGAATCTGTTAACTTATTGTGGGATAAACGTAAATATTGCAAGGCTTTAAAACCCTGGAAGTACTCATTGGGAACATTGGAGATCTGGTTATTATCAAAATACAGCATGAGTAAGGAATGAGGCAGTCCTGTTGGTAGCTTTGTAAGTTGATTGAAACTTAAGTCAAGATACAAAAGTGAATTCAGGCCTTTAAAAGCCCCAGAAATAGAATCTGCTTTCAGCTGGTTGTTCTGGAGGTGAATGACAGTCAGATTCACCAGCCCCTCAAGTGCACCGGGATTGACTTTTGTGATCTTGTTGTGACTTAATTGCAGGTCATCCAGAGTTTTGGGGAGTGGTCCAACTGCTTCCGTCAAATTGTTGTAGTTAATGTGAAGTTTCTTCAGATTCTTTAGTTTAGAGAAGACTCTTCCCTTAATTTTCGAATTTTCCAAATGGTTGTGATCTAGAATCAGCCACTGTAGGTCTGTTACGTTATCAAATGTGTTCTCTTCAATGCCCTCAATCATATTGTTTCGAAGATAAAGGTATTTTATTCCACTTGGCACAATTGGAATGGTTTTCAGTTTAAGATTGTCACAATACATGGCAGTGGGGTAGCTTAAAGGACAATTACATTCTGGGGCACAGACTGCTGAGGATGGCCCAAAAGGATCATAACCATAATCATCTCCAGGACCATAGTCATATTGACAAAAAATGCCACTAATCAATAACAGAAAGACGGGTAGGGAGTTTAAAGTCATCTTTGCAATGTGTCTTGTCCCTGTATGGTGAAAGGGAATAAAAAAGTTATAACTTTAATTTTTAATCTCATTCAGCAATATTTGAAATTTTACCACATAAAGCTTATAATTAAAAGCTAATTAATTTAGGCTTCCTGTTCAAAGCTACTAAATATATAATTTTGTTAGTATTGCATTGTTACTACTGAAAACCTGTAGTCCCTGTCTTGTTATAATCAGCCTTTGTAATGTAAATTTGCAGGTCATTCTGCAGCTATAAGTAAAACATTCTTTATATCTTCCTTCATTCATTCATTAAGTCACAAGAAGGATGATACAGCCCAAGATTTTAAAATTTGACACAGAAGAGTTTTCAAATTCAGTTTTGCTGAAGGTCATGTTCAGAGGCAGTTCTGCCATTTAAATTCTATCAAGCAATCCTAATATACTGAATTGCCTCATATTTAATGTGGCAATTTGACTGAAGTTTGAAAAAGGCAAGGAAGTTACAAACTCAGATTAATGATCTGCTGTATAGTGTGTTGTTAAAATTCTTGTAGTTTGAAATATCTTCTCCTCAAGGATCATGTCCATTAAAGCAAAAAGTACACTAACTGTCATACTCACCTAAAGAACAAACTAATAGAAATATAAAGCATATTCTCCTGGACATGTCAAGCAACAAAAAATGCATATGTGTGCATGAGTATGCTTTATCTAATATGGATCTACAGCAGATCTGAAACGAATGAAATTCAGATAGTGCAAATGTTCTTGCAAATTCTATATATAACAATTTTTTATTACATTGTATGATCATCTTAAATCAATAGAACAATCAAGTACTTGCTTCACATAGTTGGTCTTCCAGTTCACATACAGCAGAAGGCCGTTCAGTGTCAGTAAACACATCCTTGGGGATCTTTTGCTGTGATTCAGTATGACTGGTCTCACCTTTTTAAGGGCATACCTTGCTTGTCAGATACTCCACAAGATACTTATCTGTGAAGATTAGTGTCTTGCTTTTATTTCTTACTACCTAGATAGATGTGTTGGAAAAGTGAGTCTAGCATCACTGGAGTCAATGAGCTTACTTTGATTTTCACCAGTATGACAAGGCTTGGTGTACTCAACAACTGTTCAGAGATTGAGATGATTAAGAAATTCCTCTGAACCTTCTTTTAAAGTAATTTCAGAAAGCATGTGAAGCCTGTAAAGAGACCACCAGACATTTATCTCAGATCTGGGCAACCTTCCAGCAGAGTAAGTCAGTCTTGCTATTGGCATTGCTTAACTTAGAGTACAGTTTTAAAAACAGGGCATAGTTAGAAAGTCTTCCCTAATTCTAAATTTTCTTGCTTTTATTGACTTGATAAAAGCCACATCACATTCAAGACAGCTAATAACCTCAACTGAAGTACCTCTAGGCAGGGCCTATTGATCTGCTACAGTACAGCATGAATATTTTTTTTTTTAATTATCTCCATTATGTCTCATTATCTCCAGTCAATTACCCACAAAGTCACTCTGCTAGATATTAAGCTGCTGTCCCCTGAATAAGGACAACTGTATATCGTCTCCACGGCATCAGTCCCATCAGATTTAGCAATTACAAACCACAGGATAGAACAATCATTGAAATATGAGTAATCAGTGTGATTTCCTTTGTCTGTTCTTCATTACTGCATGAGAACATGTAAACTCAACCTTCAGTCCCCTGCTGGTCTAAATAAGTGCAGCTCCTCTGAAAGCAAAGTCACTAGTGACACAATTCAGCTCAAAATCTGGTCCTATTTAAGCACTAAACATTAAGGATGAGGGACTAAGTGCTTCTGTATTCTAAGTGTAAGACAGAGTGTAATGGAATCCTTGGACTACTCTCTTTGGCCTTACAGTGGTATTTTTACACATCTGCATCATTTTATAGTCTTACTGATAAAGTGTCATAAACATGCTATTTTAAATTCCAATTATATTGTTCTTCTATGTTCAAATTACATTTGTAATGCTAAATTTTATTCCTGATATCATAGGCTGACAGTTCTTCTAAATAGTATACAAAGTTTAACTATGCAGAACCCTGAAAATAATTTTTAAAATTAGATATCAAATGTTTTAAATTACTTTATCAACAACATTTTAAAATGTAGGTGACAATTCTGTAGTGCCAGAGCATATGAGCATGTTTGTGACAAAAAATAGCACAGTAAAGTACATATGTAGTATAGATAACTTGTTTTATTCATGGATTTTTCATTCACATATCTAAATGTTTCTCTGTCAGAAGTGTAAAAGGTAAATAGATTTTCTACACGTGCTTGTCTGTTGCACTGAACTGTATGAATCCAAAAGATAAAATCAGAATAGATTCCTAGATGCTCATAACATAAGCAAGCTTGAACTAATTGCCTTTTTGTTCTAACCAGTTACGTTGCAAAACAAGTGTGAAAATATTTGTGAAGTTCCTCAGGCTACTTGCCAAAACATACTAAATGGCATATCCACAAAATAATCATTGGAAAAATGATTACTACAGTAGAGTAGACAAACTATTCAAAGTATTTTGGAGCTAATCTATATTACCTTAATTTTAAAGCTGTGAAACAAGATAAATAGAAACTTATCATTCAATCAGCCTTAAACTAAATATACCTTAATTCTGCAACATAAGCACTTACACAGTTTGCAAAAGATCTAATTTTTTAAAATTTCAATATTATATTTAAAATTAGCAAAAAGAAAATCAAAATACCTACAATTTCCCTCTCATAGTTTACTTGATTAATTATTTAAATATCAAGATAACTTGTCTTTTTGTAAAACGAAGCAAAATTCTTTAAGAAATCAAGTCTGTGGAACTCTTACTAATAGATTATGAATGAATAAGTAAGCAGTGAGTAGTCTTACAAATTTCTTTGTACTGTACATCAACTCTTTGAAGTAGAACAAAAAAGACTAAAAAAGAGCAACACTGATGCACAAAATACGTGAGATTGTTTTAAGGAAACTGAGAAAGCAAATCCACCAAGCAACTGTTGATTTGTGTTCAATTTACAAATTGGCAAACTTATCTTGACATGTTTTCACATTCCCATTACACTACACTTAAATAGCTGAACATTACGGTTAAAACATGCAGCAGCACTTACCTTACTGCCTTGAAGCTGCTTTCCTTAATTCCCAGAGCAGATGCAATAAGGGACTGTATCGACCAATATATGCTGTAAACAGTGTCAGGAGGTAAACGTCTGCCAGATCCTCTGTGTTACAAGAGAGAAAAAAAAAAAAAAAAGAAAAAGAAAAAAAGAAAAAAAAAAGCCCTAGTCACGCTGTTCTCTGAAGCTGCTATGTCATCATGGTGATCTTGTGGTGTGGCATGTACAAAAATGCAGCTCTTTAATGAAGTGCAGGTGGATAGCATATTTTGTACAAGGACAACCCATCTGTTATTCCTGTGGGATGAGAGTATGACCAGTGTTTCACAAACCTGAGAAAGTTTAGACCACTAGCCATAGCCTTATACAAGGAATTTTTGTATTTTAGAGGGAAAACATTTTAGGTTGTAAAACAAATTGCAAACAGACTTTTGTTTTCCAACTTATTTTATACTGTTAGACATGAACTAACAAATAGCATTCAGACCTCAATGCTGCTGTGCTTCTTCAGCCAAGTGACTCATTCATTTTTCTGCCTTTTTCTTTAACTGTCTTATGTCCACAGTAAAATAAATATCCTTAATAAAAGTTTTAGATTAAGGATAAGAATGAAACATGCAGGATTATCTTTGAATTATAACCTTTTCCACAACATTAAATACCGAGTTCAAAGCTTCTTCTGCAAAGCATTGGAATTTATTTGGTCTGGGGATTTTCTTTGGTGATTGAATGTATGTTTGTTTAATAAAAATACATCCCAGGAACATTTTTTCAGCAGTTACTGTAAACTCACTTCATGCATTTGTTCATTTTTGCACTTAAAGCTTTCTCCTGCTTTTCGGAATCTGGAACTACTCAGCTTTACGTTGTCTGTTTCTTATTCCATGGATGTAGTTCAAGAATGCATCTTAAGGCTTGGATGAGATCTTATTTTCACCAGGCAATGCCAAAAAATAATGCACTAAGACAGTAACTGTTTAAAGTGAATCTTAATGTTTCCATAAGAACCTTCCCTTGTCTCTAAATGGTGGATGTCTTCCCTTTTTATGGGATGCAACCTCTTTCTTATAAAGTTGGATGAGGACAAAAGTGAAATGTGCATATAGAAAGCATGCACAAGCCATTTTAAAGTGTCCTGTGTGTTTAACTGTGTTTGACTGAAAATGTTGTGGGTAGAGATCAAAGGGGCTTTTGTTATCAACTGGCTATGTTTACAAAAAATCATGGTACAGGGACATGGCTGTGCTGGAGAACCCTAGACAGCTTCCTGAAGAAGAGGAGTCTGGATGTGGGCTTCCCCCAAAATCTGATGATGATGCATCTGGGCATCCATGCCAGTGTAGGTTACTGGGAGAAGGGAAAGGCCTGAAGTAATTCAATATCCTTCACCAAGAACAGGAAAGGTGCCAAATTGTTACAGACCTCAGCTTCCACAGTGACAAGATTAGCAAACAAATTTGCTCAAGACAGCATGCTAGGTGCCAGTGCAGCCCACAGAGAGTCAACATTACTGTGTTGATACCCTGACATCACGCCTGTCCCCCTGGCCTGGAAAAACAATTTACAAATTAGGAAACATGCTGATGACAGACCATAACTACATTACTATTTGAATGATGCAAATAAGTGAATGTGAAGCAGTGGGATTACAACAGCGAGTTAAGCTAAGTAGGTGAAGAAGTGTGTGTGGTATCAGAACTACACATGAAGAAGTAGACAAAGCTGTTGTTGCTCTGCGTGTGGATAAATGGAGACCAGATGGACTTTCTCATGCATAGTATGATACTTACCTGAAAATTACTTGATTAGTTTTAGCTGACCAAGGAAAACCTAAACTGTAGCCTTGACTGCAAATGGGGTAGCAAGCAGAAGCATTCAGCAAAAGATCAATTGGAATAAAGAAAAGGTTTTTTTAATACAGAAAGTGATGCTTTTGAAGGCAATACTGAGGTTTGCTCTGTGGAAGAAGGTGCAGCAAGTTGAGCAATGGAGCATAATGTTTGTAAAGAGAATTCTAAAATTCATAGAAAAGACACAGGTTGCATTTTCTCTGATTAAAGATTTGTTTTGAAGGACAAGCTCAATATTATAAAAAATTAATACATCTTTTGATCTTTCAGTAATATATGTAGTTTTGCATTTGCTGTACAAATAGAATTTTATATTGGCTTCAAATACAAGGTAGTGCAGGCTTAACAAGTTTTTGGCACAATTATATTTATGCACCAGTTGTTCATTACATTGATTTCTGTAGGTCCAGTATACATCCTTTTTCTCTTTCTACTAACAGAAATAAAAAGCATGCGTATCTTTATAACTTGTAGAACAATCTTATTAAACAAACGTGATGACATTTTACAATTAACATACGGTAAAATCTTGGGTCACATAAAGTTCAGCTGAGACTTTTTCATTCATATAGTTCCTGTCTTGCTGACTGTTTTAAATTAGCTATACAAATTTCACAGTCAAGATGATGAATCACATGCCTTCCAAGGATAAGATATAATACAATAGAATTTTCCTTTTCTTTAATAAGATTTTTGCCATTTCTCCACTCTGGTATTTAATACTGTCCCTTCAGCATGATTTTATATGCTTTCTTAAGCTTACTGTTCCGCCTCAGGAAGCACTCATAAAACCATTTAGGAGAGCAGGTAGGGACTAAAGCCCAGAAAATGGAGGTATGGATTCTTCTGCAACAAGGGATGGGAGCGTGGGTGGGTGATTTCTTCTTTTTGGCCCTATTTTGTAGGTTTTTTTTTTGTGGAGGTGGTAGCTGTCAGAAGTCATTTAATGGTATGTGAACATCAGCTAGCTAATTTCCAAGGAATACAGAAAATAATGTGTGAATTCTCCCATGGCATCTAAGTTGCATATGAATATGCTTCATACTTGATAATGTCAGAATGTATTGATATTTCACCTTTACATCAACTGTGCTTCTAATTAAGCCATCTCAGTTTGTTTTCTCCAAAATTAATTTTCTTCTTATTCCTTATTTAATTTTTTTTATTTGATGGGAAATGTGATCAAAACCTATTCTTATCTAGTATTCTTCGGCTAGATACATGAGCAGAAATATTCCTTCTATTTGGTTCAAAGCTCCTTTCTTGATAATTCATATTTTCATGGTTGAAGATGGCCAAGAAGTCTGGTAGGTGGTAGTGAAAGAATCTGAAAACAGAGGTCACTGCAAGTATATTACTTTGCAGTGGGTGAGATCTAGCCTTCAAATATTGTTGGGTTACAGTGACACTATTTTCTTTCTTCATTCACCAGTGATATGCTTTCAGCCTTTTCCCTCCTGTAAAACTACCTTCTTTATAACTGCTACATGGTTCTGCACAAATGGGAATTCCTCTCAATCTTTTTGCTTTTAAATTATTCCCCCCCCAAAAAAAAAAACCACCAACCCTAAAGTTACTAAAACCTAATAGGCATTATCTAAACCAACTGTTTCTTTTTAATCTTAAACCTGTGTACACATCTGGTACGCAGATGTGTACCCTAAAATCCACAAGATGTGGGTGCCCAGAATTAAGAGTAGGGTATCTGGGTTGTAGAAGCATATAGCCTCAGAAAAAGTGTTCCTTGAACTTTTCACATTGCCTCATAAAATAAGTAGTGAGTTTTTGCACTGATCACTCATAATTTAAATTAAATATTACTCTAAAGATTAAATGCAGGCTAGTTCATTTTAATTGGCTGCCTGCAGCAGAAGGTAAACAAATCTTCAGTAAGGGAAAAGGCCATTCCATTGGCACCATATAGCAAGCCACTTAATTATAAAGAGGTAGTGTAGTGTTTATGCATGGTGTTTTCTGTATCTCTAAGTAGTGAATATATAGCCTGTTGTCCTGTAAATCGTAAATAAACAAAAACTTGACATTAGCTCAAATGTCCAGTAAAAAATAGCTAAAAGTTTTTGTGAAGTCCTGCAGCATTTTGGAAATATTGTTAAAGGCTGACTCATGTCAAATGAGTTCCATTAAAAACAATTCTATTTCAGGTTCTGAAAGCTGTAGGTCCTTATTATTTTTTCATCTGAAAACTTCCATTCCTCCAAATTAAAATGTTATTTGTTCAGCCTCTACACTGCTCTTACATGTTAAATGGAAAGTGTTAGGTCACATACTATAAGCATTACAAAATTTGTGGTTATCCAAATCTTTTTTTCCCCCTTTCTCCTAAAAAGGAAATAACAGCTTTGGAAATTTACAAAAATGGTAATCGTGGTACAACTTATTAGCAGACTGCAACAGATATTTTAGTTGAGCATAAATCTGTTTTTGTCATTCTGAAAAACTGCAAACTGTTTTGTTTCAAACTTGACAGTGTCTATATTCTAGTAGTTAGCCTCCTCTCCATTGCTTTTCAGGCTGTTTTTGTAGTAGATTGCATTTAATTTGATTAAAATTGTCAATGGAAAAATTCCTTTGAGTTGATTCAAAGCTTTTCTGTTAAGAACAGCACAGATAAAGGCAAGATGCTGTTTTTTAAACAGATTCTTGTATGTATACACTGTTCTTTGTGTTACAGCATTTAAAATGTGGTGATCCATGTATCAAAGAAAGTCAGGTAACCCTAGAACATGAACCAATTCAAATTATTCCTAATGTAAAGCATGTAAGGAGATCCCACAATATTGTTGAATTTATGGGAAAGTTGTAGTTACAGGTAAAAATTATAGCAGCAGCATCATTGCATTTCCAACAGTACAGATAAAGTACAGGAAAAGAAAGAGGTAGACTTGGAAAACTTGGCTAGCTCACTGCCTATTATTTGTATATACAAATGCTGCATGAATGTAGAACTCTGAAAACCATTGGTTGCTAAACATCTTGCCCTAATCTAAGCATTAGCAGTGTCTATCTGCTTTCAGAGCACTACTGTTTAAGGTCAGAAGGGATATTGCATCATCTACCCTGACCCGCTGTATAACACAAACCATAAAACTTCATCCTGTTGCTGTTGTACTGAGTTCAACAAAACACCTTTGCTCACATATGCTTAGGACAACATATAACCTTGATGTAAGACATGAAAAGTTTGGGAGTTTTCTAATTTGGTGAAAAAATCTGTTGATTTTTGATGAGGCTGGTTTCAGGGTCTGGCAGGTTATGGCAGGAGCTCAGCACTTTTCCATCTGTGGGCAGAGGGTTGCACCTTGGGGTAGCACCTGAAATAATTAGTTTGCCAGTTGAGTGAGACTTAATTATTACGGTTTTCATCCTTGTGTCTGCTAACGTACACTTGCAGACAGCACTCAGAAGTAGAGGACTGGTTCCCAGGCTGGTGGGCTGGTAGGAAGGAGGGTCTGCTCAGCTAGCACAGACCCAGGACATCCCCACTCAGTACGTTACTCTTCTCTTTCTCCTTGAAGCACAAACACCGGAAAACTTTAGGCTTACGAACAGAACAGGGTTGCCAGCTGGTACAGGAACAGTAGCTTCCACCTCACAGGGTGTATGGTGAGGTCCTGGGGTGCTGGCTGCTTCTGTTTCTGCATGCAGCTGCAGCGGGCAGCAGCTGCTAGGACAGTCTGCTCTCCCTCAGTGGGAGTGGGAACACGGCCTCCTGCAAAGCTGGTTTACTGCATCATGCTTCTCCTCCACAAGACACTGTCTCACAGTGAATTCTCTAAATGCAACCCTTTGCCTAAAGTAATACAGTAATATGGCGTTATATGATTTAGTTTTAGGTAGTCCTCAAGGAGCAGCGAGTTGGACTTTATGGTCCTTATGGGTTCCTTCCAACCTGAGATATTCTGTGTAGGAAATAGCAGCCTGGTGTACCGCCAGCTTTGAACATAATGTCCAGACAACCATCACACAGCATTTGGCCTTCTGGCAGTTGATGTGACCCTCTACTGGAATATATCCACTTGGTAATAGGTTGTGTTTGCTATGAAGATGGGACAGTTTGGAAGACATTGAATGTGCAGGTTTTTAAAGTACTGCTCATTGTCATTTTTAAAATGAAACACCTTGGAAAAATCTACTGCTACTACAGAAGACCCTGTTACCCACCAAGTCTACAACCTCATAAGCAAGTAAAGGCTTGCTAGATAGTATCTATTATATCATTTTTTACCTATTAGTATCTATCCTGACATTAGTGGTCACTTAATTTATTATCAACTGACTGCTATATCAGATTTTTACATTTCTTTTCCTGGGACTGATGGCAGGTTAACAGCCTTGGTGAGTAGTATCTAACTTTTTGTAGTCCATGAACAGTAACAATGCACTGGTGTTCTGGTATTCCCAGGCACATGAAAATGGGCTGTAAACAAACCAAAGACCTCTTATATGGCTGTTGTGGTTTACCCCAGCCAGCAACCAAGCCCCACGCAGCTGCGCACTCAGTCCCCCCACAGTGGGATGGGGAGAGGATCGGAAAAGTAAAAGGGAGAAACTCATGGGCTGAGATAAAGACAGGTTAAAAGACAGGTAAAGCAAAAGTCACACACACAAGCAAAGGAAAACAAGGAATTCATTCAACACTTCCCATGGGCAGGCAGTTGTTCAGCCATCCCAAAGAAAGCAGGGCTCCTTCATGTATAACAGCTACTTGGGAAGACAAACACCTTAATGCCGGATGTCCCCCACACACACTTCCTTCTTCCCCCAGTTTATATTCCCAGCATGATGCCATATGGTATGGAATACCTCTTTGGCTAGCTCAAGTCAGCTGCCTTGGCTGTGCCCCCTCCCAGTTCCCCGTGCCCCTCCAGCCCTCTCACTGGCAGGGCTCGAGAAACTGAAAAGTCCTTGACTGAGTGTAAACATCACCCAGCAGCAACCAAAGCCATCAGTGTGCCATCAGTATCTCACACCAAATCCAAAACACAGCACGGCACCAGCTAATAAGAAAAAAATTAACTTTATCCCAGCTGAAACCAGGACAATGGCTATCTAAGAGATTTAAGTACAAAATATTATGACAACCCAATTTAAAAGTATTTGTCATTAACAAATATTATTTCATTTTTCCCCTTTAGAAACTATGTGATAGTTGTCATATGACAAGAGCATGTCAGTCTGATGAAAGTGCATCAGTCTACTCCTCTCCAAATGCAGAGAAATGGTGTTTACCGGGGTTTTTTTTACGTATTTAATTTCTACCCATTGTCTTGTGTCTGTTTAGTTGTGAGCCTATAACATTACTAGAATTTATTTGCCTCATCGTAAACTTGAGCTTCTTACAACTCTCTTCAGCCACGCTGTGAATGTCACCGATATTTCCACTGCACCTCAGTTTTATTTTTACTTTTTACTAATATGTACAGAGACACTATTACATATATACTCTGTATTTCCTAATTCTTCATGTCTCATACTTCTCATGTTTTCACTTTAATTGCATTTCACCTTTCTATTAAACGAGCAAGCTTATGGCTGAAACAGACCTTTTTTGGTTGTATAATCGGGGGGGGGGGGGGGGGGGAAGGTATTTGAGGACAGTCTCTTAAATTCTTTTTAAGTATAGGTGTTCTTGGTTTTGTTCGAATTTTTTCCTCCCAGACAAATTTGCTCATCCTTTTCCTGTTTGGGGACATTGAACTCCTCTGGAATACTGGCTGGAAATATGCTTTTGACCATATTAAATGGCCAGCTTTGGCAACCACCAGATTCCAATCCAGTGATTAACTTGTCTTTGTTTATCATAAGGAGGTCCAGAGTGGTTTTACTCATGTTGTATGCAATACCTTTTGTCTCAGGAATTGTGCAGTTTTGAGAAATTCTACTAATGCTTTATTATGGGCTGCATGGCACTGCCAGCAACATCTGACCAAAATAAAATTTCCCATTAGAAAATCTTTATATTTCATAAGTTTCTCCATCTTGTATTTCATTAAGATTCCCTCCACTTCTATGTGAGATGCAGACCACCTTTTTTATAAATGGTCTCAGGATGTTGTATCACACTCTCTGGTCCTGAAAGACAGCAGCCATAGGTGTCTACATGTGTGCTAGGAGTCCAAGCATTCCTCATGGTCAACGGGGCTCTACTAAGTAGTTATGGAGCCTAGGGCATAATTCAGGTCTCTAACTGAGACCCAGAACAGTATTCAGTTACCTAAATGTAAACATCTAGCATCATGTGAGATGCCGTAAGGTATCCAGCTCATCTGTACCGGTTACAAGACAGGACCTAAAAACCTGTCCGATTTTCAAGTGGCAGCTGTTAACAAAGCACATTATCCCACAGTGCCTAATAACAGGGCATCTGCATTTTAGCAATGGCATGCTGTCAAGCGACTTCAGTCAGCTGGTGATGGAAAGGCATCTGTCGCTGTCTGACACGTCCTTAACTGTACAGCACATACAAGTGAGGCTGGCTGCTACAGCTCAGAATCTTGAGGAGACCTGTTCTGTCCTGAAGTAGTGGCAGGAGATCAGGCACATCTAAGCAATCTAGAATGGCATTAAACACTTTTGTTTTGTACCTGAATTGTGCCTTTGGAGCTGCAGCTCAGGAGACAGCCAGTCACATCAGTGAGGTAATATCCTCACTTCGTGTAAACTGTCTGCACAGTATTTTCTCCAACAATTTTTTTCTGTAGACTTCTCTTAGCTGAATATTCAGTGCGATGTCTGCAAAGAAATGTCACAGAAATAGAGCCAAGCAAAATGAGATGTACAACCCTGGAGACAGTCCTGATCTATTCCCCCACAGGTATTTTCCATTTTCTTACTGACTTTAAAAACAATAATAATAAAAAAGCCAAAATAGGGATTTTTTTTGAAAGGTCAAATAAAACTTTAGAAGGCAGTCCTCTGCTTCTATTAGATCATCACCTGAGTCCTCACTGAGCAGTTTTGTTTTAGTCAAGCAAAGCTTTTCAACAGATTTCATATATAATTGTGTAAGTTACGCACATTGGAAAGCACAGAAACAATTTAAGAGATTTTGCATTACAAGCTTTCATATGCTTACGTTGAATTGACACAAGAGTACTTAAAGTCTAATTTGCTCTCCATCCAACCCAAGAAGGGACAAACAGTACCAACATACCCCTCATCCTGTGTTGACTAAGGAAAATACACCACTTTCCAAGTATTCTTGTTCACCTCCCATAGATTTTAGACCTCTGCCTACTTAGTCTGACTCTTTTTTCTTTACCTCTTTGTATTTTTTTGGACTTTAGTAAGTGCTTAGCAATTCTATTTGGATAATTATGTATCTGTATATTTATACACGTCTCTGTTTGCTAAATGGCAAACTGATTTGGACCAAAACCTGGAATTAACGTCTACCCCTTTATCTTCCCAGTAGTCTTTTTCATGATTTCTTGATATTTAAAATTACTTTTGCTTATATAGACACATAATATTACAAAACAGAATAATGTTGTCAATGATGCTGCACCTTTTTGGAATAGCAATATGAAGCTAACCCAGAAGGAAGTTCTTTCCTTCTTTCTTCAAATGCTGGGTTGTAATTTCTTTTGGATCATAGGTATGGCAAGTAAAACATTGCAATCAGATATTTGACTTCTCCAAACTCTCAGACAGATCAGAACTCCATGTTACCAGCTGTTCAAAGATATAAAGACAGAGATAAACTTCATCATGAAGGGTTGAAGAAAGCATTACAACTGACTGAGGAGAAAAAATATGCAAAATATTAATGTCACCACACCACACAAAATTATTTTATATAAGCAAATGGATGACTTATCTCCCCTTTAGGATCTACCTACACTAGTAAATCACATAGTGCCCCTCGCACTGGCAAGTCATTTTTTTTATAGTATTAATTTATTAGAAGGTGCTTTTCCATGATTCTAGCTTGAACTGAACAATTCCTAGCCACAGTTTGGGACTTACCACTCTTAACAGAGGGTTCAAATGAAGCCACCTTGTTTTGTGGAGTAAGATAGCCTTACAATATGGATGAGGCCAAGTCATGCTATTTGGTTCAGAGCCGGAAAATTGCATGATTTTGCCTAATAATACAGATGCAGCTTTAGACTCTGGAACATAACCTAGGACATCAATAAGAAAATAGGCATTCAGGTCATAAAGTCTGCTGACATTAACTAACCCACAATCATAATTTTATCAAATTATGATTTTATTGTTTTCACCATTTTCACAAAATTTATTGTGTGTTTGCATGTGTGTGTGTGTCACTCTTGCTTTACACTCAAGTTTTGAAGAAAATACGTGATTTGTGATTTTCAAAAGAGAAACAAATACATTCCAGAAATATGATCTGATTCCAAGTTTTAGCAGAGCAATAATTTTTAAGTGGAAAAGCTGGTTTTGCATAGAATTGCTGACACAAACTTAGCTATAGCAGTACCAGTAAGCAACACTATAATTTAGGTTATGTTCCTATCCCATAGGTAACTTTGATACTACAGCTAACCAGCTGCGGTATAGCCAGATCCACTGCTTCTATTCCAATCTCATAAAAGCAGAATGAGACTTTCATGTTTCCAGCGCTAAGTATCTCACATGAGTAACAATGGAAGGCATTTACACTGTGTTTCAGCAATTAAATCTTTGCATTTATTAGTACTTTTAACACAACAATTGAATAACTCTTGGAGTACCTGGTATCATAAAATATTAACAGGCCAATCACATCAGAAAGACTCATATTTTCTGTAAAAGAGTTTTGGTGAGGCTTTCCTGCTTTTCTCCTCTCTTACTGAGATTTAGTCTTCCCCCTTTCTGGGACTTAGTAAGAGTGTTCTTTGAGGGATGCAAGTGTTGATGAATGAACAAGGCTGGTTCTGAGCATGTGTGTGAGTCTGCATCCTCATGTCCCCTGCACCCAGACCCATCAGAGATTTGTGTTGTCTCAGACTGGTGACGTTTCTAGCAAACACGCAAGAGGTTTATTCTTGCAAGCCAATGGGGAATAGATGTGCAGATGATAGGTCATAACACTAGATTCAAAGCACGGTGCAGGGAAGAAGGTGTTTGCTTCACCAATGAGCATAATATCCTTCTGAAAGTCACTAATGAGTTGTCACATATTCACATATCAAAACATTTTCAGAAATGTGCCTTCCAAGGTCTTGGAAAACAATGTTTGAGCTCCTAATTCACTCAGGTGATGCTGAACATTTTACTCCATGCCTGTGTGCCTTTCAGTCTAGTAAAGGTCATCTTGTCTATGTCTGAACTGCCTGTTAATCTTGGAGCTGAGAGTGTCCTCAGGGAAGGTGACATTTATTTTCTGCATTTCAAGCTTGTAAACAAGGCCGTTAATGTGACTGGAGACTTCTGCAAGCTCTGTATGTGACAACACACCATGTTTCAGACCCTGAGCATACCAGTAGGCTCTGATTGTCCTGACCAGCCTCATCCACATACTCCAGCCATACTGCCTCCACCCATCGGCTCAGCAGTTGTATATAAGCTGAACCCCCAGTCCTAGCTGCGTTGTGGGTATGCTGTGCCTGGGTTTGTACCTGGTGTTATCTTATTGACATGATATCTGAGCTTGACCTTGGACCTGCCTCCACAGTGGACATCACTGGATGGTTGCCCAGTCCTGGTTACTGTCACCAGCTCTGCTCTTCTTCATTAAGTGCTGTGGGACTCTGCGCTTTGCTGCCCTGCCTTGTATGATGGCTGGCTCCCAGCTTGCCTTCCCTTACACAGCTGCCCTCCCTTGCTGAACCCTGGCTATAAATTCAGGGAAAGGACAAGGACCCGAGCTTAAATGTAGCTCCTGGGATAATGCATGGTAGATGTCTAGGTAGGCAGAGGCTCTGGAAGAATATGGTCATGGCAGCAAGAGCCTCCTGGTGTACTCAGGGCCCTGGTACTGCATATGGAATCACAGAATGGAGTTGGAAGGAATCATTAAAAGTCACCTAATCCACGCCCCCCTGCCATGAGCAGGGACATTGTTCACCAGATCAGGTTACTCAAAACCACATCCAGCTTGGCCTCGAACACTTCCAGGAATAAGGCATCTTCAGCTTCTCTGGGAAACCTGTGCCAGTGTCTCACCACCCTTCATGTAAAGAGTGTCTTCCTTATATCCAACATAAATCTACCCTCTTTCAGTTTAAAACCATTGCCCCTTGCCCTGGTAAAAAGTCTCTTTCTTGTAAGCCATTTTTATATATTGAAAGGCTGCAATAAGATCTCCCCAGAGACTTCTCCAGGCTGAATAACCCCAAAACTCTCAGATTTTCTTTGTGGAAGTGTCCCAGCAATCTCTGACTGTTCTCATGGCTGTCCTCTGGACCCACTCAAACAGGTCCATGTCTGTCTTGTGCTGGGTACCCCAGAGCTGGATAAAGCACTCCACAGTGGGGTCTCACAGGAGCTGAGTAGAGGGGCAGAATCACCCTTCTTGACCTGCTGACCAGGCTTCTTTTTATGCAGCCCAGGATGTGACTGGCTTTCTGGGTTGCAAGTGTGCATTGCTGGCTCATATCCAATTTTTCATGCACTAGTGTCCCAAAGTCCTTCTCTGCAGGGCTGATATCCATCCATTCATTACCCAGTCTGTATTGCCTTGACCTTCATGAGGCTCACGTGTATGTTCTCATACAAACCAGAAGCTGTCCATGAGGTAGCCAAGCAGTTGGAAAGCTTTTATTTCCTCTGTATCATTTGAACTATGAGGGGTGGGGTGGAGGGGGATGGGAGGCATCCTCAGCTTCCTCCTCTGTAGTCAGATCTTTGGTAAATGGGACATGTCTTCTCTAATCCTACTCCTGATGTCTTTTTCTATTTCTGCTCTGCAGAATAATCTAAAATCATTGTGCAGTTGTATTTTTCCATAGCATGAGCACATTCTCACTGCCTAAGACGCAGGGAAGACAACAATCGTGTGGGTCAGAATTCTGACTGGGAATTTCAAAGAAAATATTACCATTTCACAGTAATTTAGTTCTTTGACAGCAGTAAGGAGCCTAACTACTTAACTTTTTTGGTTACAATTCCATTATCTGCATCTGTTGAACAGAAATTCACACAATCTCTCTCCCTGTAACATATACATGCAGTGTCTCCTGCTAGGTATCAAAAATGATTGGCATGTCTTTAAAGATCTTGATGCTGAAAATGAGCAGTAAGGGATAGAAAAAAAAAATATATCCAAAGGTTAATTTTTTTGTTCAATTTTGGTGATGGCATGATGAAATATTTAATCACCTGAGATTCAGGATCTCTCAATCACTGTCTGTTAGCCAACACTTCAAAGATAGCACTTTGTTTCAAGACTTCATTGAAACATATCTACTCTCTCCTTCCACATTAGAATGATGTGTATGGACATACTCTGAAGGATTATTCTCAAAAGTGAATAAGGCTTTTGAAGCATTTCAGTTGTCTAGGGTTTCTAACATAGCCACATAATATTTAGAATGATTCTGTCTGTCATGTCATGTTTATTTTATGCATTTTGGAATTCTTGGGGTTTTTTCCCCCTGCACTCTGGAATTTGGTTTATTCTTTATAATCTTTTGATTCCTGCAGAGATTCAATACCTTGAAATTAAAAGATGAAAGGATTCATCAGCGGAGTACTATATGGTTAGCTTAATTGGTTCTGAGTTTTTTTCTGTTGAAAGGGTTTTCTAATATGCATTTAACAGCAGACACATGGTCCCTATTTTCCACGGCTTTTTATCTGGATTTGAGCATTTTCAAAAAGTTGCTGTGTGGAGAAGCACTACCCCAATTCATCTCAAAGTCTTCATCTGGAAGCAATGACGTAACTTGTCCAAACCTGAAGTTTGCAAATGTAGTAGCAATATCCTTAAGGTTTTTTTCATTCAAATATATTATATAGTTAAATATATTAATTGAAAATAAGTGAAAGGTGTTAGCATGATGTATCACAAGTTACATCCTTCAGTGCTGTTCAGTCAATAACATAAAGGTCTGGGAAAAAGCACCTTGGAATTTTGTTCAATTTCATGTTAGGTATGAAAATAGAAAGTTTTGTGAATTGTAACCATTTATGCAGAATAAAGCAGTACATGTTCTTCTGTCCATTCTGCCAAATGTGAAGAGCAACAAAATTTACCAATTAATATTTGTGCGTATAAGAAAAATGTCATGCCATTTATCACCAGAAATCATTATTTGCAGGTATTCATTTTCTCTCCATCTCGGTGTGAGCCAAAGACAGTACCTGGGGCAATTCCTTGGATGAAACTTTTCTGGGCAGAGGCAGTTTAGACAGCATTTTGTTTTTTTAAAAAAAACTGCCTTTTGTATTTAGGCAGTGGATGGCAACTTTTGTTTAATTTCCCTTCAAGTTTGAGTGCCCATCTGTAGCTTTCCATTCCCCTGACCAAAAACATTGGAACTATTAATGTGGGTAAATGTTTGCAGATGCAAAGCCTACAATGTTTGTTATTTTCCAAAACCTCTTCACTAAGTTGCTTGCTGCAGCCGTACACGTGGGTTCAGAAACATGACTCTAACTGCTTCTCGTCACACTGAAGATTCTCTGATTCTGTTATTAGTTCCTTTTTTTTCTATTTTTTAATATTATGTTATCATCTACAAAGATGTGTTCATATATATAAACATACACACACACACAATATGTTTGATTTTTAAAATACTATTTTTCATAGTTTTGTCCCTTCTTTCCCCCACAGATTTACATTCCAGTTTAAGCAGGCAGTAAGAAAGCATTAACATTCTTCTGGTCTGCTGGCTTAAGACACCCACACAGAGGCAATCTCCAAAACTTTTAAGAGGCATAATGTACACAATGAGTAAGAGAACTGCCTGACAAAGCAGTTTTGAAGACACCACATCTTTGTATCTTTGGAGTTTAACAGGCAGGGTAAGCAGTCCTCTGCAGTGCTTGCATCCAGGCGGATCCTCAGGCACTTTCGGCACGCCAACAGCCCTGAGCTTCCAGAACAGGAAGCAGGGCAGGAGACCAAGGGCTGTTCTATGTCACTTTGAATGTATCCATTGATGAGTGTAGCCGTTTGAGTGTTTGTGTTGAGTTTAATTCAAACAGTTTTGTGCTTTTTCAGGACTTGCACAGATACTTAGGTCTGTTGCAGCTGGAGCTGCTGGAGCACTTGTTAGAGTAATGTTTTATGCTAAAAATTATCAACTCTTGGTTCCAGTATTTCAGTTTGAAGATTATGCATTTAATATTGAACATCTCACAGACCACATTTCCTTTTCAGTGCTGTGCAAGCTTGTCACTAACATGCTCCTTAATTTCTTTTATTGTATAAACTGCTTCCAGCTAAATTAGCACTGAATAAAGCCATTTGGTGGTTTAAAATTTGGAATGGAAAAACCCCAACCACCTAGCAATAGTTTGGTAATGACTGTGGAAAATAAGGCCACCTCTTCTGAAAAGAAATTTACAGAGATGTAGGCCAGTCCCTGTAGCAAAACTGACTTCAGAGCAACATGTACATTCAGAAAGGATGAGCAAAACCACACCTGTGTACAAAGCAAGAACATTTGAATGTGGACATACAAAGACGCTATTGATTCCAAAAATATGCACTCTGAAAAAAAAGAGAGCGAGAAACAGCAGAGTAAGTATGTGAATTTGTGTAGCCTCTGCTCCTAAAGCTTCATAAACACCTTTCCTCCTTGTTTTCACAATTACTGAACAGGAACTTTGCTACTGTCCCTCAGTGACACTAGATGGCACTTCAGAGTAGTGGTGGGATCAGAAAATCTTGTAATCTCTGGTTATTTTATATATGATATTATAGATGCATGAAATTAATGCTTGCATCAGACAAAAGCAATTTCTCAGCTTTCTGCTAATTTGTATGTATGACAGTGAGATAGATAATACTATTGGTTTCAAAAAAAAACAAACACACATAAGCAGAAAGAGATTATAACAGAGTGGTTCACTAGTAGGTCAAGAAAGCAGGTTATGGGCCAAGGAGCTGTTGCAAGACATTGTGTTTAGACGATTTGAGAAGCACATTGTGGAGGGAACTGAGAAAAATCTATAGGCCTGGAAATCAAGCAACACATTGATGCCAGGGATTTGAAAGCTGATCCTTTCCTGGAAGTGAAATTAGATTTGATGCCACTTATCCATCAACAATCAAGTAAATGATGACTGTCCATAACCTGGTGCAGTGTAGAACAAACCAGCCAGCTCCCTTCTGACCTTAAAAGACAAGTATAGATGAAGCGGTTAATTGAATTGTAGTCAAGTTTTGAAAAAACACATTTAGCAATGTGGTTTTGTTAACAAAAGATGTGCATGTACTTTTGAAAACCTAAACCTGAGAGACAGCATTAATTAAAAAAAAGAAAAAAATGGTGGAAAGGATACTAAAAAAGCAAAAGAATAAGTTTACAGTATTGCCATCAAACTGCTGTAAAAAAGAAGCATCACTTCTTCAAGTCATTATTTTCATTTCCAACTTATTTAGTCAATTCTGTCGAAACCAGAAGGGACCACTTTGTTTAGTTAAAAACTTCTTACAGGGGTTTTAATTAACACTTTAGGAAGATTCATGACTAGGGGAAGAATTGTACATTTAGATATAAAAAAATAGCAGAAAATACTGGCCATAATTCTGAAAACTCTTTACATAAGGAAAAGGGAAGTTCAAACATTTACTCAGGCATGTTCCTAAGTAGTGTGATGAATCACAGGCATTATTAATTTTAGATGACTGAAAATATATTGGTGTATCTAATTTTATCATTCTGCCTTCTTCATCACAAAAAGATATAATTTTAAAAATATTATTAGAAAATTGGTTTTAAAAGCAAAGGCAAGCAAGGGCTACTATTTTAGTTTGGATTTTTTTTATAATTCTATATTGAGTGAAGAAATAAGAAGCCTCTGCTTGTCAGTTAAATTCTTCCATCATTCTTGCAGCTGAGGATCTGTCACTATATCTTTTTATTCTCATATCTCTTGTTTCCACCAGCTTGACTTTCCCTATTATGAGGATATGTTTTGTTGCAGGCTCCCTAGGAGGGCCAGTTCTCACACCTGAGAGGTGGTCACACCCTTGCCTGCAGTGACCCCTCTGTCCCCCAGGGATGCAGGAAGGGATAAGAGGCCTCAGGCTGCAGCAGGAAACAAGGGATTCATTTCTTAATGTGTTTTGAGTCCTACAGTTGTGACTGTTTAGCATCTTCATACTTTATGGATGGATTGCAGATACACTGTTAGGTCTAAATGCTTTCTACTTTAGTTCTTTTATTTCTTTCATCTCAACTGTTTATAGTTTGTTTGGATTTGTCTTATTTTTTCTTTTTTTCTTGTTTTTCCGTGTTTTTTGTTGTTGTTGTTGTGTGTTTGTTTGTTTTTTTTTTAATGGAAGAGCCATCTGTTCTGTATTTATATGAAAGCAGTTTTAAAAGTACTGGGCTTCCCACTGCTTTGAAGTCTTTGCAGATGCTTTATGTGTCTAGAGTCCCATCAGTCAGACATTGTAGGTATGGCTGCACAATTTATGGAAAACCAACAGTGTGTTTACCTTCTGAATTTGTCATGAGGTCTCATGTTATAGGATTTGCTTATTCTGTTTTATTGCACAGGACTAGGAATCAGGAAATTCCTGTTATGTTTGCAGCCCTTGCTTGTTAGCAGGGAATGTGTTTAATGAGGAATAGCTTGTGCTTGAGCACAGAGGGCAGCAAGCCTGGTATGGGACATACCATGGGTATCACAGAAGAGGACGATACTCAGATACTTTCTTCTGAACTTAAAGCTGCTTCTGGTTTGAAGGAAAAGCCTTAGTTTGAAGAGATTTTAAAGGCATGAAGGGAGAAATGGGAAACTTGTGAATATGTTTATATGAAGTATTATGTAATAAGTATTGCTATTATTTATTGTATAAATCTCTTCCTATAAATTGCATTTGTATCTGCTAATTTGAACTGTGTACATAGAAACCCTGTGGAGTTGTTCAGGCTAAGACAATGCCTTTGTTCTCTATTGAAATGCCAGTGCTTAGCTTTCTGCATGAAGTTTCTCTCTGAAAAATCGCAGATATCCAACCAAGAACCAAAAGGAAAAAAAAAATGTAACTGTTGATATTCTAGAGGGTTTTCTCTTCAGTGACACAAGGGTATCATGTACTGTCAGTTTTATTTAAAAATAAAACTCAGAAGATGTGAAACCCAGAAGAAAGAATAGATGCAAATGAGGGAGATAATTGGCTACTATATGAAAGAGATAGCTAACAAAAGTGCAAACATGCTTTTTCTGCGTGGTGTCTTTAGTGATTCATAATCATTTCCAATTATTTACTACTTGAATAAATGACAGCTATAAAAAGAATATATTAATTTTCTAGAAAAATTACCTGAGTGTTAGGCATGAAAAATTGTCTTGAGGCAAGAGAATTTCTGACAAGTTGCTCTTACATTAGCTATCATCATACCAAAAAACATTCAATTTTCAAGACTTAATCATAATTAAAGTTCTAACACACTAGGTTATGCTATCAAAACAGAAAATAAAGACAAACACTTTGGAGTTTGCCTGTATTACATTATTCTTTAATATAAATGACATACAAGTTTTACAAATTAGAGAGATTGTCCTTGGAGTATTAGAGGCTGCAGAAGATTCTTTTAAGGTGACATTTTTATTGAGTATATGTTTAGCTTTGTAGATTGACAGTAGAAATGTGCAGCCTACCTTTGATGTGCTTGCTACCCACTGGTATGGGTTGAAGAATCCCAATTTGCAGAGGGCTTCAAATCACTCTAAGAAGATACTTCTACAAATTATGTCCCAGCAATGTCCAGCTAGGCCTTGCAGTTATTTCACTTCATATTTTGCTATACTCACGATTTTTCTTATAATCTAAATTCCTCAAATGCATCAGATGGGAAGCCTGCATATCTCTACTTGACAATTAAAAACATTGTTTAGAAAACAAATACAGTAAAGGATGCTGACATGTACAATGCAGAACAGTGAACTGATATTATTTTTGGTTTAGATATATACATGGATTGATACCAATGACTAAATCCTAATACCATACTCTGCAAGGCAGTCTCACTGAAGTCATTAAAACTGCTTCTGTGACCAAGGTGAGAAGTATTTGCCCTAGAGAAATTTAGTCATTGAACTCCAGATATAGGTTACAGGTTTTGCACTGCAGACTACTCATTATTTTGTTCAATAGGATTATGTTAGGCTAATCCTGAATAGCATTGCTCTAGAAGAATGGCAAACTTTAAAGAACTATGTGTACAATATGAATTTATTTAATTTTTCCCAAAATAATGACATTAGCAACAACTTTATTTGCCTCTGCTAAATAGATACATTCAGAATTAGCTTAGTGTTATAGTGGATATTTTTAAACCTCCAGGGCTTGAAATAAATTTAAAGGAGGTAACTCTCACCTTCTCAAGTCTCAAGATGATTTGAGAGTCTTTCTTCCCTCTTTTTTTTTTTTTTTTGTGTGTGTGTGTGTGTGTGTGGCTATAAAAATAACCTCAATCACTATCTTTTTTTTTTTTTTTAATATCATAGCTTGACAAATATTTACTCCGAATCTCATATACAGTGGAATGTGAAAACTTGTAGCATTCAGCAAACTGAAAAATGCCACAGAAAGCATGCTGGAAAAGAAGGCTGAAATAAGTCAGTTTAAAGCACAGTTTGCAATTCTTTTTGATGGTATGCTTGATCTTGCACATCTGTAATGATTCATTTATTCTACATCAATGGATCATCTCCACTTTGAAGTGAAGTTTCTGGTATTTGGCATTATTGTTAGCAATAATTTTTGGAACAGGCCTATTACAACAGGTACTTTTAGCTGAAACACAACCGAATCCCATCTTTAGACATCTATTTGTAATTTCCAATCTGTACTGCAGAGCGTTCATGGATACACCGGAAAGCAGAGGGCTGGATTTCCCAGTACTGCACAGGATTGCTGAAGAGACTCACACCAGAATAGCTAGCCTTTTTGGTGTTGTAACCAAGAGGGCAAAAATCGTTGATACCAATTGAAGCTATTTTGTTGTTATGAAGGTAGACCACCTGAAAAGCACAGAAGTACAGAAGTGAGAAATAGAGCTACTATGGCAAATAAGATAAATGATTCAATGTCAAATACTTGGTATGTATTGCGCAATGTTATACAGAGTAGCAATATATCCTTTTTTTCCTAATGAATGCTTGATTCTGTTTACCTTTTGAAATACCTAGAGTATACTAAATTAGAAATAATTTCCATAGAAAAAGCAGAAACTGTGCAAGACAATCTAATAATATTACTATTATTTGATCATACTGTAACCAAAACAGGACTCAAAGTTGTGGAGTTATTAATACAGTGCTGTGGTTCAGAAGCATGTGCTGTATATAAAGAATATATTTGGTACTAATTGGTTTCTCTCTAGCTCTAATGCTTTCACTCTCATGAGTGCAACTGTGCAGGACTCAGAGCCAAAGTAATCACTAACTAAGATTTAAAATGGCTGATGAATATGACTTTGCTCCAGAGTCACCATTTCAGATTAATTTTCCCAAGCTACATGCAAGTAGTGATTTTCATTTGGGAATCTTCATTCTTTGGGAGCTTTATTTCCCATAAAAACCCAGTCCAGGTGAAGACAGATTTCAGTTGGTTCCAAGAGGCCATATTTCTAGCTATCCGACCACACAGGCCTCAAAAATACCGCTAATGTGAAATGTTATTGAGTGTCTTTGCCCTCCTGAAGGCACAGCATTTTGATACCAAAGGGAATGTTCTTGTGAAAGGTTTCAAAATGTCACTGGGTAGAATAGAAAAAATCTCAGCAGATGAATTTTTCTTTGAAAGCACTTTTGAGTAAAGAGGAATTTAAAGTACATAATTAATCCCATATTTGTTGCTTCCCCTCAGACACAGAGATAACGAATGCACACCTCCAGATCTATACACCTACATAGCCACATTCACACAAAAATCAGAACAAGAATCTTCCTGTTGTATGTAAATTTTGCATGCCTATTCAGCACGAAACTTGCATCAAGTTACTTTTGCACAAATACTGTGTGCATTTCTGTTCAAGACTGAATAACCGCACAAATACTAGGAGAAATCTTTCAACTATTGCTCTCTGAGGCAGTACGCTAAACTTTACCTGGATATATTTGTGTTCACCCAGCCCACCAGGTACTCTGACAAGTTCATTGTTGTTCAAGTGGAGCTCTCTCAGATGAGGCACATTGTTAAGAGACCCATTTTCAACTGAGGAAATACTGTTGAAGCTGAGACCCAATCTGGGGGAAGAAAAAAAGAAAAAAAAGAAAAAAAATCCAAACAAAAAAATATGTTAAACTTGCCCACATAACCATCTTTCTTGGGTTGATTACTTCTCTACTCTACTGTTGTAGAACAGACCAGTCTAATTTTCAGAATTATGCGTGAGGTAGAGAGGTACCTCAGAGAACTAGTTTAGCTAAACATGTTTAAATAAGTTTGACATCTAACAATGGTAATGAGCTAATTATCATTCTATCATTCAACCTGTGCCCATGGTACTGTATACTTTCATGAGATATATGACTAATCCTACTGTAAATGCGTATGACATACCTTCATAGGCACCAGTCTTTTTTAAAAAGCTGAATAAGAGTTTCTTGCATTACTTTAGGAGCACTGGCTGTACTTTTCTTTGTCAAAGTACATAACCCAGGGTGACCAGAACTGTTAAGTTTAGATTTTCACCACATCCTTTGAAGATACTTATGTAGTTAGAGCCATGTTACAGACTGGAGCCATGAGCTCAGTCATACGTGATGATCTGTTCAGCAGGACACAGAAGTGGGATGCACACATTTCTCCCAGGTTCCAGTCCAGAGCTTTCATCATAAAAATCATCCTTTTTGCTTTATACATCCACATTCTGGGTTTACTAGCACAATTTATGCCCAATTTGGAAAATCTGGTCCTATCCATGTACTTCTGTGTTGATATTATTTTGGGTTGCAATTACCAAATTACAGAATACTTTTCCAGAGACTTTCATAAGTTACAACACTTTGTGTTGCAGTAAGGAATTCAGTGGTAATTCTGCAGGAGTTATCATCAGGAGTGTTGTCCTTTGAGAAAATTATTTCTACAAAGGCTAAACCTACTTCATCTAGTTTGCTTTATCTTTTTTCTTTAGGCAATCTTTTTTAATGTTGAGGGGAAATGCTCTAAGATTTATTAATAACTGAATCAATTAAAGAATTTAATATTGGTAATCAGAATCCTTGTGATAAAATAATTTGCTATGGATGAGTACTTTTAAATAAAGTCTTATTCACGGTAATCTAATACCTATAATTCTTTGTGGCTTGTGCCAGCTTCAAAAGTCAGAATCTGGACCTAATATAAAATCACAGAACTAATATTTCTTGTTCAATCTTTATGGCAGAGATGTTTCCAGAAATAATGTCCAAGAATGGAAGTGCATTTTATAATTTTTCTTTTAAAAATAAAAAGTTAAAGAAATATCCTATTAACTGGCAACATGTAATACAAATAGTCATATCATACTTATTTAAACATTCCAGTGCTGTCAAATGATTGATGACAAAGGAGAGCTTAATGAGACCTCCTACAGACATCAACAGGGATTTATTTCACTCAGAAATCAGTTCACAGTGTCCCTTATCTTTGCTAGAATTTGTTCAGGAAGAATTTTCATTTCAAAATTATTAGAACAAAATTCCTTTTGAGTAGAGTACATCAGGATTTAGGAAAGTTTGGGAGATTTGATCCTACAGAGCAATAAGATCTTTAGAATGTCTACAAAGGAATTCAGTGATGGGTACTCATGGTGAATGTCTTTAAAAGGATGACAAAGAAAACAAACAAAACCAAACAGTTTGGCAGAAGGGTATAAATTCTTGGTTGACACATGTCTAAATATATGTTACATATGCAGGTCTCCAAGCAGATGTGTCACACCTGGGGAGACCAGCATGAAAAAAAGCAGGTCTCACTTGCATATTAGTCTGTTGAAGCAAAAATAACCCTTTTACAGATGATAGGGATGGACAAGATCCAACTCTGCATTGTCTCATGCAGGGTAAGTCTTTTAGGGAAAGAGTGAAATGGGAGGAGTCTGTAGAAAAGTGGATCTACCTTCCACAAGCAGTGCAATTATATGTAATTACATCTCATCTAGATGTGTTACGATCTCTCAGTCACTCGGGGCTATGGTTACAAATGAAGTCAATCTTAGTGTGTAAAATACACGGTGATTAAGAGTGTTAGGAAAGACTATGGTCTTCATCTCTCTTCTTTTTCCCATGGGTAAAAAAATGGAAGAATTCAAAAAATCACTCTTGCTTAATATACTTGACATATTACTTCCTTTTATATTAGTGAATAGGTAACATTTCTCCAGTGTTTCTGCTGATCTAGTCCCAGTGTTTTAAATTTTTGAAGACCATAATTAAAAACATACCTAAAAATTGAATAAATTCTCAAGTATTTTTCCGCCTTCTTTTGTCTCCAACAACCCTGCTTTTTCTTTCACTTTTTTAAACAAACTTCATGCTGCTCAACAATATCATTATTCTGGGCTCGATGCAACTTCTACTCTATGGAGCTAGAAATTTTCAGTAAACTTTAATAGGATATAGACATTAGTAACATCAGTAGCATAATGTATATGGAGCTCATTCCCCCATGCGATCAGCAGTCTTTGTTCAGTTTACATTCATGAGATATATTTTTTTTTTTCTATTGCAGCACTACATGAAGACTTTTGGAAGAGTTAAGAGTAATTTTACAAGGAAAACAAAGAAACAAATAAAAAAGACAAATATTTATGTGCTGCTAGAACTCAAGAACTCAAAAGAGAATGAGCAGTAGATCTATACCAAGCTCTTGTGTGAAACATTTTACAGTTCAAAACACCTTAACACGTCAGAATGACCTGTTTCTCAAAGTCTAACTGTGCTTTAGGGCAGGTATTAGACTGTTGAGCATCAGCTGACATGACATGATCCAGGAGGAGAGCAGTCTGACCCCGTACTGCTGCTCCTAAAGATATAGATGTGTCAATAAAAGCTGGGGTTTGGTAGCTTGTTTCCGTGGCATAAGGGGCAGCATGCCCCTTAAATTTATCCCATATGCCATCCTTGCCTCTCGCATAGCTGCCTCCTTTCTTCATCTGTCTGCTCTGTTATGTCCAGTGTGCACTTTTTCACCAACCTGTATTCTGCCTTACTTTTCAGCATTATGAAAGAGGATTTCTGACTGTGTTCAGGTTGCATCCTTAAGCACAGGTCAGAGGGCAGTTTAAAAGCTGGTGTCTGCTCTGAGCAGCTCCACATTTCCACACAACAATCAACAGAGCTTCTTGTTTCTCTGTAGAGCATCTTGTTTCTCTGTACTGTACAGTCACAACAGAAGCAGACCAAGGTTCGATATTTTTAATAGTCCATCAGCATTTGCAGCATAAAACTTTATGCCTTAAGACAGATTTCCCACAATATAGTCTGTAGTGTTTTCCAAGTGTGAATGTGAAAAAGCAGAAACCCCCTGTCATCTGCAGGACAGCTGACATACCCCACACCTCCCTCCTCCAATAAAATAAATTATGCTCTACCTGAGTAGTTATTATCTTGTTTTGGTTTTGGAAGTTTTCTTTACCATTTATCTGGGGAATGTTACATTTTATACTAAGCTTCTTTCATAAAAAAATAACTGCTTCATAGTACCCTAACGATAATCATGGGATTCTTATTTTTCATTAAAAACCAGGTGCAGACATTTTTTTAACAGGGATGAATCTGTCATCAAATATGAACATCAAAAATGAGTTGAAAAGTCTTATTTTACAAGCTCTAGAAACCTGTTCTAAACTTTACCACTTGGAATTGCCAGATTCAAAATAAGTGTTAAGTTACTCTATACTTCATTGCACTAAAGCACTGTGCAATCTACTATAATCAATGGCAAACTTAACTCCTGTTGCTCAGTAATCTTTCTTTGATTTCTGTTTTCTGCTTTCATTATGACATGCAGAATGATTAAGATGAAGATCCAGGAATTAGATCCAGTAACCTGATTACAGACTTTTAGATCAATTACACATCTATTTCCATTTAAAAAAATGTAAGTATCATAATATTAAAATACCTTGTAGTAAAGGCCTGCTTTACTATTTTAGCATGTTATCTACTGTGAACTAATTCACAAATAACTCTGTATGTCTAGAACTACTGTTTTGGAATTCTCCTTACCTTTTCCTACAGTTAGAGAAACTTATTCAACAACATATTCATCAATTAGTAAGGTAAAGTCACCATGACAAAAATGACACTTTTTCATTTATATTGTATGGTTTGGTTTGGTGTTTTTTTTTGGGGGGGGTATTTTTTGGTCATGTTCTGGGACTCATTGAAGACTTGCCTTTCTTGAGAAACAAAGGAAACACTGTTGCAAGCAGTTTTGGTTCCCATGTGCTTTTTTCCTCAGTTTCCAGGGCAAATTGCATGAGAAATGCAATGTCCCAAGAAAACTGCGTGAACCAAAGATGGAAATACAATGAAAGAAGATGACATAATTAAAAATTCCAGTTTCTCTCTTTATCTTTCTTTTTTTATTTTCCTTTGGGGGTTTTGGTTTGGGTTTTTTTTGGTTTTTTTTTTTAATTTTCTTTTTAATTGAATCAAAGAAACAGTTGTCCTGGGCATACATCACTCATAATTGAAAACAGCTGGAAAGTGTTGTTAGAAGGAAAAAAAAAGTGTTTCGTTCACATAAGTCAGTACACAACTCCTTAGAAGCTTTTCCTCCTAAGTTATGGACTGCCTTGATGGTAACATTCATGAAGCCCAGAATGATGTTTCTAATTATGTGTGTGGTGGTTACAATTTCAACCAATCTTTTACACAAAAAGAAGAAAAGAATTCTTACTTTGCCAAGTTGGTGAGTCCAGACAGGCCATCAGCATCAATTTTGCTGATTTTGTTGCCATCAAGGTGAAGTTCAGTAAGGGACGGCGGAAGGCCTGAAAGAGAGAACACCATCAAATCACTTTTGGTAAAGGATTGGTATCTTATTCTAAAAAGGCTTGTGTTAGACTGAGAATCTTTTACAGTAACAAAAAAATTTTTTACTAGACATGGCTCAGCACAATTCACTGAAGGAAACAAGGAACTTTCACAATCAGGGAAACTAAAAACAATTAGTAACAATTTATTTAGCATTAAATAAAATCAAGCTCCCAAGGTCATCATAAAAGTTAATTCTTAAAAACCAGATAAATTATATTCTTCTCAGATATGAATTCTGGCCTTCATGATTATGTAAATGGGTCAACGTAAGAGAAAGAGCCTTCACTTTAGCCAGCCTATCCACATACATAAATCTACAAACATTGATTTTTAACAAATAACAGCAGCTGAAAATGACATTATACAGCTGAGGTAAAATATTTTTTTTTTTTTATTTTAGGTAGGGCACACAGTATTTTGTAAACTCTGTTTATCAGGAAAAAAAAATTGGAACCAAGTATTTTAACTATCTGAGGTCCCTCAAAGGAATATCCAAAACAGGAAATGTGGGAAGAAAGAAATAACAACTAGTATTACCTTTGAAAAAGTTTTCAGCTCTTTTGAAACAATCAGCTGACTGTAGTATGAATAAATTGAATATAATTTCCTTTGGAATGGAACCATTCTGGTTTGGTTTATTTTGTTATGTTTTTTAATAAGTTATTTTGAAGTTCTTATTTTGTAGCAATTTGCCATGAAGTACTCTTAAAAATAGCAAATGTTTCTGTTTTGTATAAGAATAGTATTTGTGGCTTCAAACTCCACAGACTTGTGGAGCGCTGATTTTATGCTTGTAGAACTTCAGTTGATTCTACTTGAGTTTACATCTGTTTAATGGTGATCAGGCTCACCAATCAGGGTTGGAGGGTGAAAATATTCTTCTACTTTATATTTCAGTTATGAGACAAGAAAAGCAGAATATCATAAAATGGCTTACTTTTAACAATGCACCTCTTGTAGAGCTTCTCATAATAGAAAACCAAAATTTGCCAAGCCAATAAAAGTCAACTGACCAAAAAATGAAGTAGCCAAGTAATGGGTATTCTAAGGACTGACTCAGAACTCAGGATTCTTCCATAATAATATTTTTTTTCTGGCTGACTAGAAGTCACTATATTATACTTGTGCAAATCTTTGAAATATTAATTGTTTTTCTTACCTTTTGGGATGCTAGTAATGTTGGTGTCTGCGATACGGATGTAGGAGAGCCTCTTCATCCCCTGAAAAGCTCCATTTTCAATGCCTGAACTCTTGATTGGATTGGTGCCTAGTTCTGCCAACAAAACACGGTCATGAGCTTTGCTGCAGTGTAGGTACCTACATCCTTCAGGTCAAAGCTAAAACTCACTTTGGAGGTACAATTTATTGGAGCATTTCTTGACTTTCTACATAAAATCACTGACTGAACTAAAACATCATCTTGAAAAAAACAGAGTTGATTTTTTTTTATAATTTCTTATGCTCATACCTAAGACAATCACTTGATTCAGTCCATTAAAGACAGCTTTCCTCAACTTGGAGATCTCATTCTCATGAGCCCGTATCTCCTGGAGAGACTTCGGCATGTTTTCTGGGAGTTCCTTCAGGTTGTTCTTGGACAAGTAAAGCCTTTCCAGCTTCTTCAGAGGAGCAAAAGCTAATGGGCTGATTTTGCTGATTTTGTTGTTAACAAGGATCAATGCCTGTGGAGTAATAATGAAGGAGATCTCAGATGATCACTAGGGAAATTATTTTAGGAATTAAACATTTTAAAATGATGATTCTTTTATAATATTTTTGATGCCTTTTGACAGTCAATCTAGTGAGCTGAAGAAAATACAATGCAGTACTAAAACAAATAGATAAAGAACTTCTGAAATGGTGAAAGATAAACAAGGCCTACATAATAAATGCAAGTGAGCACTTCATCACTGAGGTATATGCAGCTTCTCTTAACATACATAATCGATACCCCAGAATAAGTGCCACCCTTCCATTTGAAAGTTGTAAAGAACAAGACATGCACATAAAATTAACATTTTCAGGTTTATTTGGAGGGTTTTTTCCATTTTTTTTTATTCTGAGGATACTTTTATACCTTACCCATCATCACACAACCATCCTAACCAGTTTTTTTCTGATCAGAATATTCTATGATTCTATACAGTGAAGGCACAGTCCAGCTTAGTAAAAGTATTCTTATCATTACGTCTTTCCTGTTAGTTGTAGAGACTGCACTGATTAGATTTCTGTCTGATAATAACCTCCTTTTTGTAAAGATATAAGCTTTTTTTTGGGGGGGAGGGGGTAAGTGTACCTTGGTACAGGAGGGGAGCAATTTGAAGCATCATACTGTAAGATCTGCAGTTAGGTATCATGGACCATATTCATAATGGCTATTATGTAGGTGCTTAATCTAATTCTCACAACTGTGATATCTAGACTCAGGGTAACTAAGCAAATTAGCTCTCCATACAGTCAGGGAGAAATGCTTCTATGGAAACTCTGTTACCTGTCATAAGTGGTCTCAGTATGCCTCTGGAATTTCACATTAATGCTAAGTCTCTGATTTACCAAACAGGACATAAAAAGGGAAAAGAAAGTCCCATCACTGTTAGAACATTAATGCAGCTACTGGAAAGGATTTCAGATACGATACACATCAGAATGAATTGTATAATTCCATTTGTTTTCTACCTACTTATCAGACTTACAGTGCTGCATGTTTGTGCAGTGAATTAGGTAGAATGGGCTGTATAAATATAGATATAATATCTGCTTAGATTCATTACTAGAAAATAGCTAAAGACCATCTTTGTTCACTAACTCCATGATGCTGTTTTTAGAAACAGAAGACAACAGTTACTACTAAACCACAATTTTTTATATTGCATACACTATAGTTAAAATTCAGTGCATTTTAATACACAATATTTTCAGAATTACGCTTTAGTCTCTTTCCTAGAGGAAAACTGAGCATTCAACTCTTTCCACAGTCAGTTAAGTATTAAAACGGTGCCAAGAGGTGTATCAGCATCTGTGACAGCACCTCTCCACCATGGAAACAGAAAGAGAGGTGAGAAGATAGCTTAAAATAGTATTTTATTTGTGGGGTTTTTCCCTAATGCATTCCTTTTGCAGATCGCTCTAAGCAAAGAAAGCAGTATGTTCTGTACATTGTTTAACTGAATACACGTAAAGCTGAGCATATCTGGTTTTAATTTTGTATGCTAGCTAGCATTTGCAAGAGGAGGGAGAAGAGGTCACTCACAGTTCAGCAGAGTATTTCCCTAATGATGAGGCTCTCCCAAAATAAATATATTGGTCAGTGGAAGCCATGACCCCAACAGTCTTTTATTTGAGCCTGAGCTATAAGAACTGCCATGAAAACACATGGGGTACACATGGGGTGTGGTTTCCTGAGTCATCATTGCCAGAATTGTGATACAGATGTAGGTTCTGCCTATGGTGTAGTACAGCTACCTGCACAATATTTGGACATAGGAAATAATTCAGTTATAAGGGATACAGTCTGAATTATGCAAATGAGTCTCTTTCCTTGTTTATATCGTAATAAGTGAATAACTGAATGTGCAACTGCTAGTTACATTCTTCTTCTTTTTTTCTTTCTTAATTTTCCCATGGATTTCTTTTCCATAGAAATCAACATTCAAGGAATTGAGACTTGAAATTTTTATCCTGCATCCTGTTTTGTTCTGCTTGGTCATTTATTTCAGCTAAAAGTCTCCCTTACCTTTATTCCTTCTTTATTTGATTTATTTTAACTTTGTTGCCTTTCAGATAAAACATTTGGGCTATGATTATCACAGCTGATGATCTGATGTGAAATATTTCTTGCTGGAAATAGGTAGGCATACATTCAGCTAGGCACTGCAATGTAAATATTCTCTGAGCTGTTGATGTTAGGAGGTTTGTTACAGGTCTTCAGAGCAGAACTGATAGTCCTGACCAAAACCAGAAATTATCTAAGTATTTAGGATTTATCTGTTCAATTTGCCAATGCTTTTTCCTGAATATGATCATGTTATCTTGAGGAAACACACAGAAATGTTGTTTTATTCAAACATTCAGAAAGTCTCACACTTAGAAATGATGGTATCTATCAAAGGTGTGTTTAAAAATACTGATTTCACAGTGGAATAGTGTGTATGGTGGCATAAGGTGGAAGGTATCACAAGCCTGTAGTTTTCAACTTTTTTTGTACCAGAATATCATTTCCCACTTACACCCCACTCTGCAAGCTCCTGCTCCTGGTATTATAAGCCTGCATTATTTTTCCACACTGTTGTACAGCTGTAAAAAAGAAAAAAAATAAACCCACACATCAGAATTCACAGGAGAAGTTTTACTGTCTCCCAGAGCAACAGAAAATGATGAGGATAACACACCAGCACAACACCTGGCAAGCCATACCCCTGGGTTCCTTTCCCACTTCACAATAACTCTATTATATGTAAGACTTGAAGACCTAAGCTATTAGCCTTGGAGCAATGCTGTTTGCTTTCCTCAGAATGTGCCCCGTATGGTCTGCATGTAACAAAAGTTAAAACAAAACAAAACGAAATGAAATAAAACAAAAAACTCCGGGGAATTTAGAGGTCAGTGAAAACAGGAACTAAAGGAGCAAAACCTAGGGAAAACATCTGCAGCAGTGCTATTGAGGAAGGGATGTCAGGCAAAAATACACACATGGACTAGCTATCCTGAATAAAGCCCAGATGGCATGGTGGGGCATTATATACATCTTGTTAAAGGACATACAAAAATTTTGTACAGAGCAAGAAGTACTTGGAGGGAAAAATAAAGGTCAGCCTGGAAATGCTGAAAGTGCTGGAGCCCTTGGCCACAGATAGCACTTGTGGTGGTATATGAAATGGTTTGGCAGAAATCTAAGAGCCTAGAACAGAGCCACAGGAATTGATACTTGTATTCAAAATCTATCTTCTTCAACATTTCCATTTTAGTGAATGGAAAAAGATATTTCTGTTAAAATGCATACACACACACACACCCCAGGGGAAAAAAAAAAAAAAAAAAAAAAAAAAAAGAAAGAAAGAAAAAAAAGAGTTGAAGAATATCACCAATCCACAATACAAAAGGCTGAGCACAGGAATGTACAGCTTTCAGATTGATTTCGTATGAGTGTTAAGATATTTAGCCATAGGTAAGAAAAGAGGCAGGAAAGAAGGAGAAAATAAAGAGGTGTAAATACATCAAGTACTAAAGACATCACTTAGGCTAGGAGGGTTCATGGCAATTTCCTATGGATAAGAGAAAAATTAGCTTCCATCCCCATTTCCCTGAGATAAAGCCTTTTCCCCTTGTCCTTTATAGCATGTAAATGTTGCATGGTAAACATTGAGTCTGTTATAATATTGCACTGTGATAATACCTATGAACCACCTTATCATGACCAGCAGTTTAAGTAGTGCTCACAGAGGAAAAAAAATCCAAGCTTTGCTCCAAAGATGGCTTACTTTTTACTGAAACACCTCTGGTATTAGCATAGTCAGGGAAAAAAAACCCCAAACTAAAATTCCTGTATGACAGGAATAGATGCTGGCTCCATTGAAGTCAGTGGGAGTCTGGCCATTTCGCTCCCTCTGGCCTGGTTTCTACCTCAAATATTTATTCCCAAAACAAATAGGAGGATTCATAATTCAGGAAAATTTGGGAACATTTGTTGGCAGGCTTGTGTCAAAATACACCCTGACAAACTGCAGAGGGAGTGTGTGGCAATCCTGTAGGAACTAGCTAGCATATGGCTGCTCTTCTGGGGTTACCAAAATTTACAATTTTTGCCCTGCCTGGGGTGGGGAGCAGTGGATTGTATTTTGGGGTGTAACCTCATTATGTGAGAATCTCAGGGGATTGATCTGTGAGATTTTCATCCCTACTTCTATTCTTCCTAGTTTAGAATACCTTGAAGAGACAGCCTTGCCAAAATCAGAAGTGAACTGTGAAATGATCAGCAAATTATTATGAGCCATAGTACATGGTGATACATCTGTTTTGCCAGCTGGGGATGGTACTCTTACCTAACATCAAGTCTTTAATGATGCATGCATCCTTCAGGGTTTAAACTGAAAAGTCAATCTGCTGACCCGATGGAATTTCTTTAATTTCCTGGGTTATGTATTACATTATTACCTGGTTTTTATTACAGTTCTGCTAGGAACAGTAATGGCTTAGGAACGGTAAGCTCAGGAGTCAGGCAACCAAGTAAAAAAAATAATAATTTTCATTCTTTTTGTTTGCCTTGTGTTTTTAGCTAAGTGATAACCTGGATATATAGACAAGCTTTTCTGTCAAATTATTAGAAGTGGATAGTGACTTAGGAAAAAAATTAATAAAGAACACAAAAAATAAAAACCAGAACTTGACTTTCTCCTCTAATTGTGTTATACCAGGAGACAGAATTCTACAAAATAAGTCTTCATTTTGAAATTAATTTAAAAAATCATGAACATTGGTAAACTTGAAGGAACCAAGAGCCTCTGGATCCAAGGAGGTCTCTGAACAGGATTCCAGATTTTACGTCTCCTGAAGGGCCTATGATCTACAACTAAGGCAGGAAAAGCATAAAGGTATAAAAAACCCATGATGGTGCAATTATTCTTTATTTGTTGTTACTTAAATTCTTTGATAGGGTTTAGTAGTAACCCTACCAAACCCAGGGTCAAGGGAACATAGCTGAGAAAGGCAAGGAAAAAGGGATGACAGAGGAACAATAGGGAAGAGATGAATGAACTGTGAGGGAAGGAGATGGCAAGGCACTGAAACAACAGCCTGTCAGCGTGAATGACAGACGGGGGAAAGCAGTTTGGTCACATCCACAGAACCCTGCTGGATAATCTCACAAAACCAAGGAGCCTGCCGCAGATCTAGTTTGTGTGGTGTTCGAGCTCTCACTGATAAGTCTTGTGTAACGTGACTTGCACAGATGACCAGGGGACAGATGGTTCTACACTTTCCTGCTCCAACAAAGCATAATTCTAATGCTCTGGAGTTCTAGAGAATCTTTCAACACTGTCCTTATCTACTGAAGCAAGCATTTTGGTTATTTATTTTATCACAATTTGCTTGCTTATTTTATTGCTGTATTCCATAAAATTTTCTATTTTCTTTAGCTGTTTAGTTTAGCTGACTTTTTCCAGAATTTTAAGGACCTCAAAGTATTTTTTTTTCTGTTGTTCTCCTCACACAAAAAGATCTTAACCCTCTGCTCATTGAAAATATTTTGCATGTATGTTTCAGTGGAAAATCTCATTGTGTGTTAAGCATAATGCAAAGGAGAGCCTGAGGCAACAACAGCTCCCTAAGGGAGTCCTGCCTTTCAGAAGATTAACCTTTTTTTTTTTTTTTTTCAGAATATTTGTTAGAAACTTACAGCTGCATCATGTTGAAAAAAAATGTAAAAAGGTATTCTTCAGTCCCATGAAGAATGTTTGCCATTGATGATAGTGGAAATTGAGTTCAGAGGTAGAAACTGGACATAGATGTCTGTCTGGTTTTTACAGTATGCTGATGGTTACTGATTCTTCATTCTGTGATTTGCAGAGCATTATGTTTATTTAACTTTTCTTTTAATTATCCCTTGGTAAAGGGAACTGAAGCTGTAATGAGCCTTCAGAAGACTGTGTTCTTTCATTAATATTTTTTGATCTGTTAGGGACTTTATGTATCCCTGGAAGATGTTCTTAGACTTCTCTTCAGTTAATCTGGGCTCTTGCCTTCCATAGGGAGCCTTCTTTTGATAAAAAAAAAAAAAAGGGGGGGGGGAAAGGAAAAAAAAAAAAAGACTGCTTGAAACTTCTAATGCAATACATGATTTTTTTCCTCTTGATATTACTACAAAGAGTGTTTCAGTTTATTTGCCCACACATCTAATGCTGATAATGCCTTAATGTAGATATGATCATAACCTTAAGTCCCAGGTTTAAATATCTTATCTCTTTTGTGCAGGTCTTTTCCTTCAGTATAAATACAACTGGGTTTAGCGCTGTTGTATGCACAGCCATGGCTTTGGATAGTCCTGCCAGCTTAAATTAAGTAACGTTCCATTTGATTTCAAGCCAATAATGCATTTGTCTTCTTTTGCTGTACTAACACTGTGCCATTGAAAAATTCCTGTTGGAAAAGCATGCAGTCACTATTCTGTTGTTTGTGCTGTTCTTATAGTGATCTAATACACAGTAGTTTCTTTTACCTCTTTTTCCAAGTGCCAGGTGTTATACTGGTTTGCTTTGGCTTTGCCACACAGCATGCAACTCCATGTGCTGTTTTTGTAGACTCCTCCTTCACTCTGCATGAGGCCTTACTCATGTAGTATTTTGGATTCTTTATTGTGTCCATGGGGTCAAAGTACTGTGCTCTATCCAGAAGTGTCAGTCTGCCTGGAAAATTCTGACAGTTTCATAGAAGTATTTTTGGTTTGGTTGTTGTTTTTTTTTTCCCCTTGGCTTTTCCATAGCACCTCTCTGATTGCTTTGCCACAGGTCTAAATCATAAGCAAGTTTTCACATAATATCAGACAGTTTTCTGAAACCACAAAACTCAATCCTCGGCCCTAAAAAAAGACTGTCTTCGATTTTTTCCCTATTCTCCCAAGTCCTCTGCTAATAAAATGTACCTTATCTTTCATTTTTAAATAGTGTAAAGTCTCACTGAGTGTTTATAATATAACATTAATAGTTTGGCCACTTTTTCCTGAATAAATCTAAAAATATAAAAACATGAAGTGCTCCAAAACTGTTGACTCTGGTGTTTTCTGGTAAGCATCTATTATTTGCAGATAAATATTCCCTTAGTTGTATCCTTTCTTACTTGCCATATTTTCAAAGTTGCAGATATTAACCACTATTTTACCTACTCTGGAAAATTTTCTGATATAAAGAATATTTTTGTAGGTACTAATTTATCTTTCATTTCTTTTTCTGTGTATTGTGCACTCAAAACAAGCATTTACATTTATGCTGAAAGAGAAGCTATGGGCAAGTTATAGGTAGATCCTTTCTTCTCTTCTTAATTCATGTGGGTTTTAGTACAAATTGAACTTTAGATTCACCCCAAGTTGTTCATGAAAATCTCTTCTAAATCTATTACACCTGTGGTTGGTGGTGTCTATAGGAATTAGGAAGGAATTTTAAATGAATATTCAAAAGGAATAAACTGAATATACTGTTCATTTTTTCAAGATCTATGAAAATCAGGATTAAAGAAATTGTTCCCTTAGCTGATCACTTCATGAAAGAGGTTAATTGAAGTTGCTGATAATTTTAGATTTTGGAACAATAATACAGGTAATTTATGTAAATCTTCCTGTTTTAGTAGAGTATAAGAAGGTTTAGTAAAGTCTAAGAAGTCTAGAGATGAACATCATACTGTCAAGTGTAACACTATCACAAGTCATATTTATCAGGGAATTTAAAAAAGGGATTAAAAAGCATATACATGAGATATATATGCACATATGTATATCTCACATACACACATATATCTCCTTAAAACAGAAGTGAGAATAGAGCTCTATCAACAACAAAGATTTTGAGTTATATTTATCTAAAAACAGTATCTATGGCTCTGAAGAATATTTAGTTGCAATGTGGGGAATGGGAATCATTCCCAGATATTACGTAAGAAGAAGAATGATGCCTGCTGAGAGTAAAGATGTTGCCTAGTCACATAAATGTACCACATAACTAAATTATTATTTGGGGGAGGAGATGAGAGGATCATTTTTTGTTCTTGAGTAAATCCAGGAAAACTGCATTGTTCAGAAGGTTATTTGTTAAAACTTATCTTACTATTTTCATTCTTCTGTATGTTTCCCACTGGTCCCTAAGCATGCACTTATTTTGGAACTTACCCTTGGGAGTAAGACAAACAAATAATCTCTTCCCTGAAGAGTTATCTATTTAATTTGCTATTAAATTATACCTGCTGTAAGAAAATAAAGAAAAGCAGCCCATAGAGTTAACCTCAGTGAGATTACATAGTTCACAATAGCTTAACTCACAGCAGGATGTATAACAGAGACCTGAGCTGAGTGCCAAGTAGGCAGAAGTCACTGGGGGAAGTGCTTTTTTCATCTGCAATACCATGCTCTGACTCATTCCATGCAGCGTCATGAAGAAGGATTGCAAAAAGATTTATTTCACTGATGAGACATTTCTCTTTTTTAGCACTTTACAGGTGACCTTTACTGTAAACACAAGATTTCTTTCCAAGGTGGAAGAAAACCAAAACAAGTGGACAGGAATTAGGGTTGCAAATCTGTTCAGTAGCCAAGCAGAGGAATTGAAAAAAAAAAAAAAAAAATCTCAGCTCATTCTAAAACCAAGTCAGATGAAACATCATGTAGAAGCACCTACTTCTCTTTTTTTAACTGTAGAGGTTATCTATGTAACTAGTTCAAGTATAGATACCTATGTTAAAATTAGATGACATGAACCTCAGCGTGGCTTACTGATACAGTTCATTATGGACAGACTGGCATTGTGCCTATTCCTAGAAAATTTTGTAAACTTTTCCTCTTGATGTTTCATTAAAACAAAAATTTAAGAGGGAATTTGGAAGCAATAAAGGAGATAAATGTTTACAGGATTTATTTTTTTCCCCTCAAGTGCTTGTCTGGGTGATAACATTGGCATCACGAACAGATAAATAGTGGGAGCTGGTTTCTTGGTTGTGAATGAAAACAGCATAAAAAGAGGCTGTGAAGAGCCAGGAAAACAAAGCCAGGTAGTTTACATTGGTTACAATCAAAAAGGATCAAATGGAATAATACACAGGATAAATTGATTTGGTGAAAGGCTAGAAAAATAGTATTTTCAGAAATATGACTGAGTTGGGGTATTACTTTCAAAGGCAGAGGAGTAATATCCTTTTTCTGATCGTGAAAAAAAGAGATTATTTCAACCGAATTGAGGGAAGACTATGAGGTATGAATTTTAAGGTGTTGATTAAAAGTATAGAAATAAAGGAGAAGGACAGAGAAACAAAAATTTGGAAACAGAGGAAGGTAGTTGTCTGATGGAAACTTGGAAAAGAACAGGGGAACCAGAAAAAAAGGCAGTCACAGAAACCAGGGCAGGAAAATATTTCAGCAAAGAGAAAACCAGACAGCAGTTTTGGAAGAGACTGGCAGGTAAAGGAGGATGAGGATGGAGTTTGCTGGGAGGAGGTTATTGCAAAAACACAATTCCATTGCGGTTCAGGTTGCAGAAGGTTGATTTGAAAAGATTCTTGAACTAAAATTAGTACAGAGAAACTGCTGACAAACATGGCATATTCAAATCTCTGTGGGCTCAGAGGTGAGGGGAAGGAATACAGTAATGAGTGAGTGAGGTTGCAGGGTCGAGATGGATCCGCTTTTTAAATAGAAATAGCCAAGCCACTGTGCCAAAGGGACTGAAAACATAAATGACTAGGTGAGAGAAGTTATGATGGAGACCAGGAGACTGAATGGACAGGAGGCAGGTATGAAGAGATGAAAAGAGATGAGAAATTTCTGTGGTGTGAGAAGAGTTTGCAGGAGAGGAATGGGAAAGGAAACACACAGGCTGGGCTGGTGAAGGAAGATCACAGAGTATTTCATCAGTTTTCCTTAAAAACCTGAGTACCAGGCCAAAACCACATTTCATCCCCCCTCTCCCTGCCTTCTTTTTTTTTTGCAAATCCTAGTTAGTTTATACACTTACATGAAGATTCTTCAAGTTCTTGAAATCTCCCTCTTTAATTTCAGTGATTTTGTTGTTCTGTAAGTCCAGAAGAGTTGTGTCAGGAGGAAGATCTTTTGGCACTTTTTCCAGACCTAGGGACAGTGAAAAGAAAGAATTGACTTTGAAGGAAAATTTAAATAGGGATCATTACTCTTCTTAGCAGCACTTACCTTTCACTAAACACCATTTCTAGAACTCATTTCCTGAAAAAGCTTATGAAGACTTATCTGAAAGTATTTCTGTCCCCAGTCAGTCAAAGGGAGTTTTATTTTGCTATGTCAAAACAAAATTTATTTATTCACATTTCCATTATGCTGTTTCCTGAAACTATATCTGAGTTATAGCTTGAAGCAACATATTGATTTAGGAAAATTATTTCTAACACATTTAATTCCACTGAATTGTGTGAATAAATATCGCTTTCAGAAGGAGGTATGGTATTTATTAATTTCACTGTGTGTTAGTTTTTGTGGACAGAGAACATTTCCTGCTATTTTGCTATTTAAAAGGTAGTAAGCCTTTCTGAAAGAAGTACGTTAGTTAATTATAATAATTTCCAGAAAAAATACTGTTTGACAGTAACTGTCCACCTTAAAAAAAACAAACAACAACAACAAAAAAACCCCCAACAACCAAAAAAAAAACCCAAAAAAACCCCAACAATCCACGTCCCCCCTTTTCTTTCATCTGAAGCTATGTCCAAGTTTTCTGGAGAACAAATCTCTTGGTCTCACTACAACTGCCAAAAGAACATCAGACAGTTTAAATTAAAGACTCTCTTTGGGACTATTTTCTGAATAGCTGATATGTAAGTACGATGAAGTCATGGAAATGAAATTATTTAGTGTTAAATAACACTTGCTTTACCCAGTTTTCCTTTCATACTGTGACTTGGAATAGAGCAAATCTTTTACAGTCATTCTGATTTACCACAAAATTAAAATGTTCTTTCCTAAATAGTTTTTTTTTTTTTGGGGGGGGGTGTTTTTTTTAATAGAATGTGAAATGCTAAACAAATGGTAGACACTAATAAAGTCTCTGCATGGGCATCTAATAGAAGTGGACTTCTCTGCCTAGCAGTCTTTTTATCAGTAAATATTTTAACAAATATTTCTTGAACTGTATTTGAATTGCCCTGAGAAAGATCGCTTTGTAAGTATCACCAGTGTCTCCCCAGTATGATGATGGACTGCATGATACTGTGCTCAGATGAAAGATATGTGTCTCCAAATATTGTTTCTTTAAACCTATCTATTTTAATCTGAAACATGGCATTGCAAACACAGTGAGATATGCTTGCCCAGAGGTAAGATGTGCTTTGCCCATAAAGGTTGTGGAGTCTCCATCCTGGGAGATATTCAGAAGTTGACAGGTCTCAACCCTAAGCAACCTGATGTATCTGACCTTACTTTAGCAGGAGACAGACAAGATAATCTCAAAAGGTGACCTCCAGACGCAACAATTCTGTGATTCTGTGATATTTAAGGTTCACCACAAATGTGTTTTCACACCTGGAACATAGCTTTCTCTTCAAAATCCAATGTTAAGCAAAACTGCTTCTCTTTCAATCTTTTTAGCATACATATATACATCTGTAAAGTAATTAAAAAAAAAAAAAAAAAGATTGGGTCTTATTTGGAAGGATTATGGTAAACCATGAAAAAAAGCACATTTGGTACTATATTCTATAGTTACTACCATAAAATTTTACCATAAACCCTAGAGATGCCACAGGGCTGTGTATTGCAGCTTTTTACTACAATTAGTGATGTTCTAAGAATTCATTATAGATTTGGCCATATTCTTAAAAACATCTGCATGCAGATGAGGTTTCCAATTCATCTTTGGGTGCCTGGTCTGAATCTTCCAAATTATTGAGCATCTCACAGATCCCACTGATGTCTGTTACTGCTTTTCAGTGCTTAGCAAATTCTGGAAATAAGATTGCTTTTTTAGGTATTTATATATGTATGCAAGAGACCCAAACTTTTGCAAAGGGTTTGCTTCTTTTAATCTTACTTTTGAATTGATCATATTAGTCTGTATTGAACATATTCTGTTGTCCTATCATTACAAAAGTTTGGTTTCTGAATTTAAAAAACATCCTAGCCACTCTTTCAAATTTATTTTCCCATCCACAAATTATCTAACATTAGCTAAAAAATATGAAAATATTTAAATGTGATATTTATTAAAACTGAGTATCATATGCATTAGCCTGGCTGATCACATCACTATATTTTAATCACACCACTATACAAAAATTGTAAAAAGCACAATCATCAAGCCTGGAATGAATTAGTAAAAGTTTCTACTGTTCATGAAATGACAAGATCCAAAAGTCACTTGTCATCCTGTTTACCTTACCGATACTCAGTGCATGAACATATGATAGAGATTAAGACCCTTCATATTACTAAAATTAACCATCCTCATTCAGGCACGGACTTCATTTTTACTGAAGGCAGTTGCAAAACCCTCATTCCTTTCAAAAGTGTAGGACTAGAGTTCCAAATATATAAAAATGTGATACCATATAATTTGTACGTTGGTTGTCTTTGGACAGTTTTTGTCCTTGGTGGAGAGGAATGATGTCAGCAACTAAAAATTATTTCCCAAAAAGCACTCCTTTTTCAAGACCATAATTTTGTTATAAGTTCTTACAGTCTAGCAACTTCTATAGCATTTTTCACATATAAATACAAAAAAAAAAAAAGGTTTAATTACTTGCACTCAAAATGACATTACTAAGTTATGGTTCTCAGTATATTTATATAAGTAGACTGGTATCTGTAAATAAGTGCTTATGGCAGAAACTAGGGCACATGAGAGCTATACAGCCGTCCTTTATGCCATTCCCTTGGAACATACTTTGTAAGAACACTTGGATTGCCACTGAAGGGATAATTTGCCAGAGACTAAACTTCAAACTGAATTTCCAACCATACATTTCAAGCTTCTGTCAGCATCTAACAGCTCATTATCCCTGAATAGGGTAGAACTGATAACTTCTGAGAGCAATGAAGTTAAACTTTAGATGTCTCATGTATATTCTGTTACACATTTCCTGAAGCTGTTTTTTAAAATGTTTCAGAAAAAAAATATAGAAATGATTTTTTTTTGTTGTTGTTGACTTGTCTGAGTTTTGAAGACCAAAGCGTAGAGGAGTACACGATGCACCCCAGGTGCTGGAGGGACATTGCATTATCATTAAGCAGTTTATTACATCCTCCAGCTGAAAGATACACCAACTGGAGCTTTCCAGTGGAGGAAGGGTTTATAAAAGGATGGATCTGGAGACTACCTCGTAAATTCGGGGCTAAACTGTGTTTCAGGTGTGGACTGGATTCAAGTGTTCCACCACTTGCCACATCTACGATGGCTTCAAGAGCTCTGCTTCAGCTGGCAGGTCCAGGTCTCTGTGCAGATAGATGGTTCTCCAGACAGATACATGTAGGACGAGCACTGGTGTAGTTCAGACTAGTGCCTGTGCTGGAGATTCCCTACCTGGAGAGCAAACCTTCAAACCTTTCTGGCCGGGACAGGTAAATAGATAGCCAGTTCAGATGAACAGGGGAGCCTGAACTGAAATGACAGCATGACAGAATTTGAACCGAAACAAGAAAATTGTAATCCCACTGGAAGTTGAAATAGATTTTGGGTTCTGGATTAGAATAACTATTTCCCTGGAGGATTTTTTGATTCCTCTGTCTGGGAGACTGAGAATTTTAGAACTGTGGGCTGTTCTTACTACCAATTTCTGAGAAATCCAGTGACACCCATACACTTCTGAAGCCATGCTGTACAGCTACAGCATGACTGCATGTCTGCTTACAAATGCCTTCCAGTGAAATTTATGTAATACTAACTGAAAAGGGAACTGGTGTTGGAAAATGTCAATTGAGTCACCTCTCAATCATTTTAAGAACAGTTTACACAAGTATTCCAACTCTTGGCTGTGATTTTTTTAATACATTAAAGTTTTCTTCTTAAAAAGCCATATGAAAATCTCTCATAGTAGTCTGACTTCTTATGTGAATAATCAGTGCTACGCAGTTTGGTATTCAGTTCCCTGGAAATATTTCAGGCTTCTAGTACCTAAGATTAACTTATAACTGAGTAAAGTTTTAGATTCTTCTGCCTTTCCCACTGTATGTTAAATCAAAAATAAATATCTGTCTTTATTTTGGTTGAATAAAACTAAGTCATTGATTACTTAAGTTGGTAAATATTTTTTTTTAATTCTACTTATTCACAAATAAGTATAAAAGGTATAGCTCCACCATTCCAAAAATCTTGTTTACACTGAATTTAAGAGCCTAAATATTACAGAAATATAAAAGGATTTAATAAATCAGTTCATGTACCCTCAGTCATAAAGACAATTTTGATTTGCACTAAAATATTTCTTTGGGAGAAACCATAACTTCCTTATAGAAGATGAGCAGCCATCGGTTCCTGCAGCACAGATCAGATCTGTATTATTCTCTGCAGATTTTTCTAATGGAAATGTTCTTCTGTTCTGCATTATCAACCTGTAGCACTCAATGATTCCCACCAGTGTACACGTATGTGTGTAAAAATACATGCGCATGAAAACACATACAGAACAGAATACAGCACAGAACTAGAAAATGGGGGGGTGGTGGGGAACTGTGCAGTGTGCTCAAAATACTTCCTGTTAGTCAGGATCAGCTGAAATTTATTATTCTGGATAGTTTTCTTAACTTTTTCTTACACTTATCACTACACCACAGATTTTTGGAACAGACACAATCAAAATGTATTCATCACAATCCAGCAGAGATGGATAATCAAGGGCCCACACTCACTTTTGGAAGCACTGGAAGGCTCATCTACTCTCTACCTAGAAGACGTTTAGTGGGGAGAGGTTAACAGAACCAGGAATTCCTCGTATAGTGGGAGGATGGAGAAGGAGGTAACTTCGCATAAAACAGGCTTGTCTCTGTGGGATCCTATCTACGTGGGGTGTAGTTTTTTCCTCATAATTTCTTAAGGAAATTACAGTGTCTGGCTGTTTAACTGTGATTGCCTCACCTCCTGGAGAGGACAGAAGACTGATGGATCTGGAAATTTTATGAGACCAGAAATTAGGCAGAGAAGAGCCAAGGCTGGCATAATTCAGCCCTTCTCCAGTCCCTGAGAGAGCAGCAATCTGTGGCTAGCCATCTCCTGTGTAGTACTGCACCAGCCCAGTGAGCTTACGCTACCATTCAGCCAGCCAAACAGGTGTAGGAGTTGTAGCAAGGATTTGGGAATAGTGTGAGGACTAAGGCAGGTTAGGGGGTTTGGTATACAAGACAGGCTTTGCAGTTGAGGGAGTAACCTGCACAGCTACAGGAGCTGTGATCAAGCAGCCATGGAACTGTTTAACCCACAAAAGGAGAAGGGTGGCTTCTGAACCCTCCTTGCTATGAAGGGGTTTCAGTCCACTGCTCCAGTTTCTCAGAAGTGAGAGCCACAAGTTAGTCTGCAACTTGGCATGGGGCCACATTTCTGCTGAAGCCATAAGACTATGCAGAAAAGGAATGTGAGATTTATGGGGCCAGCAAGGGAGACTAAGCAAATAGGAGTCTGTCTGTAGCCCAGAGATGAGGACACTTCCATGAGAATTGCATCCTTGCACCACTGAGACCACATAATCAAAATAACAAATATGTGAACAGTGCCAATTATAAACAGCTTTAACAACGCAACAGAGTTTGTGGTTTGAATTTTTTGTTTGGAGTATTTGTTGGGGGTTTTTTCCCCTCCACCTATCCATTTTAAAACAAGCAGGAATGGGGCTTTTTTGTTCTGAATAAACTTTCCCTTCCCCAGCTGGAGAGAAGGGGCCAAAAGCAGAGACACATCTGAATGCCGTAGCTCAGATACATGTATTATTACATTGCAGCACTCACGAATATTATCACAGGGGCCATAAAATGGGGCTTTTTTCAAGACTCCTTCAGTTTCCACAAACAGCTGCTGCCAGCTGAGGAATTTGGGCTGAGCTACATGTAATTCCCAGCCGTGATCATCAGCGGCTGTTTCCCCGATGGAGGCAGCCTCTCCAGCAGTTGCCTGTGCTGCCTGGGCAGGCTGCTGTCTGCTTTCCCCTGCTCCAAGCCCAGCTCTGCTGCATCCCACTGACGGGGATGCTCTTATAATGCCCTGAATGGACCCTGGGGCGAATGAGGTGAATGGCAAGCTTACAGGGTCAGGATACTTAGTCACAGAAAAAAAAGTGGCTCAAGAACTGCTTTCTGGAAGGATGGCAAGGAGCTTAACACAGCTTTGAATGCTTTGACTTAGAAAAGTTCACTGATGCTTTCCCAGGCTTTTGCTTCAGTATTTACTGGAAATTTGCTCGCTATTGTGTGGGATTTGCAAATAGGAATGATTTCATTATTTGCATCCTGCCACCCATAAAATAATAAACAATTGTCCTTCTCTACAGAGAGGTATCCACAGTCCCTTCCTCTCCTGCTTTCAAAGTAAATATTTGTTCTCTACTTTCCTCTCCCTTGCTATGAAATCAGCATTAATATTTTTTATTCTAAGAGATATAAAAAAGCCATGTCGATTCAAATGCATGAGACTTAAAATACATCTTCTTAAAGGTGATTCAAAACCATTTTTCAGGTTTTTTTCCTCCTCTTCAGTTTGTGAGACTCATCTTCCATTAAGATCCATTTTGGACTTATTTTTCTCACAGATTATTATTTTTGTATACCTCTGACCCTTTCCATAGGAAAGAACAAGAAAATTAACTCCATTCCCTGCTGAGATGGCCTCTCAGAAAGGTAGACCTGCTGATATGTTACCACACTGGGTTTTTTTCCCCAAAACATATACAATATTCCTTCCCAGAGCAGAGTGAGAAACACAGAAAAATAGAAACAAATTCATGCATTAAGATCAAATGCATAATTCTCCATTATGATAGTACTAATAATTATAAAGGCCCTACCTAGCAAAGGTTTAAAAATTAATGCATTGCTTTAACTACTCCTTTCCATTTCCACCCACTCTGTGCAGCAATCAAAGTACAACGGATATTGCAAGCTACAGATGTTACAAATTATTTTTCAGTGCTAGTCACATTTTTGGTACAGATATATTCAGCCTCCTGGCTCCAAAACCTAATACCTAAGAATAATGATATATTCTTGAAACTAAAAGTCCAGCAACTTCTATTTCTGTGTTCTTTCTAACTGACTTTTAATTTCAAAGGTCCAGAAGGTATATGCCTTCGCAAGAAGCACTGAAGTATTTTAGAAAGGCAGAAAAATATTCTGAAATAATCATGAGACTTCAAGGATGAAGACATTAAGTAAAAAATATCAAATATTATGAGTTTGCTGAATTCCTAGAACTGCCAGCTTTACATTTCCCACTGTCATGGTTACAGACATAAAACATCCCATCAGAGAACAGCAATTGTCCTGTGTGATTCATGCGATCTGCCAGCACCATGTGCATAATGGCTTTAGTGGAAGTAGATGCAACGCAGATGTAATATCTATGAGTATTCATTCATTAAGGTGAAACACTTATTTCTTACAAGTATTTTAGAGCAGTCAGAAGAAAGCATTTTAGTGACTCAGAAAAGTGAGCATTATCTAACAAATTACATTCTGAAAGATACTTTGGAGCAATATAATTTGATGGTTGCCTGGTTCATAGTTTAAGCAGCAGGCAGCAGATGACAATTTAAGGATAGCTCCGTCAGTCTTTACTTTGGGATTTACCAGAATTACCACTAACATATTCTATTAGCCGTAAAGAGTAACTTTGGCAGGGGGTGGGGGGTGGGGAGTTGGTGGTGTGGGGGTGGATCTTCTCTGGTTTCAAGCACACTTACCCCTTCCTGTTCTGACCACATGGCCATTGCACAGCCTTAGTTTTATTATGACCTGAGGACAAAGTTATGTTCCCAGTTATTTCAGGTACTTCTAAACATAACATGGCCATTTTTCATAAACGTTGTAGGATTGTTTTCAACCTACTTTCATGCAAGCAAACAGCGGAAGGAGCTGCTGTGACTGTGCCTGGACATAGTAAATAACATTTCAGTAAATGTTGGGAGATAATTTCCTAACTGAAACAGGGAGTCTACAGGCCTGTTAGTTCCCATTTTTTTACTAAATGATGTTTTATATATGCTTATAACTCTTAGATACTTTTGCTTTGTCACTTATTTATTTTGTTAGTCCATTAGTAATAGATCTTCCTCAGGTCAGGTATCACTGTAACAGCCATCTCCAGCCCAGAGAAAGTAAACTCCCTGTCACAAAATGAAAGAATAAAGGACAGAAAATAGATTTTCCCCACTAACCCTGAAAACAGTTTAATTAATTTCTTCTCATAATTTCCTTCTTCCTTTTTCCTTTCCTGGATCTGAAACTGTCTATACGTCTCCTTTTTTAATAATTACTGATATAGCTTCCCTTGAAAAAGAGAAAAGATTTTTCCCTTTCTTGCTCATACTATCCCTTCGTTTCTTTTTCTTTTTCTTTACTGGGCTGCTGCTACTATACAAACTTTACTAGCACTGTTCACTTTTACTTTCCCATTCTTAGTTCCCAGTGGTAAAGCATCAGTACAATCTTCCCAGTCTGAAGGTGTGGAAATCAAAGCTGGAGACCTCATTGAATTTATGGAAAGAAATGGCATCAGAGATGAATGATAACATAGCATTTTAGTCCTGTTTGGCTAACTCACTTATGCCTTTGATCCTATACCTCTTAGGTAGAGATAATCAATGAAGAGTTTGGTTATTGCACCACTACAAACACTCTTCTTCCATGCATCTCTAAAATAGAATTCATCTAGAGGCCCACACTGGAGCAGTAGAAGGGAAAACATGCACTCCAGCATAGAAACTGAGGTCACCCTAAGCTTTCACATTTTAGGTGGTACAGGAGGTGCAGGCAGAAACTGGTTCTGTGATGACCTATTGCACATTTCTAATGTGCTAATGATGTATTACAGAACCAGACTGTAGTCCCATTTACATTTGCACATGCTTTAAATACTGTAGAATTTTATAAATATTCTGTGCATTTGCTTTTTCCCATTAAATCCCTAACGTTGTGATGGAATTAGGTGGGCAGAGAAGTTTTCTTGGTTTTGCTGCTTTTTAAAATATGAGTATTTATTGCATTCCTTTTCTTATTGAAATTAAAAGTGCAAGCATGCTCTCCTTAACAGATTTTGTAGCAACTCAAAGCACTCTAAGAGTTCCCAGGAAATAAACACAAAGCTGATATGGGATACTCTCCTGGGTGCCCTCTCACTTAAGAGTATGCATGAAGAGAGCACACAAATTCTTTAAATACTACTTTCACCTTTTTTATTCCCTATTGACTACCTAAGAAGTTTGCAGTAGAGTTGCCTATATAGCAAATGTAACCATGCTAACAACAAGGTCGTTTGTACAGAGCTGTTCGAGTCCCATAATTGGTCCTATAAGTTGAAAATTACAACTCGACCCCCCTACCCCTCAAAAAAAACCAATGTCTCTTTGTATCTGTGTTAATTATTTCCATCTCTTTCCTTGCAGAGAAGCCAATGAGTGAGTTCTACTCCCTATCTACTTTGCTTTCATAATATAAAGGACAATAATACCCTGTGTGAATGAGTCCTTAAACATAATACAAGTGAATGGACCTAGCATTCCAGCATTTGTCAATACTGTTTGCCAGGGCAGGCATGTAAAGCAGAAGGGATAAATTAAAAAAAATAAAAATACACAATGTATTTTGAAGGATATATTCTTAGACTTTCACTTTAGGAAAAGTAAATACGTTCAGAAAAATACTCGTTTTTGTTTGTTTGTTTGTTTTTTTAACGTAACCTGATTATTTTCTTTTAACGCATTTCCTTTTAATCACTTGGCATATCCAGGACATGAGTAAAGCAAAATACAGACCAGTGAGTCCAAAGCTGATAAGGAGGGGATACTCTCAAATCTGGGTTAGAGACAGGTGTTTTGAAAATCTGCTTGAAACTTGAAACTAGAATCTTTTTAAATACCATGGTAACTGGGCTCTGCAAGCAGAGTTTTCCTAAGCAGTGGAGGCTAGTATTAGCAGTTCCTTGCTGTTATCATTGGTGGCTACACATAGGACCCAAATTCCCAGGTCTCCCTGTTGGCAGTGGATTCTCAGTGAGCATTGGGAAGAAGCCTTTGGACTCTTTAGCTCTTCCTAAGACTCAGCTGGTAACCTTTCAGAGTCGAATAGCACAGGCTTTATGTAGCGAAAACATGGACAGTTTTTAAATAGTTCCATGTCTTACCAAATAATACACCCTATAAAGGTGTTAACATAATACATGTACTATAGATGTCCGTAACACTAGTAGGTGTCAGCAGTGATTATTTAGTATGTTTTAAAGCACTGTAATGACCTGCTATGACTTATAATAATTAAGTCACATTTTACTAGCTTTCTATTAGCTATTTGTTTGCATATTGGGAAATCTTAGAAATATACCGCTGTCATATTGCAAACCAGAAAACAGTCACTTTTGTATCACTTGGACTTGGCAGTCAGCATTTCCCTTCCTGCCACTAGGCTTTCTAAATGGCATTTCCTAGTCTTATGCAACCAAACAAATCCTTTTTTTTTTTTTTTTTTAAAAAAAAAGGGGGGGGAGGGGGGAAGAAAGAAAATACAAAGTTGGTAACTGTTACCTAGGTCTAAGCAGCTAATAAAGAAGGGATGTGTTTAGACTGGATTAATTTTCAACTAGAATCATGTTTATCAACTGGAACTGGAACATCAGCAATTCAGGTTGCAATGCAACAAGGCCTGTCTTTTAGTATTGCATTGGCAAAAGCTAACGACTTTTTGTTAATATGAAGCAGTCTACATCCAGGCTGATTTTTTTTTTCTTGACAATTTTTCATGAGTGTTTTCTAATTATTGGGTTCTTGACTTGATAATTCTTCAGGATGTACTGACTACAGGGCTTTAATTCATGTTTTCTTCATGTTTTCCAAGGCATCCTACAAAAATATATCTAAGCAGAGTATATATAAACTTTTTAATAACCCATGGCAAATTTATTACAAACTAATGCTGGTAACTCAAGTTTATTTTTTTTCCAAAAACAGGACACCATGTTTTAATTTTAACTTCATTAATTTGAAAGTAAGTTGCATAGGCTTAGGTGGTCATTGAGGCCTTGTGTTGTTAGTTTAATTCTCCAGGAACAAAGTAGCCTTTCTGTCACTGACATCCACTGCCCCCCTGAGGGCAGCTACCTAACTCTCCCCATGGCTATGAAAGGGTCCCAGATAACCCTTAACTAACACCACCTGAGATTACTCCTATATTAGAGATAATACCAGTCTTCCAGTCTGATGTCCAGCATGTTAGGGCATTACAATTCAACCAGTTAGCATGTGGAAAGCCCAGTGACTTGTCTTTGATGACAGCATAAGTTATGTTTGGCTAAAGAATGTTGTCAAAAAAGGTATATAGTCTTCAGTTTTAAGGCCACGGTACTGTGATGCAGAGGCTACTCTCAGTATAAGTGACAATATACTTTCCCAGATTCCATGGTTCCATTTTTACTGATAATATTTTTGTTAAATGATCCGGTTCCATGAAGTCAGGGGATTTCATGAGAATCTCAACTTCTATTAAACATGAAAGGAATACGTCTCTAGTCCTTACTGTTAGAAGAAAAAAATGCATAAAACATGGAATAAGTTGTCCTAAAAGCTCAGAAATTACAATGTAAATTAACAAAAAAAAAAAAAAAAACTTTGCTAATGTCTAACTATTTAAGGATCCATGCTTTCTTTTATTACATCTTTAGAAACTTGTAAGAATTTGAGTTAAACATTTAGCTTTAAAAGTTATGTTTTTGAAAGTAAACATCCAAACACTGGCAGGGATTTTAAAGCTAAGTACACAATAGTAAGTAATCCTGTCTGTTTTCTTGAACTCAGAAATGACTGAGATTGATCACCAGTGAGGTACATACTATTTTGCTTTAAAAAGATTTTATGTTGATATCTGATGTTCAAATCAAGGTATATCCCAAAGGAGATAATTTCCTTTATGATGAGAGATGAAGTGTCCACATGGAGTCATGATAAGATAAGGGGTGTTCAGATGTTTCTGGAAGATTTTATACAATGAGACGTATCATCTTTTGTCAACAAATAAATTAGCTGTTGTCACATTACTATGGTTCAGGTGTTGAAGAGCCATCAGTTAATACAGTTTAGACACTGTATGTGTTCAAACTGCCTCATGTTACTGGATCCCTGGAATAATGCTTTACACATACATGTGAGTTTTTCACCCACTGATCTCAAAGTGCTTTTCAAACACACACTCTAACACCCATGCTGAGCTTTAATATACCCTTCTTTACAGCTGGAGAAGCCCTGCATTTCTGAGCTCTGTGTAAGATTCCAGTTTAAGCTGTAATACTGCTTGAACTTTGATTACTGCAATCCATCTCTCGCACAACATTTGGAGTCCACAAATCCTCCAAGCATGCTCATGGCAAGAAGGCTGGAGGGATCCCCCTATGTCCTGTGAAGTCTCTAAGGAAGGTGACCTCATTGCACCCTGCAGAACACAGACACTGCTCACTTCATAAGGGGCTGCCAGACTTATCTGAAGGTGAAATAAAGCTCTGGTCATGACCTACAAATGCTCTTATGGAGCACTCTGCATCCACTGCAGGGCTGAGTAATCACACGTACATCCTCCTGCATACCAGGGCACTCTGAGAGGAACCTTTTCTTGAGACACCCTTTGGGGGGATGAGACTTTAAATGGAACATTTAATCCTTATGAGGACTTTTACGAGATGTTTGCCTGGTCAACTGACTGCACATCTTCTCTGTATTTATTATTTTAAAACACAAAGAGCTGCCTCTGACCAGCTACATCAGGTACTCCCCGCCTGTAGTGTGTGCTAATAAGAAAGATTGTGATTTCTACAGAAAGTATGGCTATAGCATAGTAATGTCTTATTCTGCTGCATGTTTAAAAGGTAAACCTGTGGCTCCCTTTCAGCAACAAGAGGCATATTCAGAAAAGGCAGTGCTTTTATAAAGATACCATGGTGGCTTTCCTTGATGAGATCCTTGCACAGTTAAGACATCACATATAAAGTAGGCACATGGGGCTCTGCTCTTGATCTGTCAGTAACCACAGCTCAGACAGAATTCTTCTTCAGGGTGTGAGAAGACGGAATTCTCCTTCCTGCTAACTCAGCTCTTGGCTTGGAGGCAAAATAAATTAATTTGGAAAGTATGTGCTTAGGAAGATGTGACTGAAGCTTAAAAATACAGGAATGCAAAAATTCAGCTGACAAGAGTGTAATTGGACCACCAGGCATTTTTTTCACTGTTTTTATTGAATTTGGATTTTTATTATTTTATTATTATTATTATTATTACTATCCCCATCCAGCGCTCATGAGACAACAGGCAACCCTGATTTCTGGACCCTGGATGTGGTAGTTCTGTGGTTTACTCATAAAACTGTGTCAGATAGTTGGTTTTCTCCTTACAAAGCAAAACAAAAACAAATAGCAAATGCCCCTTTGGGCACAAAAAGAAGCATGCTGAGGAAGAGGAGACCTCTCCATAAGTAGCCCATGTTAGGGTTCTCCAGCTGCCTTTCTCTGATGTGCCCAGGGGCTTGTGGCTGCAAAGAGCCCTCCTTCCATGCCAAAGGGTGAGTGGAAGAAAGAATCCTACTCCAGAATTCAGCTTTCCTCTGTGAGTCTTAATATAGTAAGCTCTTAATACATCCCTGGGAGGAGTCTTGTTACTGCCTGCAGTTTTTCTTCAATTAGTGCCAATGGGACTAGATGACTACATTTAATAATTTTGAGGGAGGGTGGTAGCTAATTTGTTTGGGTCAGAAATGCCCAGAGTTGAAGGAAGAGGCGAGCAGGAGCAGTGGTTAGCAGGGAGGTGGAACTGTTATTGCTGTCTCATGGCTCTGGTCTGCACATCTTCCTGATCACTGTGTCCCAAGCACCCTTCACCCCATAGCCCAGCAGAATGTTACGGCATCCTGGAAAGACCTCCACAGCTTGCAACAGAATTTTGCTCTTTTGGGAACAGTTTTCCTCAAGCCAGTAGGTAAATCTGACCTCATCTGAGTATGAGTTGCACAGAAACAGATTGAAGGCCAGAAGAGAGAAGAGCAAAGAGCCAATTTGCCTGCGAGCAGGCAGCACACACAGCTGTCCTGTCCCTGCTCACAGGAGTGGCCATCAGACCTGTGCTCTGGTGAGCATCCCACCTGGCCCAACCAGGGGCTGTTGTAGCCACACGTGACAAGGATGGATAAAATTTCATGCCAAGGCTGGGGAACTCTGAATTATTATTAGTTCCTTGAGACTTTTCATTTCTCTATTTATTTTCCAGGGCTGCATATTTTAAGCCCATGGAGATCTCTCTTCCTTCATGCCCAGAGGCTGGATGTTATCAGCCCAGCCGCTTCAAAAGCACAACTTTTTCACTGCGGTATCTGCAGAATGTGAATTTAAACCAAGCTCAAAATATATCTCTTTCTTATCACTCCTCTCAAAATTATCTGAGAAACACAGACCTGGGACTTTAATTGCTGTCTGAGTGTCCTTGTCAGTACGGGACTCTATTAAGCCAGAATTATGCACAGGCAGTGGACTGCAGTGCAACCCTTTGGAAACCATGTGCGTATGAAGGAGAACTGAATTAACATGGGAGCAAGTACAGCAACAAAAGATCCCTCTGTGAGTATCTCTACTTTTTTACCAAATGAAAGCTCCTTACATTCTGCAGAATTGAAGCAGACTGGTTTCCAAAATAACTTAAATTCCATC